>NC_137541.1:1311243-1911243 GCF_963082525.1 Nesoenas mayeri | reverse complement strand
GCAAAACCAACAAAAAGCATTTCTCATCTTTCTTTATATTTATTTATTTCGCTCTTTTTCCCCCCAATCCAGGTGATTCGGCCCCGGATCGTGGTCAGTATGGATGGTCCCGCGCATGCTGCATGATGACCCTGAGCGCCAGCCACGTCTCCTGGGCGGTGGGGACGATCTGAGAGGCCGGGAGGAGGAACCCGTAACGCCCCGTGTCCCGCAGCTCGAAGGTGAAGGAGTATTTGATGCCCTGGTTGTACGTCCAGTCCACGGTCGAGCCGCTCGCTGGGTCTGGAAAACAACGGGAGGGATACGAAATATTCAGTCACTTTGCGTCCGGGATGTTTTTGTCTAAGCCAAGGGGTGGTTTGGGGTTATTTTTGGGGCGCCGCTACCCCCTGTTACTCACAGATGGTGGAGTAGATGCTGCCGTATTCAAAGTCAGTGCCATAGAGAGAAGCCAGAGCTGCCACTGCCTGCTCGGAAATCTGGTGCTGGGAACACACAGGAGAGAGAAATGAGACAGAAAAGGGGAAAACCTGCAGGATAGAGGCTCCAGGAGAGGGTTTTTTTGTTTGTGTCACTGGCAAAAAATGATGCCAGAGCTCAGTAGCCTTGGCCTGAGGGAGTCCCCGGGGTGGCAGAAGAGCCAGGGCTTCTTCACAACTTGTGTCTCCTCCACAGTGCGTAATATTAGCAACAATTTCTTCCCCAAAGGGCTGTGGGGCATTGGAACAGGCTGCCCAGGGCAGTGCTGGAGTCACCAGCCCTGGAGGGCTGGACAGACGGACATGAGGTTCTCAGGACATGGGGCAGGGACAGGGGTGGGTTATGGTTGGACTTGATGATCTTAAAGGTCTTTACCAAACAAAATAAGTCATGAGCCAGCACTGGGCCCTTGTGGCCAGGAAGCCAATGGGACCTGGGGTGGGTTAGAAGGGGGTGGTCAGTAGGTCAGAGAGGTTCTCCTGCCCCTCTGCTCTGCCCTGGGGAGACCACACCTGGAATCTTGTATCCAGTTGTGGCCCCTCAGTTCCAGCAGGACAGGGAACTGCTGCAGAGAGTCCAGCGCAGGGCAACAAAGATGCTGGAGGGAGTGGAGCATCTCCCGTGTGAGGAAAGGCTGAGGGAGCTGGGGCTCTGGAGCTGGACAAGAGGACACTGAGGGGTGACCTCATTCATGGTTACAGATATATAAAGGGTGAGTGTCAGGAGGATGGAGCCAGGCTCTTCTCAGTGACAACCAGGGACAGGACAAGGGGCAATGGGTGCAAACTGGAACACAGGAGGTTCCACTCAAATATGAGAAGAAACTTGTTCCCAGTGAGGGTGGCAGAGCCTGGCCCAGGCTGCCCAAGGGGGTTGTGGAGTCTCCTTCTGTGCAGACATTCCAACCCGCCTGGACACCTTCCTGTGTAACCTCATCTGGGTATTCCTGCTCCATGGGGGGATTGCACTGGATGAGCTTTCCAGGGCCCTTCCAACCCCTGACATTCTGGGATTCTGTGAAAATGCTCCTAATTTTATGATGGAGGTTGGTCCTCTGTGTAGGAGAAGAACAGCCTCACGTCATCCCACCCCCCTTCAAACCTCCAAATCACCCTACCAGTTCCTGGTGGTCGGGCGCTGGGGTGCTGGTGTAGCCGTAGGGGTAGAGCAGGAGCTGGGAGTAGCTGTGGATGGAGATGAAAGCCTTGATGTTCCCATGGTTCTTCACGAAGTCCACGATGGCCTTCACCTCGGGCTCCGAGTTGGCGTAGGGTCCGTGGTACGTCTCCGAGCAGGGGTTCGAGCTGGAGCCGATCCCTGTGGGGACGTCAAAGCACAGCGTGGGTGTTTAGTGGCTTTGGTGGCAGTTGGGTGGCTCAGAGAGTCACAAGGTCAAAGGGTGTTTACTATTTCCAAGCCCAAGAGCTTTTCCCACCCTTCAAGGAACCCTCGTGGGGCTCCTCCGAGATGTTTTATGATGGTTTTCTTTTGTGGTCCCCACCATGCTGGTCACTAGGGGATGGCAAAGCCCTGGTGGAGCCCAAACCCACGTCTCTGACACAAAGAGCAAATCCCATCTCTTCCCCAGGGGACACCAGTGGATCTTTCTGGGACAGAAGAGGCCTCAGAACCTCCACCTGGGGGGCAGAACCCCTCCGTGGGAGCAAGGGGAGAGCTCTGACCTCCGAAACCTGCGTCCCAGTTGCGGTTGGGGTCCACACCGATGCAAGCGGAGCTCGAGTGCCGGGACCTGGTCTTTCTCCACATGCGGTTCTGGAAGGATGGAGCCATCTCAGCTGGTGGCCAGAGCTCCACCAGCCTCTAGCAGGCACAGGGCTGCCATCTGGGGTGTCTAAAGGGTCCCGGTGGTTCCCTTCCCACCCCGTGGAAATGTAGACAAGGAGGATTTGAGCTTTTGGAGACCTCCATGTGCAGGATGGAGATGCTCCTCATCCCCATCCAGCATGGTGAGGGTGAGGAAAGCCGGGGTGATACCTGGCTGTGGGTGAAGGCGAAGCCATCAGGGTTGGTGACGATCTCCAGGAAGATGTCCATCTCGTTCAGGATGGAGGCCAGACCTTCATCTTGCTCATGGTCTGAGACAATCTAGAGAGGATGGCGGTTTGGGGTTCTGGATGACTGTCCCTCCATGGGGTTGGCCACCATAGTGGCTGCAGGACCTCGTGGCCCTTTGGGGACATCAGGCATGGCCAGGAGGTGCCGGTACCTTCTTGGCGAACCAGATGCCGCTGGCTTGTGTCACCCATTCTCGGGAGTGGATGCCGGTGTCGATCCAGATGGCTGGACGGTTCGTCCCCCCTTTGCTGAACTGGAAGAGCAGAGATGGGGGGGTTCAGCTTTGTCCCTGTCCCCTCTCTGGCCACCCCCCGAACTCCAAATCCTCACCTTGAGCACATAGAGGGGCCGATTCTCCGTTGACTGCCCGATCTCAAGTTTGCTGACCAGGTTGGGATTCTCAGCCACCAGCAGGTCAATGAAGTCATAAATCTGGAGGTGGGGACAAGGGTTTGGGGGGTCACGCCTGGCTCATCCGCTGCCCTTGCTGCTCGTGGAGCGAAGGGCTTTGCGAGAGCAATTCCAAGATGTCATTTTTTCCCCTAAAACGCCCTGGATCTTGGGTCTTTTTCTCACCTCAGCCAAGGTGTGGTAGGAGTCATAGTTGAAGGTGCTGGTGGAAAGTGGCAACCAGCGGCGGGTACGAAGCATCTCCTTCTTCTCACGGTCCACCAGCGCCTGGGTGATGGGGGGTCAGGATGAGACCTCGTCCTCCACCACCCCGAGACCCCCACGTCTCCCCCACCTCCGCTGACCTGCACGTCCTTGATCATGATGGAGTAGGAGATGCCGTTGGACTCCAGGTGGGCTTTGAGGGGCTGCAGGCTGGGTAGGGGCACCCGGATATCAACGGGGTGCCCAGGCCCACGGGGTCCCAGCCAGAAATCCAGCTGGAAGGGGAGGAATCAAAACGCGGGGGTTGCATCCGACCTTTTGCTGCCCCCCCTGCACCAGCTTCTCACTTGTGTATCACCCGTTTGTCCCCATTGTCCCCCATCCAGCCCCATCCCTGCTTTGCAGTGTGGCTTGGGGGGTTGAAAAGTAAGTGACATGGGCTTGGGGGTGTCCCCAAAAGCCGCCGCCGCCGCTTCACCCCGTACCTGCAGATCCTCGAGGTCTTGCAGCTCCTGCACCTTCTGCAGCTCCTCATGGGTGGTGGGGACGATGCGCAGCACCTGGTGCCTGCGGGATCAGCGGGTGCTGGGGGGGCACGGGGCCAAGCTCTGGCCTCTGTAGGTCCAGCTTAACCCCCACTCCATCCAACCCCCCACCCTGGGGATTTGCACTGGGTGTCTTTGTCCCCTCAGGGCTGAACCAGCTCCTTCCGTCCCAACCGGTGCCACCATCCCCATCCCGGCCACCCCCCCGCCAGCCAGACCCCCTACCCAACAAAAGTCTCGGTGCTGGTGGCCACTGCCACCAGGGCAGCCAACAGGACGAGGACCCTCATGGTCACTGGAAAGAGCCTGTTCTGTGTCCCAACAGCAACCCGAAGCCTCTTAAATCCCATAGGGATGGTGACCCCCAGGTGTCCCCTTTCCCAGGGCCATGGGAAGGCTCCGGCTGACCCGGCCAAGGTTGGGCACCACGAAAGGCTGGACACCACTGTCCTCCAATCTGCAGCACTCCTGGTCCTGGCTAAACTTGTCCTGGGAACCGGCCAGAGCTGTTGCAGACTCACCCACTGGTGATGCAAGAGTTGATGATGTGACAAGATCCCACTGCCCACGGAGCTGTGAGGAGGAGAAGCGTTAAACTGGGCTGAGAAGAACGTGAGATGTGGTGAAGCTGGGGAAGGGGCTGGAGCACAAGTGTGATGGAGCGGCTGAGGGACCTGGGGGGTTCAGCTGGAGAACAGGAGCTGAGGGGAGACCTTCTGATCTCTGAACTGCCTGAAAGGAGCTTGGAGCCAGGGGGGTCGGGCTCTGCTCCCCAGGAACAAGCGCCAGGAGCAGAGGAAACGGCCTCAAGTTGCGCCAGGGGAGGCTGAGGTTGGATGTGGGAACAATTTCTTCCCCAAAGGGCTGTGGGGCATTGGAACAGGCTGCCCAGGGCAGTGCTGGAGTCACCAGCCCTGGAGGGTTAAGACAGACGGACATGAGGTTCTCAGGGACATGGGGCAGGGACAGGGGTGGCTTAATGGTTGAACTTGATCTTGAACGTGTATTCCAACCAAAATGATTCCATGATTGTCTGTGAATTTTGGCAGGGGGGGCTCAGCGAGCTGGATGCCTAAACTGTGGCCATGGTGTTGCTGGCACGGAAATTGGTTTAAAGGCCATCACAGGACAGAGGTCAGAGCAGGTGACGATCATCCCTGGTGGCAAAAATAAAACAGCAAATACCTGGAAGTGCTTTGCAGCAGCGATGGCCCTGAGGGTGCCCGGTGTCACCTCTCTCAGCCCCAGGGAAGGGACAGTAAGGGTGACAAAGCACTGGAACAGGCTTCCCAGGGGGGTTGTGGAGTCTCCTTCTCTGGAGACATTCAAGACCCACCTGGACATGTTCCTGTGCAACCTCACCTAGGCGTTCCTGCTCCAGCAGGGGGATTGGACTAGATGATCTTTTGAGGTCCCTTCCAATCCCAAACATACTGTGATACTGTGATACTGTGACAATGGAACAAAGTTGCCCAAAAACCACCCATCCCTTCCCAAGTCCTTCAGGGCTGTTGTCCCCAATAGATGGGAACTTGCAGGGTCAAAGGCACAGGGGAAGAATAAACCTGTAGGGCTGGGGATCCTTTTTCACCATTTCTTTGAAATCTAGCACGGAAAAAATACAGGTGCCAGCCTTAAACCCTAAACTCTCCGGCATTATTTATTGAGACAAAGTGATTTTGTAGGGAACACCAGGTTCAGTACGGATGCTCCAGGACGTGGAGCATGATGTCCAACAGCGCCGGCCAGGTCTCGGTAGCGGTGGGGATGATCTGCGAGCTGGGCAGCAGGAAACCGTAACGTCCCGAGTCCCTCAGCTCGAAGGTGAAGGAATATTTCACCCCGTTGTCGTAGGCCCAGTCGACGGCGGTGCCATCTGCTGCGTCTGTGGGGAGAAGAGGGGAGATGTGACCCCAACGCTGAGTGTTCGTGGTGGACACGACACCACGGGATGAGGGACACTTACAGATGGTCTCCGCGATGCTGCCATAGGTGTATTTTGTCCCGTACACGGCGGCCAAGTCGCTCACCGCCTTTTTAGCCAGTTCGTTCTGCAAGGAAGAGCCCACAAGTGGTGATAACTGGTGGGCCAAGACCTTTGGGCAACAGAAAACAGGGGGCAGCAGGGTCTAGAGCCCCTTCTGCTCTTGCTTTTCCCCAAAACACCCTTAATTTTTGATGGATGGGAGGTACATCTTGCAACTGCCCTCCCTCCAAGAACCAAGTGATGGGCTCCAACGTGCAGGTTGTATCTCACGGGAGGAGCAGGGAGGGTGCTGGGATGATCTGACCTGACTTTTCCAGCAAGGCTGGTGCTCACAGCCCCACATCTACATTTTGGGGCCATCTCACCATTTCCTGGTGGTTGGGCACGGGTGCTGTCTTGTAGCCGTAGGGGAAAAGCAGCATCTGGGAGTAGCTGTGGATGGAGATGACTGATTTCACGTTCCCGTGGCCAAGGATGAAGTCTGCGAGGGCTTTTACTTCACTTTCGGAGTGGGCGTAAGGGCCATGGTAGGTCTCGGAGCAGGGGTCGCTGCTGGCACCGGGGCCTGGGACCATGCAGAGAGGTGTCCCTGAGGAAAGGTTTGTAGCCCCCGGGTATCTCTCCTCTAGCAGGAAACTTCAACGCTTTGAGGCACAAGTGATGCCCAATGTGGGGACCTGGTGGCCCAGCTCTCACCTCCAAAGCCAGCATCCCAGTTTCGGTTGGGGTCCACGCCGACACAGGGGGAGCTGGCATTGATGGACCTTGTCTTGCGCCACAGGCGGTCCTAGAATCATAGAATAATTTGGGTTGCAAAGGACCTTCAAAGCTCATCCAGTGCCACCCCTGCCATGAGCAGGGACATCTTCACCAGCTCAGGTTGAGGTGGGGTTGAAGTTGGGTCAAGGAGGTTGAAGAGGTTGAGGTTTGGGTAGGGGAGGTTGAGTTGAAGAGGTGGAGGTTGCATTTGTAGAATCTTGGAAGGGTTTGGGTTGGAAGGGGCCTTCAAAGCTCCCCCAGTTCCCCCCCTGCCATGAGCAGGGACATCACCAGCTCAGGTTGCTCAGAGCCCCGTCCAGCCTGGCCTGGGATGTCTCCAGGGATGGTCCATCCACCACCTCTCTGGCCAACCTGGGCCAGGCTCTCACCACCCTCAGGGCCAACAGTTTCTTCCTCATGTCCAGCCTGAATCTCCCTCCTTTAATTTAAAACCATCACCCCTTTCCTGTCACAACAGACCCTGCTCAGAAGTCATTCCTCACCGCTCAAAAACCATGACCAGCCAAGGGTGCTGGAGACAAGTGCAGGGACATGTCCCCCACACCCCACAGTGTCCCTGCACTCACAGAGCTGTGGGTGAAGACAAAGCCATCAGGATTGGTGACAATCTCAAAGAAGATGTCCATGCTGTCCAGGATGGCAGTGACAGAGGGGTCCTGGCCGTACTCCTTGGCAATCTCCATGGGGAGGAGAGTGGGAGATCATAGAAGAGTTTGGGTTGGAAGGGACCTTCAAAACTCATCCAGTCCCACCCCTGCCACAAGCAGGGACATCTTCACCCAGACCAGGTTGCTCAGAGCCCCGTCCAGCTCGGTAGCCCTTGGGGACAAGGGACACAACTGAGCAGCATGGCAGGGCGGGGTAAGAACTGGTGTTCCAGAGCACGTGGTTACCTTGTTGGCTGTCCAGATGCCGGTGGCTTGGGTGATCCATTCCCGCGGGTGGATGCCAGTGTCCAACCAAATGGCCGAACGATTCGAACCCCCGGTGCTGAACTGGATGGAGAAAGTGGATTTCGGCCTCGTATTCTCCCAGGGCTGGGCAAGGTGAAGGTGACCCTGGTACCCACCTTCAGCACCTGCAGGGGTCTGTTCTCATAGCTCTGCCCGATCTGGATCTTGCTAACAAGGTTGGGATGATCCTCCACCAGCATGTCCATCCAGTTGTAGATCTGAAAGGAACAGGGGCTGAATCACGAGGCTCACCCTCACTTTCCTTTTGATATTTAGTGTATCCAGCATCAGACACAACATGCAGAGCTCCTCTGGAGAAGAACAGGTTCTTCCCTGAGGAAGACCAAGTGCTTGGACCTTTGTGCAAGTAGAGAGGTTCATATGGCAAAGGTTTTTGCAAAAGCAGATGAATGATGAGGGGGGAAAAAAGCCTAGAGATCCCCCAACACCATCACAACCTCCATCAGCCACCCACCGGGCTCCAAGCAACAGGGTTTGACCCCCCAAAATGAAGCTGAAGATCATCAAATCAGTTTGGTTGGAAAAAACACTCAAGATCATCAAGTCCAACTGTTAACCCACCCCTGGCACTGCCCCATGTCCTGAGAACCTCATGTCCGTCTGTCCAGCCCTCCAGGGATGGTGACTCCAGCACTGCCCTGGGCAGCCTGTTCCAATGCCCCACAGCCCTTTGGGGAAGAAATTGTTCCCCACATCCAACCTCAACCTCCCCTGGCGCAACTTGAGGCCGTTTCCTCTGCTCCTGGCGCTTGTTCCTGGGGAGCAGAGCCCGACCCCCCTGGCTCCAAGCTCCTTTCAGGCAGTTCAGAGCTCAGAAGGTCTCCCCTCAGCTCCTGTTCTCCAGCTGAACCCCCCAGGTCCCTCAGCCGCTCCATCACACTTGTGCTCCAGCCCCTCACCAGCTCCGTTCCCTTCTCTCCACTCGCTCCTGCACCTCAAGGCCTTTCTTGTCATTAGAGATCAAGATCCAGTGAGGTGGGAAGGCGCTGGGACAGGCCACGCTGCACATGGAGGGATGCCCGGTCTCCTGGATCAGCTAAAACCTCCACCCAAGGAGCAGAGACATGTCCCAGGGGGTCTTGCTGCCACTACGAATGTCACCACGTGGATCCAACCACAGCACAGGCTGAGCATGACCCTCAGCGAGATGAAGCGAATGTGCTGCAGAGCAAAGTACCTCGTCTATTGTGTGGTAAGAGGCAAAATCGAACGTGCTGGTGCTCCTCTCTATCCTCCTCGACTTCACCATGGTTCTCTTTTCCTCGTCCAACAATTCCTGTTTAGGAGGAAGAAAAAAACCACCAACTACAAACAGGCTGGAAGGCACAGGGGGTTGGGTTTTCCTTCTGTGTCCTCCTGTTTTACAACTTTTTGGACCTTCTATTGGGACTGAGCCGCTGCTCCCCACCGCAGTCCTTACCTGCACATCCTCGATCATGATGCTGTAGGAGATGTTGTTGGACTCCAGGAAGGTTTTGACAGCTGGGAGGCTGGAGAAGGGCACCCGCAGGTCGGCCGGGTGGCCAGGGCTGGTGGGGTGATGCCAAAAGTCAACCTGGTGTGGAGGAGAGGAGAGAGCTTGGCCCTGTCCTGTGCTGGTGCTCATCTGCTGAGCTCCCCAGCACCGAAAAGGCTCTCATAAGAGTTTCCACTGAAGGATTTTAAAAGGTCTTTGGACAAGTTTGGGGACGTGTGTGGGTACCAGGAAGGGTCAAGGTCCCTTTGCCTCCCTCAATGGATCTTCTACATAAATGTTTTTCATTGCAAGTCACTTAGTTGCAAACATCCCTTTGAATGAGGAGTTTCTGTGATCTGAGCAGAAATGATGAGACACTGGGGGTGCCGTGTGCTAGTTTTGCTTTTTAATTCAATAGAAGTATCTCCTTACATCAGCTTTGTGATGCAGATTATAGAATAGAATCACAGAACTATTTTAGTTGGAAAAGCCCCTCAAGATCATCGAGTCCAACTGTTAACCCACCCCCAGCACTGCCCCAGGTCCTGAGAACCTCATCTCCGTCTGTCCAGCCCTGCAGGGATGGTGACTCCAGCACTGCCCTGGGCAGCCTGTTCCAATGCCCCACAGCCCTTTGGGGAAGAAATTGTTCCCCACATCCAACCTCAACCTCCCCTGGCGCAACTTGAGGCCGTTTCCTCTGTTCCTGGCGCTTGTTCCTGGGGAGCAGAGCCCGACCTCCCTGGCTCCAAGCTCCTTTCAGGCAGTTCAGAGATCAGAAGGTCTCCCCTCAGCTCCTGTTCTCCAGCTGAACCCCCCAGGTCCCTCAGCCGCTCCTCATAAGACTTGTCCTCAATTTACATATAAATTAAACGTACCCAAAATGGGAAGGAAAATTGAATGGGCCAAAAGGAGGAGGGAGCCCTGGATGTCATCAGGGTTTGTTTAATGCTGGAGGGAGCTCAAGGCCCCATCGCACTCACCTGCAGCTCTGCCTGCTCCCCGAGGGCCCTGAGCTGGGTGATCTGCTCCTCATCGCTGGCCGTGATGCGGAGAACCTGGTCCCTGTAAGGGAAGCAGAGACATCAGGACATGGGGGAGGGATTACAGGATGAGTGGGGAAGGAGCTGTTCATAGAATCATCAAATCGTTTTGGTTGGAAAAGACCCTCGAGATCATCAAGTCCAACCGTTAACCCACCCTGGCACTGCCCCATGTCCTGAGAACCTCATGTCCGTCTGTCCAACCCTCCAGGGATGGTGACTCCAGCACTGCCCTGGGCAGCCTGTTCCAATGCCCCACAGCCCTTTGGGGAAGAAATTGTTCCCCAGATCAAATCTAAACTAATAATGCATCAAAAGCTGATGGATTTCCCTCCTTTGGGATGTTACCCTCATCACTGACCCCAAAGGAGGATGAACAAGGCTGGATATCAGTCCAATCCCTGTCTCCAAGCAGGGTGACCCACCACCCCCTGTTTTCAGCAGGACTCACCCCGTGAAAAGCTTCTCGCTGCGGGCGGCTGCCACGAGGGCGGCAAAAACCAGGAGGATCCTCATGGTGAGTGGGTGCAGACGAGCCTCAGCCCCCAAGGACGTATATACCCCCCTATATACAGCCCCAGGGGCTCTTGGGGACCTTCTCACCAACACCACGTCTGCTGTCCCCACACAGCCGGCAGCAACCGAGCAGAGAGGAAGGGCTCCCAGGAGCCCAAGTGTCCGCTTGATTTGGCGAAGTCAATAAAAGAGCAGCCAAATTAGGGAGGAACTGATAACGTCCTCCTCGGCGCTCAGGGAAGACGCGTGTCCACGCACCCGGTTTGGTGGTCGTGGTCACAGTCACCACCCAGCCCACGGGTGTGTGACGGTGGCAACAATGGGGTCAGAAGACCCCAGAGTACACAAGGACACGGTGCTTCGTTTCCACAAATTGCTTTATTACAGATTACTATTATAAGTCAAGTGTAATTATGATTAGTAAAGCAAGTGTGCATTACAAGTTACTACAAAATTACTAGCAGAAAAGCAAGCATATAAATGTATATTTATGATTAATCACTTATATGCACACCTATACATATATAAAAAATTCAAAATATACCATGCGAATTATTACCGGTGCCGTTCATCAAACCGCTCCCGGGAGTGGGGCCACTTGACAATGGATGAAGTTTCACTTGAAAGACGATGGATGTCACGGTGGCCCAAGTTGGGCACCCCCAGTGAGGGTCCAAGGGGTTGTATAGGTATATTCACCTGGGATTAATCCCTGCAGGGCCTCAGTTTGGGGTAAAAAGGGAGTTATTTTTACGTCTTTAGTGTAGATGCACAAGTGGGCGCAGGACAGCGGCTCCTGGAGCAGCCGGTGCTGATTTTTGCTGTCGTAGGTCAGTTCATTATAGTGGTTTCTTTGTTCCCCAGGTTACAGCAGCGCCTTTGTTCCTCAGGTTACAGCAGCGTCTTTGTTGGACACTTATCTACGATGACCCCGAGCTCCCACCTGCTCTTGTCAAGGATGTTCCGTGTTCCTGGGCCGGGTTCCCAGGCTGGCAGACGTTGTCTCGGGCAGTTTTTTAGCAGACATCTTCTGTGTTTTCTCTTGTTTTGATTTGTTTTGGGGGGGTTTTTCCCATTAAAATCAGGTCGTCTTTCTGCTTGCGCCAACAGCAGCATGTGCGATGGGGTAGGCACCATGGTCGGGGGGGTCTGTTATGGCTCAATAATGTGGAACTGGTGATGCTGGTGAGATGGTGGTGCCGGTGTAGAGGTTCTCAGTGAGGCAGGATCATGGGGTAGTTGAGGTGGGAAGAGACAACAGGAAGTCTGTATCCAACCTTCTGGACAAAGCCAAATCACTTCTAGGGGCAGATCAGGTCCCTCCACATTGAGTCTTGAAGTCCTCCAAGGATGGAGCCCCTTTGGGTGACGTGTCCTGCTGCTGGAAGAACATTTTCCTGCGTCCATCTTGCTTCATCTGATGCTGATGTCTCTCCCATCACACTTTGTAGTGAAGAGTTTGGCTCCGTTATCTCAATAACATCTTCATAGAGACAGAAGGGGCTGTGTTAGGTCCCCCCACCTCAAAGCTGTCCCATCTCCAGGCCAAATCACCCCATCTCCCTCAGCATCTCATCATGGGACGCATCCTCCTGTCCATCTTCGTGGCCTCCATCTGTCTTTCTCCAGGTCTCCTTGGTGCCAGGTGTCCAAGAACAGGACGCAGTTGTCATCAAGCCATGTGCTTAAAAGAAGGCCCAGGTGGCCTCAGGATCTGGAGGGAACTTCAAAGCCAGGGTGATGCTCCTCAGGCTCTGCAGCTCCTGTCACCATTTGTCATAAGGTCCCTGCTCCGGTGACAGCGGCTCAGCTGGATCCAGGAGCCAACCGTGTGCCCTGGGTAAAACCTTGGGGTTTTGCCAGCTGTGGCTTTTAGGACCAGCTAGAGGATGAGATTTTGGAAGGGTGGGTCAGTTTGGGAAGCAGGTGCCACCAGACAGGGCCACAAGGAGAGGGGATGGGGACACGAGCAGAGAGCACCAGCTGCCCTGTGCTCAGGTTTGCTTTCCGAAAACATCTCCATTTAAAACAAAACCAAACCCACGTGGTTCTTCTCAAAGCCTCAGCTGCACCTTCACCTTCTTTTCCCTGTGAAAAGCCTCCTTGGACTCTGAACTAATACTTTACTCGCTGTGTCAGGTGTGTTTTCTCTCCTGCCACGTTCACGGAGGAGTGAGTAACTCCCCAGCTGCTCAGGGGACCACAGGATATCAAGATAAACCTGTTAGACTTGATAATCCCAACAACAGCAGCAGGGATTGCTAATCTCTGATCCCTCAGTGGCTCCTGCACGTGGCCCTGAGCTGTTTGCTCTTAATCCGCAAGAAATTAGCAGGTTGAACAACCGAATGAGGGAGGAAGGCTCTTGAGGGAGTGAGGAGGAGAGGGGGTGACCTCCTACCTCCGTTCTCCCTCTAAGCAAGACAAATATTTGGGGAAATGAGGCCAGCAGACCTCCCCGTTTTACCAGCAGTTGGTGGTTTGGCAGTGTCCTGAGGCTCATTAAAGGCAATTAAATTCCTTTAATTTCCTCCTGTGAAGTTTCGCAGCCTGAATTACATTGCTTGAAGTCAGGTTCTCCACACCAGCCCGTTCTGCCCCCAAAACGGAGCTCTGACAGAGCTCCAGGATTAACAAAAGCAGCAACATGGAGCTGAAGAACTAAATTCTTCCCTGTCCTCTCTAAACAGCCACCAGATGGTACTGGAGGGTAGGGCAGGGTCACGCAGTTTCTGCACTGCTTACAGGGCTGGTTGTGAGGTGGCTGCTGCAAGGGGCTTTGCAGAAGTACAAAATGCTGCTAAGAGCGAGAAAATACATTTTGCATTGACTAAAAGAGATGGAGCTGCAGAGGGCACGAGGCAGGACAGTTCGCAGCAGCCACGAGCGTCTCCTCCTTCCCTAGAACCTCCTTCTGCTCTTACATTTAATCTCTCCTCACCTTCCGTGCTGATACAAGACCCTCAGATGATTTCTTGTTTCTCTGGGTGGGAAAAAACCTGCTCACTTCACCTCACCGGAGGTCGCTCTGACATCTCAACAGCCACACGAGTGCTCACATCTTCCATCCTCCCCTTGTCACTGTTCCTACTGTGTCTCCTTGAGGTGGACGACAACTGCGTCTTCTAAAAGGTCTACTATGTGCACAGAGATGCAGTGAACAAGACAAGCGCTAAATGCTTTTTATACACAGATGTATTAGATGTAGGAGGAACGCACACGGCGTCTTTATTCAGCCAGGTGCTGTCACAACCACGTCAAGGGAAGAGGATTTATGACCTTGCTGTACAGAGAGCAGATTCCCACCCCAGCTTTTAGTAGGGATTGTCTCGCACGTGCTCCATGATTTTTTGCAGACCTAGCCAGGTCTCCTGTGCAGTTGGGATAATTTGGCTGGCGGGCAGGAGGAAACCGTAGCGACCTGTGTCTCGCAGCTCGAAGGCGAAAGAGTATTTGATGCCGTAATCATAGCTCCAGTCGATGCTGCCCCCACTTGCTTGGTCTGAAAGAGAAAGGGAGAAGAGCCAGAGGGGTGAACAGAGGATTGATTTCAGTTCTGCTACTGGTTGACAGCGGCTGAACATGAGCCAGCGTGTGCCCAGGTGGCCAAGAGGCCACCAGCATCCTGGCTGGGACCAGCACTGGTGTGGCCAGCAGGCCCAGGGCAGTGACCGTCCCTGCGCTGGGACCTGGGGAGCCCAAACTGCCAATCCTGGGGCAGTTTTGGGCCCCTCACGCCAAGAAAGGCCTTGAGGTGCTGGAGCGAGTGGAGAGAAGGGAACGGAGCTGGTGAGGGGCTGGAGCACAAGTGTGATGGAGCGGCTGAGGGACCTGGGGGGTTCAGCTGGAGAACAGGAGCTGAGGGGAGACCTTCTGATCTCTGAACTGCCTGAAAGGAGCTTGGAGCCAAGGGGGTCGGGCTCTGCTCCCCAGGAACAAGCGCCAGGAGCAGAGGAAACGGCCTCAAGTTGCGCCAGGGGAGGTTGAGGTTGGATGTGGGAACAATTTCTTCCCCAAAGGGCTGTGGGGCATTGGAACAGGCTGCCCAGGGCAGTGCTGGAGTCACCATCCCTGGAGGGTTGACCAGATGGAGATGAGGTTCTCAGGGACATGGGGTAGTGCCAGGGGTGGGTTAACAGTTGGACTCAATGACCTTGAGGGTCTTTTCCAACCAAAGTGATTCTATGATTCTTCTTTCTATATTAGTGCAGGACACATATTAGTTTTTTATGCCAACACTCGGCTCTGACGTTTGACTGGTGGTGTTTCTCTACAGTCACCACTGCTTCCAGGAGACTGAGAGACACCCTGTGGGGAGGACAGAGACTGTTTCCCTGGGACAGCCCAGAAAAGCTCAGACTAGTAAAATACTCACAGATAGTATTGCAAATGCTCCCCACTGTAAATGTGGTGCCGTACAGGGACCGGATGGAACTGGCAGCAGCTCTTCCCAAGGCATCCTGGAGAAGAGATGATGAGGGACAAGTCAGAAAATGAGACAAAATGTTAAGATTGCACCAATCTGAACCACACTCGGGAATATCTCCACAATCTTTCACAAAATCTCCAATCTTTTGCTCCCCCCAATAAACTAATGCCAAATCAATCGATTTCATCACTCATACTAGTGACAGCGCTCACAGTTTCCACAGCATTTTTGGGAAGTGACATTGTAGGTGAATTAAATCATAGCAGGTTCTGTATCTGACCACCCAGTGTGTCGTCTCACCGGCTGTCTTGTCAAGAGCAGGTTCAAGAGATACCAGAAAAACCCAAGGCAATTGGAGATCTTCACTGGTTGGCTTTGTACTCACTTCAACCAAGTATCAGGTGGTTGTGGAGAAAACAGAGCCAGGATTTTCTTGGAGGTGTAGGGGAAAAGGGCGAGTGGCAACAAACAAATCGCTACAAGGGTATTTAGGTATCAGGGGAACAGAAAATCCCCGTGACAGTGGGGAAGTTGGGTTGGAGAAACTGTGGGATTTGTCTTCAGAAACAGCAAAACAAATCAAAACAATTAATCAAGCATGGAGAAAATGAGGCTGAGGGGACACCTCACTCTCTACAACTGCCTGAAAGGAGCTTGGAGCCAGGGGGGTCGGGCTCTGCTCCCCAGGAACAAGTGCCAGGAGCAGAGGAAACGGCCTCAAGTTGCGCCAGGGGAGGTTGAGGTTGGATCTGGGGACCAATTTCTTCCCCAAAGGGCTGTGGGGCATTGGAACAGGCTGCCCAGGGCAGTGCTGGAGTCACCATCCCTGGAGGGCTGGACAGACGGACATGAGGTTCGCAGGGACATGGGGCAGGGACAGGGTGGGTTATGGTTGGATTTGATGATCTTGAGAGTCTCTTCCAACCTAAATGATTCAATGATTCTATCAAAAGTCAGCTGGGCAAGGCCCTAAACAACTCAATCCAACCTTGGAACTGGCTTTGACTCCAAAGCCTGCCTGCTTTCAGCAGAGGGTTAAACTAGAGACCTCCAGAGGTCTTTTCTATTTAAATTATTATTGTGACATCCTTATCACCTCAAAGATATTATTACAGAAGGAAAAATGGATGAGCAAAACTGGCTGAGAATGGGTGGGCATGGCACAGGTTTGCATACAATCAAATTTCTCTTTTAAAGGCACCACATTGCACTGGGGTTTTGTTCACTCTGTATTGTTACAGACGGCAAAGTTCAGCCTCTTGTTTGTATCCTGATATCTCACCGTCATACAGGAGTGTGGAAAGACAGTTGGACAGAACAGAGGAAGCTAAAGCCAAGTCCTAAAGCCTCACCAGCTCCTTGTAGTCTGCTGGTTGAGTGCATTTATAGCCGTAGGGATACATCAGGAGCTGAGAGTAGCTGTGGAGGGTGATGAAGGCCTGGATGTTCCCGTGATTTTCAATAAAGTTGACAACAGATTGAACTTCCACCTCAGAGTTGGCCCTGGGTCCATGGTAAGACTCGGAACAGGGATTATTACTGGCGCCAGGACCTGTTGGTGCACAGAGGGAACAAAGGCAAACCTGCAAGAACTGGAATTCAGGGAAGGTGAAAGCAGATCAACACAAAGCCGGGCTTTCCTAAGAACAGCTCTTCCGCCAAAGCAAGGCCTTAATTGCTGATAAACGCTCAAACTGCAGTGATAGAGCACAAATACTCAAGGGACTTTGAGATGATACAGATTACTGCCTTCATCTTGTGCTCGCTGGCAATTAATCAATACAAAATTATCTTTACAAAATACAGCTACCATTCTAATTGACCATTTTCTTTCTGAATGCCTCGTGTTAAGGCAATTGCTGGTCCCTTGTAACAAGATCCAGGAATATGAAAAGGAACTTTCTTCTTAGTGACAGGCAGAATGCATAAACTTCATTCCTACCTCCAAAACCTGCATCCCAGTTCCGGTTTGGATCAACTCCGATGCACAGGCTGCCTTGATTCCTGGAGCGGGTCTTGCGCCACATGCGATTCTAAACAAACACACACTCTGGCTTTGAAAAGGAGCAAATCTTAGTCCTTGCGTTATAACCACCACCCAGAAATAGTCGCCATTCACCAGGCAGAGATCCCAGGCATGAACCTAAAGTTATTTCTGATGGGCTGACTGCTGAGATGGACAAAAATCAAAGGGCTGGTGAATTTACAGCAAGTTAAGCTGGGTTAGAGAAGTAATTAGTATTTTTGGATACTTAAATCTTTTGTAACTCCTGCTTGCAGCATTAAGAAACGGACTTTCCGAGCCTACTTCCCTCACTTTTATTGTTTACTTGGAAGAGCTTTACTCACTGTGGTGTGAGTGAACACGTATCCATCAGGGTTTGTGACTGTCAGCAGGAAAATGTCCATTTTGTTCAGCAGAGAGGTGATGGATGGATCCTGCCCATAGCTGGAGGCGATCTAAGCAGAGAAAATACAGCACACAATGATTATCAGTGTATTCCTTCCCTGCATAAGTTCAGTGGCAAGTCTGGCTTTCAGGGCAGGCAGATAAGAAACATTAATTATCTGCTGGCCATAACTGTTCCTCATTAGATTTGGAGCTTGGATGGAGTAATTCATCTATTTTACTAGTTTATTCTGAAGACAGGACGTTAATGGAAGAATGCAACAAAATATTCTCTGGAGAATGAGCCAATGCTGGCACTAAGTCTGAGATGGGAGAATAAAACTGTGCTGTGCTCCTCTGGTGGCTCAGTCATTCTCGACAGAATTTATATATTCATTTATATCGAGCTGCAAGTTTTGGCACTTTAGTGGGAGGTAACAAACCCCCCAGTGTTCCTCTGTGTCAGCAGAGCGAAGCAGCAAACTAATCTTCAAAAAGTCCATGGTTATTTGTGTAACTATCAACCCTGCAGTCTGCGACAGTTTCACATTATGTCCACCTGAACTTCGCCCAGCTGTTCTAACAAAACACAGCATTTTTTCAACTCTTTGTGTAGGCAGCTGGCTAAACACATACAGGTGTGCTGTACTGTTAAAGAGTCAGAGGAATTCCCAAGATAAATGAAAAATCCAGCATTGCTGAAGTGACCTTTTTAGCTATCCATACTGCACTCGCTTGGGTAACCCACTCTCGGGAATGGATACCGGCATCGATCCAGATCGCACGACGGTTTGTTCCTCCGGTGCTGAACTGTCAAATGAAACAAAGTTTTAAAGCTCTCACTGCCATATTTTAGTCAATAATATCTCGTATAGGCTTTGGACTGTATCTATAACGCATATGTATATGTACACACATACGTGTGCACGCATTTTGTGATGTATGTCATACCTTGAGTACATACAAAGGTCGGTTTTCATAGGATCTCCCAATCTCGAACTTACTGACAATGTCACTGTACTCATAGGCAAGATGATCCAGTTCTGCATAAATCTGAAATGTAAAGCGATTATGACACTTACGTTACATTTATGTATGACATTTACGTTACATTTATGTACAGTACTGCCCAGAACTATTGTAGAACCTGATGAAATTTCCTTTTCTCTCATTTTGCCTTCATTACTAAGGCCTCTTGAAGCCCCTTCTGACCTTAGGTCACTATAGTCAGTGCTGTTCTGAACATCACAAAGAGGAAGGAAGCACGGCTATACCGTCAAATTCTACTTATTTCAGGAACAAATTCAAAACCCTCTCTAAGAACTTAAAAATACAGTTCCCTCTGCTCTGCTTGATGGCTACTGGCTTTCCTATATTTCCCTACTTCAAGATATGTTTATTCTCAATCTCTTTTGAGGATCAGAAGGAAGGGGTTTGCCAGAACTCTGCAGTATTTACAAAAAAATATGATGGACATTTGCCTGTTCCAACATTCTGTCAGAGATAGCGTTGGCTCATTGTGCTGACCACAATATTAATACATTTAAAACCAAAACCATGTGCCAAAAGAAGCTGGAAAGACATTTTACATCCTAATACAGGATGTTCAATTGAAGATAGCATGAAAAAAGCTCAGAAAAAAGAATCTGCTCCCCCCAAAATTGAGGTACTCACGTCATCTAAGGAGTGGTAAGTTCCATAGTTGAAGGTGCTGCTGGCGCGTTCTTTTTGTTGACTGTTGGCCATATCTTGCTTTTCTTGATCTAGGACAACCTAGAATGATAGACAAACCATAGAATGGTTTGGGTTGAAGGGACCTTCAGAGCTCCTCCAGTGCCACCCCTGCCATGAGCAGGGACATCTTCAGCAGCTCAGGTTGCTCAGAGCCCCGTCCAGCCTGGCCTGGGATGTCTCCAGGGATGGTTCATCCACCACCTCTCTGGCCAACCTGGGACAGGCTCTCACCACCCTCAGGGCCAACAATTTCTCCTTCATGTTTGGCCTGAAACGTTCAGCGTTATGTTTTAAATGCTTGGTAAGAATAGCACTGGAAAGCTTGGAGGAAGAACAAAAAAACCCAACAACCAACAGGCAGTGTTTCGGCTCACTTAATCCTATTTTAGATGCCATTTTGAGATTACTGCTCATGAAGACATGTTGGATTAGCACCCAAGGGGGTGACTTCTCTCTCACACGGTGCTTTTGGATTATGATCCAGAGCTGCTCGTAACACAGTTTACTGAATTCTGAGTAACTTCAGTGTTGTAATTCCCAAACCCCTGAGGCCAAAACACCACATGAAATTCCTCAGGGGTCACCAGGAGCCCTGTGGAGCCTGTGAGTTTATTGATGTCACCGTCCAACTTGTTTTCAGATCACATCTGCAGAGCGATCCACATATCATCTTTGAGAAATTAATCCACAGACTACATGGGACGTGGTTTAGCGCTAGAGTTAGGTTATGGTTGGGTCGTGAGGGTCTCTTCCAACCGAAGTGATTCTATGAGATATAAGGGGGGCACCTCATGGCAAACAGAGTGTAGAAGAGTCCATGAATTAATGAACAAGGTCAGATTGTGAATCGCCTTTTATTTCCCCAGGATTTAAAAGCTAATCGTGTGCTAACGATGTTGCCCACCTGCAGATCTTTGATCAGGATGGAGTACTTGATCCCATGGGACTCCAGGAAGGCCTTGACTGCTTGGACGTTGTTAGCAGGGATTCGCAGATCCACAGGGAGAGCAGGGCTGGAGGGACTTGTCCAGAAATCAAGCTGAAAAGAGAAAGGAAAATGGGTTTGGTGTGAGAAAAGCATTCCGCGCACAGCTCTTCTAAAGCTTTAGAAATGCTGATTTCTCCCAAATTGATCAATTCCTGCAGCATTGCACCCCATGATGTTTGCAGCACTTTCCACTCTTTAGTTTGGCCTCCCCATGACCTTGTATCAGTTAATGTGAGGAACAAAATAAAGATCCACAGAGGAGGATCTTTATTTACACTGAATTCAGAGCTGCAGTCACATAAGCAAGAGGAAATTTTAGTCTTGTATGATGATTATTTTACCATTCTCCCCTTTACCATGTTACAGATGAAACCCATTGTTTCATTTCTCCCCTGGTAGGGCTTTTCTAATTAATTTCTATACTATTCAAATCAATGTTTTTAAAGAAAGTGATAATAAAAATTATCACCAATGGCAATACAAACAGTAATAACCTAGAATTTTATAGTGTGTTTTCCTGCTTCGACAGAACGTAGACTCCAACTTAATAAATTCCTCCCACATGCTGGGAGACAAGTACAAAAACATTAGCAACTCCACTGAAAAGACAAGTTTTTTGGTACAAAGATTAAGAGCAGCTCAGTTCAAATATAACGGGAAACACAGCAGGCAAAAAATATGAGTGCAAGCACTCCTGAATTCCAAGCTGGTTCTAGAACTTGCAGATCAAACACCATGTATTGAGACAGTAAGTTTATTACAGCAGCTGCCACAGCATGGTACAAACCTTTCAAATGAGATGTAAAGTCCGACCCTGATAAGTCCAACTCCAGTCTGAAACGTTAAAAAATGCCGCTGTGGTAACAACGTACCTCAAGGTGTTCCAACGATTCCAAAAGCTGTAATTGCTTAACCTCTTCCTCATTTCTTGTCTTGATTCGGAGAACCTGGTGCCTGCAATAAAACATTAAGTCTGCAGAAATAGTCTCAAAAAAAGGCCTGGTTGAACCAGCTTGTTATTAAGATCATTAATTTGGTGGGCTGAGTGTTACCAGCCAGTACAGGCTTTTTTAATGCCGTTGAGTTAGTGTCACCCCAAAGTTCAACCCACAACCTGCTGCATGTGCACCAGATTATTAACTAGTTAAATGGCAATTTTTAATATTTCATCATAAACAAGATGTCAAGTGGATGAGTTTTTAATTGCTTACAAGGATCATTCTTGCATCTCTTATTTTTTGTCAACAACTTGCAGAGCAAGAAATATTCTGTTTGAGTTTGCGAATGGTCAGATGTTTGGGGAGCAAAGGAAACACTAAAGGTGGGATTAATTTAATCTTCAGCTTAGTCAAAGACAGCTGACAAACTTCCCTGTGTTGTCAGAAGCTGATACCATCAGGGGGTGACTTGTACCATTCCAAGTGGAATGAATCACTGTCTGGAAGTGCCTCGCTCCACCGGTCCTAGAGGTAATCTTGGTGATTAATTTAGACTGAGCATTTTCCAACATCCAGCGATCACGACGTACAGTGTCTGAGTAGTTTTTAGATCACTAAAAACATAGAAACCATTTGCATACAGAAGGCAAGCAGTACTGAAAAATAGAGATGACTCAGAGCTAAGATGGACCCAGTTAAATCAACACTGGCAGCACTTTACCACATTAATAACTTATTATTGGTTTCTCCACCACCATAAGATTTATTTCTGGAATGGATTCCTCTGTGAAGGGATGAGGTTCATCAACCACAGCTACTGGACATGACTGAAGGATGAATTCATGAGAATCCAGTCTAAATTATGCCAGAGCTCAGATTAAATGATCAGAATAGTTTCTCCTGGCTTCACAAATCCCAGAGTTTTAGTAAATTATGTATATTATTTCTTAATTCTTACATCTTCAAATACAGATTTACTCACTGGAATGTAGTGCTCACTTACTACATTTCAGCAAGTATCTATTATGTTTTTTTTATCATCCTCTCAGTTTCAAGATTGTGAGAAAATACACCAGAAGGAGATAATTTTGCAATGCAACATACAGATAATGGTTGGAAATAATGATTCAAATTGCTCAGAAAGGCTCTGAAGAGGATTAAGCATTTAAAGAGAGACAAGAAACTTCAAAACCAAAGGGAAACTAGTGACCTCAAGCCAGGTTCTGGTCTTTCAGCTCAGCTTTGTGCCAGACCAGATCTCTCAAGCTGAACTCTCAAGCTTTGTGGCAAAGTTCAGCTCCATATCAAGGCTCGAGATTGTTCCCTAAGTACAGTCAAAGCCAAAACAAAACCTTGGTGAACATGAGTTTAGGAGTTCAACAATGCAGCTTGACCCTTCTCCCTGGGAAACCCAAATGAAACTAAAGAGAGAGGTTCCTTTAAACACTGGAGTACCGAAGCCACAAGACAGGTCAGTCAAAAAAGAAAGCAAAGAATGTGCCCCAAGCAGATTTTGTAAAGTTAAGATCATGAAAAGCAACAACTGGATAGCACAGCCTTAAATGAAAGGTCTTCCACAAAGCATAACTCACCCAACAAAAGTTTCCAGGCACAAGGAAGCCCCGAAGAGGGCACTGAAGATCAAAATCAGCTTCATGTTTGGTGTGAGGTTGAACTCAGCCTAGCAAAGATGAATTTATACAGGATTTGTTAAGAAACCCCTTTTCAGATAAAGCGTATCTGTATTCCATGTGACTTAGTTCTCACATTTATCAGAGCTTACAAGGTCGTTTCACATCGAAAAAGAATGATTTTCCACCAACACATTCAAACCTGTAAGGCAGGAATTGTTTTCAAAGCTTTGCCCGCAAAGCTCTGCAGTGTCCTTTGACACGTTGTTCTGCGCAGAGGAAAATAGAGTCAAATTGAATGTTACTCAAACTCTTAACAGGGTGAGGAGATCTGCCACTCAACTCTTGGTCATGGGTTTTTCTCCCACTGTAGATTTTTAGTAGCTCACTCCTCATTACAAAGAGGCAGCCAAAAGGAAGACCTCATTCCAGAAAAAATATTCAATTTGAGTGATTATTTTGAAGGAGGAACTCCAGGTCCTACTCGCTATGAAACAAGTTGTCTCTCATAGAGTGGGACAAGGCAATGCTACAGATTCACTCTTGTATATAAGTTACACACTTCCAGATATAAGCCAGACAGTTTAAATCCATTCTTTATTGAAATTACTAGCATTCCTCCAATCTTCAGGTTTCAAACAGATCCAGCCAAGCAAATAAAGGTTGCAGCAAGATTCACATGCAAGAAAGTTGTAATGTAGGAGCAGGAAAAAAGGTTTTAGTGAACAGGAACTTAGAGGAGCTCAACTCTGCAGCCAGACCCTTCTCATTGGACAGACTTGCTAGATATCCTCTTCTAATGAGGTATCCTTCTCAGGAAGAGGTGACACAGGCTGGAACAGACACTGCTGGTTCCTCTCAGCCTTCCAATGTTCATGGGGCTGGTCCCTGAACCAGTAGCTCTCTGCGTCCCTTTGCTCCTGTGCTGGACTCTGTCTATGTCTCACTCCTTGGGGAATAGGCTCCATCTCCTTGACCTTCTGTAAAGGTGCCCAGATATTTGAGTTGTCGTTATCTATGCTGAAGGAGTAACGGCGACGGGCAACATCCTGGCTGAGCTTTGGGAACCATCTCTCTTGGTTGTGGGAACACCCGGTTGCGGTTGTCCCAGAATGACAAGTAGAGTCGGGGGGCTGTTGGACACATTTTTCATCCGTCTCATTTAAAATGCTTTTGCCGAAGAGCCAGGTGCTGAACCAGGTGCTGACCTTGCTGCAAGAACTGCAGGTGTGGTTCCTGGGAACTAACATGAGACAGAAGGGAGACGGTTCAGCTACTCTGTGATCAACCTCAGGAGACCGAGGAAGCAAAGTTTCTAATAATCCCCAGATAACTGCACCCATAACGCTCCCAACATTCATCAGCACCTCCCCGGGAAGCCTCCCCCAATCTCCACTCCCACCCCACTCCTCCGTAGTAGTGCCAGTGACTTTGTCTCATGGGTTCACATGACTCCAAGCAAGTCTTCTCTAAGGCCAGGCCTCATGTTTTGTGAGAACAAAAGGAGCCCCAGGCAGGGATTCTGCCTGTTTTGACATTTAGGAGTTAGTCATCCTGCAACTGTTGTATCCTGGAGGCAGACTGTGGAGAACATAGGTTCTGCAGGCAGGTATGTTCCTGCAAGTCCCTGGGTCTTTGACATTTAACCTAAAACAACCCTTGGGAAACAAGTTCTCCATGCCCCTTGACGTAAATCAGGTAACACAAGTTTATCCTAAGAGACAGGAACCATCATGAGAATTTCCTGCTTCCAGCACTACATTAATTCTGGTTGAAGTCAAACCTCACCTACAGGCTTCAACATTTTCTAATTACCCTACAGACTGTCCACTCCATCTCCTGTGGGTTCACTCGTTGAAAACAGGAAGGAAGAACTTAATTTTAGGGCACAATTATAACTCGCTTCATTACTCATGCTACATCCCACACGGATTTAAAGACTGCCAAGAGATCCCGCCAAACATGATGTCAGGGGCTAAAGTATGCCAACAAGCTCCGAGTGCCCTGAACAGCCTCTTCTGTGGCCTCCACCCATTACAATTAAGGAGCTGAATTGAAACCCAAACCTTTGTACTCACTCCTAATAGATGCCTCATCCCTGGAGACATCCCAGGCTGGACAGGGCTTTGAGCAACCTGGTCTGGGTGAAGATGTCCCTGCTCATGGCAGAGGGGTTGGACTAGATGAGTTCTGAAGGTCTCTTCCAACCCAAACTATTCTACGACCTCCTGCTGTAGCCACAAGATCCACGGTTTGGAGATCAGCCTTGAACCACAAAGTAAGTCCCATGAGTGAAGTCCTGCAAAGGCCAGAACTCTCCATAGTGTTCAGCTTAGAGCCTAAAACACCAGAGTAAATTGGGGAGCTGCAAGAGAAGAGGTCGACCACCACAGCAAGCCAGAAGCCAAAGGTGACAGCAAGGCAGGAGCGGGTAAAGAGCTCACCACAAGCAACGGTCCCACCGGACAGCAGAGCAGGTCTGGTGGCACTGACCAGGAACAGTCACAGTGCAGATCCTCGGGTAAATCACACAGCAGGTCCACAGCCAGGATGTCAAGCACTACGAGTCCATTTTGCACCCACTGCAGCTCAAACGAGGACCAGGACAAATGGCCTCAGCTTAAATGCAGCGCTGGCACCAAGGGGCGGAGGGTGCATGGGTGGGGGCCCCACATTAACCCTGTCAGGGCAATTAGCATTCTCAGAGCCCAGGCACACTAAAGCCTGTGGTGCAATGAATCATGAACATCCTGGAGACACGCTAAGAAGTGAAAGGTTAAATGAGTTTCATCTAAACAAACTTTGTTGTCTTGCTTAAAATTGCTGTACAGACATGGAATCGTAGAATGGTTTGGGTTGAAGGCACCTTCCCAGCTCACCCAGTGCCCCCCCTGCCATGAGCAGGGACATCTTCACCAGCTCAGGTTGAGGTGGGGTTGAAGTTGGGTCAAGGAGGTTGAAGAGGTTGAGGTTTGAGTGGGGGAGGTTGAGTTGAAGAGGTGGAGGTTGCATTTGTAGAATCTTGGAAGGATTTGGGTTGAAGGGACCTTCAAAGCTCCCCCAGTGCCCCCCCTGCCATGAGCAGGGACATCTTCATCAGCTCAGGTTGCTCAGAGCCCCGTCCAGCCTGGCCTGGGATGTCTCCAGGGATGGTTCATCCACCATCTCTCTGGGCAACCTGGGCCAGGCTCTCACCACCCTCAGTGTAAAAAAATTCTTTATTCCAGCCTGAATCTCCCCTCTTTCAGTTTAAAACCGTTACCTCTTGTCATATCGCAACAGGCCCTGCTCAAAAGTCTGTCCCCATCTTTCTCATCAGCCCCTTTTAAGTATGGAAAGGCCACAATAAGGTCTCCCCGGAGCTTCTTTTCTCCAGGCTGAACAATAGACAGTTTGCCTGTGCTCTCATTGACGGAGGGACAGAATGGATATTGAAACCCTTGCCAACTAGAAAGGCCTGAAAATTTATAAAATGTAGGTGGAGTCAGTCCTTTTCATTAAAGTCTGGATGCTCTGTTGTTGCCTCCATCTAAAAAAAGTTCTTAAAATGAAGATGCACCATGCTAGTTCTCTCCTATCGTTTGGGAAGAGTAAGTGAGCCCATGGCTTGAATTTCCACTTGTCTCACATCCTCTCAAAAAAAGTGTTTGGCAATTCAGTAGGAAAAGGGAGGAGAGAGAACAGGAGATGACCTATGCTAGACTGAGCTCTCCTTGTGCTCCTACTGCCCCTCTTGTCCCCTCTGCCATTTCCACTTACATTCTGCATCATCTCCTGCTCTCTCATGGGGTCCAAGGTACCTTCTAAACTGCTTTTTTGAGCCCTACGCATAAGCTTCAAAAAGTCACCTTTACCTTTTGAATTGCTTTGCTCTTCATCAGGACATGATCTTTCATCTTGGACTTTATGGAGAATCTGTTTCGGGAAAAAAAATCAACATTGTACAGAGGTCGTTTGTTAGAACAACATATAAACATTAATTCCTTATTTAATGCTAATTCTCACAGCCCAGGAAAATGCAGCCAGGAGGGAAGAGCCCTCACACCTTCACCATTTCTGCTGAGACTCTCAACAAGGCCACATTCCCCAGAAATCCTGTAAATATTTCACCTTGGGATAGAAAAGTTTCTATTCTCAGCATCTCAAGCCAGATCTTTAACACTGACATGACAAAGGGCTCCACCTTCAACTCATCTGTGATGATCACAGTTAATTGGTTGTAATGCTATTTATTTTGGATTATGGCTGAGAGAACTATTATTTCTCTAAGTAATGGATTATTTCCACCTTCCTAACCCACGAGGCAAGTTGTGAATGCCCTGGAAAAGGAATGAGTAGGGATTTCAATACATGGCTCACATTTGTAGATGTGACTGGCATCATTTTAGGAGCAAAACCCTCATTTTGATCTCTTGGAAAACCTGCAGCTGTAGCAACACTGCAGTGGAACCACTGATTTCCCACTTAGATTTATTTAAATTAGAAACCAAGACCTTCATCTTCCCAGGGTTGTCCCCAGATTTCACGTGTCGGAGTCACACGTGTTTATAACATACCACACAATCCGTGTTGTAGCTTTGTGGTTTAGGACGGGAAGCACACGGATGAATTGTAACTGGTAATAACAAGAAGGGGATGGGAAGGGTACTGGGAGAGTTACCTAAACCTGGAGATTTAAGACCAGTTCTAACAGTGAACATCATCCCATGAGACAGTTATAAATAATAACAACTTCCAAGGCTCTAAAAGCCTTTTAGGCAAGAAAGTTTTGTATAAGGCCCACAATAACCTTCTGCTAAGGGCCAGAAGGTGTCAGCAGAAAACACAGAACTAAATAATATCTTACTCGAGCACAGCAGATGAGACAGATAATCAAAACGCCAGCGCAGAAGCAGAGCAGGGTTTTCCCTTCGATCCCCAAAAAGTTTTCCTCGTCCTCATCATATTCCATCTCACGTGGATTTTGATTAATGCCAGAGGAAAAGGGGTTGTTCTGCCAGTAATACCGAGAAAGAGAAGAAAAAGGGTAAGCCATGGAGCCTCGGCGCTGGATGTGGGACACCAGGCTGTCCCTTAGTGTTTCTATGTTCGGATCAGCGCTTGGCAACGCATTGTCCAGGCAACCACCTCAGGAAGCCCCAAAGCAATGGCCAACAGCACTTGAGGAGCTATGGGGACGGTGGCATAGTTAAATTGTCTTTTTTCTGCCCATTAATTCCTTTGGTTGTGATATGAGGAAGGTCAGAGTGTCCTCAAGTCCTCTTGGTCCGTAGTGTTTGGGGAACATTGGGTGGGATTCATCTCCTCTCGCTCGAGCTGAGTCAAAGTTGGGAATCGCACCAAAACAAGACTCTTCTTCTTCTATAACTGATGAAGGGTGACTCACCCCATCCTCAAATAACCCCTCAAGACCAAAAAAACAAATTAGGCTTTTAACCATCCTTCAATATTACCTCCATTTCATGTTTTTCTTGATTTCATAGACGTTGATGTAAAAAAAAGCACCTTTTGGAGCAAAAATTAATATAAGACCCTGTCTTATTTTTGGGGAAACAGCGTACTTTTTACATGTATAGGTGCCTGGACACTATTTAAATTGACTTTTTCAATGAACTGTAACTAGGGCTTATTTTTGGACTAGGGCTTATATTTTGAGCATCCTCAAATATCCTGAAAAATCACGTTAGGGCTTATGTTTGGCATAGAGCTTATTTTTGGGAAAACAGGGTAAGCACTTTCTGGAGGAAAAACTGTATAAGACCCTGACTTATCTTTGAGGAAACAGGGGTAGTACCGCCCTAGGTTTACACCCCTCTTTCCAGGACTGGATAGTAATTTATATATGGTTATGCAATTGTTTTCTTGTACTATGCATGTTTGTGGGTTTGGGTCTTCACTTAGGCAGGGGTCTTCGCTCCCGTCGGTGTGATTTTTAGTATTATAATGAGCAAAGTTCTACTAAGGGACACTTTATCTGACACTCTCAAGATATAAACTCAACTAATTGTGCAGGTTCCAGGATGTTCAAACTGCAACAACAGGAGCTCCTGATAAAGGAGTTCTTCAAATCACTCTTATTTTTGTTAATGGAGTGGACAGACCCCAAAGTGGTCCACTGATTTATATATCTTTGGGTTAGTAATTGCTGACAGGATTTAAATATCTTTAGGTTAGCAATTACTGACAGAATTTACAGAGAATTGTAGGATGGTTTGGGTCGGAAGAGACCTCTGGAGATCATCCAGTCCAACCCACCTGCTAACACAGGGTCACCAGAGCAGATCACACAGGATCATGTCCAGGCGAGTTTGAATGTCTCCAGAGAAGGAGACTCCACAACCTCTCTGGGCAGCCTGGGCCAGGCTCTGGCACCTCAAAGGGAAGAAGTTTCTCCTCATGTTTAGATGGAATCTCCTGAAACGAAGAAATAAACTTAAGAGCAGAGTCAACGATACTGTTAAGTGACATTCATTATTTTGTCAGCACTGGGGTGCTCTGGGGATCATCCTCCACAAGTGCTCCTGAAGAGAAACTGCCAAATTAATGTATACAGTGATTAAGTTACAAAAGACGTACCCATCGTTAACCAACTGGCATGAGATAAATGCTTTCTGACCACCTGCAAAACGAGGGGATATTTTTAAGTTTTAGATCCTTCTGCATGACAAGAGGGAGACAGAATATTAAGTAATACATTGTTTAGAAGCAAAGTGCTTAGTATATATTTAATAATTAATAGATGTATTGTAAGTAAGAAACTAAACAATTATAACTAGCATCATCAATTATTTCTTAGTATGGATGTATCGTATGCCAAAATTTTCAAAAATTGTGATGCATATGTAATAATTATATGAATATAAGCAACACAAGAGCATACAGTTACTGGAGCACTTATAGAGGATGATCCCAGTGTTCCCCAACATCGATAAAGAATGTCGCTTAACAGTTTAATTGACTCTGCTGTTAAGTTTATTTCTTCATTTCACTCCAAAGACTGGATGCTCTTGAGTTGCTTATATTCACATAATTACTACATATGCATCACAATTTTTGAAAATGTTGATATACATCTATATTTATCATGTCAATCAGTCAAAGATGGGCACGTCTTTTGTAACTTAATCACAGTGTACACTAATTTGGGAGCTTCTCTTCACTCCTGTGTTTCAGTCTGTGCCTATTGCCCTTCATTCTACAAATTCACATCTCCTTAAATTAGCAATTGCTGACAAGATCACAGAATGTCAGGGGTTGGAAGGGCCCTGGAAAGCTCACCCAGTGCAATCCCCCCATGGAGCAGGAACACCCAGATGAGGTTACACAGGAAGGTGTCCAGGCGGGTTGGAATGTCTGCACAGAAGGAGACTCCACAACCCCCTGGGCAGCCTGGGCCAGGCTCTGCCACCCTCACCAGGAACAAGTTTCTTCTCATATTTAAGTGGAACCTCCTGTGTTCCAGTTTGCACTCCCTGCCCCTTGTCCTATTGCTGGCTGTCACCCAGAAGAGCCTGGCTCCATCCTCCTGACACTCACCCTTTAGATATTGATCCCCATGAATGAGGTCACCCCTCAGCGTCCTCTTGTCCAGCTCCAGAGCCCCAGCTCCCTCAGCCTTTCCTCACACGGGAGATGCTCCACTCCCTGCAGCATCTGGGTGGCTGCGCTGGACTCTCTGCAGCAGTTCCCTGTCCTGCTGGAACTGAGGGGCCACAACTGGACACAAGATTCCAGGTGTGGTCTCCCCAGGGCAGAGCAGAGGGGCAGGAGAACCTCTCTGACCTACTGACCACCCCCTTCTAACCCACCCCAGGTCCCATTGGCTTCCTGGCCACAAGGGCCCAGTGCTGGCTCATGGTCACCCTGCTGTCCCCAGGACCCCCAGGTCCCTTTCCCCTACGCTGCTCTCCAATTTACACTGGAACCTGCGGTTGTTCCTACCCAGATGCAAGACTATACACTTGCCTTCGTTATATTTCATTAAATTAATTCTTTTAAGCGGTAACGACTACAACTCCCGCCCACCCCCTCCTTCTTCGCACCTCCCACAGCGCGGCCAACATGGCGGCCGCGGCGCCCGCCTCACACGCCCCTTCCCGCCAAAACACGGCAACGAGCGCTGTCCCCATAGCAACAGGCCCCGCCTCCCGCCGTACGCGGTGACGTCGTCGCGGCGCTCGCGCAGGCGCAGACGTTGCGGCCGGCTTGGGCCGCGTGTGTGAGGGGATCGCTGTGCTGTGTGACCCCCACCGGGCGGGAAAAGGGGGGGACTCCTGCCCTCTCTGACGGGAATTGTGTGTCACCTTGCGTCTGCCGGCCCTCAGACCTGCGGCAGGTACTGTGACTGTCCCCCCAGCACCCCCGGCTCCTCGGGCCAGCACGGTAGGGGTGGGGGGCTCTGAGGAGAGGCTGCCCTGAGTGGGTCCAGGGGGCGCAGGGTCACCCGTGTGTGACAGGGCTGTGGGGCCGCTTCTGGGTGATGGATCAGGACTTGGGGAGATGGCGGGGCCTCCTCCGTGTGACAGCGGTCAGGGTGGGGGACCCATGTCGGTTCTTTTCTGTGTGATGGGGTGCGGGCTGTGGAGCTGCCCGTGTGGGGTCTTATATCTGGGCAGGAACAACCTCAGGTTCCAGTATAAGTTGGGGAATGACCTGTTGGAGAGCAGTGAAATGGGGGTCCTGGGGACAGCAGGGTGACCATGAGCCAGCACTGGGCCCTTGTGGCCAGGAAGCCAATGGGACCTGGGGTGGGTCAGAAGGGGGTGGTCAGTAGGTCAGAGAGGTTCTCCTGCCCCTCTGCTCTGCCCTGGGGAGACCACACCTGGAATCTTGTGTCCAGTTGTGGCCCCTCAGTTCCAGCAGGACAGGGAACTGCTGCAGAGAGTCCAGCGCAGGGCGACAAAGATGCTGCAGGGAGTGGAGCATCTCCCGTGTGAGGAAAGGCTGAGGGAGCTGGGGCTCTGGAGCTGGACAAGAGGACACTGAGGGGGGACTTCATTAATGGTTATAAATATGTAAAGGGTGAGTGTCAAGAGGATGGAGCCAGGTTCGGTGACAGCCAGCAATAGGACAAGGGGTAGGGGGTGCAAACTGGAACACAGGAGGTTCCATTTAAATATGAGAAGAAACTTCTTCCCAGTGAGGGTGGCAGAGCCTGGCCCAGGCTGCCCAAGGGGTTGTGGAGTCTCCTTCTCTGCAGACATTCAAACCTGCCTGGACACAATCCTGTGTGATCTGCTCCAGTGACGCTGCGTTAGCAGGTGGTTTGGGCTGGATGATCTTCAGAGGTCCCTTCCAGCTCCAACCATTCTGTGGTGCTGTGAGATTTTGGACACAGGGAGCTGGGGGGTTTGGGGCAAGTGGAAGTGTGGGGACCTCAGTGCCTTATGGATTGTCAAAGTGAGGCCTTTCCTCATTACTATGTCTTAGTAGAAGAGGGCAGGCTGTATGAGAGGACATATTTCAATCTGGAGGTGAAGCCCCCACACCCAACCCTTCTCAATAAATAGAATGGGAGAGGATCTCTGCATGGGGCTGCTGCCTTTGTCAGTGGGGAAAGGAAAACCTCAGGGCTCAAACTGTATGAAAAACCTGTCCAAAAAGAGCACTAGGGAACTGAGTTTTGTATAATTCTTCCAGTAATCCCGATTTCACCCTTGAATCATGATACCAGTAAGAAACAGGCAATGTGATTTAGGTTTTATCTTTTTGAGTATATTGTTTTTAGGTTGTAATGTACAGTTTGTGTCCCCCCAAAAGTAAATTATTTGTGTTCTCATGTAGTGAAGAATTACGTGACAAGTTTTTAAGGGAGTGGTAGGAAGGAATGGTAGCGTATTTTGGTGACAGGACTAGCAGAAAAAGTCACCAAGATCATTTATTTCATGTAAGGTGTTACTGGGCGTAAAGGCAGCAATGTGTGCAGAGAGTATTGAGATGTATTGAGCCTACAAGAGGTGGCTGCACAGTCTGAAAATACTCTGTTACCTACTGAAACGAGCATTGATTTTAAATAAAAACCTGCAGAGATGTGCAGGGCCTTTTCTTCCTCTGGCTTCCTTTGCCTGGGGAGGCAGGAGCTTTGCCTTGTGCTTCTGAAGGATGTTCTTTTTCAAAAATGAGGTTGAAACATCTCTCTGTCCTCTCATTTGCATCTTGCTGGAGTAATTGTTCCTCAATAATGACAGTGCTGACAGCAGAGTTCATCAAAGAAATATTACCTATTTTTACCAGTAAAAATAATCTGCTTGGTTTTTTTTTAATACATTAAACATGATGCAGGCTAAAGGTAAAGCCCATTTACATAGTTTGTTTTGAATGACTTCTTTTTGTCTTTACTCTTATGCCAACTGAGAATCTTACCATATAAAATTTGACAGATTTGGTGTTTTATCTGTATTGGTTACTACAGACAATGACCCCAGAACATAGCCCAGCGACTTCCCTCATCGACAGGACCATCAAGATGAGGAAGGAGACTGAAGCCCGGAAAGTGGTCTTGGCCTGGGGACTCCTGAATGTGTCTGTTGCAGGCATGATCTATACTGAAATGTATGTTCCTTGTTACATCTGGTTCAAACAAGCAAAACATCTACTTTGTTGATCCCTAAATATTTCCAGGGACTCAATTGTTACAAAATTATAACTTGTTTTTCTTTTCAGGACTGGAAAACTCATAAGCTCATATTACAACATCACATACTGGCCGCTCTGGTATATTGGTGAGTTGCTGCAATGTTTCAATTAATTTTAGGGATTCTTTTTTAACTTGTCAATTTTATTGCTGGGGGGGGGTCACTTTTAAGTGAACTTCTTTTCTGTTTTAAATGTAAAGGAACACTGTTTTGATTTTTGTTGTCTCTCTCGAAACTGTTGGAATTTCATCCTTTTTAGTGAGAAGTGTTAACAACTTTCTTCAATATATCGTGAAAGGGCATGAAGAAATTCTCAGTGCATTAAATCTATTTAACATGTGGAGTAGGGCTTAGGCGAACGCTGCAGATTTTACTACTCTATTGTACTGTGGGTGTGGATGGCATTTCACAATAATTAAAGTGGTATTTCACAATAATTAAAGTTTGTTTCAGATGAGTAGACTCTTAAGCTGTATCAAACAGGGGGTGAAAAGGAACAAGGGGGAGAGAAAAATCATGAGATGAGTGATAGATGAATTGATGGGAAATAATGGTTGAGAAATATTGTGAAACTTCAGTAGTTTGTGTCCATTTTGGAAAATAACCATTTAAAAAAATAATTTTTGGCAATATGAATTAATCTCAACATAGCAAGGAAAATTCTCTCCAATTGCATAAGAAAGTGAAGAAATCTTAGATACTTGCCCAAATTGGTACGTACTGGTGGCACTAATAGTGACCTGTTTTTAATGAGCATCCACCTGTTTTTTGCAAATAATATCCTTTTCTTATTCCTCATGCTCAAGCTGTGGTAACAACTTCTGTGTTTCTTCTAGAACTTGCGCTTGCGTCTCTGTTCAGCCTGAACGCCTTATTTGATTTCTGGAGGTACTTCAAATACACAGTGGCACCAACAAGCTTGGTGATGAGTCCCGGCCAGCAGACCCTGCTGGGGCTGCGGAATGCAGGTGAGTGTCTTAAATATCCCTGGCAATCTTATTTTTTGGTTATTTTTTTTGTTTCGAGATGATATCTTTCTCAAGTGCGGGATTTGTTAGTAAAGTGAGTTCTGAATTATCTTGTCTGACATGAGCGATGCACTAAATTACCTGCAGCTTAAACCTTAAAGGTGTTTTCTAACCCAAATGATTCTATGATTCTATAAAATTCACAACATCAAATAGTAATTTGAGGAGTGTTTGTGGGGAGAAGTGGAGGTGAAACACAGTGAAAAACAACAAGCGGCTGCTGAAGGACAGGGAAAAGCTTGAATGTTTAGAGGTTCGACAAGGAATTTGTAACCTATACATGGGACTAGGAGCAAGGCAGAGAGTGCAGGTTTATATTTCATTTTGATACCCTGCTAGTATCACGCTGGGTATCAAGAAGCAAATCAGAGGGACAGCCAAACCTTCATGTGAGGTTGGAAGATGACAGCCCAGAGCGCAGTCGCCTCAGGAAGCATTAGAACATCAAAGCAAAGTTCTAAAATACACCAGAACCTGACAAGGTACATAAACCAAAAGCAAAATGGGAACATGGTAGTTTTTCACCCTGCTAGTCTGCCCCTAGAGAATGGGGAGCAGATGGGAATGATGCTGTATCACTGAAGTTCAGGGATCTCCTATGTTTATTTGCACAAATAAATTAAGACATTCAATATACTAAAGATGCATGAAGTAGGGAAGTAGCTTATGAAACAAGTTAAAGAAGCTGTCCTGGTTATGTGAGGTGCCTGGTAACATTTAACTGAAATCTGAAGCTGTACATTTGTGTTGAGTTGTGGCCACATGTCTCAGTCTTTTCTTTTTTTCTGTCAGTTTTCTGACTCAAATCTGTCGGGGTCAGATTTTTCTAGTGTCCCTTCTAGCATCTGCATAAAATCACCTTCAGATAACATTGTATACCTGTTCTGTTGCACCTTTAAAAGGAGGAGGAAAGTTTGATGCTGCCGCATCCGTAACATTAATTCTATTTTCCGTTATTGCAGCTGTACAAACGACTCCACCACGTGAGCTGGCAGCAAAGAAAGTCCCGTCTTCGACAGCTTCTCCTCCCATCCAGGGTCAAAGTGTGCTGAGTTACAGCCCGTCCCGCTCCCCCAGCGCCAGTCCAAAGTTTACTACCGGTTGTATCACAGGGTACAGCCCTCAGCTCCAAGCTCTGTCGAGCAACAACGCTTCTTACAGCGGCGCAGTAACTTATTCACCAGGCAGCAGTTACAATAAGGTAATGACCAAGACAGCTCTCAAGGGTACAGCTTGATCCGTGTGTTGTGCCAGATTCCATCGAAGATGAGCAAAGTTCTATATTTGTGTTCGTTCCTCTTGCAAAGTAAATGTAAATTTGTCATATAATTCATCCTTTTTCCCCTAGTGTCACTTAATGCTTTTTTTAGAGTGGCTGCTTTGAAAGAAACTAAAATATAAATGCAAAAAAAGAAAAATACCAAATCAACCCAAACCTCAAACAAGAGTCTTTTATATTCATGTTGTTTACAAACCAAGGTGCAATTCTGTCTTCCTCATACGACACAACCATTTGTCTTTATTCACTCAAGGTTTCCAGCTTCAGCCCCTCTCCTGGCGGCTCACCGTACCCCGCGAGCATCGGAGCGGTGGAAAGCGGCGGGCTGAGGTCTCGGTACCGCTCCTCACCCATTCTGTATAATTCTCCTACTGGCAAAGAAGATTATATGACAGACCTCAAGTCCCTGGACACCTTCCTTCGAAATGAAGAAGAGAAACAGCACAGAGTTCAACTAGGTAAATAAACAGGTTCGATCAGAAAAGCTTGATAAGGAAAAGGCGTTGATTTTATTTGAGGTTGACTTTTGAGGATGAGAAAAGTCGCAAAGGATTCCAGCATATTCATAAATAGACAGAAGTCTTTTGTAGTAGTCACTTGTGATCTTGGGAAAGGTGGCTGCGAAACAGTTTGATCGTCTACTGAGTAATTAGGATGTGAGGCAGAGTGTCATCGTTCTGGCTTAGGAGCTTCAGGAAGTTTTCCTCCAAATGATTGCTTTGGATAGGATATATGCCGCTGTTGCAGCCTATTGGAATGTGTGCTGATCGATTCTTTCGGTGGCGTTTGTTGACCATGACAAGATGACGGACTTTACCACCTTGGTGAGAGGAGTATCTTGTGGAGAAGGCATTTTAGATAAAAGGGGTGAATTACCCACAGGCGTTTTTTTTCCTGTGTGGGGACAATCAAGGGTGAAATCTGTATTTATGCAGATTGACTTCAGTGTACATATTAGTGACAGTTTGTGCTCGTGTCTCTTATTAAAGCCTTAATATACTGAATATTGCCTGTACTGTTGCTTCCAGAATGACTTGGCAATAATGACATGAGTGTTTAATGATTGGGTCGTTTCAGGAAGTTCAGATTCCAGCTCTCCTTCCAGCAGCCCAACATTTTGGAATTACAGCCGTTCCATGACAGACTATGCACAGATGCTGAGGAAATTCCAGTATCAGCTGGCATGCAGGTCCCAGGCGCCATCGGCACACAAGGACGAAGCTGATCTGAGCTCAAAACAGGCCGCAGAAGAGGTAAATTCAGCAGGAACCTGGTCAAGAGGGAGAAACAGGCCTCTAAATACACAGTTTCATGCAAAGGTTTGGATTTGAGCTGTATCAAAAATGCTGGAGGGGGAGAAATCCCTCAGCATTTAACCATCTCCATACAGCTTCACTTTAAATTGACTTTGCAAATTCTAAATTTTAGTTGGAAAATGGTTTCTCCCTTGGAGAGCAAGGTGTACTCTGGATAAAATACATTTGTGATATAAAAATTGACTTGAAATTCATCTGCGTTTAGCCCAGTGGAAGGGCTGAAGGGTATAAAGCATAAAGAAGTCTAATGCAAAGGAATACAATCCATGCAGCTTGAATTAAATTATACCAATTTTCTTTATTTCCTATAATAAAGTTTCCCATTCAAATTCTTCTTAAATCAATCTACAATTCAGACAAATTTTATCCTAATAGAGCAAAGAGCTGAAAACTGAGTTTGGGCTCATGCAAGATGATTTTAGCATGAATAGAGGGTGGGAGTGTCATATGTGAAGCTGCTGTCAAAGTCAAATGATACAGATAGATAAGAATTTTGGGGGAAAAATGAAATTTGAATTATGTGCTGTAGTCAGTAGCAGAAATTGTCATAGAGCTTGGTATTTTGTGAAGTTCTTATATGTATTTAATATTGTCCTTTCCATAGGTTTGGGCACGGGTGACAATGAACCGACAGCTCCTTGATCACATGGATTCCTGGACCGCGAAGTTCAGAAATGTAAGTTCCATTTTTAGGATTTACCTGTTTTTTGAAACAAGCACAAGTGAAGGGAAAAGCACCTTTGTGTCCTGTGTGTGCCGGTGGAGCGGGGGAAGAGTTGCGCTGTTGGAAATGACAAGATTTGGTTATTCTTTTGCAGCTCAGGTCACTAAATTGATGTTTCTGTGGCATTTCAAACTCATTCGGCTGGGCTCAAAGCGCTGAAAACTCCAACCCAAAGCTTGACTCTTTCTGACAGTCCTGAGCAGCATAAATAAAAAGCAAAAAGAAAAGCCTTGATGTTATCAATAGGAATTGCTGTGGCAGAGGAGACTTATTTGCACACAATGGCAAAACAATCAGTAAATCTAACTTTTAATTGCCACTTCAATCATAGCATCCATCAAGTATGTAGTTTTGCTTGTGTGTTTTGTTTTGGGATTGTTTTTTAAAGTATTAAGGTTGGTGAAAAGCAAAGATCTGTACGAGATCCATACCAGATTCCTGGACATCTGTTCCTAAACCCAGGGTCAGTTTGCCTCAGTTCCCAAATCCTCTCATACAAATCCCACACGTTGGGTTTATCAGCTCCTTGATTTCCTGAAACAAATGTAAGAGGGAGCGGACCCATCAAAGTATAAATTATCTGGATGGTTGTAGAGCTGTGCTCCATAATACCGCTTTTCACGTTGTTCAGAAAAGCTTTATCTGATACTTTCTAGAGATTTGCTTTCCTGATTCCTTTACTTAATTTTCTGGCCTTTTAGAAGGTATTAAAGAGTCATTTAAACTCTGCCTAACTTGGTATTCTAATTGAATTACTTTCCTCCTTGGTTGGCTTCAGTGTTTCTGTTATTAAGCTGCTTTGTGATTGTAACAGTGATGATTAGAAGGATATAAGCTAAGGGCTAGGGTTTATTTTTTAAATTTGTTCATTCTGACTTCTTGAATTTTCACCTTTTTCTTTCCTTAGTGGATTAATGAGACGATTCTAGTGCCGCTTGTCCAAGAGATCGAGTCTGTGAGCACTCAGCTGAGAAGAATGGGGTGTCCGGAACTGCAGATTGGAGGTAAGATGAGGCAATTTTGGGGTTCCTGGTGGTGGTTAATGGAGAGCCGCTCTCTAGCTGGGGTGTTGGATGGGTGCTAAAATAAATGACGTGTTAAATATTCTTGTTCCATTTCTGCTTGGTATTGGTGTGGTCTTTATTCCATGTCATGCGTTTCATGAAGCTGGAAAGGTTCTTCATAAGACTTGTGGAAATATTGAAGTCACACTGATGCTTGTCTCGTAGAAAAGTCATCAAGCTCTTTTTTTTCCTCTTAAACTTATTGCTGGGGAATTACGGGCTCAAATTATCATTGGTTACTGTCGTAAAACGTTTCCGAGATAAATGTGCTATAAATTCTCAGTGTCTCCCCATGAAGTCTCACTGTCTCCAATGCTATTGTGCTTTTCCACAATTGCCCTTAAAATCAGCCACTTTCTGAAAGAACTATGTTGTTTTAACTCTGATGTACTGGAGTTCTCTTTTTCATGACATGATACAAATCTGAAGGCCATGCTCTTCTTGTTGCTTCAAATTTATATGTCCTTAACTAAGAAGTGCATTTGATATGCTGCATTTAAATTAAATTCATATGATTCTGCAATTCTAAATCCACCTTTTGCGGGGCTGTTTGTTGTTGGTGTCTCCTCAAGCACTTCATCTGTTGTGATGCCTGTAGAAAAACTGATCAGTGCTGGCATCATCTGCACCTCATTACTCTTCAGAGTGGTTCCTTGTAGCTTTTATATTCTGGGATGTAAAGCAGACCTTTATTTCATTGGAATTGCAATGAGTGGTTGGGGCAGTGTCACATGTTCATAGAATCATCAAATCCCAGGTTGGAAGGGACTTCAAGGATCATCTGGTCCAACCTTTCTTGACACAAGCCTGGTCTAAACAAGCTGGCGCAGCACCCTGTCCAGCTGAACCTGAAACGTGGCCAATGTTGGGGAATCTACCACTTCCCTGGGGAAATTATTCCAATGGCCGATTTTTCTCCTGAATTTCCCTCTTGTGCTAAATCATTATCTCCCCAGGAGTAACTTGTGCTCATTGCCCCTCATCTTTTCCATGAGACTCCTTGTACAAAGGGACTCGTCGTCTTGTTTGTAGCCACCCTTTAGATATCAGAACAAACATTTTCAATATTGCAAGAGACTTTTGAGCAGGGCGTGTTACAACAGGACAAGGGGGGATGGTTTTAAACTAAAAGAGGGGAAATTCAGGCCAGACATGAGGAAGAAATATGCTGAGGGTAGAGAGAGCCTGACCCAGGTTGGCCAGAAAGGTGGTGGATGAACCATCCCTGGAGACATCCCAGGCCAGGCTGGACGGGGCTCTGAGCAACCTGAGCTGGTGAAGATGTCCCTGCATGACAGGGCTTGGACTGGTTGAGCTTTGAAGATCCTTTCAACCCAAACTGTTCTGTGATTCTAAGAACATGGTGCTGAACTTCATAAGGTTCTTTTTAGCCCAATTCTCCCAGCCTCTCCCGGTCATCCTGCCAGGTATTATCAGCAAACTTCATCCCGGTACGCTTGATCCCATCACCCAGATCACTCATGAAGATGTTAAACAGTGTTGGGCCCAATATTGATCCCTGGGGGATATGACAAGTTGCCAGTTGGAAAAGGAGCCATTTGCCACCACCCTCTTGGTTCCTGTCACCCAGTTCCCCACCCACCGCAGAAACAACTTACCTAGACCATAACACACCCGTTTCCCATGGGAAACTGTGTTGAAAGCCTTGGAGAAAGGCTAAATATGAAATATTTTAGGACTTTGAACGGTGCGCCAAAAAGGAGAGCTCATGGTGACCTGCGCCGCTCTCGTTGTGTTGCAGAAGCCAGCATCAGCAGTCTGAAGCAGGCAGCGCTCGTTAAAGCTCCGCTCATTCCAACCCTCAACGCTATCGTGCAGTATTTGGATCTCACACCAAACCAGGAGTATTTGGTGGAAAGGATCAAAGGTACGTGGTGTGGTGTCACTGTTGTGATTTTAAAACGCTTCTGTTACCGAAGTCAAATGTTGGTGGCGTCGGATGTTCCTTCAGTGGAGACGTTTGAAGGGTCGTGGCAGGGTAAGAGCTGCTTAGAGAGACGTTTCTTCATATCTTTCCCTTTTTGTAGTGATGGCTGTAACTTTGGGAATGTTTTTAAGAGCCTTATTTCCCATTTTCTGCGTGCTTGAGGTGCAAAGCGCTGGATTGAATCCCTTTATTAACTACAAATAGAAATTACCTTGTCAATTTACCTCCCCGTATTAATATTTTTACAAGCATTTCATTAGTTGAATTTCTCCTGTTTTGTATGTGCGTGAAGCCCCTGAAACCAGCATAAAATACCACTCCTAGCCCCAGAAATACTAAAAAATGATAAATAAGAATAAATCTTGTTGCTTTCAGAGCTGTCTCAGGGAGGATGCATGAGTTCGTTCCGATGGAACAGAGGAGGCGATTTCAAAGGCCGCAAGTGGGACACCGACTTGCCCACCGACTCCTCTGTAAGATTTCAAAGACGTCCCGATACGACAGCTTAAAGCGGGTTTGCTTTTGGTGGAGATTTTGGAAGGGGAAATAATAATAATAAAGTCTTTTGAGGAGCGCAGTAAAATCATCTTTGCATCCCTTACACAGATAATCCCGCTCTAGTTGGTGAGGAATAAGGTGAACGGGATCAGATGTTGCGTAGATGACAAAAATGCAGTTGTGTATCTTAGTCTTAGGCTGGGCTTTTACTTAGACTCCTCTGAAACATCTGTCCCATAACTATAGAGGGGAAAATGCAGATTGAGCAGCAGAACTGCTGTTTAATTTCATATTTTGTGAGAAATCTGAAGCTGTTGCTTGAGAGAAGACTCGTGATGCTTGATCTGAAAGGGCAGGAGAATCAGCGCCTTGGTGCGTATGACGACTTGAAAATTCATGTGAAGTAATTAAAATAATTAAAAGGAAGACCATAGAACAATTCAGGCTTTCCAGTGTGAGTCTTCAGCTGAATTATGTATCTGAAAGTAGGTTGAATTATTGGTTTTTTCCCCCCTGTAAATAGATTTTTGGTTACTTGAGAGACTAAAAATCTGAACGTCAGAGCTTCACAACTTTGCTGACAAAGCTGAGATTCAGTTGCTTGGAAGCTGAAATTGCACAAAATCAGTCTTGAAACAGGATTTGATTTTTTCTATTTGCGAAGGTGATTAAATATTATTATTTCGTTCTTAAATATATATTATTTTATTATGAAATATATAGTATTTTGTGGCTGCGAAGCAGCTCTTAGTATCTCGATAGGGTGAGCGGCTCCAAAATCTTTAAAGGTCATGAGACAGCCTGGAATTAATTTTTTTTTAATCCAAACCAGCTTTTAAGAATTCTAAGAATAAATTTCTCATATAAAAGATTAATATAAACATGAACTTTTGACGTTAACTTGCTCAAGGCAATTAAAAAATAGCTATACAATTTAGCATTGTTTTAGTCGCACCGCTGTGATTTCCAAGGTGCATCTCCCAAACTTGAGGCTTTTGGCATTTAGCCCCATAAACCTTTTATTTTGCCTCCAAACCAGATCATGCTGCATATCAAGAACATAGAAATGATCAGATTACAGCAAATTTGGGGGTAAAATATCTCCACAAAAGGTTAAAACACACATAGGTTGTGCTGTGGTTTTTTGGGTGTTTGTTCTAGGACTTGATTTCAAAATGGAATGAATAAGACTCTTGGCCAGCTCAGATTTTTAGGGTGGTTTTTATTTCCCTTTTTTTGAGGAGAAAGTAGAAATTTGCTCCATAAATTTAATGTCTGCAAAACCATCGCTTGATTTCACTTGCGCTTCTCAGCCAAATCCTCACCACTAGCCCAGAACTCAACGCTAAAACTGGGCGGTTTCTGGTCTTAAACTGCCTCCGGGTCCTAAATTTAAAGGGCTTAAGTCAATGTTGTGAGCACAGACTATCAAATACCATCTGAGATTACACCAAAAAGCTGCTAGGTTTTGAAGGGCGCAAAACTAAGGTGAGTTTTTCTTTCCCCAGATCATCATGCACGTTTTCTGCACTTATCTCGACTCCAGGCTGCCGCCTCACCCCAAATATCCCGACGGCAAAACCTTCACATCCCAACACTTCCTGCAGACGCCGGATAAACCAGGTACCGACCCTCAAATTTTGCTGCTCTTCACCTTTTGGATCCCATCAGTGCTTTGGAAATGTTTTAATTTTTTTAATTATTTGTAATTATTTTCTCCACAGACACTTCAAACGAAAACGTCTTTTGCATCTACCAGAGCAGCATCAACCCGCCCCATTACGAGCTGATCTACCAGCGCCACGTCTACAACCTGCCCAAGGTTCTGCTCCTGCTGCTGCAAAATCATCAGTTTTTCATTCTATTTTTGGGAACTAACCACATTTCTTGACTATTTACACATAATAACCATTAATTTGATCTTTGACCGCGACTTGATTGCTACTAAACAGCTTTAGTATCTATTTAAAATACATACATACGTAGCCAGGAGGGTCCTCTTCTTTATTTTCTGGCTGTTTATTTAAATAATATTCTGACAACTTATTTTAAAATAATAAATATTTAAAATAAAACGCCCTGATGTGCGGTGTCACCCCCTAAGGCCGGAGCTTATGTAGGAATTCAAGGGGAAAAGTTCTGCTTTTGAGAATAACCCGCCATGTAAATGCTATTTCACGATATCTTGCTGTATTCTACCCAAAATATTGCTGTTTGATTTTGAAACTGTTCTTTTTTCCTATGGATTCAGGGCAGAAACAACATGTTCCACACCTTGCTCATGTTCCTGTACATCATAAAGACCAAAGAATCCGGGATGCTGGGGTAAGTACCCGAAATTCTGAGCTTTTCAAACTGAAACCACCACGGCGCGAACGCCATTAAAATCGCTTTATTTTCGCAGACGCGTCAATCTCGGTTTGTCGGGAGTCAACGTGCTCTGGATTTTTGGAGAATAACCTCTCCAGCGGGACAAACTGAGCTGCATCGTTGCGTTGTGTTACGTTAAACATGAATTTACTACAAGAGGGGATAATTTAAGCTCCGCTTTGTGGGCCAACGTGAAGCGCTTGTAATTCCCGCGCGGTTTTTATGGTGATATTTAATGTTTCTTTGCCAAAAAGCTCCAACTTATGAACACCGGGTGGGTTTTCTCCTTCCGGCTCCTCACTCGGACAAATCTTGGTTTTAAAAAGCCTTTTTCTGTTCTACAAATCCATTGGTGTCATCACCACTTAACTGAGCTTAACTAATCTCAGGACTAAACTCCAAGTGTGTTTGAGGGCCCAGCCGCAAGTGGGAAAATACAACAATTTGGCCAAATTCAGGACCCAAGAAATTCCAGATAAGCACGAGAAAAGCCAAGTTTAAAAGTTTGGACTAATTTTGGTTCATTTTATTACATATAACAAGAAAAAGGTGATTTTTTTTGATCCCTTGCTCTTGGCATAATGGGATTTTCTGCCCCGCTGGATGTGTTGGGGTCCGTGCTACAGGTGGGAAGGGAAGAGAAAACCACCTTTGATTCGCCGGTTTCAGCAAATATGATTTTAATTCGTATTTTTATTCCTTTATTCTTATTTTTTCGAACAAAATATGAATTCCATCCCCTTTTGTCAATCTTGCGATGGAGGGGGGAACATCTGCTGTAAATTGTGACAAATAAGGGGTTTAGAAGCACATGTAGAGTTATTTTTTTTAAAGGAGGGTAAAAATCCCTAAACCCTGAGGTGCTGAAGATGAGGATGTCACTTGTCCCCACGCTGCGTCTTGGTGACAAACCGTCCCCCTGTTGTAAACCACAAACATAGGAGGTGTGAGAATTATACCAGGTTGTAACCGGGTACAAGAACACCGAGTGTTTTGTGATATATTTGTGATATAATGAACCTATTTTTTTACTGCATGCATCGATGGGAGGGAAAAGAATTTGTGCCGTGCTCAGGCCGGGGGCGCTCGGTTTTATCTCTTTTTTTTGGTGTGAAATAACCGTTTCTGGCGACTCCGTCCCCCCCGGGGAGGCACGAGGTGACAAAACAGCTCCTTTGATTCCCAGATTAAATGAGTTTGTTTTGTCACAAAACGCTTGTTTGGATGGTTGGTTTTTTGCCTGGGTTCAGTGTCACTAAACCCATGGATGTGCCAGGGAGGGATGTGCAAGAACCGGGTTTAACTGAGCTTGACCGCGAGTCTTGCAGAGCGGGGCTCTCCCTGTGTCCTTTCACTCCGCGAGCTCCATCGCACTCAAGTGCTAAAGACGCTTCAAGCACAGAAACACTCTTGTTTTGACCCAAAAATGGGTGTTTATTGAGAAAAGCCAATCCCACAGAGCACCCCTGGGGGCACCAGGGTCCCTGTGCACCCCGATAAATAAAATACCATGAACCCTGGTCCCTGTGCACCCCAATACATGATGTACCCCAATAGACTGTGCCGCAGTCCCTCTGCACCCCAATATATTGTGTACCCAAATAAACCCAGCTCCCTGTGCACCCCAGTACATTGTGCACCCCAATACACTGTGCACCCTGGTCCCTCTGCACCCCGATTTGTTGTGCACCCCAATATACCATGCACCACATTTCCTGTGCACCCCAGTACACCATGTACCCTGTTCCCTGTCTACTCCAATACATTGTACCCCAATACAGTGTCCCCCGCTCCCTCTGCACCCCAATACATTGTGCACTTCAATATACCGTGCACCCCAGTCCCTGTGCGCCCAATATGTTGCGCACCCCAATAACTCTGCATCCTGCTCCCTCTGCACCCCAATACATTGTATACATCAATATATCATGCACCTCAATCCCTGTGCACCCCAATTTGTTGTGTACCCCAATACATGGTGCACCTGGCTCCCTGAGCACCCCAGATTCTCATGCACCCAGGTCTCTCTGCACCCCAACACACCGCACACCCAGCTCCCCCTGCACCCCACTCCCAGCACAGAGCCCTGTCACCCCACATTCCTGCGTACCCAAATTCTGTACCCTCACACACTGTGCACCATGGTTTCTGTGCACACCCATACACCGTGCACCCTGGTCCTTGTGCACCCCGATATACCACAACCCCCTGTCCCCACGCACCCCACATCCCCATGCACCCCGATCCCCACACACACCAGATCCCCATGCACCCCCATACATCTCGCAGCCTGGTCCCTGTGCACCCCCATACATTGCACACCCTGCTCCTTGCGCATCTTGATATACCACACCCCCTCGATTCCCATGCACCCCGCATAGCTGTGCATCCCTGTCTCCGTGCACCCCCATACATCGCACACCCTGGTCCCTGTGCACCCCTGTTCCCACACACCCGATACCTGGGCATCCCCCATACACCATGCACTCTAGTTCTTGTGCACCCCAATATACCACCCCCTCCCGTTCCTGCACACCCCAGGGCCACGCACCCCAAATCCCCGTGCACCCTGGATCCCTGTGCATACCCATCCCTGTGCACCCCCATACATCACACACCCTGGTCCTGTGCACCCCAATATACCACTCCCCCATTCCCACGCACCCCAGTCTCACACACCCCACATCCCCACGCACCCCACATCTCTGTGCACCCCCATACATCGTGCATCCCTGTTCCCATGCACCCCAGATACCTGTGCATCCCCATCCCCGTGCATCCCCCATACACCGTGCACCCCGGTTCTTGTGCACCCCAATAAACCACCCCCCTACGTTCTGACACACCCCAGCCCCGTGCGCCCCACATCCCCACGCACCCCGGATCCCTATGCATCCCCATATATTGCACACCCTGTTTCCTGTGCACAACAATATACCACACCCCCCCGTTCCCACGCACCTCAGGGCCATGCACCCCACATCCCCGCACAACCCCATTCCCACGCACCCTGATCCCCACGGACCCCGCAATACTTGTGCATCCTCGTCTCTGTGCACCCCTATACATCACGCACCCCGGTTCCTGTGCACCCCAATATACCACATCCCCCCGTTCCCACGCAGCCCAGCCTCGCACACCCCGCATGCCCACGCCCCCCGCGTCCCCCGCACATCCCACCCCCGGCGGAGGCGGGTCGGTCCCGTGGAGCAATGGGGAGGGGGCGGCTCCCGGGGGGGCCCCGCGCATGCCCGTCCCCGCCCGTTAAATACCGGCGGGTCGGGCCGCACCGGCACCGCCGCCCCCGGAACCGCCGCTGCCCCCACTATGACCGGCGAGGGTGAGTCCGGCCGCCGCCGCCGCTGCTGCTGCTCGCAGGACGCGCCCGGTGAGCTGAGGGGTCCCTGTATCCTAGGCACCAGAGAGTCCCCCCTCCTAACCACGATACTGGGGCGGTCCCCCATATTGTGGATACCAGGGGTGTCAGCCCCCACCTGAGCGTCACCCCAGGCGCTGTGCGGGGGGTCCCACTGTTCTGGGTAGGGGGGGTTTCCCCTTCCTGAGCAGTATAGAGGGCACTGTGGTGTCTGTCCCCCTCCCCATTTGTCTGTCCCCCTCCCCATTTGTCTGTCCCCCTCCCCATTTGTCTGTCCCCCTCCCCATTTGTCTGTCCCCCTCCCCATTTGTCTGTCCCCCTCCCCATTTGTCTGTCCCCCTCCCCATTCTGGGCACCAGGATGTCCCCCCATTCCAAATATAACACTGGGCACTAGGGTGTTCCTGCTTCCTCTGGTACTGGGGGTACCTCTTCCTAAGTATCATATTGGGTACTGGGGTGTCACCCCCAGGCACCAGGGGGTCCCCCCTCCTGAGCATCACACTGGGCGCTGGGGGTATCCCCCCATATCCTGGGCACCAAGGGTCCTCCCTCCTGAGCATCACGCTGGACACTGGGGGTGTCCCTCACATCCCAGGCACTGGGGGGTCCCCCCTCCTGAGCATCATGCTGGACATTGGGGGTGTCCCCCAACATCCTGGGCACCAGGGGGTCCCCCCTCTTGAGTATCACGCTGGACACTGGGGGTGTCCCCCCACATCCCGGGCACCAGGGGGTCCCCCCTCCTGAGCATCACACTGGGGCTCCCCCGCAGGTGCTCTGTGTGTCCCCTGTGGGCTTTGGGGGCCAGGGTGTCCCCCCAGTACAGCAGCACATGGGTGTCCTGTGGTGCTGACCCCGGGCAGGATGCAGCCCCAGCATGACCCCAGTCTCCCCAACAGATGTCCCCAAGGCCACCGAGCCCCAGGGTGACATTGACGGCCCCCGCCGCGGCTCCCTCTGCGACCGGCACTGTGCTGCCATCAACAACCTGCAGGGTGACCTGGGCTGCCACCTGTACTGTCCCCATGTCCCCCCAGGTAGGTTTGCCAGGGACGGGCTGGGCGCAGCATTCCGGGGGGAGGGTCCTGTACACTGTGTCACCCCCATCTCTCCTGCAGCCGTGTCCCCTCCGTCCTGCTGCCAGCAGCACTCAGAGGAGGTCTGCGAGAGCTGCGTGCTGAAAACCACCCTGACAGCCGAAAATGCTGTGGAGGCCAACAAGCTCTCCAACAACTACAAGGTGGGTGGCTGTGGCATGGGGTGGGGGCACCCATGGGTGCTCCTGGGGGGTTCTAGTGAGTTTTCTCACCCCAAAAATAACGTTTCTGTGCAGTTTGGCTTCAAGAAATGGAAGAGCCACGTGACGGCGCGGCCCTGGGAGGACCGATCGGAGATTGTCAAGGAGCTCTACTCTGACCTCAATGTCATCCGGGGTCCTGGAGGTGGGTGACCTTGGGGACACCCCTGTGTGGTGGCAGCGTGGATTTGGGGTGGTGCAGGTGACAATGACCGCACCCCTCCTCTCCCGCAGGGTCCACAGTGACGTTTGGGAACGTCCTCTACCTCCTGCTCTTTGGCTGGTGGCTCTCGGTCCTCTACATCCTCGTGGCTGCTGTGATGTTTGTCACCGTTGTGGGGGCTCCTTATGGTCAGTCACAAGTTTGGGACCCTCATGCAAAGGACTGGGGGTGCTGTGGGTCTCCTGGATCCCCTGTAGCTGGAGGGGACACTTGTGTCCCCAACAGCGCTGACACTTGTGTCCCCGCAGGGCGGCTCTGCTGGGACCTGGCCAGCTATTTCCTCTGGCCCTTTGGCAAAGTGATCCAGAAAGTGGAGGTAACGGTGCGCCCCGAATTCAGACCCCACTTGGGGATAAACTGGGGTGTCCCATTGCCACACCCTAACATGCCCCCCCATGTCTCCCAGGTCCCCAAATCCCACCAGGTGCTGGGTACGTCGGAGAGCGGCGGGGACGCGAGCGGCGCAGGGGAGAGCTCAGCCCTGCTCGGTGGCCGTGTGCCGCGGCGCTGGCATCTGCGGTGCTGCATTAACACCGGATACTGGGTGAGCCCCATGCTGGCCACGGTGTCACCCTCCCCTTCCCCAGGCACGGGCACACCCGTTGTGGTGGGGATGGCACCCACGGGTGCCTCCGCTCCCCCGCAGTGGGTGTTTTGGGGTGGGCAAACCCTAAAGGTGAGCACCCATTGGCAGCGGCATGCTGGCACCGCGGCGTGGCTGTGCCTGGGTTACCCGGTGCTGGCGCTGGCCCACGGGCTGGCGTGTGTCACCGCGTGGCTCCTGGTCGTCCTCATTCCCGTGGCCAAGCTGAGTGCCCGCGCCGTCACCCGTGTCCTGCTGCTGCCCCCCAAGCGGGTGCTCGTCCGGCGTCTGAGGATGGTGGGTGTCTCCGGGGGGGGCTGAGGGTGGTTTTTGGGGTGGGGGGGGGTGCTTGGAGCAGCGTCACCCACTTGTCCCTCTGCAGACGGAGGTCCCGCTGGAGGGGGAGGTGATTCTCTGCTGCTACCGTGCCCTCAACCCTTACTACTACAAATATGCCGTGGATGGCATCAATGTCTTTGCTGTCAGTATCCTTTTGTTGGGTTGGAGGGGAGTGGGGTGGGGGGCGCTGACCCCAAATCCCACCCCACCTCAGTCATCTCCTTGACTGGCCACCCCAGACCTGCTGCCGCTGGTGCTGGTGACACTGGTGCTGGGTTATGTGGACAGTCACAACCACCTGACCAGCTCCCCTGTCAAGTTCACATTGGCCTTGCTCTCCATCATGCCCCTCTCCTACTACATTGGGATGGCCATCGCCAGGTGAGCGGTGACAAGGAGGACACTTGGTGGCAAGTTGGGGACATGTGCCAGCCCTGCTCACACCCTCCTTCTCCTCCAGCATCTCAGCCCAGAGCAACTTTGCGGTGGGAGCGGTGGTGAACGCCACGTTCGGCTCCATCACGGAGCTCACCTTCTACATCACGGCGCTCATCAAGGGCTCCCGCGAGGGCAACCACTGCTACGCCGAGATCGTCAAGTCGGCGTTGACGGGGACGCTGGTGGGCTGCGTCCTCTTTGTCCCGGTGAGCCACGGTGGCACAAGAGCACCCGGTCTCTGCAGAGAGCTGGGAGGACGCTGCAAGCCAAGTGCTGATGGAGATTTTTGGGAGGATGAGTTGCCCTCTGCGCCCCTTCTCTCCCCTTTTTTGGGTGTTGGACTAGATGACCTTTGAAGGTCCCTTCCAACCCCAACTCTTCTCTGATTGTCCATCCCCCAGGGTCTGTGCATGGTGATCGGGGGCATCCGGCACCAGGAGCAACGGTTCAACAGCCGCTCGGCGGGCGTCAGCTCGGCCCTGCTCTTCCTCTCCGTGGGAGGTGAGTTGGGGACAGGGGTGTCCCCAGCTCTGTGTGTGTGGGGGGGTCCCACCAGCCTGGGTACCCACCCCCTGTCCCTCCATCCCCACAGGTGTCTTTGCCCCGACGCTCTTCTCCAAGGTGTATGGGAAGCTGGTGTGTGGCGAGTGCCACAATGTCACCCAGAACCCGCTGGGCCACTACCTCTGCCACAACTGTCACTTTGACCTGGTGAGTGGGGACACGGACCCCAACTGTTGGCATTTGGGGTCGGGGATGCTCCGAGCCCACCTGGCTCCTGCTCTTGCTGGTGGCATTGGGGCTGTCCCTTGACCCCTGCATCCCCGTTGACAGGTTCTCTCTCTGCAGATGGACAACAACGGCACCCTCTACTACAGCCACGTCCAGTGAGTGTCAGCTGGGGTGGGGACAGGGCTGTCCCCATAGTGTGGTGGCACCTCCCAGGCTGTGTTGTGGCCCTGTGTCCCTCCCAGGTCCCCTCTTCACCGCTATGAAGGGCCCCAATCCCGTGCCCCCATCTCCTCCATCAATAGATGGTGCAGGGAACCCCACTGGGGTCTCCATGCCAGACCTTGGTGGCACTAAATGTGTCACCTGTGTCCCACAGACCCCTGGTGTACACCGTGTCCCTCCTGCTCCCCGCTGCCTACCTCATCGGCCTCTTCTTCACCCTGAAAACTCACTCGCACATCTATGACATCCACATCAGCGACTGTCACAGTGAGTGTCCCCAAATTGTGGGATGTCCTTGCTGCAGGGCTGGCTCTTCTCATATCCCTGGGGTGTCCCATCATGTCTCTGCTCTTCCCCCAGTGCCCGGCCACCACCACAGCGCTGTGGTCCACTGGTCTCGCTGGCGGGCCCTGGTCATCCTGCTCCTCTCCACCCTCTGCATGTCGGCCTGTGCTGACCTGGCCACGGAGCACATCAGCCCCATCCTCACCAACTCCACCATCTCACAGGTGAGTGTGGGGACAGGGATGGTGGTGACCCAGGTTGCGTGGCCATGGGGACCAAGATGTGTCCTCCAGGGATGGGAACCTGACCTGGCTGCAGGGCTGAGCCTCAAAAGCTTGGGAGACAGATGCTGTGATGCATTGAGGAGCTGTGCGTTGCCCAGGGTGGGATGTGGTCCACACATCTGCTGATGTCCCCTCTTCCCTGCAGTACTTCATTGGTGTCACCGTGCTGGCGATGGTCCCGGAGCTGCCAGAGATTGTCAACGGCATCCAGTTCGCGCTGCAGAACAACTTGAGCTTGAGGTGAGATGGCTTGAAGGATGAGTTTTGGGGTGTCCTCCTCCAGCTTGGTCTCTGTCCCCATCCCATAGCTGTGTCTTGGTGCTAGTGATGGGCTGCCCAGCTCCATGGCACTGGTGGGACACATCCTTGCCAGCTTGTCCTTGAGAGAACTTAAAGCCACCCAAGAAATGGGACCAGAACCAGGTTGGGCTCCATTGTTTGGTTCCCCGGGTTTGGTTTGTTCTCAACCCACGGGCTGCTGGAGACCTGGCACATGCCAGCTCTGATGTCCCTCTGTCCTCCCCAGCATTGAGATTGGGAACTGCATCGCCGTCCAGGTCTGCATGCTCCAGATCCCCATCCTGGTGCTCTTCACCATCTTCTACGTGAGTAGACCCAGGACAGCCCCTGGGTGACCGCCCCCAGCACGGCTAGGGACACGCAACACTCCAAGGGCACAGCCACCATTCCGGGTCTTCTCTGCTCAGTACAGGGCAAAGTGGGGTCAGATGTCTCCTCCCTTGGGTGATGCTGTCCCCAGCCCCGGGGACCTGTGGCCATGGGGGTTCAAGGGGTGACATGCAAGCCCACAACCTCAGTTGGTGGAGGGTTGTCTTTGCTTGGCCATAAATCCCAAATCTTCTCTACCTTGCAGCCGACCAACTTCACGCTTGTCTTCAGCGACCTCCACGTCTACGCCAGCATGTTCAGCGTGGTGCTCATGAACTACATCTTCATGGATGGCAAATGTGACTACTTCCAAGGTGACTGCTCACCCGTGGGGCTGCTGTGAGACTTGGTGTCCCCACCTTCCCTCTGCTAATGGAGTGGGTGGGGGGTCTCCTGGTGACAGCCCTGGGGTCATTTGCTTCCCGCAACTCTTGATGTTGTGGTGGCTTGAGCAATTCTGAGGTGTTGGTTGACCATCTTGGAGGTGCTGGAGATGCCACCCAAGGGATTGCTCCCTTTCCATCCTCAAGAGGGAATTTTGAACCCATCTTGAGTGAGATTTTGCAGAGGACCTTGCAAGTCCTCTATGGTGAGCTGGTCCAGACCGCACCAGAAGGTCTTAAAAGCAACTTTTCCCCGTTCTCCAAGGAGTAACCCTCTCCAACCTGCTCTGTCTGCCCTAGGCACGGTGCTGGTGATGGTCTACTTCATCCTCCTGGCTGTGTACTTCTTCGCCCCGTCGCCCAGTGGTTGCTGAGGTTCCAATTCTGGTTTCTCCAACCTTTGAGTTGGGTTTGGTGCCTGTTGAGGTGTTATCTGGTGTCTCAGGGACTCAGCCAGGCTGGTTCCAGGCTGAAAACACCGTTTGTTGAAGCTCCTTGGAATGGCAACGGGGCTTCAGTGATGGGAAGGGTGGTGGCCACCTGAACCAAGAAGGAGCCTCAAGGCCAGAGCACTTTGTGGAGGTATTTCCAGCCCACAGGTGTGTGGTTGGAAGGAAAATTGTCCTTAGTGGAGGGTCTGGAAGGGGTTTCAGTGTGTTCTTCACGACAGACCCCTCCCTGGGGATGTGCTGCACTGGGAGAAGGTGCCTGAGAAGCTCTTGTGCTTCCAGGCAGTGGGTGACCCTGGGGATCTCAAAGAGCTTCTTGATGGTACTAGAAATGCACCAAGAGTATTTTGCAGCTGTTTTGTCATTAAAACAGTTTTGTACAAATCAGAAACAAGCTTGTTTCTCCTTCAATGAACCTTTGGTCACCTTTCTGGGCCCCTCCATGCCCACCACCTGGGTTAGTGATGGTTTTTGGGGGTGTTGGGTAGCAGACATGCCTCAGTTGGAGCCACCGTACCTGGGAGTGGAGCAGGACTGGACTCCATGTCCTCTACAGGTGCCAGGTGAGATCCACCACCCTCATGTGGGGACAGGTGAGGTGCTGTGGGCTCCAGATATTCTCCATGACCCTCCCCAAGCTCCAGCTCTTTGTTTCCAGCCCGTTTTTGGCTGATTGTCCTGGGTCAGCCCTTCTCTGAGGTCTTAGGAAGGGTCAGGGATGCTCCTGGTGCTGTTTGCAGGGTACGAGGTGGGACACATCTGCTCATCTCCTTCTGCAAACACCAGTGGGTGAGGTGAGAGATGGAGCAGGTGGCTTGGGCTGATTATCAGATTTAAAACAACAAAAAAAGGAAAATACTGACAGATGCATAAACACAACATTGCGCTTCTGTCCCTTCTCCCTCCCCAGAATTGTGGGGAATTAATTTGGCATAAAAACCAGGGACTGGTTGCTGCTGGCAATGTGAACATCAGACTCTGAAAGGTCCTGTAGTCAATGGATAAGCAGGACTGGACTTCAGAAAGCCCAGAGTAAGGTGGGCAATGGCCTGGGATCCCCCTCCTTCACAAAACTGCTCATTAGCAATTAATGATACTGCTTTATTAAGCTTTTAATTTTTCTTAGTGTAGCATCAGTGGGCTGTTAATTTGGGGAGATTCTGGGTGAGGATCTGGAGTTGGCTGATGGTTGGAGATGGATTCAAGGGCACAGGGCAGGAGGGGGCAGTTCTGGGTCCCTCACGCCAAGAAAGGCCTTGAGGTGCTGGAGCGAGTGGAGAGAAGGGAACGGAGCTGGTGAGGGGCTGGAGCACAATGTGATGGAGCGGCTGAGGGACCTGGGGGGTTCAGCTGGAGAACAGGAGCTGAGGGGAGACCTTCTGATCTCTGAACTGCCTGAAAGGAGCTTGGAGCCAGGGGGGTCGGGCTCTGCTCCCCAGGAACAAGCACCAGGAGCAGAGGAAACGGCCTCAAGTTGCGCCAGGGGAAGTTGAGGTTGGATGTGGGGAACAATTTCTTCCCCAAAGGGCTGTGGGGCATTGGAACAGGCTGCCCAGGGCAGTGCTGGAGTCGCCATCCCTGGAGGGTTGGACAGACGGACATGAGGTTCTCAGGGACGTGGGGCAGGGCCAGGGCTGGGTTATGATTTGATTTGATGATCCTAAAGGTCTCTTCAAACCCAAATTATTTTGTGATTCTGTAACACCCACCCCCTTATTCCCTGTGGTCACATCAGGGAGAAAGAAGCTCCTCTTTGTCCCCATAAAACTGCCAGAGCAGAGAAGACACTAAAGAATCCACTTGATCAGAGGTCCAGGCTTGGATGGTTTTAATTTTGCCTTGGTGCTGATGGGAGATGCTCTTGACAGTAGAGTAGGCAATGGAAGAACCAGCGCATGTAGGACTTGGTTGTTCCAGTAGAAAAGTCCCAGCAAAGCTTGAGTCCAGAAGGTGTAAAGTTAAGCACAGCCCATAAACTGCGTGTCCTGCAAAGGTACAAGGGAGGGGATGGATCCAAGAGCTACAACCACCTGCCACCACCTTCTCCAGCCAACACTTATTATTCTGGGCTTTTGCAACAAAATAAAAGCAACTGATGGTCCAGAAGAGGGAAAAAATGTCACTAAGAGCAGGGGAAGCTTAATCTTGGGGTAAGTGCTAAAACTTCAGCTCCTACAGAGGGGGAACAGTGACTTGATCAGCCAGTGCTGTGCAGACTAATAACAAGACTGTGCTATGGTTTATTTAAACAGAAATGCCACCTCTTAACATCAAATTAAAACCCCAGAGTCAAAGCTTTGCCTTTGATGGAAGGGGAAGGTAGTGGGCAAAGCTGATTTTAAAACAAAATTAAAAAGGCACTTAAAAATGGTCTCCAAAGGAAAAGGATTTAGCGCAGATTTATGCCGGTTAAGTGGAGCCGCTCAGGGTTCGGTGGTCACTTACATATGTCACAGTATATTAAGTAAGATGAGACAGACAGACAAACATCTCTGTGAGAGATGTTTCCTCTCCCTTTTTCTTTTGCTGCTGTGTTTCCTGGGATAAGGCCCATGGTAAAACCCCCCACCCCTGGAGGAACATAGAGATCTGCACATTGGATGTTGTGCAACATAAAGACGGCTCTGAAATCTATGGGGGATTATTTGCAAGTAGCTCATTCAGAGTGAGCAGAAAGGGTTAAAAAAGCTCCAGGAAAACATTTCCCTTCCCCATTGCCACTCTGAGTAAACTACACAGTAGTGGTCACTTCTAAGCCACCTTCCCAGCAAACCTTTCCATATATGAGAAGGTGAGGAACGCAGACATGGGGTGTTTCCAATCAACCGTGCCAGAAAAAAGCTGCAAGGGCAGAAGCTTCGCTCGCCACGACGTTCCAGCCGTCTTGTGAAGCTCAATGAGACGGGAACGCACCCGTGAAATACACGCAAAGCCTTTGAGTGGCAGGATTTCTCAGTTTTTATATGTTATGGGGATGAGCATCACCCAAAGCTTAAGAACAGGTTGTTTTCTGCGCTGAATGTTCTGTTACGTACACCTGGTGAAAATACTAAGAATGCACCACATGCGAGCGTGGACTCAGACATTCGCTAAGCTCCCCACCCTCCCCAATTAAGTCGCAAGCGTGTGCTGATGACGCTTTGATGGTTGGAAGTTACGGATCAGTCCCAGAGTGTATCTGATTAAAGGTGTAATTGAGAGCTCCATAAATAAAAAGTGGCTTTTCGACAACGTAAAAATTTCTAGAAAGGCATCGATGTATTTGCTGAGTAAGGCGCTGAGCGGGCTCCTCCACGTTCTTCGCAAGATCATCCACGGTATCTATAAATAGGGGCGGGTGGGACGGGGCTTCTTGATCGTAGTGTGGGATGTTCTCATTTTAGTCGCTCAACGAGTCCCTGCGTCAGTCCGAGGTGCAAAAGCTGAGATCTGGAGAGAGTCGCTAAGTGGGGGAAATACTCCAGCAGCTTCTCCCAGGACAGTTCCAGCAGGCTGGGCACCACCAGCCACATTTTAAAGAGCGAGCCAGTCCGTTTGTTTTCGTGGATGTTCACCACCCCTCCGTGAACGTACATGCAGCCGGCCTGTGTGGGAAATGGGGGAAGAACAGTTACATGGAGCATAGAACAAACCAGAAGGTGCTGAGGAGCGACACAGCCAGAAAAATGAGGATTTGCTTCTCTGGATTCTCAGTTGTGAGAATTAGAGAGTGAGATTCAGCATCTCACGCACCTTTGTGTGGCGATAACAGGAGTGTCACCAGTCATACTCATGTTTCACAGTATCACAGTATGTTTGGGATTGGAAGGGACCTCAAAAGGTCATCTAGTCCAATCCCCCTGCTGGAGCAGGAACGCCTAAGTGAGGTCGCACAGGAACATGTCCAGGCGGGTTTTGAATGTCTCCAGAGAAGGAGACTCCGCAACCCCCCTGGGCAGCCTGGGCCAGGCTCTGCCACCCTCACCCCCAACAAGTTTCTTCTCATATTTAAGTGGAACCTCTTGTGTTCCAGCTTGATCCCATTACCCCTTGTCCTATCATTGTTTGCCACCGAGAAGAGCCTGGCTCCATCCTCCTGACACTCACCCTTTATATATTTATAAACATTAATAAGGTCACCCCTCAGTCTCCTCTTCTCCAAACTAAAGAGCCCCAGCTCCCTCAGCCTTTCCTCACACGGGAGATGCTCCACTCCCTTCAGCATCTTTGTTGCCCTATGCTGGACTCTCTCCAGCAGTTCCCTGTCCTGCTGGAACTGAGGGGCCACAACTGGACACAATATTCCAGATGTGGTCTCACCAGAGCAGAGTAGAGGGGAAAGAGGACCTCTCTCGATCTGCTAACCACCTCCCTTGTAATACACCCCAGGTACCATTGGCTTCTTGGTCACAAGGGCCCAGTGCTGGCTCATGGTCATCCTGCTGTCCACCAGAACCCCCAGGTCCCTTTCCCCTACACTGCTCTCTAATATGTAATTTCCCAACCTATACTGGAACCTGGGGTTGTTCCTGCCCAGATTCAGGACTCTACACTTTCCCTTGTTAAATTTCATCAGGTTATTCCCCGCCCAGCTCTCCAGCCTGTCCAGGTCTCTGATGGCAGCACAGCCTCTGGCGTGTCAGCCGCTCCTCCCAGCTTGGTGTCATCAGCAAACTTGCTGATAGTGCACTCTATTCCCTCGTCTAAATCGTTGATGAATATATTGAATAATACCGGCCCCAGCACTGCCCCCTGAGGCACTGCACTAGATACTGGCCTCAACTAGACTCCGCACCATTGACTACCACTCTCTGGCTTCTCTCCTTAAGCCAGTTTGCAACCCACCTCACTACTCTAATGTCCAGACCACACCTCCTCAACTTAGCCGTGAGGATGCTATGGAGACTGTGTCAAAGGCTTTACTGAAGTCAAGGTGACCACATCCACCGCTCTGCCATCATCCATCCACCCTGTTACATTCTCATAAAGACTATGAGGTTGGTCAACATGACTTACCCTTGGTGAAGCCATGCTGACTGCCCCTAATAACCCTCTTATCCTTGATGTGCCTTGAGATGGCACCAAGGATAAGCTGTTCCTTTACTTTCAGCTAAAGTAATGACATGCTGCATCCCCACTGGCTCAGCAAAACCCTCCAGGAATCACGGGAATGCAAAGAGAGGGGAAAAGCTCAGCTGTTGCTCTATTTTGAAAGTGCCATTTCTTCAATATACAGGCAAAAAAGGGAATTCCTGCTGTCCAGGCACCCACCTGCTTGAGAAACACCTTTCTCCCTTTCCCAAAGTTGTATTTATAACAATCTCCAACTGAGGTGACACTTGCTCTTAGAACCAAAGAACCCGATCGCTGCCCAAAGGGGACAATCAGCTGATGGAGGCTGAAGCCACAGCTAAAGCCATTTTTTGCTGCCTGTTATTTATCAGCCACAGGTCTCATCTTCTAGTTACAGCAAAAAGCTCCAGTAATTCCAAAGCTCACCTGCTCATCTTTCAATTGAGGCTGTTCTCATGAGGCTAAAACCAGTTTACTCGGGGGATTATTTGTGCTTTTTTTTCCCTTTTGTAAACAGGAATTGCTGTTCACATGGGGAATTTCTCCTTGGAGCTGAAAATTAAAAGCTGAAATTCTACAGTGGTGCTTGTAGAAAGCAGCACAGGCCGAGCGCGGCCGCTCTAACCAGCCGTAGGAGTAAAAGGTGTCACTAAAGTGACCTCACACCAGCCCTCGGGCTCCCTGATTATGCTGCATCCAGTGGTCACCTCCTTGGTGACATCAGTTCAGCTGTTTGCAGCCCACGCAACCGTCGGAACGTTTGGGTGAAGGGCTTGAACTTCAGCTACGTAGGAAAGAAATGAGGCACTTACGGGTGTGACGGCAGCGCAGTGGAAATACACCGGCTCCGGCATGGCAGCGGGGAGCTTGACCCACTGGAAAGTCTGCAGATTCAGCTTCCAAACGTCTCCCAGAATCACTTCTCCATTGTAGCCTCCACAAACGAACACATCTGTAAGAGAGGAGACCCCCCAGTGCTTACGGGCCCAGCCGTCCTTCATCCGCTGATTGCTGAACACGTGGTGGCTGAAGGCAGCGAGCGGCTTTCCAAAATGGATTTAGGATCAACAATTATTTTACCTCAATGCAAGCTCTTGGTACCTCCCAAATCAATCGCTGTACTGGTCATAACCACAGAGGCTGCCTGGAGAATCAATGAGTGGTTTGGCTTGGAGGGACCTTCAAAGCTCCCCCAGTTCCCCCCCTGCCATGAGCAGGGACATCTGCACCAGCTCAGGTTGCTCAGAGCCCCGTCCAGCCTGGCCTGGGATGTCTCCAGGGATGGTTCAGCCACCACCTCTCTGGCCAACCTGGGCCAGGCTCTCACCACCCTCAGGGCCAACAATTTCTCCTTCATGTCTGGCCTGAATCTCCCTCCTTTAGTTTAAAACCATCACCTCTTGTCCTATCACAACAGGCCCTGCTCAGAAGTCTGACACCATCTTTCTTATGGGCCCCTTTTAGTATGGAAAGGCTGCACTAAGGTCTCCCCAGAGCTTCTGTTCTCCAGCTGAACACCCCAACTCTCTCAGCTTGTCCTCCCAGCAGAGCTGTTCCAGCCTTGGATCATTCCTGTGGCTCCTCCGGCCCCTCTCCAGCAGGTCCATGTGTGTCCTGTGCTGAGGACCCAGAGCTGGACCAGCACTGCAGGGGGGTCTCACCAGAGCAGACACACACACACGGGCACCTGCGTTTGATACAATTCTTGTGGTTTTAAACCCCTAAAGAGCAGCCACGGCTCCAGCTCCTCATGCTGCTGCCTGCCAGGGGCAGGTCCTTGTTCCTGCCTTTGCCCATCTTCTCAACTCAGAGGCTTGTCCTGCTGAGGAAGGCGACTGGAAGCACGTCCCAGCCTTTCCCTCACTTTTATTGGCACGATTAGCACCCCTAAGGAATATAATCAGGTGTATCACTCTACCCTTTAACATACTGCGTTCAGAAATCGATCTGATGAGTTTGGAAATGAAGGATCAATATTGCAACTGCTACTTCTGTCCATTACAAGCAATTTGGGTTGTATCACGTTTAGGTGAATGTGATCCTGGAGGACGAGGCTACGGAAGAGATCCAAGTCTGGTTGAAGGAACATTCTACCATTTAAAATTGTGGGTAATTGCACATGCAGAGCCCTCTCTAAGCTGGTCACTTAAGCAAGAAAGAACATTTGGATGATCAAAGTGGAAAAAAAAGGGCTCTGCTAAGCTCTGGGAAGCTCCTAACATATAAAACGGCCCCCACTTACTAAAGCATCATGGAATCACAGAATAATTTGGGTTGGAAGGGTCATCTAGTCCAGCCCCTTGGAAAGACTCACGTGCAAACTCTGCTATTGCCTCATAATCCACTCCGTATGAGCACCTCAAATTTGAAACACCACAAAAAGGATCCCCTACCCAAGAAATCCTTGAACAATCTTGTGCCTGAAGAACTTGACTTCCAGGACTTGGCCCCACTTTGTGTTTCACAGCAAACCGTAAAGCTTAGAGGTCAGCGAGCGGCAGCAGGAGCATCATTCATACCTGTTCAGGAGCTTGTAACCAACACATTGCAAAGCACAGTGGCCACTCATGGCTAAAATACACGATATTTCACACTGAAGTGGCCACGTGAGATTTACGTGTTGCATAAAATACTGCAGAATTCCAGAGAGCGACAGTGCAGCGCAGGAGTGAATCTGCCTACAGCAACACGATCCCTCGTATGGAAAGTGGTGCCAAGTGGGCAGCTTAAGGCCTGTTACCGAGAAATCCTTGTCCAGAAAAGACACGTGTGCCCTGCAGCTCTCTCACACATCTCTCGGAGGCCAGTGTCCCTCAGGCTTGTCATTGCTAGTTTGTGTACCATACACCGATTTTCAAGAGGCAGATCTTACCATTTTTTATCTGGACGCAGCTATGGCATCTTCTGGCTGCTGGGAAACCTGAGGAGAATCAAAAATAAGTATCAACTGTGGTTGTTTTAAAGTGTCTAGGCAGGCAGTACTTATATCTCAACATATAATCATGAATAGGAGTAATTCTTAATTTACAAGGGGCTTCTACTTTACTACATTCACATGTATAACATCTTTTCTTTAGCAACTGGCTGTTTCAAAAGGTTTGTCTCCTACTGGATGTGGTGGAATCTCGTTCCTCACACTCCAGCTTGGTGAAAAGCAGCAGATAGATAGTTTTGCAGGGAAAATGCTGCTGCTAAGCAGGCCGGCGCGTGGTCCTTCAGAGAGAGGAGAGATGATGTGTGGATCTTCTTCTGGGAGCAGAGCCAACCACTATCACCTTCCCCACCCAGCGAGAGAAGCCAAATTGCTAAATATGCTTCAGACGGCTTAGTCCTCACTGCTAAAGCTCCAAACGAGCAGGACCTCAAATCCAGCATTAAAATCACGTCCTGCGCAACAAGGTTATGAAAAATACCTCCAGCCGGCCAGAAAACTGCATCTTAGCCACTCGTTTTCAGGGGAAGACGCGTGAAATTCCGGACTTACCGACTTTCTCGTGAGGTTTTGTGGCAATTTCCTCCCAGGTGTTGGTTTCAAGGTTGTACGCGTGGATCTGGAGGGAGAAAGAGGAGTTGTTAGTTCTTTGTGCTACGGTGACGCGGTTACAGGCTCTGACCCACGGAGCCACTATAAATAACACCTTTTTTTAATTGAGGGTAAAACCAAAAGCCAGTGACATAGCCAGTGACGAAGCAGGTATCAAATCACCTTAAAAAGAGTACCAGGTTAATAAAGCTTTCACCTCAGGCTTTGCCATTTGAGCCCCACAGCTGAAGAAAAAGAATCCTGATTTTAAGAGGTTAGAACAATTAAACCCCACACCCTCCAGTTCTCTGAAGTATTTACAAGTATCTATCTCGTACTGCACATAAGGAGAAAAAAATGCGGAGAATGGCGAGATAAAACTCACAAACTATGGCAATTTCAACTCTTTTGGAAGTGGAGCACTATTTAAAGTCTCCTCATTTATCATTTTGGCATTCAAGATGAATTCACTCTTCCCTCTCCAAACTATAGTGGAGAAAAATGTTTGCAAGGAAATGAAAGCATAGGAATAAAGGAGAAGATTCACCATGTCAACATCTGAATTCACCATCAAGGAATTCCTTCGCTTTCATGTTTTGGCACAAATACAACATTTAGAAACACGTCCTCAGTGTTTTTAAAGGAGAATCTTTGCGAACAGATCGACTGAAATGAAGCTGTTTGGCAGATTGGCGGGTACCACAGATGCACCGTTTGTAAGTCAACAGGACGCGTTTGTAGCAGCAGCAGTTTTTACATAAATAGAACAATCTGCTCCTAGTTATTTATTTTATACCATCTCTCCACGCAAAACCAGATGAAGAGATGGTGCCGGTTACGCTTCACTGCAGAAAATGTCACGGTTTCTGATCGTCTCACCTTATCTAAGGAATAAGCCGTCCAGGAAGTTCCACCTCCCAAGATGTAAATCCGTTGACCATCATGTGCGATTTCATGTCTGTACCTGAAGGTGCAAAGAAGGACATTTAGCAGCACAAGAAATCGGTGCAGGTGAGCAACGGCAAAGCGTTCTGGTAAACACAACCAAATGTGAGTGGTTTAAGCAGACACTGTGAGCCTGGTTGTGCTGTATTGCTCAGGCCGGGAGCTTTCAGAAGATGTGGAAGCTTTCATGAGCAATCTAAGCAGCATCTCAGAAGCCTGAAAGGCATTTTCTGAGAGCAGAGCATCACAGATGCGAAGTACAACAATTTAGGGAGAGCCACGATGGCCATAAATACTCCAGTTCCTTCTCTCACTAAGATGGTCACTGATTGATCTCCCTTCTTCCTGCTGGAGCACTGGATGTGCAAGGTTCACGGCCAAAAACCTGCCCAGAAGCCTGTCCGTGCTCCCTCAGCTTCTCATTCCCAGTAAACGTGGTGATTTCCCAGTATAAAAGCTCTCTGAGACTGGCCAGCTTCTCACCTCTCCTCCGGCATGTCACAGGACATGTTGTTTGGTTTCAGCTGGATCCACTCTCTTGTGTTTAGGTCCAGCTTATGCAGGTCGGTACTGTAAATGTAACCAGTTGTTCCTCCAAACACGTAGAGACAACCATTGATGATGGCCATGGCCTGGAAGGTGACACAGAGAAACCAGTTAGAAAGGACGTGTGACACCAGTGTAGGAAAGAGAGAGAAATCCTGCCGTCCCAAAGCAAAATGCTGCTTGCGAAACGCTACCTACAACGTACAGAATGATGCGTTCAGGAGGAATATGAAGGGCGAATAAAGATGATAAACAAAAAAGAGGGCTAGGAGGGTCTGGAGGAATGGAAAGTAACTCTGTGGTCACAAGGTGAGGACTTAGAAGTAGAGCTGCTGAGTTTCAGGCATCAGAGAAGATGGATCTGTGAAGCAGGAGCTCAAAGCAAAGCACAATTCGCCTGAAACTGTTCCACACTGACCTTATAGATACTGATATGGAGAATCTTATAAACCAGCTATCAGCCATCCAAGGGATTGAGTGCAACAGAAAACGCTCCAAACACAATGGATCACGAGGCCGGGGAAGGGGCTGGAGCACAAGTGTGATGGAGCGGCTGAGGGACCTGGGGGGTTCAGCTGGAGAACAGGAGCTGAGGGGAGACCTTCTGATCTCTGAACTGCCTGAAAGGAGCTTGGAGCCAGGGGGGGTCAGGCTCTGCTCCCCAGGAACAAGTGCCAGGAGCAGAGGAAACGGCCTCAAGTTGCGCCAGGGGAGGTTGAGGTTGGATGTGGGGAACAATTTCTTCCCCAAAGGGCTGTGGGGCATTGGAACAGGCTGCCCAGGGCAGTGCTGGAGTCACCAGCCCTGGAGGGCTGGACAGACATGGAGACGAGGTTCTCAGGGACATGGGGCAGAGGAAGACTTGGCAGTGTTGAGGTAACAGTTGGACTTGATGATCTTAAAGGTCTTTTCCAACCAAAACGATTCTATTATATTCGAGTCTAACCTATTTTGCAATTCCAAAGCACACGGACTATCAGCCCACGGGAACTGCGAAGGTGCTGAGGCCACCTTCCCTGATGCAGAGACGTGGCTCCTGCTCCCAACTGCCTGCTTGCCAAAGGCCAACTCCAGCCCAAAAGGACAATGGGAAGACAATCTGCCCTCCTCAAGTGTTAGGCGCACATCTCAATGGGAAAGCAGATGAGTTTTAAACGTCTTCGCTACAAATACCTTGGCAATATCGGAAAGCACAGCAAAAGCCAGCACTCCTCCTGTGAGCGAATCTATTCTTTTGTGCACCATGCTCGTCCAAGCCATTATAGGCAGTTTTAAAAGATGCTATTCTAATGCAGATAAAACCTACTAAACTCTTGCTTTCATTTATAGTTTGGGGTTTTAAAGGCTTTAAGGAGGTTAGAAAGCAACTCCAGAAAGTACCAACCGCTCCTTAAATCAAACATACCTTTTCATTCAACCGCAGCTGGCATTCAGTTAACAAATTCCAGCTTTTCTAACTACAAGGAAACTATTCCTTTCCTTTGAAATCTCAAAGAACCAAGAGGGCTCTATTTCTTTATGAATGTTACCCGCCTTTCCTTACTCTTATGTACGCGGAGCACAACTCTGGTTACCAGCAGAGAAAAGATCTCCGTGCTCTGGCCCCTTTTTTTTGGGACCCCACAGCGCAGACGCACTCAAAGTGCCTCAATGAGGAGCATCCTTTGTACCTGGCCGTAGATTCGATTGGGTTTCTTTCCTCGGCAGCTGAGCAGAGCCCATCTTTTGTACTTGACATTGCAGACGTGGACGTCGTTGCCATTGCTTTCCCCAAAGGGGATCCCGGTGCCCCCGAACACGAGGAGGTTGTTGCCATGTAATACAACTAGGAGAGAGAGACAGAGCAGAGATCCTCGTTGCTGTGAGACGCAGTGAAACAGAGCGACTCCGCTCCGGAGACAGTAGGCAGCGAGCGTTCAATATTGTTCAAATATCTTACGATTCACACTATGCATTTGAAATGCTCTAAAAGAGAAAGAATGCAAGCTAAAACCATGGTAACCAAAGGCTTACTTTTAAAAATGGCTAGGGAACAAAGAGATCTATTTTTGGATGCTCTATGATGTCTGCACTTGGCACCTCGCTGCTGAAAGCGCAGGTGCCTTGCAACTATCGAGCTAAATACCTGAAGACTATCTCTTATATTTGATTGTTTTTCTTCCCCTCTGCCTCAACCCCGAGCGAAAAATACACCAAACCAACCCAAACTTGCAGAAGAGTTGGAAACAGGATCCAGATTTCCCGGATCCTGCCCAGTTTGACATTCCACCAGGGACAGCGATTAAAATAGCTTCCCAAAGAGGCGCGTAGGAATTGAATTTCCATACGTACGTGACATGGAAGCCAGTTCCCTGGGCATGTAGCCCTCAGTGCCCATCTGATGCCAGGTGTCTGTAGCGAAGTTGTATCGCCAGAGCTCCCTGAAGAGTGGGTAGTCTTCATTCTCTGGCCCGCCGGACTCGTCGTAGTCAGGATTGTAGCCTCCGAACACGTACAAGTTGGCATTATCCGCCACGCAACGATGGCCGCTTCTTGCTGGGGGCGATCGATGGCCTACGGCAAAGAGAAGGTAAAAGAGATTCAGCAGGTGAGTTTGTTGGAGGGTCAGGAATACACGTGGTGTGGTGATTCTCCAACAAAAGATGTTTGCGGCCAAGAAGAAACGGGTCTGTGATGACAGATCCACCTCTCTGAGCAGGAATGGGGAGAATCTCTCGCCGTCTCATCATGTCCCTGGACCACACCTGCTTGAAGTGTCAACACACAACAATCCTCCCACATGGCGATCCTTCCATAAAAGCTATTTCTGAGCTATCTTACCAATTCCCCCCCTTCTGTCGCTCTGTACGGCAGATTTCACTCAGGAAACGGTTCCAAAATGTGTATATTTAAAGCTGCCCTATGGGAACAAAGAAGGAAAATAACAATTTCTCTCCCTCCTACACAAACCTTCTCCTTGTTTCTTCTCTTCTGCTCCTGCCATCATTTATCTCAATGAGGCTCTTTCACCTCGGGCTGCCCAAATATTAAGCAAGGCGGGTTTGATACAGCAAATAAAATCTGCTTGTAGATAAAGGCATTTGCAACACCTTTTTTCCTCAAAACTCAATAAATAAGAAACTAAATAATAAACTAACTAAATACAAGCGGGGAGGGCAATTCCAGCTCAGAACTCAACTGGAACAGGCAGAAAGACCAATTCCATCCAGGAAAATCTACGCAGCGATATTATCGTTGGCCAACAGCAATTGAAGCTGACAAGTGATTAAAAAGTAATTCTGAATTTGATGCCCGGCAAGAGCCAAAGGTGGATTTTTCTTCAATGAGACGTGTAAAGAGTGAGGAAGAGAAAAGGAGCAGAAAACAATCAGGTCAACAAGGAGCTGGTTGTGAGACACATGGGACATCTCAGGCTGGCTAAACCAGGCTTCGAAAATTGGGGTTGTTTTACGCAATACAACAGTGAGAGGAACTCTAAGCCTCACCTTGAGAAGGAGGATACATAACAGTCCCCTAAAATGTAGCATTTTGATGTGTGACCTCAAGCAAACCCTCTGCTTGTTGCACCTCAAGACAGTCCCGCTTCGGTTCAGTTGACGATAGAGGGTTTTTACGCCAAAAGACGATCCCTGAAGACTCCTCACCCCAAAAATCCAGTGATTTTCCTCACCCAGCTGCTCTCACAGCTTTTTGGACCTTACAGGACCTAGAGAAGCATCTAATGAAGAGCTGTTGTGGTTTCTTCTTAGAGCCTGTTACAATTATCAGACACGCGGAGCAATAACAAATGAGGCATCAAGCGTCTTTCCTCCAGGAAAGGTGAAATAAATGATTTGTCCAGGCTGAATAATGAATTTCAACTCAGCACAAGCTGCTTTGCTTAATCACGTCACCCGTTCGCTGCCGCTTTAAGCTCCAACTCTTGTACAAAATTAAGCCGCTCTACAGGGTTCAGACAAGCTCCTTGTGGTTAAATTTTGACGGATTTGGGTTGTTTCCAGTAATAATTGTGTCTGGCAGCAGTCGCCATGTAGAAAGCTAACAAGCACTGGCTGAAAAATAGGGGAAAGTTATGGAATTAGCAGCAAAATCTGCAATTTTTGCCCTGGTTGCTGAGACAACACGGTGCCATTGGACATTCGCACACAAGAGGGTGGATTTTACATGTCTTAATAGCGGCAGCCGAGAATTTAATGGTCTCGGTGCTGGACTAAATGGTTAAACAAATATTACATATTTTAGAGGTGATTCACAAAGGGAAAGAGAAACATCCATCCCTTTTGGCTTTTTATTTTCAACCCTTTTAGGGTCGGATCTTTTTTCATCCGAAGAGGTGGATTCGTTATTCCTAAGTGGGCTCACTGACAATACAGGTATTTACAATCAAGGTGATTGTTCAGACTCATAATCAGGGATGATTGTAGAGAGAAATTCATCTGATCTTGGAGATCTGTGAACAAAACGGTGGTTGAGAAGCATCCCCACCTCTCTGCAGCCTATAGAGGAAAAAACGGGCTCGTCCTCCTTGTTTCTTCTTCTGTGTTTGCCTTGAAAACCTCCAAAAAATAGACCTGAAAGAACTGAAACGGGAGCTCAATTCCAGGGAGCACCAACACACACATTTTGCAGGAGGTTGGGGATTTAATTCAATCACCCGTCAAATTTAAAAGGTGTTAAAGAATTAGGAGTTCATATATTCCATCAACTCCAGATCCTATTTTCCCTCTAGTTGTAATACCTGCCATGAGAATTTTCCAGAGAGAATAACACTGAGTTTTGTATCAAGCCAACAAAGAGGTAAATTCAAAGAAAATTAATTAAAAAAATAATCAAGGAGGCCACCTCTGTTATTCACCGCTCTAAATTAAAAAGGGAAGACGCACAACTTTGCCGTAAATCCCCAGAATTGTTATGTTTCAACAGAAAGGGATCAATATCTGACGCACACAGGTCTTGGAGATAACAAGCTGGGTAGGTTAAGCCCATACACAGCCCAGTTGGTTTTACTTCTTCCTATTAACCTAAAAACCCACCTCTTATTTTTAAAACATCATTTTTTGCCAAGATATTTTCAAGACACGGAAAGAGCATCAGAAGCTGGAGCTGGTGTCCATCAGATACTTGCAGGTACCCAAGCGAGACGATGTGAAAGGACCATCAAACCACATCTGCCACCAGCTCCCACCACTTTTGCCAACAACTCCAAAAGCTCAAGGCCACAAACACATGAAATTTCATTTTGCTCTGCTTAAGAATAACAGATTTTTAGCTCTATTGAAGCAGATCCCACCTGCGTTGGCTCCACGCGGAAGGACCGACTTTTCTCCAAAGGCTTCATGTTTCCAGCCAGTTGGTTTTGAGCTTCGCTCTTCACTCACACCTTCTCAATGGGCTAAATCCTCCTGCTTGCTAAAGCCAAGAGAAGGTGACGTATCTACCCATCAAACAGGAAAACAGACTATGTTCTAAGTCACCCATGCAAGCGCACTTGCCAATGTATCAATGAACCGAGTTGAACTGTCACCAAACTCTTCTGTTCACTGGAGTGACCTTAATTTGCTTCAGGAGAAGATCTCAAGGAAAAGATTCCTCTAGTTGCACCTTTTTAAAGAGGAGACCTGTAAAAGCTGAATCTATTCAAGAGTTAATTGAGATTAGTGTCTCTAGCAGCCAAGCTCCATGACTTGTACCTCCAACAAAGAGCGCGTTTCCATTTAATGATGTTTTATCAGATAATTCACATCTCCTACTGAAATTCTTCATGCAGCTTCTGGATCTGCTTTTGCTCCAGCATCAGTGGCGCAGGACGAGCCCACCGCACAAGCACAAACTTTAGATGGTGCAGGAATGTGGAACACGCAAGGGTTTGCTGAGCTCCTACTCTAATTAGCAAACCCATCTCCCCCAGAGCTGAAACTGGCCCGGATTAACGAAAAGCCAAAGATGAAGCACCACAAGGCACCATCACTGTGAAATATTCCAAGTCACCGGGCGCCGTGACAAATTCTTTGATGCTGGACATGGAAAGTAGCAGCACAATGTATTGAGCCAAGATGGATCTGTGGGAAATAGGTCGTAAACCTACGTATAGAAAGTTGGCTTGAAGCGGATGGATATAATTTGGAACGCGCTTACTCGCCCAGTTTAATACCCAAAAGCGAAGTAGGAAGGAAGGATGGGAAGAGAGACGGGAACAATAAAACTTCCAGAGAATAAGCAGCTCCACGAACAGAATGAAGTTGAAACAAAGATGCTGAAGGGAGTGGAGCATCTCCCGTGTGAGGAAAGGCTGAGGGAGCTGGGGCTCTGGAGCTGGACAAGAGGACACTGAGGGGTGACCTCATTCATGGGGATCAATATGTAAAGAGTGAGTGTCAGGAGGATGGAGCCAGGCTCTTCTGGGTGACAAACAATGATAGGACAAGGGGCAATGGGTGCAAACTGGAACACATGAGGTTCCACTTAAATTTGAGAAGAAACTTCTTCTCAGTGAGGGTGGCAGAGCCTGGCCCAGGCTGCCCAGGGAGGTTGTGGAGTCTCCTCTGCAGACATTCCAACCCGCCTGGACACCTTCCTGTGTAACCTCATCTGGGTGTTCCTGCTCCAAGGGGGGATTGCACTGGATGAGCTTTCCAGGGCCTTTCCAACCCCTGACATTCTGGGATTCTGTGAAACACTGCGACATAGACATAATTAAGCAAAGTCCTAATTTCAGACTAAGCCACCTGATAGAAACTCATTGCTATGCACCAATCTGTTAACAACCCGTTAAATTCACCCTTTTCAAGTGAGTGATTTCAGAGGGAGCAGCTTGGATGGACTTTGTTCAAGTGGATTCCTAATTGAATACATCTCCCGCAAGAGCTTTGATTAGAACGAAAGGAAAGGAAGCAAAAAATCAGCAGGAATATCTGTTCCCAAGTTTCCTGACGTGACACAGCCCAGCAAATGATGTGCGAGACGTTTGTTTTCAGCCTCTCCAAAATCTTTGAATACAGAATAGACCTATAGCAAGAAAGAGGAGAAAAAAAGAGATGTCATTAATTGAAAGAAACCCTTTATTTTAGAGGTGAAAAGTGTAATTCTCCAGAATGGATGCCCAAAACATCTCTCTTACGGGGAAGACAAAGCTGAATTGCACCATAAACATTGTTCCCATTCTGACTAACACAGGCTTAAAAGTTTATTAAATTCCAAGTACGGGACCTTGACAGCTACAGAAATCTATGGAAAGCCTGGAAAACAAAACAAACCTCCAAAATCCTTGGGTATCAGTGGAAGTTACAGAGCAGATAAAAACCACCAGCACGCCTGGACAAGTCAGGTCTCCCAGATTTCTCTCCTATTTTTCAGTAGCTCTATAATAAAGCTCTGGAAGAAGAAAATCAAACCGTGAAGCACCAAGCGGCTGCGCCGAACCCCGTGCAGCACAAACGGAAGGTGAGAGGCGCTTCAAATGCTGCAAAAAGATAAGATTTGGAGAACAAAGGTGTTTTCTTTCCATTCGATTATTGTCCTTTTATGACCGCAGGATAAAAATAACCCACACTGGTGTCACCTGGGTTAAACAAGAGGGGAGTACCTGCTATTTGAGTTAGTAGCTAACCAGCTGGCTTTAAAAAGAAATAAAACCAAGGGGAAAAAGGTCTAATGAGCTGAATTAATTTCTTAGAAATAAGCAATGAATGAGTTGAATGTGAAGTTGTTTTGACATTCTGCCTAAAACCATCCTTTTTCTGAGCATGACCATGCTGCTAGAAAAACCTCCAAAAACCCACAACCAACCAACAAACCAAACCCCACATATATCTATTAATCCAGAAGAAGCTCTTGGCGGACCGTGAGGTTTTGCCTACGCCATCAGGTTCTGCAGGACTGAATTCTACTTTTTAAGGGAGTTTTCCCTTATCGCTACCACGCTTTATGGGTTTGCTCGAGGTGGTAAATCCACAACCGCCACCTCCCTTTCCCAACCGTCCTAGGGAAGAAGAGCCCAAAGGTCTGAGCTGCTCCATCATCTGCTCAGAAACCTGTACGTAGAAAGAACAAAGGAGAATAATCCATGGCCAGGGGCAGGTATGAGGATGAGCAGTCAAAGCAACCTGCAGCGGAAATAATAATGATTCTTAGATTCTTTGGGAGCTGTGGCAGAATGCAAACCCGCTCTCTCCCCTTCCCTCCTTCTTCATGGAAGGAGTAGACACATCTCCCTCTCTCTCTGCTGCTTGAGGCTGACCTCTTCTTTTTGGCCCCAGAGCACCCTGGCCAGGGCTGTTAAGAGAAAGGCGAAGGGAGTGCCGAGGCACCACGGAGCCACTGGGCGCCCGCGGCCAGCATGGGGGATGTTTGGAAGCCTCAGGGGCACCCACAGCCAGTGTGGGGGTGCAGAGAAGCTTCTGGAATGCCTACAGTCAGGTCTGATCAGCCTATAAAAAGTGGAGTTCTCACCAGGACTCTGCCCTTTGTCACGGATCTCTTGGAGCACGAGCGAGATGCTGCCGCTGAGAGCCTCCCCGGGATGGAGACTCCGCTTGCCGTGCCACCGCGGGGGTGAGTAAAACTGCTCCTTGCAGGATTGCAAGTGTATCTACTTTCCGTGCACATTTGCACATGTATTTATACTTTCCGTGCCCAATACGAGCATGTGTATAAATTATTCCCTCGTCTAATTGCGAGTGTATTTTCCTCTCGTGCTTCCACATAAGCACGTGTAATATTCCGTGCACATTTGCACGTGTATTTCTCCTCGCAGGATTGTGAGTGTATTAGAAATCTACCCTCACAGAATCGCAAGTGTATGCTTTCCGTACTCAATACGAGTACGTGTATCTCTTTAAAATAATCCCACACCGTGTTCAGGCAAGTGTGGACTCTTCCCAGACTCATGGACGGCTCCAGCATTGTTTTTGGTGAAGCCACGTGCATGCACACTGTGGAACTCCTGTTGTATTAGTTGTTGCCCCTTAATAATTTTCCTCAACTGATATCTGAACCTGTATTCAAGTCACTTTTGGAGTGCTAAAACCTTGTTTTGGACTCTGTTGTCCTTTAAACGAACCTCAGGGTGCTGCCGTGGCAGGAGCGAAGGAGATGAGGGAAGTGAAGCAATCAACCTTAGGCTTAAAAAGCAACTCTGGAAATGAAAACAGGTCAAGATCTTCTGTCACCGCAGCAACCAAAAAGAGATTTGGCTGCAGAGAGCAGAAATTGCAGGGGAAGGGCTAAATAAAGGTATTTCTCTTGTAAAAACACACCCTTTCCTGTGGGTTATTGCTTTGTAGATGCAAATGCAACGACTTTCCAGCTTCGCGACGCCTCGTTTCTAAACTCTATCACGTGCTGTTTCTTGCTAAGGCTGCAAAATAAGATCCTTTTGCAGGGTCGGATGAACAGATGCCAAGACACAAGTGCTGATTTTATGCTTTGCCTCCATTCCTTCAGCCTTAAAGGATCGCTGAAGACTCAGAATGATGGAAAGATCCTGACAATGCAGCATTTTTGTCTTTCCCATGTACTGCTTGTTTCACACAATCGTTTTACTGCTTGTTCATTTGGCTGTTTAAAGATATCGCATATGATAAAGGCACCAGAAATTAGGGAGAGGTGTCGATTCTGTTTGGAATACACAGCTAACAGAATCACAGAATCAATTGTGTTGGAGAAGACCTCAGAGATTAAAATAGGCTGAGAAGCAAAGGGAGGTGATCAAAAGTGGTGCTGGGGTTGCTGTTTTGGGAGGTGTTTCAGGCCAGGTCTGGGTATCTGTTGATTATGCTCCAGGAATAAATAAACCCATGCTTTATTGCAGGTGGTCTGGAGGAGAGGGAAGAAGGGGCTTGATTTGAAATACTTCAGCAGAGTCACCAAGTAACAATTTGAGCTGCGCATAAAATGAAGAGCATTCATGTCTGTACCTGCAATTAGTTTTCATCAGTAAATATAAAACCAGGCCGGCAGTTCTAAGAAGAACGTGTCTCTAGGTGTGAGTCTTTAACCAGACTGAAAATTGAAAATATTCAAACCACCAGCGCTTTGATTGCAGCCCAGGAATCTGCTTTTTCATTCTAGCGATCTCTTTGGGCCGCGTTTTTTTTGTAGCCTGATCCTTGCTTTTATTTCACTTTTTCACAGAATCACAGAATGGACTGGGTTGGAAAAGACCTCAGAGATCATCCAGTCCAACCCTTGGTCCAACTCCAGCCCATTGACTAGATCATGGCACTAAGTGCCATGGCCAATCTCAGTTTAAAAACCTCCAGGGCCGGTGAGTCCAGCACCTCCCTGGGCAGCCATTCCAATGCCTGATCACTCTCTCTGCACAGAATTGCTTTCTAATCTCCAGCCTCAATTTCCCCTGGCAGAGTTGAAGCCCATGGCCCCTTGTCCTATTGCTGATGCCTGGGAGAAGAGCCCAATCCCCACCTGGCTAGAACTGCCCTTCAGGTAGTTCTAGAGAGTGCTGAGCTCAGCTCTAAGCCTCCTCTTCTCCAGACTAAACAAGCCCAGCTCCCTCAGCCTCTCCCCATAGGGCTTGTGTTCAAGTCCCTTCCCCAGCCTTGTTGCTCTTCTCTGGACCCACTCCAACGATACTCAAAGCCACAAACAATAATTAAAAGCCAGTGTGAAAGGTTTCACTCAAATCTCAGGGCCATGTCTGACCTCAAATATCTGTATTTTCCATACAGCACGTGGCTTTCTCCAGGGAAGATGCAAATCCTTGCTTTTGTTTTATTTTCCTTTTGTCCAGCTCATGATAAAACATCCAAAAAAGCAAAGTCTCAAGCACAAGCAACCATTTGGGGTTTTTTTTGGTGTTTTTTTTCCAGCCAAGACGCATTTGAAAGAACCACTCTACCTACACAGCATATTTTTCACCGACGCATCAAACCTCAAAGTTCTTTAAATACAACAAGACTTTGAAAACTGTGAGATAACATCACTTAAAAGTTGACAGATTCTTATTGCTAAATGAACTTCGCTTCAAACACCCCAAACACCTTCTATTAAGATGACGGCAGCTCAACCACAAGCTCATGATGGCCGGATCCAAATCATTATGACGGACATTAGACGACCTTTTTTAAGCTAATTAATTAGAGCGCCACCTCAACCACGCTGCAAAACACACCAGGTCACCAATAACGCACAAATTTAGCCCAATTTATCCAAGTGGCAGCTTTCACCTCCAACACAACCCTAACGAAGCCACCGCATGCGTCCACCACTTAATTCTGCTTTGCAAAATTAAAGATTAAATGCTGATTAAATGCGTAGTTCCTTGAGTAATATTATCAAACGAGATGGAACAGCCGTCCAAGGGCGCAGAGAGAAAGTGCCTGGATTCAAGATTGTGTTGTAGCACTTATGCTGCACAAGCTCCCAGGTTTATTCCTTGAATAAACCAGATCATTTTTCTTGTGGGATTTGATGGATGGAATATCAGGTAACCTGAACCAGATCAATGTTGAGGATCTCGTCCAGTTTAAACAGTGAAATAAAAGCAAGGATCAGGCTACAAAAGAAAACGCAGCCCAAAGAGATCGCTAGAATGAAAAAGCAGATTCCTGGGCTGCAATCAAAGCGCTGGTGGTTTGAATATTCTCAATTTTCATTCTGGTTAAAGACTCACACCTAGAGACACGTTCTTCTTAGAACTGCCGGCCTGGTTTTATATTTACTGATGAAAACTAATTGCAGGTACAGACGTGAACGCTCTTCATTTTATGTGCAGCTCAAATTGTTATTTGATGACTCTGCTGAAGTATTTGAAATCAAGCCCCTTCTTCCCTCTCCTCCAGACCACCTGCAATAAAGCACGGCTTTATTTATTCCTGGAGCATAGTCAACAGATACCCAGATACCCTGAAACACCTCCCGAAACAGCAACCCCAGCACCACTTTTGATCATCTCCCATTTTTCCTCAGCCTAATTTAATCACTTTATCCACTGCAGGGTCATTTACAAAGCACGGGCTGCAAGAAATCAGCGCAACAAAACTCAAGGTGAGATCTTAGTGAAGGGGAAGGTGATTTGATTTCAAAATAATCTTTAAATGAGCTGGTTCTGGATGCTCATACCCACAAGCACCACGTATATCTACGTGATCTGGCCAGGACAGCTGCCAAGTCTTCACTGCGATTCCTGGGCTGTTCTTCATTTAGAAGGACAGACAAATTTTGGCCACGTCTTTTATATCCTCTCGAATCCCCTGGCTCCTACCGCAAGATGCTTTGGCCTCTGAGTTTTGCTTCCTCCTGCTCCCATAAAGCTTAAGCAGTTTTGCTGCTTATTGTCTGCGTTTCCTTATTTTCAGTTTCTTCAGGTTCTCCCCGTCGGGCTAACAGGAAAAGGAACATTACGGGCGTCGCATCACAACCGCACCGACTGTCCTGTTATCAGGGTGTAGGCTCTTCACTTGCCCCAAACACGCTGGTTCTTTCCATCAATCTGTGATCTTCAATCCTGCTAATCCCCGGGCAACACTTATATCACGCCGCTATATCGTTAGTATTACTACTAGCAATATAATTTGTATTTCAAGCGCTATTTTTGGAAATATAAACTAAATAACTAGAGGATGTAAAGCTAATTAATACAGTGTGGCTTTTGATAGCTCAGGTGTGCCGACGCATCCTCCTTATTGTTTCTTAAAGCTTTCTAAAGATGGTATCAACATTATTTTCCCTCCTACCTAGTTTTTCAACATGCAGAATAACAAGTTTCAGTATCTCCCTTTCTATTGATGATTTCTGCAAGGCTTTTGAAGGACATTTAGGTCCAGGGCTGAAGCCAAAGTGCTGCTGACTCCTGAGAGAGAACAGGACAAGTCAATATTGACTTTGACTCTGGTCTTCAAAGCCTCATCTTCTTCACACCAGCCAGACTAAAGAAGTTTGTAACTCACATAATTACAAGCATTTGGATGAGCAGGATGTGAATGTGTCACCCAGAACAAGGTTTAAGACCCACCGGCCAAGAGCTTTTCAAATACCTGAAGTCTCTAAAGCAACGTTTCTAAGAGGATGATCATTCTCACATCCAGCTGTGAGAGCTTTTGGGTTTGGATCAGCATCCAGAATGGTTTTGCTTCTTTCTCCTGCTTCTCAGGGGCTTTTGTTTTCAAACCTCTTTGTAGCAATGATGCATTTCCAATGTTTCCACAAGCGTGTGATTTATTGTTGGTAGGGACATGGGTTAGAGGTGGACTTGGTTAATGGTTGGACTCAATGATCTCAAAGGTCTTTTCCAACTAAAATGATTCTTTTGTTTCTATTTCCCGTGCTTAGTTAAACAGGAACAGGTTTAAAATACGCAAGAGCAGAGAATAAAATCAGGAGTCCTCATGAGTAAACTGTCCTTATTGAGAAACCAGAGCAAAAGAGGAAACATTTGCCCCAGAAATATATATATTACAGATTGCGGTGTGTTTCTGTGCTAATAAAATTGAGTGCTCCTTGATTATTATTATTTCTTTAAATTAATGTGAAATGACAATGAAGGAATTCTGGAAAATGAGACCCATAGAATAGTCCAGGTCAGAAAGGACCTGGAAAGATCATCTGGTCCAACCTCTCATGGTAAAAGAGCTGAGATGGGATTATCCACCGCCCTCTCCAGTTGTCCAAGTTGCATCTTGAGATCTTCCAGTGATGGGGACTCCACCACGTCCCTGGGGAAGTTGTTCCAGTGACTATTCTCACTGTATAAAATGTCTTTCTTATACAGAGATGAAACCTCCCTTGTTTCAACTTGTCCACATTGCCCCTTGTTTCCTCCACGTAGCTCCTTGTGATGAGAGACTCTCCGTCCTCTTTGGAGCTGGAAAACTGGGATGATGTTCCACCCCTCAAACCTTTGCTTCTCCAGGGATCCAATGTGGCTGTGGGCTTGTTCCAAAGGGATTTGGGATATTTGGGGTTTGCCGCTGTTATTATTTTTTGGAAACACACGTTAGAAACTTTGAACCGTGACTGGTACACTGGGAAAATTATAGTTTGAGGCAAGAGCATCAATGCTGAGCAAACGAGAAGCAAAGATATATTTAGGTTTCCAGATCGTTTCTATCCACTTAACCCCGAGAGTCTGATGAAAACACTGAATAAAATTTAAATGTGGACAGGAAGATTTCCAATGAGGAGAAGAACAAATCACACACCACCTATATTTGACAGTTTAGATCTTTCTAAAGCTTACAAACACCTAAAAATAGTTCCTTCCTTTCCCTTATCCAACATACAATTTTACCCATCACGAGGCAGCGAAAACACAAAAAATGCGCTGATTTTTTTAGCTCTTATGCCACCAACGAGACTGTTTTGCAGATGCTGTTTGAGAAACGCCACTATTGAGAAACCCTCGATGGAAATACTCCGCTTGAGAAAGGGAACAGAGCAGCACAACCCTGGCCCAGCTCACCGTGCGTAACCATTTCCCCCTGCAAACAAAATACTCCAGAGTGAAAAAGGTGACAGAAGTTTAAAATCTTCTCTAGAAGTAGGTGAAAAAGGAGAACGTGACAAAAGCGACACCTAAACTAATGTGTATGATCTTGTGTTTAGCAAAGAGATCACGCAGATCTACTTCAAACGACACACAGGAGCTAAAGAGCTCGTAGCGAAAACATCCGACATCAAAGTGCGCTCTGAGCTCTTTGCGTGCTTTCAGGACAGTAATTAATTATAAAAACAGGATTAAAAGGAGACAGCGTGTGTTATGGAAGGAGGCTAGGGCACTGAGGTGAGGGGAAAATGAAGAAACACCTCCTGGAAACTCGGAAAGAGAACTGAACGGGTGAGAAAACAAAGCTGGTGGGAGGAAATGGAAGGAGCGGGACAAAAGAAAATATTCCTCTCTAAAAAACATTCGTCTCTATCTCAACGGTTACGTAAAAGCGGCTGCTGGAGCTCTATAAATAGGATGTTAACAGGTGTCAAATGGGGAGAAAACTCCAGCAATTGACTCAAATGGGATTTTTCCATCAGGTAGTTTTTTTAGCAAGACTGACAGTCAGCTTCGGCTTTGCTAAGGCTGGACTTAAGTGCTAAGGCTGAGCTGAATGGGGGTAGTTTGTCCGCGGGGCTGCAGCGTCTGCCCCTGTGTAGGTGGCGGAGGGGAGGATTCCACATCAGGATTTAATCCAAAGCCAAAAGCAGGATCGTTACAATGTCAGGACAATGTGCTACTGGTTTGCTCGAAACAATGATTAAAATTCAGGAACATAAAGATAACCAGCCCTTCTGTTACCAAAAAAGGCCCTTATCGCAGAATGAAGGAAATATGGTTGAGAATTTGCCCCAAAATAGATGTGGAGCCACTCGGCAAATTCACAGCGGTTTTGTGTGAGGCTTGGAGGTGTTTTTGCTGCAGATCCCGATCGTGACAGGGATGGGAACAGGGACCATGGTCTGGAAGCCTGTTCCAAGCTGTCGTCAGTGCTCTGGACACACCAAACTCAGGCTCCTGCCCCCAGGGTGCTTCATGTCCCCCCACAAGGGATCTGATCAGTGGGGCCAGGGGCAGTGGGGACAGAAAAGGGTGTCCTGGGTCTGGGGTACCCACCTGTGGGGTGGCAGCACCCCAGCAACATGGGGCCCTTGAAGGGAGGGGATACCCCAAATCAACTGGGAATAACCCATTATAGAACCATGGGGTGTCCCATGTCTCTCCCAGTATTAGGACGGGGGTGATGGCCCCAACCCTGTGATTTTGGGGTAACCTCAGCCTCCTCCCCCTCATATCCTACAGCTGTTGGGGTGACACAAACATCCAGAGACTACAGGGTACCCCCTCACGTATCAACACTGCCAAAGGAAGGTGGAAAAGACAAAGAACCACCTTTCCTAGGGCACAGGATGGGGCTGATGTCTCATCCAAGGGCCGTCTGGTAGCCTGGACTCCTTCCCAGGATCACCTATCCCATAGGTGTGGGGCACCCCAGCCCAAAATCCGAAAACGTTAGGACTGGAGGTGCATAGACTGTCATAGACTCATAGAATCATTTTGGTTGGAAGAGACCGTAAAGATCATCATTAACCCAAGCCTGGCACTAACCCATGTTCCTGAGAACCCCGCCTACGCGTCTTTTAAACTCCTCTAGAGACGGTGACTCCACCACTGCCCTGGGCAGCCTGTTCCACTGCTTCACAACCCTTTCCATGAAGAATTTTTTCCTAATACCCAACTTCAACCTCCCCTGGCAAAACTTGAGGCTGTTTCCTCTCATCCTGTCACTTGTTCCTTGGGAGCAGAGACCAACACTCTCCAAGCACCAACCTCCTTTCAGCCCAGGCCCACGCAGGGTCCTGGGGTGACTGAGATGGGGCTGAGCCCCTCCTGGGGACCATGGGGCACCCACATCCCGTGTCCATGGGGATGGTGACATGCTGCCCATCTGGGGCATCCCAGCATCCCCCAAAGTGTTGACACTGGGGAGGGAAGAACTGTGGTCCCCTGGGGTCATGGAAGGGGTGAACCCACAACCATGAGACTGTGTGCTCTCCTCAACAGCCGAGAACCATTTGAAAATGGGTACCAGCTGAACATGAGAAGAAACTTCTTTGCTGGGAGGTGCCAGAGCCTGGCCCAGGCTGACCAGAGCGGGTGTGGAGTCTCCTTCTCTGAGACATTCAAACCCCCTGGACACGATCCTGTGTGATCTGCTCTGGTGACCCTACATTAGCAGGGGGCTTGTACTGGATGATCTCCAGAGGTCCCTTCTACCCCAGCCAGTGTGTGATTCTGTGACTGCCCACATCTGTACCTGTGCATTCCCATATCCCGGGGCTGTTGGGACAGGGATGTCCTGGGCCCCTCCACAGCAACAGAATCCCAGAATGTCAGGGATTGGAAGGGACCTGGAAAGCTCATCCAGTGCAATCCCCCCATGGAGCAGGAACACCCAGATGAGGTTACACAGGAAGGTGTCCAGGCGGGTTGGAATGTCTGCACAGAAGGAGACTCCACAACCCCCTGGGCAGCCTGGGCCAGGCTCTGCCACCCTCACCATGAAGAAGTTCCTTCTCATATTTAAGTGGAACCTCCTGTGTTCCAGTTTGCACCCATTGCCCCTTGTCCTGTCACTGGCTGTCTCCGAGAAGAGCCTGGCTCCATCCTCCTGACACTCACCCTTTAGATAGCTGTAAACATGAATGAGTCCCCCCTCAGTGTCCTCTTGTCCAGCTCCAGAGCCCCAGCTCCCTCAGCCTTTCCTCACACGGGAGATGCTCCACTCCCTTCAGCATCTTGGTGGCTGCGCTGGACTCTCTCCAGCAGTTCCCTGTCCTGCTGGAACTGAGGGGCCACAACTGGACACAAGATTCCAGGTGCGGTCTCCCCAGGGCAGAGCAGAGGGGCAGGAGAACCTCTCTGACCTACTGACCACCCCCTTCTAATCCACCCCAGGTCCCATTGGCTTCCTGGCCACAAGGGCCCAGTGCTGGCTCATGACTTATTTTGTTTAGAAAAGACCTTTAAGATCATCGAGTCCACCTGTGTTCCAGTTTGTACCCACTGCCTGCTGACCTATCATTGGTTGTCACCGAGAGGAGCCTGGCTCCATCCTCCTGACACTCACCCTTTCCATATTTATAAACATTAACGAGGTCAACATCCCTATCCCAGCTCTACAGAATCCTGTAGGTTGGAAAAGACCCACAAGTCCAACCATAAACCCATCCAGGCACTGTCCCATGTCCTGAGAACCTCATGTCCGTCTGTCCAGCCCTCCAGGGCTGGTGACTCCAGCACAGCCCTGGGCAGCCTGTTCCCAATGCCCCACAGCCTTTTGGGGAATAAATCGTTCCTAATATCTCATCTAAACCTCCCCCTGCCCATGACGGGCGGGGGTTTCCCGGTTCCCCACACCCGGCAATGGGGTCACCCCCCCCCGAACCAACCGCCACTCACCCGCCGAGCGCGGACCGGCCGGCAGCTGCACGAAACGGTTGAGGAGGCCGCGACCACCCGCCGCTCCGCCCGCGCCCTCCCTGGCGCCCTCCCGGGCACCGTCCGCCGCCGACATGGCCCCGTCAGCTCCTCCTCAGGGCGAGCCCAGGCGGCAGCCAGAGACAGGCCCGCTCCCAATCAGCGGCGAGCTTCTTCAGACGCGGCCTATGAAACGCGGGCTTCTTGGCAGGTGGGGGAAGACGGCGGCGAGAAGGCCGCTGCTGGGGAGGGATGAGCGATGGATCACCGCGCAATCGATCGCGCGCCTGCTCGTCGCCGCCGCTGTGGAGACGGGCTGGAGCAATCGGTCGCCGAAAGCGGGAGCGGCGCGGGGTGCAGCGCCCGAGGTTTGAGGGGCCCGGGGCTCCGCCGTGGAGGTGTCAGCGTCCCGGTTACACCCCCGTGGGGACGAGGAGGCAGCGCAGGACTTGCTGGGATCGTGGTCACCCCCACGGTGGGGCCGGAACGCGGCCGCGTTTTCTTCCCGCCCCCCCCCCCCCTTTTCCCCCGCGCCGTTCCCTCAGTGACGGGCTGAGGGACCAAGATGGCGGCGCCCAGCGCCGGGGCGGCGGCGGGAGGGGGGGCCCGGGGGAGGCCTCCCCCTGTCACCCCCCAGCAGATCCGCGACCTCATCGACGGCGGCATCGCCCCTGAGGCCGCCGGTCCCGACGGGTGAGCGGGGAGCACGGGGGGCTCGGCGGGAACCGGCGCGGAGGGGGGCGGGGCGGGCGTGTGGTGCCGGAGGAAAGGTTGAGAGGCGCTGGGAGTTATTGGGGGGCACTGGGAGACTCGGGTGACGGCAGGAGTTGTTGAGAGTGTTGGAGAGTAGTGGGAGTGATTGTGGGGGTACTGGGAAAAGGGGCGCTGGGGTGGGTGTACTGGGAGGGACTGGGCAGCCCGAGGGAACACTGGAAGGTGGGCGACTCTGGGAGATGGTACTGGTGGTACCAATGGGTATTGGAAGGCAATGCTGGAGGGACTAGGTGACACTGGGGAGTACTGGTGGTACCAATGGGCACTGGGAGGCAATACTGGAGGGACTAGGTGACACTGGGGAGTACTGGTGGTACCAATGGGCGCTGAGAGGCAATGCTGGAGGGACTAGGTGACACTGGGGAGTACTGGTGGTACCAATGGGCACTGGGAGGCAATACTGGAGGGACTAGGTGACACTGGGGAGTACTGGTGGTACCAATGGGCACTGGGAGGCAATACTGGAGGGACTAGGTGACACTGGGGAGTACTGGTGGTACCAATGGGCACTGGGAGGCAATACTGGAGGGACTAGGTGACACTGGGGAGTACTGGTGGTACCAATGGGCACTGGGAGGCAATACTGGAGGGACTAGGTGACACTGGGGAGTACTGGTGGTACCAATGGGCACTGGGAGGCAATACTGGAGGGACTAGGTGACACTGGGGAGTACTGGTGGTACCAATGGGCACTGGGAGGCAATACTGGAGGGACTAGGTGACACTGGGGAGTACTGGTGGTACCAATGGGTATTGGGAGGCAATAGTGGAGGGACTAGGTGACACTGGGGAGTACTGGTGGTACCAATGGGTATTGGGAGGCAATGCTGGAGGGACTAGGTGACACTGGGGAGTACTGGTGGTACCAATGGGCACTGGGAGGCAATACTGGAGGGACTAGGTGACACTGGGGAGTACTGGTGGTACCAATGGGCACTGGGAGGCAATACTGGAGGGACTAGGTGACACTGGGGAGTACTGGTGGTACCAATGGGCACTGGGAGGCAATACTGGAGGGACTAGGTGACACTGGGGAGTACTGGTGGTACCAATGGGTATTGGGAGGCAATACTGGAGGGACTAGGTGACACTGGGGAGTACTGGTGGTACCAATGGGTATTGGGAGGCAATGCTGGAGGGACTAGGAGACACTGGGGAGTACTGGTGGTACCAATGGGCACTGGGAGGCAATGCTGGAGGGACTAGGTGACACTGGGGAGTACTGGTGGTACCAATGGGTATTGGGAGGCAATAGTGGAGGGACTAGGTGACACTGGGGAGTACTGGTGGTACCAATGGGCGCTGGGAGGCAATACTGGAGGGACTAGGTGACACTGGGGAGTACTGGTGGTACCAATGGGCACTGGGAGGCAATACTGGAGGGACTAGGTGACACTGGGGAGTACTGGTGATACCAATGGGCACTGGGAGGCAATACTGGAGGGACTAGGTGACACTGGGGAGTACTGGTGATACCAATGGGCGCTGGGAGGCAATACTGGAGGGACTAGGTGACTCTGGGGAGTACTGGTGGTACCAATGGGCGCTGGGAGGCAATACTGGAGGGACTAGGTGACACTAGGGAGTACTGGTGATACCAGTGGGCGCTGGGAGGCAATACTGGAGGGACTAGGTGACACTGGGGAGTACTGGTGATACCAGTGGGTGCTGGGAGGCAATACTGGAGGGACTAGGTGACACTGGGGAGTACTGGTGGTACCAATGGACGCTGGGAGGCAATACTGGAGGGACTAGGTGACACTGGGGAGTACTGGTGGTACCAATGGGTATTGGGAGGCAATACTGGAGGGACTAGGTGACATTGGGGAGTACTGGTGATACCAATGGGCACTGGGAGGCAATAGTGGAGGGACTAGGTGACACTGGGGAGTACTGGTGGTACCAATGGGCACTGGGAGGCAATACTGGAGGGACTAGGTGACACTGGGGAGTACTGGTGATACCAGTGGGCGCTGGGAGACAATGCTGGAGGGACTAGGTGACACTGGGGAGTACTGGTGGTACCAATGGGTATTGGGAGGCAATACTGGTGGGTCTAGGTGACACTGGGGAGTACTGGTGGTACCAATGGGCGCTGGGAGGCAATACTGGAGGGACTAGGTGACACTGGGGAGTACTGGTGGTACCAATGGGTATTGGGAGGCAATACTGGTGGGTCTAGGTGACACTGGGGAGTACTGGTGGTACCAATGGGCGCTGGGAGGCAATACTGGAGGGACTAGGTGACACTGGGGAGTACTGGTGGTACCAATGGGCGCTGGGAGGCAATACTGGAGGGACTAGGTGACACTGGGGAGTACTGGTGGTACCAATGGGCGCTGGGAGGCAATACTGGAGGGACTAGGTGACACTGGGGAGTACTGGTGATACCAATGGGCGCTGGGAGGCAATGCTGGAGGGACTAGGTGACACTGGGGAGTACTGGTGATACCAATGGGCACTGGGAGGCAATAGTGGAGGGACTAGGTGACACTGGGGAGTACTGGTGGTACCAATGGGCGCTGGGAGGCAATACTGGAGGGACTAGGTGACACTGGGGAGTACTGATGGTACCAATGGGCGCTGGAAGGCAATACTGGAGGGACTAGGTGACACTGGGGATTACTGATGGTACCAATGGGCGCTGGAAGGCAATACTGGAGGGACTAGGTGACACTGGGGAGTACTGGTGGTACCGATGGGTGCTGGGAGGCAATGCTGGAGGGACTAGGAGGCACTGGGAGGCAATACCAGTGGTACTGGGAGGTAATACCGGTGACACTGGGGGGGAGTACCAGGGAGACCAAGGGGCACTGGGAGGCAGTACCAGAGGGACCGAGAGACACTAGGAGTACTGGTGACACCAATGGACACTGGGAGGTGGTACTGGTGGGACTAAGGGGCACTAGGAGGTAGTACTGGTGGCACTGAGAGGCAATACTGGATGGACTGGGAGTACTGGGAAGACCAAGGCGCACGGGGAGGCAGTACTTGTGGCACTGGGAGGCAATACTGGAGGGACTAAGAGACACTGGGAAGTACTGGTGACACTGGGAGGCAGTAGTGGAGGGACTAAGGAGCACTGGGAGTACTGGTGACACCAGTGGGCACTGGGAGGCAGTACTGGTGGCACTGGGAGTGCTGGAGAGACTAAGCAGCACTGGGAGGCAGTGCTGGTGGCACTGGGAGGCAGTATCAGAGGAACTAAGAGGCACTGGAGAGACTAAGGGGCACAGGGCAGCAGTAGCAGAAACCGAGAGACCCTGAAGCACTAGGAGGCAGCAGTGGGAGGCACTGATGGGCACTGGGACGCAGCACTGGGGGGCACTGGGAGCACAGGGGCAGTTCAGTGACCTGGAGAGCTCTGGTGTCCCCACACCCACGCACTTGGGCCTCTGACCTCTGAAGTGGGGGGGACACACACTGAGAACCTCTGGGGGCACTGAGTGGCTGAGCTTTGAGGATATCTGGCTAAAGCCAAGTAACCGTGGGTGTTCTCAGGGACATGATTTGCCCTTGATCCAACCATCCCCAAATACTGGGCGGAAGAAGAGCACTGGGGAGAAGCTGAAGGGCCAGGGTTGGTGTTCTGGGCACAGATGCTAGTGCCGGGATCTGGCATAACTGGTGTTGGGAGTGTCCCTGACTTCAGAGATGGGCCACAGCCATCGAATCATAGAATAGTTTGGATTGAAGGGACCTTTCAGGTTCCCTCAGTGCCCCCCCTGCCATGAGCAGGGACATCTTCACCAGCTCAGGTTGCTCAGAGCCCTGTCCAGCCTGGCCTGGGATGTCTCCAGGGATGGTTCAGCCACCACCTCTCTGGCCAACCTGGGCCAGGCTCTCAGGGCCAACAATTTCCTCCTCATGTCTGGCCTGAATCTCCCTCCTTTAGTTTAAAACCATCACCCCTTGTCCTATCACAACAGGCCCTGCTCAAAAGTCTGTCCCCATCTTTCTTATGGGCTCCTTTTAGTCCAGAAAGCCCACAATAAGGTCTCTCCAGATCTTCTGTTCTCCAGCTGAACACCCCAACTCTCTCAGCCTGTCCTCCCAGCAGAGCTGTTCCAGCCTCGGATCATTCCTGTGGCTCCTCTGGCCCCTCTCCAGCAGGTCCATGTGTGTCCTGTGCTGAGGACCCAGAGCTGGACCAGCACTGCAGGGGGGTCTCACCAGAGTGGGGCAGAGGGGCAGGATCCCCTCCCTGACCTGCTGCCCACGCTGCTGGGGATGCAGCCCAAGATACAATTTACCTTCTGTGCTGCAAGCACACATTGCTGGCTCATGTCCCATCTTTCACTCCTCAGCACCCCAATTCCCTCTCCTGGGGGCTGCTCCCCATCCCTCCATTCCCAGCCTGGGTTGGTACCGGGGGTTGCCCTGACCCAGGTGCAGGACCTTGCACTTGGCCTTGCTGAACCTCACGAGGTTGGGAGCTCTGGAGAAAAGGTTCTTGGAAGGGTAAGGCTGAGGGACGAGAGGGTAGAAAGTGGTTTGTGCATTTTTTTATTCATTAAATCTTCCCAGCTTGCTGACTTGCTGTTCCTTTTAGGACGGACACGTCCGACTGGTCAGAGTTGGCTAACGGCTCTTCTCAAATGGACGCCCTCTCCTTGGAGTCAGCTAGCAAGGAAGCTTATTTCAGCAGAGTCGAAACATTCACCATATCCTTTCTGACGCTGAGCTTCCAGTCGTCCTCTTCCCTGCTTTGCTGTCACGCTTTTGTTGTCACTTCCCCACAAATTCCATCTTCTCAGAGGTTTTTCTTTGGCCAGATAAACCCTGGCTAAACCTTTGACTGCTCACCTCGTAATTTATGGGGTTTTATCCTTAACGCGAGCACCCGTTGAAGTGGGCGGGCAAACCCCACGATCTCTCCCCCCTGGTTTGCGCCAAGTACGGCTGGGTCAACGTGGAGTGTGACATGCTGAAGTGCTCCAGCTGCCAGGCCTTCCTCTGCATCAGCCTGCAGCTCGCGTTCGACTTCAACAAGTGTACGTATGTCCTGCGGCTACAGGGGGTGGGCTGGGGACTCACTGTGTGCGTAAATGGCTCCCGTAGTCTTGTCCTTGGTGGTGCTGGGTGTTGGATGTCTCTGAAAATAAAGTGCAAGTCAAATAGATTTCCATTAGTTTGTGCGAACGTGTTGAAACTTCTTGCTGCTGTTGTTGGAGATGGGTTAAAATAGAATAGTTCCAATTGGAAGGGACCTGTGATGGTTGTCACAACAACCCCATGAATGCTGCAGGCTTGGGGAAGAGCAGCTGGAAAGTTCTCGTCGGAAAAGGAGCTGGGGGTGTTGGTGACAGTGGCTGAACATGAGCCAGCATGTGCCCAGGTGGCCAAGAGGCCACCAGCATCCTGGCTGGGACCAGCACTGGTGTGGCCAGCAGGCCCAGGGCAGTGACCGTCCCTGTGCTGGGACCTGGGGAGGCCAAACCGCCAATCCTGGGGCAGATCTGGGCCCCTCATGCCAAGAAAGGCCTTGAGGTGCTGGAGCGAGTGCAGAGAAGGGAACGGAGCTGGTGAGGGGCTGGAGCACAAGTGTGATGGAGCGGCTGAGGGACCTGGGGGTTCAGCTGGAGAACAGGAGCTGAGGGGAGACCTTCTGATCTCTGAACTGCCTGAAAGGAGCTTGGAGCCAGGGGGGTCGGGCTCTGCTCCCCAGGAACAAGCGCCAGGAGCAGAGGAAACGGCCTCAAGTTGCGCCAGGGGAGGTTGAGGTTGGATATGGGGAACAATTTCTTCCCCAAAGGGCTGTAGGGCATTGGAACAGGCTGCCCAGGGCAGTGCTGGAGTCACCAGCCCTGGAGGGTTGGACAGACGGACATGAGGTTCTCAGGACGTGGGGTAGTGCCAGGGGTGGGCTAATGGTTGGACTCGATGGTCTTAAAGGTCTTTTCCAACCCAAACAATTCTGTGATCTAGTCCAACTGCCTGACTGCTTCAGGACTAACCAAGAGATAAAGCCTGTTATTAAGGACACTATCCCAATGCCTCTTAAGCAGTGACTTGGGACATTGACCACATCTCTAGGAAGCCTGTTGCAGCATTTGACCACCCTCTCAGTAAAGAAATGTTTCCTGATATCAAGTCTAAACCTCCTGTGACACAGCTCTGAGCCATTTCTGTGTGTCCTGTCGCTGGATCGCAGGGAGAAGAGCTCAACACCTCACTCTCCCCTTCCTCTCCTCAGGAACCTGCGGAGAACGATGATGTTGCCTTTTGTCCTATTTTCCAAACCAGACAAACCCTGAGTCCCCAGCCGCTCCTCCCGGGATGTTTCTTCCAGCCCTTTCGCCAGCTTGGTTGCCCTCTGGATGCACTCAAGTATCTTCGCATCCTTTTTAAAGAAGTTTAATTTCCCACATGGTTAATCCACTGCCTTGATTCTCCACTAAATGTTTCTGATGTGGGCTGTTGGTAACCAAATCAGTCCATTCAGGTGGTTGCATTGTGTAATTTATTTAATAAATTCCTCCACTGCCCTTTTTAAACTCCTTGGACCACCAGTAGTAAAACTTTCTCCTGTTCTCCTTATCCAAACCCACCACCAGCTTCACTCATTCCCACGGCGTGTCACTCCTGAGCTTTATCACCTGTCAGACCTTCACTTCCATTTACCTGCATCTGTGACCCCACCTGCATTTATGACCCCAACACAAATAAGTGTTATCCTCTTCTCAGTTTTCTTACTGCAAATCCCTGTTCTTGTTCCCTGAAAGGCGGCGGAGAGCAGGACCCTGATGTCTGACAAACGAAGCGTGGGTTGTGATGAGGAGCTGCTTTAGTGCTTCGTTTTGGGTCCTTCTGAATATTGACATCTGCTGTTTGTTCGGACTATCTTTTCTAAATAAACCTTGGCCTAATTATTCTGTTGGTAATGGCACTGGTTTAGGGAAAATCTAAAATAATCAGAGGTTGGAGGAAGAGCTTGAAAAAGAAGTTGAAAAAATAAATGTTTTGAGTCTGAAAGGTGTGAGTAAGTTAAATTAGGTAACAAATCTTTTTTGGGGGAAGCTTGATTTCCAGATATGGTTGTGATTTGGCTCCTATAGCCGGGATGGAGGGGTCAGATGAGTTGAATGGGGACTGGCAGCAGCCCAGGAGGTAAAACTGGCAAGAGCAGCTGGTTCCTGTGCCGGTTGTTGGCTTGAGCTGTGTCTCTGCTGCTCTGTGGTCACCATGCCTGGGAATGGGAGGGGATTTGGGCTGTGAGGAAATGGAACTGCCCTGTGGTTGTGGAGATAACCCTGTGAGCCAACCTGGCTGCCTGCAGGGAGGCTGGAGCTGCAACTGCTCCTTTTGGTGGGGAGGGAGATGAGTTTGAGGTGAAAGCTTCAGGCTTTGCAACCTACAGCCTGGGGCGACATCCGTCACCCCCACAGGAAACCCTCGGAGCCTGGTGCCTTCCCCTCCTGCTTTGGTTTTTCCCAGCTGTTCCCTAAGGATGTGGCTCTGCAGGGGTGTAAAATGCGCTTTGTCTTGCAGATAAGGAGCGCTGTGCGGAGCTGAAGAAGGCTTTGTGCACCGCGCACGAGAAGTTCTGCTTCTGGCCCGACAGCCCCTGCCCAGGTTGGTGTCTCGGAGCCCAGTTAGCACACGTGTCTACCCTTAGTCCTTTTTTTCCTCTCTTTCTGTCACTACTGTTGTAGCCCATTGTAGAAATTGTAATTTCTCTTCACATTCTCAAAGTGGGCAGTGTTGTCACAGTCCCCTTTTTCATAGAATAGTTTGGGTTGAAGGGAACTTCAAAGCTTTCCCAGTTCCCCCCCTGCCATGAGCAGGGACATCTTCACCAGCTCGGGTTGCTCAGAGTCCCGTCCAGCCTGGCCTGGGGTGTCTCCATGGATGGGGCATCCGCCCCCGTCTTTGGGCAACCCTGATTTTCCTGGACCCCCATGCCAGGCTGTACCCATCCCCTCTCAATCTTTGAGTGTGTCTAGGGCTGTTAAAGTGCTTTTTGGGTTGTAACTGGGATGGGACAGGGGAGATTGGATGAGGTGGGATGCTCAAAGAGTGATAGATCTCATCTTCAAAGCCACAGTGCACAGGGAAGGGCAGTTGCAAAGGAAAAAAAGCTGCGCTTAGCTTTTCTTTGAAAAGCCAAGAGATTCTTATGGTGCTGATCACATCTTGTGTTTGCTTTCTGCCAGATCGCTTTGCCATGCTGCTGGTGGATGAACCCAGAGCCCTTCTCCAGGATTTCCTGGACCGTTTTCAGAGCCTGTGCCAACTGGAGCTGCAGCTGCCCTCCCTCAGACCAGAAGACATGAAGAACATGGTGAGTTTCCCTCCACTCCCCAAGATTGGGTGCATTCGAGTCCTTGATGATGATTCTGGACGCGCCTGTGCTGCGCAAACCCGGACTGAAACAGTTGTGAGGTTTAAACTGGAGGCTCCAACTTGTCAGGTGGGCAAAGCTCAGCCCTTCTTGTGCTTGTGAGGGATCTGTCATCACCTTGGCGTTCTCCTCGGACATTCACCGTGTGGTAGTTTCACCTGGTGTTTTTAAAAGCATGTAAAATTGAGTTTGGAAAGGCTCACCTGCCATGCAAGCCCTTGACCAGCACAGGCACAGCTGGCTCATGTCACCACGACGTTGCTGATGGGAAGTGTTCACTGTGAGGATGTGAGACACTGGGACATGCTGCCCAGAGAAGCTGTGGATGCCCCATCCCTGGGAGTGTTCAAGGCTGGGTTGAACAAGGCTCTGAGCAACCTGGTCTGGTGGAAGGTGTCCCTCCCCATTGCAGGGTTTGGACTGAATGAGCTTTCAAGGTCACTTCTAACCCAACCATTCAGTGATTCTATAAGTGAGTGTAGTGTCCGGTTCCCGCTCTGCGCTTTTCCTGGCACACCAGGTGCTCTCTGGTGTCCAGAAGAAGTGATTTCAGGACCCACAGACTCCCTGGGAGCTCTCCCTGGCAGCTCCCACACGTGTTTGTCACCTCCAAGCGCTCCATGAGAAGTGACAGCTTGCAGATCACTCCTTTAGCTGGGATCTCACAAGAATGGAGACAGTCATTGCGGTAGGTGGAATCAGAAATTTGGGGTGCCAGAGGCTGCCCTAGTGCAGAGATGTGGGCAGAATCATAGAATCATGGAATCGTAGAATGGTTTGGGTTGAAAGGACCTTCCCAGCTCCCCCAGTGCCCCCCCTGCCATGAGCAGGGACATCTTCAGCAGCTCAGGTTGCTCAGAGCCCCGTCCAGCCTGGCCTGGGATGTCTCCAGGGATGGTTCAGCCACCACCTCTCTGGCCAACCCGGGCCAGGCTCTCACCACCCTCAAGGCCAACAATTTCTCCTTCATGTCCAGCCTGAATCTCCTTCCTTTAGTTTAAAACCATCACCCCTTGTCCTGTTGCAACAGGCCCTGCTCAAAAGTCTGTCACCATCTTTCTTATCAACCCCTTTTAAGTCCAGAAAGGTTGCAGTAAGGTCTCCCTGGAGCCATATAAGTGTGGTATAGGGTGGCCTCTTCTGCAAGGATGCTCAGCAGGCAGGGGGGAAGAACAGGAGCTACGTCAAGAAAGGCTGGAGCATAGCAAGGGTGGAATTGTCTCCTGGTAGGGACCTGGCCAGGTCCTGCTCAACTCCGGCCAAGTCTGGCTCGTTGGGCGCTCACTCACCAGGAAACAGATGGCTCTTGGCAGTGAGAAGCTGTACAGGAACCAGGCAACTCTTAATCTGTTCAGCAGGAATCACAGAGGTGTTTTATGGTTGCCACCATGGGCTGGCTGAGCTATAAAACCCATCAGAGCCCCCCAAGAAGAGACAGCATAGAGCCAACAGCTGTATCACATCTCCACAGCTCCTTACTAGCTGCAAGGTCTGGAGCCTGACCGACAGCTTTCAGGGGGGGTCTCTTTTCTCACTATGTCTCAGCTATGGCCCCAGAAGCGCTCACAATTTCCTGAGCACAGGCAAATACAGTCCCTGCTGCCTGCCTGCGAGCAGAGGGACAGACGGACACTGTTCGGGCTCACGCTTGCTTTGAGCAGTGGAGCTGTGACCTGCTTTGCTGTTCCCACACATCCTTGGGGGAGCAAATGGTGCTTAAACAAGAGTCGATGCAATGGGGAGAGCCTTTCTGTACTTAAAAGGGGCTAGTATAAAAGATGAGGACAGACTTTTGAGCAGGGCCTGCTGTGGTATGACAAGGGGTGATGGTTTGAAACTAAAGGAAGGAGATTCAGGCCGCACATGAGGAAGAAATTTGTTACGCTGAGGGTGGTGAGAGCCTGGCCCAGGTTGGCCAGGGAGGTGGTGGATGAACCATCCCTGAGACATCCCAGGCCATTCTATGATTCTATGCGAATCAAATGGTCACAAGGCAGGAGGAAACCATCGCTCCGTGTGGCTTTTGCTTGTTAACCACAGCAGAATTGCTGAGGGTGCTCATGCATCTAGCCACTTTGGGGAATGAAAAAGGGATTTTTCTCCATGTAGGATGTGATTTGTGAGTAGAACCAGCGTATTTAACAAGCTCTGCCACATTTCTCTGTCCTGCAGTCCCTGACAGAGGAAAAGATCAGCCTGCTCCTCCAGCTGATTGGGGAGGAACTGGAGCACAAAACAGAGGGAGAGAAACTGCCAATGAAGTTTACCACGGAAATCCTGCAAGTTCACGTTCCTGCCTGTGTCCTGGCTTTGTGCGGCTGGACCTGCAGGTGAGTGGGGGCATAGCCCTGAATCCTAAGTCTCTGCTGCATTTTGCGGTTGTGGTGAAACCTGTTGAAGGCCGGAGGAATGCGTGTGTCCCTCCTGTGAAATGTTCAACATCCCCATTTTGCTATTTTATTATGATCTCCAGCCATTAAAATTGACAGATTTCCAGAAATCCCACTCCGAAGCTAGTTCAGGTAAAATAGATGTCTCTGTGAGACAGCAAAGAGGCCAAAACAACCGAGCTGTCGCTTGTCCCGCTTGTCGCTGATTTAGATGCTGAAGTCGGTCCCTGAAGTTTCACCCCCAGTGATGCTTTCAGTGCTCATCAGGCCTGCGGGAAGGGAGGGAAGGTTTGTGACCTGAAGGTTTGTGGCTTCCCAAAGCATGTGCTGGGAGCAGAACAGCCTCGCTGTGTGTGCCGAGGGCAGTTTGCTGAAGGGGAAGCGGCTGGAAAAGTGCTGCTGGTGGGGAAGAGCGGAGCTGCCTCTGTGGCTGGGTGGGATGGGGACACCTGTGGCTGATTTACCATAACCAAGTGTGTTCCTGCTTTGTGGCAAGCCAAAATTTAACCAAACCGATTTAAATCAGCACTACAGATGGATTTTAATGGTCTTGTTTTACTTCTTGGCACACAGCGCTACAGAAGCAGTAAGTCTCTGCGTCAGTTGAGGGGTAATGAAGGAGGTTGTAGCATAGAGGGTGTTGGTCTCTTCTCCCAAGGAACAAGCACCAGGATGAGAGGAAATGTCCTCAGGTTGCACCAGAGGAGGTCGAGGTTGGATGTTGGGAACAATTTCTTCCCCAAAGGGCTGTGGGGCATTGGAACAGGCTGCCCAGGGCAGTGCTGGAGTCACCATCCCTGGAGGGTTGGACAGACAGACATGAGGTTCTCAGGGACATGGGATCGTGCCGGGGGTGGGTTAACAGTTGAACTTGATGAGCTTGAGGGTCTTTTCCAAGCAAAGTGATTCTATGATTCTTGAAACGTGCTGGCTCAGATACCTGTGACTGAGACCATTCCTGTGCTCTGCCAAAGACATGCATCTGTTCTGAAAGCTGGGATTCTGGGGAAGGGCCCAGGCTTTTCCCTGACCTTTTCATATGACTTGTCTCTCTCCCCGCAGCTCCACGTCTGGCTCTGTGCACCTCTCAGTGATCACCTGCTCCCGCTGCATGAGGAAGGTGGGACTGTGGGGCTTTCACCAGCTGGAATCTGCGGGGCCGGAGCTGGACTCCTGCAGCCCGAGCAGCACTTCGCCAGCACCCACTGAGCGCTGCACCCTTCTACCAGCTTCTCCACGCAGGATGCTCACACGGAGCCAAGACACGCTCCCTCCAGGCTCCGAGCAGGTATGGCCCAGAGCATCCGGCCTGTGAGCTTGGGATGGAGAACAGGAGCTGAGGGGAGACCTTCTGATCTCTGAACTGCCTGAAAGGAGCTTGGAGCCAGGGGGGGTCGGGCTCTGCTCCCCAGGAACAAGCGCCAGGAGCAGAGGAAAGGGCCTCAAGTTGCGCCAGGGGAGGTTGAGGTTGGATGTGGGGAACAATTTCCTCCCCAAAGGGCTGTGGGGCATTGGAACAGGCTGCCCAGGGCAGTGCTGGAGTCACCAGCCCTGGAGGGCTGGACAGACGGAGATGAGGTTCTCAAAGACATGGGTCAATGCCATTTTTGGGTTAATGGTTAGACTTAATGATCTTAAAGGTCTTTTCCAACCCAAATGATTCACAGAATCCCGGAGTGTCAGGGATTGGAAGGGACCTGGAAAGCTCATCCAGTGCAATCCCCCCATGGAGCAGGAACACCCAGATGAGGTTACATGGGAAGGTGTCCAGGCGGGTTGGAATGTCTGCACAGAAGGAGACTCCACAACCTCCCTGGGCAGCCTGGGCCAGTGTTCTGTCACCCTCACCGGGAAGAAGCTTCTTCTCATATTTAAGTGAAACCTTTTGTGTTCCAGTTTGCACCCATTGCCCCTTGTCCTGTCACTGGTTGTCACCAGAAGAGCCTGGCTCCATCCTCCTGATGCTCCCCCTTTCCATATTGATCCCCAGGAATGAGTCCCCCCTCAGTGTCCTCTTGTCCAGCTCCAGAGCCCCAGCTCCCTCAGCCTTTCCTCACACAGGAGATGCTCCACTCCCTTCAGCATCTTTGTTGCTCTGCACTGGACATTTTGTGATATCTGGGTGATACAGCAGCACACAGGAGTCAAGACCAATGTAATTTAGTTGTCCAGCTTGAAAGAAGCTCATCCTGGTACCATGTCTCCTGTTGCATGTTGCCTACAGCCAAAGTGGGTTGCTGCTGCCTTTCCCTTCCCTCCCTCATGAAAAAAGACTTTTCTAACCAAGATCCTGATGTCTGTCCAACTCGAGGTGCTCTGAATCAGATGCTACTGTCACCCACATCCAACTAGACACATCTGAGATGCTTCTGGTGGGAAGGGAAGGTGGCACAGCTCTTGCTGGGTGGCTGAGAAGGCTTTGAGCTGGACAGGACCCCCTTCTCCCCTTCAGGGACATGCTGGTGAGCACAGGACCTCTATTAATTCCTTGTTCTTTCTCCACTGGCAGCATGAGAAGAGCCCATCTCCGGCCATCTCTCGCTCACGAGGTTGGGACTCTCCTGTCCCCATGGACCGGGCTGAGTTGGAGGTGACCAGCCCCACGCTGAGGAGCCGCCCTGTCACCCGCAGCATGGTACATAGCGACAATGCGGAGGTGCCGTCCAGTCCTCTCCGCAGAGCTAAGCGGGCACGGCTCTGCTCCTCCAGCAGCTCGGTGAGTGAGGGCACAGGGACAGCCTACATGGGGAGGAGAGGGATCTGGGCAGGGTGCTCGTGATCCAGGGGTCAGTGTTGTCCCTGTAGAGCAGCACTGGGCCAGCTCAAGGCCGGTGCTTAAGTACAGAGAGGTTTTTGTCCTGTCACTGGAGTCTGTTTTAAACTATGCTGATGCTGCCCTACTTCAATGTCGTAGAATCATAGAATAGTTAGGGTTGGAAGGGAAATTCACAGCTCTCCCAGTTCTTCCCCTGCCATGAGCAGGGACATCTTCAGCAGCTCAGGTTGCTCAGAGCCCCGTCCAGCCTGGCCTGGGATGTCTCCAGGGATGGTTCAGCCACCACCTCTCTGGCCAACCTGGGCCAGGCTCTCACCACCCTCAGGGCCAACAATTCCCTCCCCATGTCTGGCCTGAATCTCCCCTCTTTTAGTTTGAAACCATCACCCCTTGTCCTGTCACACCAGGCCCTGCTCAGAAGTCTGTCCCCATCTTTCTTATGGGTCCCGTTTAAGCCTGTAAAGGCCGCACTAAGGTCTCCCCGAAGCTTCTCTTCTCCAGGCTGAACACCCCAACTCTCTCAGCCTGTCCTCCCAGCAGAGCTGTTCCAGCCATTGGGTCATTTGTCATCTCCTCCCCCATCCAGGACACATCTTTGAGGAGCTTTTTTGACCCCAGCTCACAGCATCGTGACTGGTGTCCATGGGTCAACACAGTGGAGGGAGGAGAAGCCCTGGAAGATCCCACAGCCCAGACGGAGAAGGAACCTGCCAAGGCAGAGCCAGGCTGGCGGGTGGTACTGAACACGCTCCTCGCCACCAGAAAATGTGACAGAGTGCCTGAGACGGAGCCTGTGGTGAGTCTGCGGGATCCCCAGCCCCAAACTCAAGTGCTTGAAACACTCCTTGTCTGGAGCAGAATTCGAGGTAGACGGGCTTTGTTTGGGCTAAATGCAGGGCCAGCTGGGTGGCAAGGACCAAAGATGTGTCTGCAGAGTCTCAGCTTCCCCTCCGGCTGTGCTGACAGCATCTCATAGAATCACAGAAGTTTTGGGTTGCAAGGGACCTTCCCAGCTCCCCTAGTGCCCCCCCTGCCATGAGCAAGGACATCTGCACCAGCTCAGGGTGCTCAGAGCCCCGTCCAGCCTGGCCTGGGATGTCTCCAGGGATGGTTCATCCACCACCTCTCTGGCCAACCTGGGCCAGGCTCTCACCACCCTCAGGTACAACAATTTACTTATATCTGGCCTAAATCTCCCTCCTTTAGTTTAAAACCATCACCCCTTGTCCTGTCACAACAGGCCCTGCTCAAAAGTCTTTCCCCATCTTTCTCACAGGCCCCTTTTAAGTCCGGAAAGGCCTCAATAAGGTCTCCCTGTAGCCTTCTCTTCTCCAGGCTGAATACCCCAATTCTCTCAGGCTGTCCCTGGCCAGATCTCATCTGTTACACCGATCCGTTGTGCACAGATCTGCTCAAGGGCCGCTATAAATAACAGCCTGTCCCGAGCGGCTCAGCGCTGCCCAAGATCCAGTTTCATCTCATGTCCCGATAGAGCTCCCGACTGTCCCTGCAGCCCTGAGCTGTAGAACTGGGGGGTTTGCAGAGCCTGGGGAGCAGAGTTGAGACAGAGCCCCCATCCCCAAGCTGCTGCTGCTTCCCCAGACCCCCTGAGCGCCGTTATCCGCTCAGATTTCTCCTCCTGGCTCCATCCTGCTTTGCTCGGGGCTGAGCTGCAGGGACCAGTGAAGCAGTCGTAGAATCACAGAATGATTTTGGTTGGAAAAGACCCACAAGATCATCGAGTCCAGCCATTCCCCCACCCCTGGCACTGCCCCATGTCCCTGAGAACCTCATGTCCATCTGTCCAACCCTCCAGGGATGGTGACTCCACTGCCCTGGGCAAGTCTTGCTTCAGCGTTTGTCTTGGGGACTTGGTGTGAGTTGTGTCCCCAACAGGTCTGTCCTTTCTAACTGCGCTACGTGCTGGGAAAGCACCAGCAGGTCCTGTGGGATGGGACGTTAGTCAGAGGCGTGAGACCCAGCTGGAGGAGGGGTGGTTGGAGTCCTGTCTGGCTCCTTGCACTTTTCTCTTCTCCCCCTCCAGTTGTGGTAAATAGGGATGATAAATAAGAAGAGCAAATTGATGTCTTGGGAGCCAATTAGGATATTTCATATGTTTGGTTTGGTGGGGTTTTTTTTGTTTTGTTTTTTTCTATGATTTCTTTTCACAAACTTGGTGGGCAGGTCCTGAGGGGTTTTGGGGTGAATTGTAGAATAATTTGGGTTGGAAGGGTCCTTCCGAGCTCCCCCAGTTCCCCGCCTGCCATGAGCAGGGACATCTTCAGCAGCTCTGGTTGCTCAGAGCCCTGTCCAGCCTGGCCTGGGATGTCTCCAGGGATGGTTCATCCACCACCTCTCTGGCCAACCTGGGCCAGGCTCTCACCACCCTCAGGGCCAACAATTTCTTCCTCGTGTCTGGCCTAGAGCTCCCTCCTTTAGTTTAAAACCATCGCCCCTTGTCTGATTGCTCCAGGCCCTGCTCAAGAGTCTTTCCCCATCTTATCGCCCCCTTTTAAGGGCTGTCCCTTAACCTTTGGTGCCTTAACCTCTGGTTTTCGCTTTGCTCCTCTCTCCCGCAGAGTCTCTCAGTCAAGTCCTCCAAAGTGTTCCGTATTTTCCGCCAGTGGGAGACCATGAATTCCTCCTGAACCGAACTGCCGCCTGGCTGGCAGCACGGAGCAGAGATCCGCAGCATCTCTGTTCCCCTGGGGAGGGGACACTGAGGATGCTCCATGCCAAACACAGCGCCCAGCAGCCGCTGGGACCCCCTCCTCCCTCACTGTCCTCCTCAGCGCCCCCCCCGCCTTCACAAATTGCTGCTGTGGCCCTTGGCCCCGTGCGGAGCCAGGACGTGCCGTGGGCGCGCAGGGCCGACGAGGAGACGTGGTCACCTCACCGGGGTGACCGTCCTGTCCAGCTGTGACTCGCCACCAGCGGCGCAGGGAAGTGACGCCAGGTGGGAATAAACATTTCTCTTTTGTTTTTATTTCTTTTTCTTTTTCCTTACTGCTGGCATGGTCCTTCTTCCCGGGGTGGGATAAGCTCTGGACCTTGCACGTGGCTCCTGTATCCCTCTGGATGCTCATCTTTGTGGGATCAGTGTCCGGCTGCCTCCTTCTCCTGGTTCCCACTCCTCGTTTCACCGCTTCCCCTGCCTGATTTGGGCTCTTTGCCGTTGTCTCAGCCCCTGTACATGCAGAGATGCCCCTGGCTTGATACCTCAGCATCAATCAACTGCCCAAAGCAGATTTATTTGGGGGCTGAGAGCCTCCCCAGAGTGTTAAATCACCCAGGATGCAGCCAAAAACCGAGAAGAGGTGGATTAGGCCTTCCCATGGCTCGAGGCCACAAGGCTGGGTGCTGGGGAGGGACTGGTCCTTGTGGAAAGGGTAGAAGAAGCCAAGAAGGGAGACACTGATCTGTCATCTTCACCCCCAAGGATATCGGGAAAGGGGCTTTGAGGAGGGTTGAGACTCCACAGACAACCCAGGCACATTTGGGCCTCCACAGCTGCACCGGTATGAATGAAGACACAAGGAAATGTATTTTTTTTAATGTATTATTTTCTTTTGAGCAAAGGAGCCCCCTTTGGAGGGAGGAGCCCCTTCCTCAGTTTCCCCAGCTCCAACACTGGGGTTTCTTCTGCGTCTCATTTTGCCCTCATCCCCTTTGGGGTATTTTCTGGCCATCCTGTGCCGAGGAAGGCAACGCCTGCTCTCCTGGAACCCCAAAATTTGTGGGTGCATCCATGCAGGGCTTGAGTTTGGGTGGGTCACTTTCCATTCCTAAGAGGGTCCTAATTCCATGGCCCTAAAGAAGAGCTGCCTCACCCCATGGCCCTGCTGGGCTGGGACTCAGGATAGAGATGGGGGTGTTATCCCCCCACATCCCTTGGGTACCCCCAAAGGGATGAAGATGGATTGGGCATTGGTGGGACACCCTGCTGTGGGGTACACCCCAATTTTTGGCCCCTGGAGGGCTGAGAGGAGCCCCTAAACCTGCTGTGCATCCACACATGGGGGTCTGGGTGCTGCATGAGTGGTCATAAGGCACCCCAAAAGCGACAGGATGGTCCCTGTCGCCCTGAAATTATCCCCATTGCAAAGCTGTGAGATGACACAGGTGAAATACAACGATTTAAAGAAACTCAGAGAAAATCCTGGTTTTCCCCATTCTGTTCTCCTAGCTGCCTGGAACCAGTCAGGGAACAACGAGGACTGGGAAAATGGGGGACCCTCTATCCCCCCAAACTCTACCTCCTCTGCTCAAATATAACCCCTTCCCCTTTCCCCCCAGCCCAAAATCCTGCTGGGGTGTGAATCTGCACCCCCTCAGGTGTATTATGTCCCGCCCTGGCCCAGCTTGAGGCTAGAGGGGAGTATTGGCTCATAATTGGAAGAAATCACCCCCCACATGCACACTAGTGGGGTGAAGTTACTGCTTTTCCAAGGGAATTTGGGATTCTTCAGCTGTGTCTCCTCATCACATGGGGCGGAAGCGTTGGGGTAATTTTGGGGTGACGCCGGGGTCAGGAATGCGGGGTGTCCGCCCCGGGCGTGGAGCTGCCGTGCCACAGAGGGACACCAATTAGCACCACGGTCACGCGTCCTGCTGTCACCTCCGGGGCGCTGGCAGGTGCTTCCCCCGCCCCGTCCGGTTGGGGAAACTGAAATGCTTTGCTGGTGTCACACCGGAAAGCTGGGACGGTGACTCGTGCTGCGTGGGGGAGTGGATTGGGTTCAGTGGTGGCTTTCCCCAGGTGACTGGTGAGGCCACATCTGGAATCTTCTGTCCAGTTGTGGCCCCTCAGTTCCAGCAGGACAGGGAACTGCTGGAGAGAGTCCAGCGCAGCCACCAAGATGCTGAAGGGAGTGGAGCATCTCCCGTGTGAGGAAAGGCTGAGGGAGCTGGGGCTCTGGAGCTGGACAAGAGGACACTGAGGGGTGACCTCATTCATGTTTACAGATCTCTAAAGGGTGAGTGTCAGGAGGATGGAGCCAGGCTCTTCTCGGTGGCAAACAATGACAGGACAAGGGGTAATGGGTGCAAACTGGAACACAGGAGGTTCCACTTAGATATGAAAAGAACCTTGTTCGGTGTGAGGGTGTCAGAGCCTGGCCCAGGCTGCCGAGGGGGGTTGTGGAGTCTCCTTCTGTGCAGACATTCCAACCCGCCTGGACACCTTCCTGTGTAACCTCATCTGGGTGTTCCTGCTCCATGCGGGGATTGCACTGGATGAGCTTTCCAGGGCCCTTCCAACCCCTCACATTCTGGGATTCTGTGTTACAGTGGCCGCGCCACCCCCAGGGTGTTGACACTCGCGATTGTCCCCACCGGGGTCTCGAACCCGTGGCTCCTCTATTACGCCTTTTCCCTCCCCCATTCCCCAGCACTACAACTCCCGGCGTGCCGCGGGGCGGGCGGGGCCGACACGGCGTTGCCGCCTCAGCCAATCGCGGCGCTGCGGGGCGGTGAGGTCACTGCGAGTGACGTCAGGGGTCCAGAGAGAGGCTTCGGCAGAGGCGACCGGAGCGGGGCCCGGGCGGCGGCACCGGCGGCACCACAGGAGGAGGCGGCGGCGACAGCGGCGACAACAGCGGCGACAGCGGCAGCCGGGGGAGGACCCAACGACTCGGAGCCCGGCGGTCCCCCCGTTCCCCTTCGGTGCCCGGCGTCCCCGGTCGGCGGCGCTGACAGCCCGCCCGGAGCACCGGGGGCGGCCGCGGCCACCATGTCCTCCCCCAGCCCGGGCAAGAGGCGGATGGATACCGACGTGGTCAAGCTGTATCCTTCCCGCACCGTCACCCTCCGCCGGGGGGGGTTCCGCCTCCTCGGCCGGGCCTGCACCGGGGCGGGGGAACCGGGGACCCCCCTCCGGTGTCGCCCCCCCCGGGCGGCGGCCTTTGCTTAGGCCAGGCCTAGGCCCGTCCCTAGAGCTGCGGGTGGGATTTGCCCCCCGCATGGAGTGAGGGCCCCCCCTTACCAGGGAGGAGGCCTCAACCCCCCCTCCCCCATCCCTTATTTTGGGGGGTTTATCCCCCTCACCCCCCCAGCCGGGGTGTCCCTGCAGGTGCCCCCCCCCTTGCTAAACTCCCCCCCAACGACCGGAGTTTTGGGGGGTGGGTAGAGAAGGGGAGAGCAGCTCCCGCAGCCACAGCCCCAAGAAAGGCTTTTGTGGTGTTTATTCTGATTATTTCCTCCCCGATTTCAGCCTGCGCTTCACGAACCTTCTGCTGCTGGCTTAGGGATTTAATTTGGGGCTGGGGGGAGCAGGGGGGGCCCCCCCCAGGGCGGCTGGGTGACCGGGGGGTGGGCAAAGGGCGCCCATCTCCCGAAAGGTCCCATTTATGTAACGCTCCAGCTCGTTTAGCCTTTATTATTTTTATTATTCCCCCACCACCACCTTCCTTGTTAGATCTGTTTATATTTTTCTTCCTTCTCTTTATTCTTGGCCTTTCACAGGGTGGCAAATCCTTGTTCTCTCTGTCTGGAGTGTGGGTGGCGTTGAAAAATATCATTGGGAATTTGATTCTAGGATTGGTTTGTTATTTGCTTGGTTTTTTTGTTTATGAGGTGGCGACCGAGAGGGGTTAAAAATGACAAGAGTGGCCAAAATGTTTTTCACCTCTATTGCCTGAACATGCCTGAACACCCTCAGCATAACCTGGGTCTGATGGCAATGAGTGTCAAGGGGGTCGAGAAACGGGTCTGATTGAGTTTCCAGAAACAGATAAACTTACTTGGATTTTGTGGTTGGTTTTTTTGGGGGGGTTTCTTTATTTTTTAGAGGGGGGGAGGAGCAGCACCGCTCCTGTTTGTGCCGTGAGGTCGGCTTATCGAAGGAAACTTCTGTTTGCCGTTCAGCCTGCGTGTTTCTCTCTACAAAGCTGCTCTTTATATATATATATATATATATTTATATAGTTCTTTTTTTTCGCCTTGTTTTTAAGCAAATAGGAAATGACTACCGATCGGGCTTGAATCGGAGCTATTTTTATCCGGGGGTTTAAAGTTACACACATGTCGTACTCTGCCGAACGCCAATTGTGATCGATGCTTAATCGCACCGGGCAGGAGGGCCGGGAATTCCAGCTGTTTAGTGTGTTTGTGGGGGGGGGGGATAAATAATCTTCCTCAGGGATAGTCTGGAAGGAGATCTGGGCCGGAGAGGGGCCGAGGCCCAACCTGATCCACCGCTTCTCCCGTTTCCCCTCCCCCTCTCTTTTCCCCCCCCTTTTTTGTTCGGTTCGTAGCCAACATCTCCAGCCATCGCAGCGTTTTAGGAGACAAAGAGCAGGTTTTTCTCAAGTGGCTTCGCTCTGTATTTCTAGCGGCAGTAGGTAGGAAGCCGCGAATATCTGACATTCCTCCCGACGCTGGGTAGTTCCTGCTCTGTTCTCTTTTATTATTTCCCCCCCTGACAAAAGAAACCCCACGGTGAAGCGCGACCTTCCCGGCGTTTCGAGGGGCGAGCGGTCGGTGTCCTGCGGACAACAAACTTGGGAAGTTGGATGTGTCAGATGACTCCTCACTCCTCCCTCTCTCCCTCCCCAGCCTATTTTTTTGCTGTTGTTTGTCTGACTTGCCTCGCCTGCCCTGTTTGAGCTCAGCTCACTAGGCCCAGGCTCCCAAGACGCCGATTTCTCATCTCTGGAAGCTCCATTTGAAATAAGGGGTTGATTTGAGATGTGGGAGTGAGGAGGTGGCCGGAGAAGGGCTCATCTGAAGGAATGTGCTTGAAAGCTGCTCCTCCCCGGGGCTCCAGGGTTTTGTTGTTGTGTTGGGTTTTATTTTATTTTATTTTTCCTCCCCTTTTTGCTGCCATTTTCATTACAGTTTCCCTTTTTGTGTCTCTGATGGAGAATAATGGCAGGGATTTACAGCCTGCCAAGGGCTACCTTTTGGGGGTGCCGAGCGGAGTGAATAACACCGCTGCCTTCTCCTGCTCTGACAGGTTTAGGAGCCGAACGGGGGGCTTTTTATTAGCCCAATTTTCAATCCTACCACGTCCGTGGCCTTTTGTGGACGTTCCTTTGTGAGCGGGGGGAGAAAGGGGAGAGGTTGCTTGGCCCTCGGAAGGTGGGGAGGGGGGAAGCCCCGTGTGTTAATGCGTCGAACCCGCGTTTAATAATGCGCTGAAACTCTGAGTCACTCATTGTTTCTCTCCCCGTTTTTGCAAACGCCGGGGCAGGCCCTGTCCTCCCATTTTGGGGGGGTTGCTGCCCCCCATCGTGATTGCTGACGTTTCCTGTGTACCCACAGAGTGGGGGGGCCCTGCCTGCACCCCACTTGCACTCAGGGCTTTGTAAAGAGGCTCCGTGCCCCCCCAAAACACCTCGGGACCTGCTTGCCAGCAGCCTGGAATCACCGGGATGTCTCATTGGGCTGGTAGAAGCGCTTAAAGCCAAACCTCTGCATGTCCCCACTACCCTGGGGGGCTTCAGGGTGTGCTAGGGATCCCATCTCCGGTCCCCCCGAGTTTCGGGGCGAGCTGCCACCCTCCCAGCCGTGTTTTTCGGGGAAGAGGCCTCGGGCCGAGCTCGCAGCTCCGCGGATTGGCTGCTCTGTTACTACCCGGAAACCGGGGCCGGGGCGGAGCGAAGCGGCAGCTGATGGGGTGTCCCAGCCGGCGTGTTTACACCCGTTTTGGGGTCACACCCCGGCACCCCTAACCCTCCCCCAGCCCAATTTTTCCACTTCCAAGCTGGGGTTTATTGTTCTGCAGCGAGGAGCGAGACGGCCGCTCCAAGACGAGCCGTTTGCAGCCTCCCCTTGGACGGGAGTTTATTTCGCGCTGATTTATTTGCCTCCTTTTGTGGGTAGATGCTCCTGGCTGGGTTGTAGTCCCCGAGCTCTATTTTTAAAGCATCGGAGCTGGAAAAGGGAAGTGTCGCCCTGTTCCGTGCATGAGAGGAATTATAAATAGTGCCCAGCTTCATGTTCTGACCAGTTTATAAAGCTGAAGGTTTGTAACAAGCATCGGAGTTACCGGGAAGCATAATACACAGAGCGTTGCGCTCCCTTCTAATTTTAGGCTCGTCCTGAGTCAAGGAGAATAAAGGTCCAAAGCTCCTTAGTTTACCTGCCGGAGTATTTTGTAATCGCGAAACTCCGCGTGTTTGCTCCGCTGAGATGGGCTGAGGCAAAGGGTAGAACACAGTTTACATTTGGGATAAATTCCTTTTTCTGTTCGTTATAGGCTTAACGCCGCACTTATCATCCGACTTGAACACCTTCCAAGAGCCGCGTTGAGCAATCGGCCCATCACGTGGCTTTGTTCTCTTTGGCCTGTCCCCGGGGGGAAGAGCGTGTGTGCTGGAATGTCTTGTTTTGGTAGGGTTTGGTGGGGTTTTGTTGTTGCTTTATTTTGATTTGAAAGGATAGACATTTCTGGAAACTTTTCCGAGTCAGAATGTACATTTTCCGACGTCGCGCGACGCTTTTCTGCTCCACTTCTGGGGCTCCGTTTTAATGAGGTCTCTGGGGATGAGGGTAATCGCACGGTGGTGCTTCAAAACGCACAAAGATGTGGCGACAACCCCGTTTCAGAACCAGGGGAGCCCTCCCGCTCCCCCAAAACCCTCAGAAATGCCGGCACACATTGCAGCTTATAAATAAAACCCGCTTTAAACCCTGCTTACAATATACTGCTACCTGTCATTAGGAGAGCTTAAAACCCACGGATCGTTCTACCAAAACCAAACCGACTAGAGGAAAAACAATAAATCATCTTTGTTGCCTAAATGGCAACTTCCAGGGGTATCATCTTGCTGCTTTTAGAGCTGAATGTGGCGGCTTTGCTGGTGGCTGGATGATTTTGGGGGGTTTTTTACCCCTCTGAAAGGATGGACCCTCGGCTGGAGCTGTAGATTCGTATTGTAGATTCCATTGTTGCCTCGTCACGGTTTGATCACGGGGGCTATTGAAGCTCGTCGGGCTCGTCCAACGGACCTGAAAGCACCGTGCACCTGCTTAATCAGATAATTGCGCCGGTCATTGAGATGAAACTGTAGAATATGAATTCGGTTGAGGCAGCTCGGAGCAAAGCGCCTGTTTGAGCTTCACATCCCCTATTTAAAATAATAAGAAAGCCTTTGTGTTGCTCTACATAGGGGTAATTTTAACTATTTCTCCGTCTCATTCCCCAGACTCCAAGTGGTGATTTTTGGTATTCTGAATAGCGTGGTAGTCGTCTTTAGGATTAGGCGCCTAGTTCTTAAGACTAAACTGCCATTACGTTACTAAATGCTGATTAAACAAATCGCGGAGGCTGTTTCTTTGTAGTAACGGTTTAAAGCAAAAAAAAGGCAGGCGGGATTTCAGTAAAACAAGCAGCTTTGAGTTGTAAAATGGTGTCCCTGCTCTCCTTTTGCTGCTGTGTCTGGTTTTGGTATCTTTTTCTTTCCCTTTTCCAGTGAAGATCTGTGATCCGAACGGGCTCGAATTGGTAGTAGGTGATTGTTTTGAAGTGTCATCACGACACATCTTGCGACGCTGACGAGCGTTTGGAAACGCGCTCCCACGTGCTCCACATTTCTCAGCGGCAGCGACAGCCAACGCTGGGAACCTCGAGCGCGGCTGCGAATCTCCCAAACCCTGTTCAAGTCTTAATACGTAGGATTAAGTCCAAGATGCCCCCCCGATGAGGCTCTGCTTTGTTTCATTTGCCGGGGAAATATTACATTTAATCTTGGTGTAAGTACAGCTTGTGTTTTGTCCCGGTTCTGGCTATCACTGCGCGCTGGCATTAAAATGACATTCTTTTATTTTAAGTACATAAAAAGCGATTTTATGAAAAGCTTGGCAGCAAAACCTTGAGGTTGCTGGGTGCTTTGCTACCTGAGCGTCAAGCAGGAGGTTCAGCCCCGCGTTGTGCTGCCGCCTTCTTCTGAGCTCGCCGACAGCGTGGGTTTTGCACGGTGTTTTCTTACCTTGTTTTTAGACGAACATCAATTAATCGTGCTTAATTACCCTTTTACCTTGTGCCTACCTGTTGGACCTGGAGCAAGGTGAGCAAACCGGAGGCCGAATGAATCCTACGAGGTGCCAAATGAATCCTACGAGGTGCCAAATGAATCCTACGTACGAGGTGTCGAATGAATCCTACGAGGTGCTGAACGAATCCTACAAGGTGTTGAGCGCCTTTTTTGGGGGATTTGGAGCTGATCCCTGGATGGCTGTGGGACGAGGTGGGGGCAGCTCATTCCTTGGAGGTTCCAGTTTTGCTGCCTCCATGTAAATCCCATCAGCGAGGGGAAGATACCCAAGAACAATGAGAAATAACTTCAATGTCTTGGGCAGGATCCTGTTCGTAGAGCCCTCTGCCCTTCCCTAGGTCCTTTTTGCGGAGAGTCCTTCAATTCAGAGCCTTAATAGACTTTTCTCCTCAATTATTTTCATATATTTTAATTGTAGCGAGGTAAAGCAGCAGGAATGGGGCAGTTTGGAAGAGCGAGGTGCATCTAAAGCCATCGCTGGTTGCAGCAGAACTTCGTGTTCTCAGCACCTGTTGGTACTTGGTGCCCTTCTTAAACTGTGATTTAATCAGAGCCATAACCAGGATAAACACATAACAGGTTGTTAAGGGAGGAAAGTGCCCGCAGTTAAAGCGACAGGCACAGCGTCCCAGCCAAATAACTATAGTTAATGCCTATTTAAATTAGAGGTGACGAGGGAGAGGTGTCGGAATGTTCTGCTTTCTCTCCTGCAGTTCTGGACATTATTCTGACAGCAAAGATGAGAAATTGCCCAATAACATATTCTACATATTCTATATGTGTGTATAGGAGCTGAGCATTTAATTGTGTGCGTTCCGCTCCCCTCCTTTCATTCCCTCCGCGTCCCCGCGGATTTTGTCTGTGTATTTCTGGAATAACGAACGCGGAGCGTCGCTCTTTGTTTTCCTTCACCAAAATAGAGCTCGCGTGACCGAGGAATCATCCGGCCTTGCCGGCTCTGGTTTCTACGCGGCCGTGCAGCCCGTGCGCTGTCGATTCCAAAACTGCCCTTGCTGTTCACAAACACCCCGTGATGGATGCGGTAGAGGAAACAGTCCGAGTTGGTTTTATTGCTGCCAGAACCACGCGCTTGCTTTATTTATTTTCCCCACCTTCTTGGGCCGGTCAGGATTATTTGTTCCCTGATTCCGATGCACTTTGAATGCTACTCAGCCCTCGGAGAGAAGTCCAAGCGTTTACTAAGACAATCTCAGCTTAATCTTTGCCGTCCCCACTTGGTTTCTTAGGCCTTACGACCGCCCGCCTCTCAACGCCATCTCATCCTCCATCTCCATCTCGTTCTGCAGCGTCCCTGATAACGATTTGTCTGAGATTGTGGGTGGATTTAGTCTCTTGGAGAGGGGAAAGAAAGGTGATTTTGCTGCCTCTTAGGCTTAATGATTCTCTGCAAACTGGTGCTGGATTCAGGACTAAGATATTTTGATGCTTTTCCTTACCGTTGCAGCTTCCACGAGCTGTCCTCTAGTCTTAAATCATTTGACTTATTCCCCGGAGCAAATTGATTCAGCCTTCCAAGGGAAGCCAAATCACTCACAGTACATTTTCTTGGCGTTAAACGTTTCGCATCAGGTAGAGGGGTGGCTCCGCGGCCCTCGTTTTTCAAGCCGGGCTTTGGTGGTCTGTCGACTCTAATCCTGTTTAAACCACAAATTACAGAGCCCGCCCGCGTTTTCTGCGTGATCCGCATACACCGAAGCATTGTAGACTTGCAGATATTCACGATTCGCTGTGAGGAAGGCATTTTTCCACCTTTTTCAGAGGGTCAAATGCTGCTTTCCAGAAATCACTGCGTTCTGCTTTCCTTGGAGGAGAAAGAAATGTAAGATATTTTCTTTGAGATTGTACAGATCTGGATGGAAACATTTTGCACTATCCGGCTGTAGCTGGCTTTATGTTTTCTCATGATACACCCTTAGAAATGAACGCTTTAAATTTGTGTTAATGTTTTCGTTAGGGAAAGTCTCCGTTTATGACAGTCGCAGCCCTTTAGGCGAGCTTAACCCTGGAGGCATCCAGCATCCCCTGCGAAAGGCTGAGCTTAAAAGCTGACAGCTGATTGTCAGCTGGATTGTTGCATTATTTCCTAATAATGCAAAGCCGGGGGACTTAAAATGTAAATCATAAATGTACAAATCACTGCTGCCTTCCTGATTACCTGATTTTTTCCTAGTCTGTGGACCTTTTATTTCGACTATATTGGGATGGATGATATTCAAACGGAGGCGAACAAGAGGCGCTGAAGTAGTGAGATGTGTAATGAATAAATGGTATTTAGAGAGGCTGAAAAATGCCCAGCCTGCCTGTTCCTGGCCCCTGAGCAAGGGAGGATGTTGAAAGGTAAGATTAAGTGTGTTTGTGCTGGAGAGAGAGACTCTGGCAGGCTGGAAAGCCTGAGATTTTGCCTAAAACCCAATGGGGTTTAGAATAGAATCAGGTATTTATGCAGCTATCAAGCATCAAAAGGGTCAAATCAATGCGTGGCGCTAAAGCAGACCTGCGTGTCCCTGCGTAACCTCTGTGGTGGCAGATTAAGAGATGCAAAGTTGAAGAGATTGATGAATTATTAACTGAAGCTCATTCTCGGTGGGTTGTGTTGCTTTGTTCAGCCTCGGCGGTGGCAGGACCGGGAGCCACAAAATGACGCGTCGGGCAGGGGCCAAGGTCCAATGACGCGTTCTTTTCGATAGAAAAGCTGCATGAGAACATAAACTCAGGTTGTCTGCAGAGCTCAAAAATACTTTTGTTCTTTAAGTTGTCTCTAGATCTAAACGCTATTTTAAAACTGTGCTGCAAAGGGGTAGTTTGGTTCTTGATCACCGGTGTGGATGCGGTTGAAGAGTTAAAACTCATACTGGTTTTAGGGCATATGCTGCTCCTCTAAGTCTCGCTCAGTCCACTGCAAATGGTTTAAAGCCAAATCTTTATTATTATTATTATTATTATTTTGAAAAGACACCAGGTTTGGTTTTAAGTGCATTTTGAGCTGGGCGCTTTCGGCTTTTTTTAAACTCAGCGTCAGATTTAAACCGAGAGGAACCTTTTGAAAGCTGGAGGAACAGAACGTGGCACAGAGTGGGTAACTGATGAAGTCCACAGCTTCCCTTTGTGTCTGTGCGTTCCCAAGCTGCTTTGTTTGGCGAATAGTCCCTTTTAAATTCATTTCTTTATATTTTTTAGGGGTGGGGAAAGGTTTCTCCCTGCTGATACATCCAACCAAACCATCTTCATCACGGGAAGCTGATGGAATCTAACGCTCTGTTACACTCTCCGCTGACGGCAAATGAAACCGGTTGTGTTTTTCTTCCGTCTAATACCATTAATTCAAACTCACTGACCTTCTCCCGCAGATCTCCAAAGCCGACACGGCTGAATCGAACGCAGGGCGCTGGTGTTAAACCTCCGTTTTACCTCCTCCGTAGCGGCGCGATGTTTCTTGAAGGTATTTGCTTCATGCTCGGACGAGAATAACGTATCGTAGACCCATTTCCGCCAAAGTTTTGGTGGTGACTTCTCTTTTTAACCCTGTAATTTGTGTGATTGTAAAGTAAACAAGGCTGAGATAAAGAAACTTCTAGGAGTGAAGCGTTTATCCTGGAAATACCAAATCTAACTGCGATGTGACTCAGCACGATTATACTGATTTACTCCTCGGTGCTACTGAACCCACCTCCTGACACTATTTGTGAAATGAGGGAAGCAAAATGATCGGCGTTTTGTTTAACAGGCCTGGCATCGTAAGTCATTTAATACTCCCGGCCTAGGGGAGGAACCCGCGCGCGGTTATTCGGGTGAGCTGGGACCCCAATGAGCGCGGCTTCGAGACACCGAGGGCGAGATGTCAGAATTCGGACCCTCGTAACTCCACGTCCCTTGAAAGGGAAGGAACACGAGGTGTTAACTCACCCTTCTTGGAGCTGGGAATGAGCTTACGGCTCCTGCTGCCTCCCACTTGTGGGCACCATCATGAACTTGTGACGAGAAGGTTGCCCTGAAAAGCTGAGCTTAAATATTTGTTTGGAGCAAGAAGAGGGAGGTTTTGCTCTACTTTTACACATTTGAAACATGGAGAAGAGCCCCAGCGCTAGCGGCTAAAAACACGAGTTGTGGTGAGGTGCACGAAATATATTCCCATAGCCTCAGCGAGACATTTAAACTCCGAACCTCCTTTTGGTTTAAACTCCGAACCTCATTTTGATCTAAACTCCGAACCTCCTTTTGGTTTAAACTCCGAACCTCCTTTTGGTTTAAACTCCGAACCTCCTTTTGGTTTAAACTCCCAACCTCATTTTGATTTAAACTCCGAACCCCCTTTTGGTTTAAACTCCGAACCCCCTTTTGGTTTAAACTCCGAACCCCCTTTTGGTTTAAACTCCGAACCTCCTTTTGGTTTAAACTCCGAACCTCCTTTTGGTTTAAACTCCGAACCTCCTTTTGATTTAAACTCCGAACCTCCTTTTGATTTAAACTCCGAACCTCCTTTTGATTTAAACTCCGAACCTCATTTTAATTGTTGGTCACTGCTTGAATTCCACCAGTGTAATATTGAGACTCGCATCTTGCCAAATGAAACAATATTGTAAAATGGAAACGATTAGCAATAATATAGCGTTAAGCCTTTGTATCCATGAGACGGCTCTGAAAGACATAAGAACATTTGCTCACCTACAAAAATGAACTTGATATTCAGTCCTATGAGGCTTATTGACCAGCGGGCGATTAAACCACCTGCCCATCTTCTGCTGCTAAACTCAGTTTTACAGATTTAGAGCATGGATTGTTTAGGAGAGGAGTGTGGTGCTCAGAATACATTGAAGTTGGAGGATGATTCTTGCGCTGGGATTTGGGGCGCAGAAGAATATTTCATCACTTCAGTGTGACACGTTGGGAAGAGATTCATGGTTGAGCCTGTTTAGTCATAGCAAGAAATGCGTTTTGTGGGTTTTTTGCCTTTGTGGGGGTTCTAGCAACGGTGATTTGAGGCTGTTGTGTAGAGGTGCTGCCTCTTCTCAACATTGTGCATGTGGATTTAGGGCTTTCCAAAGTATTTTCATCCAGCAGTTTTTCACTGGATTTGGTTGGGAATCGTGTAGGAGGGCAGCTTAGATTATAACCAGCTGATTTGAGTCTGAACCAGCATCTCTGTCTTGTTAGACCCAAAAGATTTAGCCCCGTACTGATGAATATTGCGTTTCATGTCGTTTCCTTTTTGTTTGGACTTCAGTTTATCCATTTGCTTCCTCTTGGTGTGGCTGGAACGCAATGGGATTCTTCAGGGTCACAGGTTGTATTGGTGTGTTTTATTTAAATAATATTTGAATATCACAGAATCGACTGGGTTGGACAAGACCTCAGAGATCATCAAGTCCAACCTTGGTCCAACTCCAGTCCATTTATGTCCAGCTCTGGAGCAAGTGGGTCCTTAAATTGTCCTCGGTGCCTCTTGGTGGCTTCCAAAATCACGGCTTTCTTTGCCGCTACCTGAAGTTTGGTGTAATAAGGACACTTGAGGATATTCGGGGTGCAATTCTCCCCAGCTTTCCGCAAACTTGGAAGGCACAAGAAGCGAGTCTGAAGATAGGTGAACTTCATAATGCTCCGTCGATTTAATTTCAAATAGCCAGGGATCTGGTGCTGTACGGTCCGGCATGTGGTGCTGCAACACTGAAGGCCTTTTATTTGCCTTTACAAGGAGCTTCAAACAGCAAAAAAAGCCCCTTGAAAGAAGAGAGTCCTGACCTGACCTTCTACAAATACTGTGACTTGTCGCTGGTGTTGGTTTTCTCTTGCTTATTTTCCTCAAGGCACAAAACTTGTGGTCAAAAGCATTTAAAACACATGGGGTTTGGGGGGGGATATTCGCCTAATTCTTCAGCAAGACACAGGGTGGATCAGAAGCCAAAATCGCTTGGCTCAAAGCCGTTGTATATCGGCATGAATCGATAACTGGTTTTGGTATTTGCTTTCCCTGAAGTCACCCGAATGGCATCAGGACTTTGCGACATGTGCGTTCTTCTCTTCCGAACCGAACGGAGCTGACCGGGCGGCATCCCATCACAAAAACCCACAGCAACTGCCTTTAGGTCCTTACCAAACCGGACTAAATTTAGCGTATGAGCCAGAAGCGCGAGGCTTTGCATCCCGGTCCCTATTTCTCCAACCTGCTGAGGACAAGGGGTGAAACATCCATCTGCTTTTTGCCTTTTGAATCGCATGGAGCGGGGACGACACTGAGGTTTGTTTGCAAAATGCCTGAATAACACCACGCGGAGATGGAATTGTGGGCAAGAGCACACGCGGTTTGCTGAGCAACTAATAGAATATGGAGCTTCTCCCTCCGCAAGTAACAGGTTTGAGTTGTGTCTGCGTCGATAGTGGCTCTTGGCAGATAAAAGGAGACACTTGTCCAGTTTTTGGTTGCCCATGTATCAGTCGATTGCCTCCGTAGCACAGAAATCTGTGGGTTGCTGCCGGAGATCCGCACCCATTTGGGGATGTGAACACTTAGGGCAAAGGGAAAGCGCTTTGCTCTTCAACCTTAAAGTAAATCTCGAGTAGAGAATGTTCCCACCTCCTTTAATCCAAGCCCCACATCCCTGCTAAAATAAAAAGGTGGAAAATAAGTTCTACTGACAGCACAAGGGAAAATTTCCAGGCAGTTTCAAGCCGTCCTTTAGTTTAACTTCCTCGGTTGTTTGGGGATTCTGTTTATTTATGCTGGTTAATTGAGGGGTTTTCTGTGGATTGGCAATATCATCATCCAAAGTGGCTTTAAAGTGTGTCAAGTCTGCCTCATTCTGATTTATGAAAGGAGGCTGCGAGAAACGTGCGTCTTTGAAACCCTCGCCGGGTCTGCCGGGGGTCACCTGTAATTCGGAGCATCTGGCGGAGGTCAGCGCTCGGCTTTTTGTTCTCCGGTGGCGTAAGCTTTGGCTCGTTTTATTTTCTCGGCTCGTCTCTGAAGGAGGAGATCCTTCAAACGCCCACTTTGCAGCCAGCTGCACCCCGCTAACGACTCAACTGCGTTAATTAGGTTTTAGCGCGCTTGCAGGAGGGTTCCTTTGTCCCTTCTCTAATGGTGAGCCAAGCAGATGATGTCAAGGAATCTTCTGTCTCAGCTGAATTTAACTAATTATAAGCAAGCACTGCCTTCACTCTCCAAAGCTCAATAACACTCTAAAAGCTGGGAATCGCGGTGCTCTCACAGTAGAATTTATATTGATAACGTGGCTTAGATGACGGTGATGTATGCGAAACTCGATTGCAAAGTTCAGTTTTAGATTGACTGTGTTTTTAACAAACTTGGGGTGTTGTTATTCCTGTAGGAAAGCTTGAGGCGAGCGTTCTTCCTGCAGCTATCGGGAAAATGACTGTGGGCATAAATTGGGATGGCTCATCTATAAAACTCCCCTGGGCTCCTGTCGCCAGATAACTGATGCGCCTCTCGTTAGGGAGCTGAGAGGGAAGGGGGATAATTAAGCCGGAGCAGATGTGCTAGAACAAGCTCTTGGATCAGAAGCAAAAGGGCTGGATGATCATAGAATCATGGAATAGAATCACTTCGGTTGGAAGAGACTCTGAGGATCATCAAATCCAATCATAACCCAACTCTAGCACTAAGCCATGTTTCTAAGGACCTCATTGACACATCATTTAAACCACACCAGGGATGGTGACTCCAGCACTGCCCTGGGCAGCCTGTTCCAATGCCCCACAGCCCTTTGGGGAAGAAATTGTTCCCCACATCCAACCTCAACCTCCCCTGGCACAACTTGAGGCCGTAACGTGAAGCTCCTGCATCTGGCGGGTCCAAACTCGCTCCTCGGTCCCGCTGCCCCTCTCCATGTGGATTTGGTGCTTCTGCTGGGTAAGAAGTTTCACTTCCAAGTGCTTTAAGATGATCAGTTAGGAAAAAACCTTCCAGGGAAATTTCCCAGCCCTTCCATGCGCTCGGAGGTTGTTTTGGAGAAAACTGGCCACAGCAATGAAGACAATATATTCCTGTGTTTTAACAACACCCTCAGCTGTCCTGCTGGTCATGTTATAAAATAAAGGAACTTACATTTTTTCCCTTCTTCTGATTGCGGTGGTGTCGCTTGTGCCGGATTTTGGAGGCTTTAATGAAGCCAAACCTTCCTGTGAGATGCTGAGATTGGAGCTTTGCATTGCTAGAAAAAGCCGCAACGCTTGGGAAACAGCCTGGACAACTTGCTTGTGCTTCTGGTGCAGCTGCTGAGCGACAGCCCCGTCTCCAAAGCCTGGAAACTGGAGAAAGAACCAAAAAATAAGGTATTTGATATATTAGAGAGGGCAGAATGCAGCGTGGTGGGTGTCCTGGGGTGAGGGCACCCCCTGTTCTGGGCACCGGTGCCACCCAGGCCGTGGTTTTGTCCATGGCTTGTGCATTCACATCTCTGAACAAAACCCCAAACACTTTGTTGGCTCTTTCCTTGGCAACCTCTCCGCCGTGTCCCGAAAAATCGCCTTTGCATCGCACGAGGAGGCTGGTGTGGGGGTCATTGTTTGTCTTGAGTGTGGCTCTTTCATGTCTTCCTCTCAAACACAATGTATCTTTATCCCTTAAACTTCAGGAAAACCCTATGCAGTTAATCCTTTGGGAAAGGCCAAAAAACCCCTCGGAAGTGCCGGAGACTTTTAGAAACACTTGTTAGCAGGCGAGTATTTAACTTGTTGGTGCAAAAGGCACCGGGTTGCAAGCAGAATTGCTGAAGCACCAGCCTTATTTCTTAAATTTCCAAGGCTGATAAAGCAGCAAACTTTTTACGGGTGGTTTGGTGATAACCTGACAAAGGTGTTTGCAGTTGGTGTTAGTGGCTTGATGGATGAAAACAGCAAATATCGACCCTTGGAAACGTGCGTCTGTCGGTATTTTCTCAACTGATGGGTACAGCGGAACCCAACCTGACTTGGGGTAGGTGGAAAACTGAGTGATAGACCCATCTTTATAAGCTAAACCTTTAAATACTGATGGGCAAACAGACTGAACAGAAGAAAACGGAGGCAAAACCATTTGCCTTGTGCTTCTTGTCTATTTACAGCCAGCCCTGAGACGTTGGATTTATTTATAGGATCTACCGAGGAAGCGCTGAATAGGATGCAGTGCCCCACTGCTCTCATTACATAGTAAGAATAAAGAAGATAATTAGTTTAATAGTGATGACAGCAGCATATTGGATTGTTGTGGATGTTTGTGTACAAAACTGTGACGCGTAGGAAGCTCCTACGCCTTTTATTTTAGCAAAACTGAGCTGTTGTTTCCTGGTACGTGGGGCTGTTTGGTGCTTTTATATTGCGGGTGACCTGGAAGGACCAGGGTTTTTAAGCTTTTGCTTTGGTTTGAGAGCAAACAGTGTATGGTCTGTACTGGTTGTTGTAATGTCACCAGTTCTGTGATTCGGATATGGGGTAGAGTCCTTCAGATCATTTGCTTTGGTTTGAGAGCAAACAGTGTATGGTCTGTGCTGGTTGTCGTAACGTCACCGGTTCTGTGATTCGGATATGGGGTAGAGTCCTTCAGATCATTTGCTTTGGTTTAGAAAGAAACCAAACAACGTTGCATGTAAAATCCTATCGGTGCTGTTCGTGGGTGCGTTATCAACCGACTTATTAATGACAGTTAATGAACATATCAGTGCAAGCTCCAAAAAACTAAAGAACCCCAAGGGTGATGCTCCTCCTGATGATTTTCCACCTGCGAGTGAGCCAGCCTGTGCATGGTCTGCTGAACCCTGCAGCACTGGGCCCTTGTGGCCAGGAAGCCAGTGGTACCTGGGGTGGGTTAGAAGGGGGTGGTCAGTAGGTCAGAGAGGTTCTCCTGCCCCTCTGCTCTGCCCTGGGGAGACCACACCTGGAATCTTGTGTCCAGCTGTGGCCCCTCAGTTCCAGCAGGACAGGGAACTGCTGCAGAGAGTCCAGCGCAGCCACCAAGATGCTGGAGGGAGTGGAGCATCTCCCGTGTGAGGAAAGGCTGAGGGAGCTGGGGCTCTGGAGCTGGACAAGAGGACACTGAGGGGGGACTCACTCATGGGGATCAATATGGAAAGGGTGAGTGTCAGGAGGATGGAGCCAGGCTCTGCTGGTGACAACCAGGGACAGGACAAGGGGCAATGGGTGCAAACTGGAACACAGGAGGTTCCACTTGAATTTGAGAAGCAACTTGTTGGGGTGAGGGTGTCAGAGCCTGGCCCAGGCTGCCCAGGGGGTTGTGGAGTCTCCTTCTGTGCAGACATTCCAACCCGCCTGGACACCTTCCTGTGTAACCTCATCTGGGTGTTCCTGCTCCATGGGGGGATTGCACTGGATGAGCTTTCCAGGGCCCTTCAACCCCTGACATTCTGGGATTCTGTTAACCTGAGAATGAGAGAAGAGCAGAATTTAACTTGTTCTTGAAAAAACAAAGTATTTCTAATAAAGCAGTTTGAAAGGAACAGAAACCCACAGGTGCCTCGGGGTACGACGGGTGCCCCGAGACGAACACCTGGGGCTGGTAGAGCATCGTGTGTTACTTTAAATCGGGCTTTTACATGGTGGTAAATCTGGATTGAAGCCACGCGGTGGCTTTTCCCCCGTGTTACTTGAGGTCAAGGGAATTTTTCTAATCTCTAGCTTAATTTTCAATTTGAGTTTGCTTTTATTTCCTACACCCGTGCTATAGAAATCCTGGTGGTTTCTGAGATTTGTTCTGAAGCTCGTTTCTTTGAGGACTGGCTGATAATATCCCAGGAAGGCTCAGAGATGTTGGAGCAGAATATTCTGTAAGAAACAAATGTCAGTTGTGCCCTGTTCTTCAGAGGGAAAAATAATTCCCAAATTGTCCTTGAGAGAACTTATTGCTGTTCTGTTTGGTACCGAAAATACCCAGATAGGTGACAGTTCACTAGTAGGATTTTCTTTTATATTAAGCACATAAGCTCAGGACGTTAATTGTTGAATATTTGAAACAGGACCAGCTTGGCTTAATTTTCACTGGCACTATCAAATGCTTGCCCTGGGCTTTGAGTCTTGCTTAAGAGTTTAAGCCCAGCTTGCTCTAGGTGCCATTTCAAGTAGTTGTCGCTGCCTTAATTCTGAAGGCGGCGGTTTACAAAAAAAGCCCCAAAACACCCAGTACAGGTGTGACCTCAGTGAGCAAGAAATACTTGGTTATTTCCATGTATTTGCAAACCAACGCTCCGCTGTACATAGCTCAGTCTTCTTGGTGTGAGAGCTGCTTATAGACCAGCTCTGTCTTTTATTTGTGCTCCAATGTTTGGGTTTGCTCCAGCTGCTGGCTCCTTTAGGCTTATAGCAAAGATCAGCAAAGCCAAGCTCTTCCATAGACCCGGTTTTAAAGCGAGCGGAGGCGACGCAGCAACCTGGGTGCCCCACGGCTCTTTTCCAGCCACGTCACCAGCCCCTTTTGTCCTGGTTGGGACGGCGACCAAGCGTCTTGTCCTCGAGCTTATCGCAGGGAGCAGTTCCTGGTATGTTGCCATGGGTTTTGCGCTAAACCTGCGCTTTGCGGTGAGCCTCACCTCCGCGTGTATACACACACAACAGCACAAATCCCACTGAATTCCATATGGAGAGCTGTCGTGATAACATCGTTCTGATTCCAAGTCCTAAATGAGTTATTTTCCCCAGCCTGACGCTTTGATAGTTCAATCTTGAGTTTGTGCGAAGCCTCTTTTAGGGAGAGATCAGGATTTTTGTTGGAGAGAAGTCTGGATGTGAAGCATTAATTAAAACAATTCTCAGGATTGCTGTGTTTAACGCTTTGTCCATTCAGTGTTATGATGTAGCTCAAGCCGACGCAGCCGATCAACGTCCCCTCGATGCGTCTCTGCCACCCAATTCAGCATCCCTTGCAGGCAAGAAAAGATCCTGCTAAAGGGAAGCGAAGATGATGGGGACGCTGATTCCAGGGCTGGTAACTGCGCCAGACTATCTTAAAATTAAGCTTATCTTCAACAGAATATACCTCTGAACTTACCAAAATGAAAAGATTTACTTTGACGCTTTCTCCTTCCTCTTGTTAAACTCTTCTCTAAAATCTCAAAGCTCTCTCCAGGGCTCGGCTGCTGACCTGCCCTGCATTACTATGTTCTGACCGCAACCGTGTCGCGTCCCAAGGGCTTTGCAGCCTCAGGAGCTGTTGCTTTGTACGTTTGGGGGTTTGTGTCGCTGTGCTCGGGTCCCTCGACACGTTCGCACTTTCTAAATGACTCTGGAGGTTTCTTGGGGTGAAAAAGCTCTTTGGTAAAGTCTATAGAAACCTAAACCCAACTCCACTCGAGGGAAAAGGCCGCATCTTAAAATAATACATGTCTTCGGGAAGTCTGAATTATTGAAGCGTTCCAACCATGTGAATATGTGAACTGCTTTTAACAGACCTGCTGTGTTCTTGTAAATCGCGTGATGGGGCACAGCCCCTGAAACGCGGTTTTAACTTAGGCTTGGTGTCGGGTTTAGCGCACGTTTGGGGTGATGCTCTCGATTCTGTGGTTTTACAGCCGTGGTTTCTCTTTCAGAAGCGTTTTGGCATTTGAATCTTCACAAATTAAAAATCAACTGTTGCCAACACAACTAGAAAAAGAAATGATTTCATTTTCTCCTTTGGATGTTTCATTTAAAATGCACTTGAAATTTCTGACTTGTTTGAAAAGTTTGACGATTATTCGTGCATTAAATACTCCGTTCCCACCAGTATGGACAATTGCCATGGTAACAAACTTCTCTTGATGGCAGCTGTAGCACCGCAAATACAATATCTAGTGGTTTAGCTTAGATGTGTGGCCATGTAAACTGCTCCTCCTCTTGTCTTTCATGATTCTGGGTCTGACTTGACTTTCCCTCCACTTTTTAATGTCAGCAGAGTTTATTCTGTGGCTTCTGACTTGATGCTGAGAGCGTGAGGTTTCCCATTATTTCCACCCTGTTCAGGCCAGGTGAGCAGCTTGGACTAAACTCTGGGAGGCTTGAGCTTTGGGTTTGACGAGACCAGTGTGGTTGTATTTTGAGGACCTTTTTGCTTCTCTGGTTATCCCAGACAACCTCCTGCATAACGGCCCTGCGCGTTAAAGTCCTTTCTGCGAGAATAGAATCACAGAATAGAATAGTTTGGGTCGAAGGGACCTTCAAAGCTCATCCAGTGCTGACCCTGCCATGAGCAGGGACATCTTCACCAGTTTAGGTTGCTTGGAGCAACCTGGATGTCTCCAGGGATGGGGCATCCCCCACCTCTCTGGCCAACCTGGGCTGGTGTTTTACTACCCTCATCATCATAAAAATTCTTCAATTTAGCCTGAATCTCCCTCCTTTAGTTTAAAACCATCACCTCTTGTCCTATCGCAACAGACCCTGCTCAAAAGTCCATCCCCGTCTTTCTTCTTGGCCTTGTTTAGGTCCGAAAAGGCCGCAGTAAAGTCCACAGGCAGAATCCATCTAAGGAGTTTGTTAATTGACAGTTACTTACCATTACAGACTAATTGCACTTAAATTCTGGTTTTTAGAGTGTCCTCTTTTACTGAAACTTGAAGAAATGCGGAGGCAACGCCGCATTGTCATCGTGCACAGGAGCATCATTTAAGCTGTTTCGATCACAACTTCATCGCGACTCCTTTTCCTCAAGTCCAGTCCCTTTTGTGTTTAAAAATCTCACCTTGACTAAGCGAGGTTGTGGTTTTAAGTGGTTTCAAGCCGTTTTCGTCCAATGTGCAGCATTGAAACGGAGTCAAATCAGGTGTCACTGAGCCGGTATGTGTTTCCGTCCCGTGTCACGCTTGGCTAACGATGCTTTGGCAAACGAGGGCCTGACACTTGGACACGTTGCATTCTTCCTCATTGGTAAATGCAAATGAATTGTGCAGTAATCAGCGCTTGTTATGTGCTGTCAAAATGACACTGGTGATGTTCACGTCTAACCTGATTGTGAAGGAGCTCTCGGTGCTGCCGCTGCAATTAAATACTGACCCATCCAGTGGGAGCTTGAGAACACAATTTTAAACTTTATTCCAATTTGTTTACAGACAAAATACATATCTGCTATTCATATCTCTTTTTCTAAACAAGTTACAGCTTTCCAAGGGAACAGCACAGAGTTTGGGATGGGCGATGAAGGAAAAGGGGCCGTATTACTCAATCCAGCGTGGTATGAGATGTACGTTGTCTTCTTGCAGCACTTCACTTCTGATGAGGGAAAACCAAGTTTGACGCCTGAGGTGTAAGAAAAATGCTGATTTGGTTTCTAATTGGTTCCTAGCAGGCAACTCGTATGCAAAATGTCGTCTGCTTCCTTCCACCTTTTCATTATTGCTCCAGTTTCTTGGCGCGAATTAGTGGTAAATCAACGGGAGCTCCAAGGGGATGAAACCGGAGCGGAGCTGCTCCAAAAAACCCCATCGCACTTCAGGCATCTTTTGGTTGCGCTTGGAAAGCGCCTTTTGATGGGGCTGCCGGTGATGTGGGTGTTTATCTTGGGGAAATTCGCCATCCTTGATGTGAAATTGTGAAGGGTGTATGCAGAATAATTTAATAATGCTATTTTTTCTGTGCTTTGTCACCTCAGTTGGTTAAAATCTGGTAGAGAAGTGGTGAGTGAGAAGGGCTTTTTTTAAGCATTTCTAACAAGAAAACACTTGCATGCGATGAAATAAAATCTCAGCGACCAAGCGCAGGTTGCGTTTTGGTTATTTATTTGCTATTCGCTCACTTCCAGAGCATTTTCAGCTGCGATCATAAGCGGATGTCGTCTTCCCAGAGTGAAACAACCTCTTTGTGCCGCTGTCTCTGGCTCCTTGTTGCAATAAGAAGGGTGTAGGGCTGGGAAATCTGGTTGTCTTCAGAGTTTTCTGCTTGCTGTCCTTCTTCACGCTGCAGGATTTCATGAGTTTTGTGTCTTTCGAAGCTGTGGGATTTCCTGCATGAGCCCAATGAAGATGGAGATTCGCCCCAGGGACGTGGATATAAAACTGCAGCCCCGTCTTGGGGACGATTCAGACCCAACACCCGAAATTGCGCGACACGAGGTCTTTGGCAAATAACGAACCTATTTCTGGTGCTAGAAAACCCCTTTCCTTGAAGCTGGAGCTTGTGAGCGGTGCTTTGTGGCAATGAGAATAAGTAGCTTGGGGGAAAACCAGTGGATTTTAATAATCTGAATGAGTTTAGCCTGGAGTTCTTGAGTTTGCAACAAACAGGGTGACTAAGAAGTGCTGCCTCTTGCTGCTCGAAGAGCTTTCTTGTTTCTTTATAAGCTTTTTCGCTTCTAATTGTCCTTCTGATGTGCTGCAGAGAAGCGTGGAGAAAGTTAAAATGTGAGTAAAGAGCAGGGGCTTTTACTTGGGGAAAATAAGAATAAATACTCCTGATGCTTAAAGCATTGAAGTCCTGGGGCTGGATGTGGTTTTGAACTTGTATAAGAAACAAAATGAAGGAGTTTAGAGGAGGCAAAGCAGCCCGGGAAGGCTTGTGGTCAGCAACACGGCTGAGCTGGACTTGCTAAATCACAGAGCTCCTCGCCTTTGTAAGCAAATAAACACGAATAACCATCAGTCCTAATATTAGAGGTTATTTATGTGGCAAAAATTCTGCTTGCAAACACTTCAGGAGAATTCACACCGCTGGCCTGAAGGAGCAGAACGTGGCTTTCTGGACCATCTTTCCGCTTCCATCACATCAGTGAAGGGAAAACTCAACTGGATTAATGTTCTTTTTAAAACACCCTTTGTCACCAAGTGGTGAGTTATTGCCTCAAAGATCAGTTTTGAGCTGCTCAGGTAGCAAAGCTGAATATATATGTATTTTTTTGTATATATTTAGAATGTCAACATGAGCCAACAGTGTGGCCAAGAAGGCCAATGGGATCCTGTCCTGTATCCAAACCAGCGTGGTGAGCAGGACAAGGGCAGTGATCCTTCCCCTGTGCTCTGCATTGGGGAGGCCACACCTGGAGTATTGTGTTCAGTTCTGGGCCCTCAGGTCAGGAAAGAGATTGAAGTGCTGGAGGGTCCAGAGAAGAGCAACAAGACTGGGGAAGGGACTTGAGCACAAGCCCTATGGGGAGAGGCTGAGGGAGCTGGGCTTGTTTAGTCTGGAGAAGAGGAGGCTTAGAGGTGAGCTCAGCACTCTCTAGAACTACCTGAAGGGCAGTTCTAGCCAGGTGAGGATTGGGCTCTTCTCCCAGGCATCAGCAATAGGACAAGGGGCCATGGGCTTCAACTCTGCCAGGGGAAATTGAGGCTGGAGATTAGAACACAATTCTGTGCAGAGAGAGTGGTCAGGCATTGGAATGGCTGCCCAGGGAGGTGCTGGACTCACCGGCCCTGGAGGTTTTTAAACTGAGATTGGCCATGGCACTTAGTGCCATGATCTAGTCAATGGGCTGGAGTTGGACCAAGGGTTGGACTCGATGATCTCTGAGGTCTTTTCCAACTCAGTCCATTCTGTGATTCTGTAATGTCTTCTCTGGTCAGATTCTTGGAAGAATAACTGTAGCCAAGTCTCCGTAAGTAGGAGAAGACATGGCAGAGATCCTTAGAAAGCAAGAACCATTCGCAACTTGTCTTGAGATCCATGTAGATAAATACACAACTTTCTTTTTCCCTTTCTGCTTTGTCTGCCTCATCGGGACAGGGTGTCATGGCCACTTTTGTGACTAGGCTTGTAAAAATATTTTCAGCGCGATATTTTTAGCTGGCAAACGGCTTTGCCCAAGCTTGTAACTTATGTTAAAGAAACTTAATGAAGGGATTTATTTTTTCTGTTTCAGGCTCAATGTTTGCCAGGAAACAACCACTGAACCCTGTGAACAGAGCGGCCATCTGTTGGCTGTGATGTTCGTCTGGGGTTTTGGGAGATCTGGGTGTGAATTTGAATCCTAACTATTTTTCTTATTATAAATACAGGGGAGACACAGCCCTAGAATAGTGGGAACGATGGGAACTCAACCCTGGAACAGGCAAATCTCCAGTGGCCGCTCTATTTGCAACTGATGGTTTGAACAATCTGCCTTCAGATTCGAAAGGTTCTGTGTGGTCTTTCCCAACTCAGAGTAACCAAAATGCTTTCAATCACTTCTCATTCTATCCCAAGAACCAATTTCCTACGAGCTCAACCCTGAAGAACGGAGCCTTGATCTTGATAGGAGGCTGTGGATGTTGCTGTCATGCTAATACGTGGCGCCCTTGGCCTTTGCGCTTCTGCCACGTTTCAGACGCTGTAGGTGGAGTCTGTAATCAGCTGCAGGGAAATTCCCTTCTGGCCCTCTCCTAGCAACCCCTCTGAACTGATATTTGAAAATAAACTCGCTTTCCATATCCTCATCTAAATATTTTTGACATTTACTCTCATTAAAACACTCTTGGAACAGAGATAAATTGTCTTCAGGTCCTCAGGACGCCCTTTCAGTTTCTGTGGTCTTGAGGTAAAGCTTTTGACCTTCTTATCTGTTGGAAACCTGACTTGTATCCACATTTTGCTCTTTTCTCCTTTTCGCTGGCTGTATTTGACACAAAGCCAAATTAATACACTGAGATGAGGAGGAGATAAAAGCAGCAAGGCCATGAGTCACCCAGACTGGTAGGAACAAGCTGAAAGGGATTGGGTTGTGTTTTTGCTAAATATTTTAGCAGGTGTGATGTGTTATGGGCTGGTTTTGTAGCTCTAATCTTGACCCTTTATAGACACAGAGTAGATTTGTGCAGTGGAAACAAGGCAAGGCTGCTTGTACCAGTATGAACCGCTGCATTTGAATTGAGAACTTTAAAGTTTTTATCCATTACTCGCTCGTTTTCGCTCTGTAAATCTGAATAACGTGACGGAGTGTGGGCCCAGGTTCCAGTGTAAGTTGGGGAATGACCTGTTGGAGAGCAGTGTAGGGGAAAGGGACCTGGGGGTCCTGGGGACAGCAGGGTGACCATGAGCCAGCACTGGGCCCTTGTGGCCAGGAAGCCAATGGGACCTGGGGTGGGTTAGAAGGGGGTGGTCAGTAGGTCAGAGAGGTTCTCCTGCCCCTCTGCTCTGCCCTGGGGAGACCACACCTGGAATCTTGTGTCCAGTTGTGGCCCCTCAGTTCCAGCAGGACAGGGAACTGCTGGAGAGAGTCCAGCGCAGCCACCAAGATGCTGCAGGGAGTGGAGCATCTCCCGTGTGAGGAAAGGCTGAGGGAGCTGGACAAGAGGACACTGAGGGGGGACTCATTCCTGGGGATCAATATGGAAAGGGGCAGTGTCAGAAGGATGGAGCCAGGCTCTGCTGGTGACAACCAGGGACAGGACAAGGGGCAATGGGTGCAAACTGGAACACAGGAGGTTCCACTTGAATTTGAGAAGCAACTTGTTGAGGTGAGGGTGTCAGAGCCTGGCCCAGGCTGCCCAGGGGGGTTGTGGAGTCTCCTTCTGTGCAGACATTCCAACCCGCCTGGACACCTTCCTGTGTAACCTCATCTGGGTGTTCCTGCTCCATGGGGGGATTGCACTGGATGAGCTTTCCAGGGCCCTTCAACCCCTGACATTCTGGGGTTCTGTGAATTTACCTGGACAGAACAGACTAAAACAAGGTGAGGGGTTAGTGCTTTTCCCCATAAATGCTGGTGGTGTGTTTGAAGCCTTGGGCGCTCTGTGCGAATTTACATCGGTAGCCGGTGAAAGAGGTGGATGGAAATCTCGGATGCGATACCTTGGGAGAAACACGCAGGGGGTGCTGTGAACAGTCTGCTCCCCTTAATTGTGGAAATCTTGGTCCGGATTCTTGTTGATTCTTTCCCTGGGGCTTCCCGAAGCTCTATGTGATTTGTGGAAGACGTGGAGCGTTTCTCCATGCTGGGATCTGGCAGGAGAGGGATTTGTTGTGCCCTGAGCACAGCTCAGTGCCTTAAATCTCATGAGTCTCCAAACTGCATCTGAGACAGCTGATAAATTGCTGGCGTGTTTGGAACGGGATTCATTTGGGATTTGATTGTGAGACTTTGGCCTTATGGAAAAAATCTGTCTGAGCTGAGGAAATAGTTGGGTCGGAGCCCACGTTCTGTGCTTGGAGATGTTGCCGTGGTGGAGCTTTCTCTGGGAACGTGGTCCAGAGGGACCATCCTCCAAACGTGTCACATCCCTTCTGCTGTCCCCACAGGCTTTGCCCTCGTCCTGCAAGAGGGTTCCCTTGTTAATACAACAGCTTGATTGCTGAATTTCTCTTTATTTTCAGTCTATCCTCAAACTCTTGTTAACATTAATCACGTTAATAAACGATGTTCCCAAACCCAGCATCTGCATCCGAATACGCATCCCTTTCATGAACTGAACTCACTCGCTGTTTTGGGGTTATTTGAGGAATTTTAGGTCCTTGCCACAACAGGGAGAATAATCAAATATGCCACCCTGTTGCTTACTAATAGTTTTTTGAACTTGAGAACATTAGGACTGAGTCTAAGTGCAGAAAGCTCTGCTTTAATTTATGGTCGGTATTAACTTGGGGAGCCAAAGAGCATCTAAGCTGCAGCTGCTCAGGAGCTCGCTCTGAAGATCAGGCTGGGAGAGCTGGTTTTTATTAAGCGGTACTTAATTTAGTTCTAAGTGAAACCATTTGTTTTTAACCTGATCCGCAAAGCAGTGTTAACATACTTCAGTATTAAACCTCTCACTCTTGGGCCTCATCCTACACGGTGGGTTTGTGTAAGAGCACGTTTTGGAACATGGATTAGTTAGTTATCCATTACATTAGTGTGTGTATTTGAAAATGAACTGAAACTCAGTCAAGCCTATAATTAAAACCGGTACTGGGTGACACGAAAAGATTTGGTGACGCGTCCCCGAGCATCAGATCTGAAGCAAGTGGTGCTGACCAACCCTCCGCAAACCCGTGGGGATGGAGATTTTCCCAGAGATGGTTTTTTAGCTTCTTAGCAGAGAAATCGCTTGTGTTTGGGGCACTAAGGCATCGATCTGTGCTTTGTGAGCTGCTCCTGGGCGTTATTTCCCATTTCACCGGGGGGCAGAGCAGCCGATGCTGAACCAAGAAAACTTATGGAGCCAAAACAAAGCGCCGTCGACTTTTCTCCCTCCCCAGGAGAATGAGGGGAAGAGGGTTATTGGCGTCTAAACTCTTTCGAAGCTGTAACTGTGGGAAAACTGATCTGGGAGTCATCGTACTTGAGGAACTAATAAATCCTGATGGATCCCGTGAATGGGACCTGGATCTCCGTGTGCACAGACTGCTGGAATTGAATTGGTGTCTCTAGATACAGGAGCCTCTTTTCAAGTTGTTTATGTGACAAACTCTAATCAGACTTGAGGGATCATCATGTGCGATCGAGGATTCGAGCTGAGAACTATTACCAGTGGCAGGTCCCAGACGGATTCCTGCTGGGTCGGGACTATTTCAGCGTGTGCCGAGGTGCGCGGGTGCCTGTTTGCTCAGTGCCGTGAAGGTGCGAGGGGGTCGGCGTAACTGCTGCAAGTTTAGTGCCTCGAAAGCAGAAAACCTTTTGCATCCAAGCGAAAAATTTTGGTTATAAAAGGGAGACCTGGCTCCAGTTCCTCTCAGCCCGTGCGTTTCTGCTGCTGTGATGTTAAGGGTGTTTTATTAGCTATTCTGTACTGTTAGCCCCTTCTCTCTGTGGTTCGGAGCTGAAGGTGGAAAGATTATTGATTAGAGGTAATTGCTGTAGGATATTGTTCCCAATCAGTTAACCCTGATTTATAGCAGAAGCTTGGATGCTAAAACATCCCTGTTAATTGTCTGAGCCGAGCCTTACTTGAAACAAAGATATCTTGCCGTTCCATTTGTATTCCCCAAAGTGAAGATTCTTTCCTTTGATTCTTTCCTTTCAATGTTGGAAAATACAGCTGTGATAGCACCTCATAATCTCACCCTTCTACCATCTCTCCAAAGACGCCGAGTTTTTTGGTCTTGCAAGTCGAATGGACGCGAGGTTGAATTCAGAATTGAATTCATCACTTTGTCGGGTGTTTTGAATACTTGGGTTTGCTGTTTGGGTTGAGAAGCTTCCAGCATGTTACTCGCGTCTGAGTGAATGGGTTTTGTTTCGCCAGATTAAATGTTTTCCTTTACTTGATGCATCAGTATCGAGAGCAAACACGAAGTCACGATCTTAGGAGGACTCAATGAATTCGTCGTGAAGTTTTATGGACCACAAGGAAGTAAGTACATGGCGCAGCCCTTCTGTAAAAACAAAGCGATGGCTCGCAGTGGGGAACGGTGGAACAACACGCTGCTGGCATGGAAAAAGAGACGAGCAAATGCAAGTTGGGGGGAGGAATCAAAGGGCTCTCAGGGCCGCGGAGAGATAGAACTGTGGGGATTAACGCGGATGAACCACCTCCCGTGGAGCCGAGCAGAGCTGGGTTTTCCCTTTGCACAATGTCTTGTTGATCTGTAGCTTTTCAACACCTGGCTCATAAGTTTTGTATCAGCCACCTGTATTTTTGCGGGGTTTGTAATTAAGACGGCTTTTCTAACGACTAGATCGCAAGTCAGGTTTCCAGCGTGCCTTAATTTAGCAACATCTCTACAGGTAAGTAGATTATTCTCAAGTCTCGGTTTTCAATGAGGCTTTTGTGCCGAGATCTTCTGCAGTCTCAGTTTAAATCATGTATTGCTTGTCAGGAAAAAGGCTTTTACTGTAGGAGGTTTGATATGAGATCTTACCCCCTGATGGAGCTAAGTATTCTTCCAAAATGTGTTTTACTTAATGCTGTAGTTCTATTTATTCTCTCCTGAGTGAAGTGTCTAATACCTGTGTTTCTTTCATTGCAGCACCATATGAAGGTGGAGTATGGAAAGTTAGAGTCGACCTTCCTGATAAATACCCTTTCAAATCCCCGTCTATAGGTAACCAATAATCACTTTGAGTCAAAATCCTTTTACTGTTTATGCAGGAGAGTTGTTATTCCTCGCAGCACGGCTGCAGGGGAAGTTGCACCAACCCTCGGTGCTGTCATAAGCTCTTAACTTCAATCTGCAGAACGCTTTTGCTATAGATTTCCAGTTATCATGTGCCAAGCAGGGAGAAAGTTGGTGTTTCTGGCTGAAGGGTTAAGAGCTGGAAATGGGATTTACTCACACATTAGTGTATCGAGGAACTGAGTCTCTCTAACGTGCTTTTTCAATATACCAATTTGTGGATAAGGTGCAGGATGCCGCAGTAAGTGCTGAAACCTGTTTATATAAAATACCTCATTTAATATAGAGAGCAAAGACCACAGTGCATGTTCATAATCTTGGGGTGAACTGAGTTTTTGGCACCTATGGCCCAAAAGTGGATGGAAGGCAAAGCAGGAGCCTCTGTCCTCTTGGACTAGGGGATGTAAATGTGAAAGAACATAGAAGCAGGAACCGATCAGCGGAAAAATTGCAGCTGGCCAGACTGATTTGGCTTGTTTAACCTTCAGGAGCAAATAAGTTTGATAAGGAAAAGCTCTTTAGATCGTATCCGTACTATCTTTGTCCTTGGGTAACGGAGATCTAACTTGCATGTCTTCTGGTACCTGACTTTATTCCAGTCACTTAAGCTATAAATAAAATAGCCAATGGTGCTTGAAAAACTGGAGCAGATGCACGAAGTTTCAATATCTCTATTCTGGTTTATGAACTGAGCGCTGGTCACTCCGGGACTCCTCGGTCAGAAAAGTTCACTCGTGGCCAAAGCCACCGGAGGACTCGAAAGAATGGAGAGAACAGCCCAAGGAGAACTGGGGTGGAAACTTGGCCATGTGGGTTAGACGAGATGGGTCCTTTCCAATATCAACATCCTGATTTGGAATTGATAAGTATTGGCTGCTGTCTTAAAATAGACCCTTAGGCTAAGAGCACCTTCTATTTAAGCTCTCTCTGGTGTGAGAAATGATCTGTCTAGTTCCAAATGTGGATCGTGCCTTTTGGGAAAGAGCGATGTTTTGATGCTGCCCTTTTTTTTTGCTGTTGAAAAACTTGAACTAAACCACAGAAATGTGCATGCAGCTGAGTAATAATTCAGTATTGCTGCAGCTATGTGAAACCTTTTTTCCTTCCTCTTGAGTCAGCTTTAAAATTCGCTATAAACCTCTTGGTTTAGAGACCGTTTACGAGATGTTATTTGCTGCCGGTCGTTTTTCCCTCACTTCTCAAGCACCGCAAACCGATGCAGATCAGGGTACTGTCACGTTGGTAATTTTAAATGCAGCCTTGCTATGGAAAATTCTCCGAAAACATATAAAACCCAGTTTCCTTGTGGTTAATTGCTTTGGTGCTAGTCTACTCGAGATTATTTTCCTCTCTCCTGATGTTTTTCCTGTGCGAATCAGAAATCAGGGTTGCTGGCTTAATGCTAAAACAAACTTTCTTTCCAGTAGCCAACGATGCTTATGCAGCTAAACATCAACCAGGTTGTTGTGTACTCGTATTGCTGTTGATTTAGGCTCCGTTTAGTGGCATGGAAGGTGGTAGGCTTGACCTTTGGGTGGTTTGGCTTATTTAGTGCTGCTTGGGATGGGCGAGAGTAAAAGGTGGCCTGGGATCAGAGCTGGCCCAGCTGTATTTTCCAAACTGACACCACAAGGATGGTCTTTGTCCTTGGGAATTCAGGGAGGGCAGTGAGTGTAGAGGAGGTTGTTTTCTGCTCAAATCACTTTGTCGCTTTTAACGTTGCTTTTGGTGTCTTCAGTACAGCAGCTTGCCCTCAGTCAGCTTGCTTAAACCCGCTATGTTGCGACTATCGTGTTCCAGACTCATCAGGCTTTCTAACATGCTTCCCTCGCTCTACGAGTCATTGAAAATGCCTTTTCTCTCGCCAAGCTCCCCAAAATCTGGCTCTTGCTCTGCTGTCTGTTTGGAAGTGCTGGTTACCTCCTGGGCAAAGCGGCGTGCGGCTGTTTCAGGTCGAATAAACAGCCGATGCCAGCCTGGCTTAGCAAAGCTGGGCTCAGCTCTGCCGCGGGAAGGAAAGAACTGGCGGGTGGAAGCGCCAAGGGGAATGTTCAGGCCTGGGGAAGCTCCCGGCCGACTGCAGGAAGAGGTTTGTTTTTCTTCGTCTGGTTTCCCATTTCTGCCGCCCCAGCCCAGCTTATCTGGGCAGCCAGGGCTGGGTGACGTCTCGGTCCCTTCCGATGGCCGCAGCGCTGCTCTGGGAGGCAGATATCGCTGGCTTTGGCAGCTTCGTCCTGGCTGAACCAGGAGCATTCACCAGCTGGGAAATGAGACAAGATCCCAGCGTGTGCCCAGGTGGCCAAGAGGCCACCAGCATCCTGGCTGGTGCCAGCACTGGTGTGGCCAGCAGGCCCAGGGCAGTGACCGTCCCTGTGCTGGGACCTGGGGAGGACAAACCGCCAATCCTGGGGGCAGTTCTGGGCCCCTCAGCTCAGGGCTCAAAATGGCAGCATCAGGGTGGCGGGATCACCTCAGTGCATAAAATGGCGGGACCAGGGGCACCAAGATCACCTCAAAACATGAAACGGTGACCCCAGGGGCACCAGAATCACTTCAGGGCTCAAAATGGCGGCCCCAGGGGTGGCGGGATCACCTCACACACAAAATGGTGGGACCAGGGCCACCCAAATCACCGGAAGGCTCAGGAAAGGCCTTGAGGTGCTGGAGCGAGTGGAGAGAAGGGAACGGAGCTGGTGAGGGGCTGGAGCACAAGTGTGATGGAGCGGCTGAGGGACCTGGGGGGTTCAGCTGGAGAACAGGAGCTGAGGGGAGACCTTCTGATCTCTGAACTGCCTGAAAGGAGCTTGGAGCCAGGGGGGTCGGGCTCTGCTCCCCAGGAACAAGCGCCAGGAGCAGAGGAAACGGCCTCAAGTTGCGCCAGGGGAGGTTGAGGTTGGATGTGGGAACAATTTCTTCCCCAAAGGGCTGTGGGGCATTGGAACAGGCTGCCCAGGGCAGTGCTGGAGTCACCATCCCTGGAGGGGTTTAAACGATGTGTCAATGAGGTTCTCAGGGACATGGCTTAGTGGCGGACTTAGAAATGTCGGGTTAACGGTTGGACTTGGTGATCTTAAAGATCTTTTCCAACCGAAGTGTTTCTGTGAGTCTCTTCTCTCCTACATCTGCCTGTTCCATTGAGCACCAGTGTCCTCACCCCACAGTTCTCAGCCAGCTTGGGCTCTGGATCACACAGGAGTAGGAATTGGTAGGGAAGGCATTTGCCGTGCCAATCTCTGATCTGTAAAGGGGTGGAAACAGGGGATTTTAGAGATGGTGGAGCCCGTAAATGGACAGGAGGTCACCTAGAGCACACATGGAGCTTGTGTGCAGCCCTTCTGTTCTCAGCACTGTGCAGCTCCCACCGCGGTGACGACACGCCGAGTTTAAACTATCTATGTAAGTCACTGCCTCGCATAAAGCACGGAATCCAGCAGATTCTTTTCCTTTAATAAATCACACTTTTATGCCGAAGCTTCAAGCCAAAATGCTGTCTTTGCAGCTCTCCTTGTTCCTCCTGTACTGAAGGCTGAAATTTTCTTTCCATCTTAGAAAATCTTAATGCAGTCTTGAACACGGCCTGGGCTTTTTGCAGCAAATAACATGATGGCTTGAAGCATATCCGTGCATTTTAGAAAGCCACTTCTACAAGAAATGACTGCTAATGGTTGCTTTCTAATCTGTTCGAATTGCTTTTATCCCAGCACGGCTCTGAGTACAAGGTGCATGAAAACTCGGCTTCTCTTCTAAAGCGCGACTGACAAACCTGAAGATAAGGGGTTTTTAGAGCGGGTTCTGGATTTGTCATCTGGAAATGTGCGGAGCTTCTCGTAAACCCGAAATGGGTGGTGGTCCCTTTCACTTTGGAGGGTCTCTAGCAGAATCCTTCGCTCGGTGCGGTGGCTCTTCTGCCAAAAATCTTCGCTTCCTTGTCCCATCCACAGCTCCCTTCTTGAATACGTGTGGCATTTATTTCCTGCCCTTCTCAGGTTGGTAATTATCGCTGTAATCTCTTAAATGATGCTGCCCCAGGGACAGTGCTCTCCTGATAATGTCTCTGCTTCACGACCTAAACCATCCTGGATGTACGTGCGAAGAGCCGGTCCTGGGAGAGCTTCCCGCGTCTCATCGCGTCCTGCAGCGTCTTTCTGGTGTGTCTGGCTCTGCCTGTTCCTCGCTTGGTCTTTTCTGGGTGTTCGGACAGATCGCAAATTGGTGCAGGGTGATTTTTCCTAATGAGAGCTACACAACATACAGTAAGAAGGGAAATGTTCATCCTAGAAGAACGTGAATCTCAACGGGGCCAAATGTGAGGCTATGGTGTTGGCTCTGGGCTTGAGAGCTCCCATCGAGATGAACCAACTCCGCTCGTGTTCCTTAAATATCCAGATCTTTGGGCTCGAAAACAAACCTCCTGAAATTGAGCGGTTTATTGGAGCAAACCCAAAAACTCCTGACAAATACCCAGTTGCTTTCTGAAGCTCTGAACGCTGCTGCTCTTCATGCTTTTTGTCAATTAATGTAAATATCTACGTGCTTATGAGGACCCCAAGCATTCCTCTGTAGATGTTTGGTTCCATTTTTGCTCTCTCTTAGACAATAAGTTCTGAGCTGTTCATGATTTCAGTAACCCTGCTGGCTGCTTTCCCCTTCCCTCTGGGTTTTTATATCTTCAGGGGAACTTTCTTTCTAGTCTGTTCCTGCTTTTTCAAAGAGGAATCGTGAAGGACTTGAAGTAGTTTTGAGTTCCCAAGTCACGAGAACACTTTGTGGAAATTTTGTATGATTTTAATCATCGCGTACGCCTGTCAAGAGCCGGAGATTAATGCTCTTTGATGCCATAAACATGGGAGGAAATGCAGATTTTCAATGTCCTGCCCTGCTTAGATGATAGGAGCGGTATAAATACACAAACCTGGGAGCCTTTCTTACTTGGAAGCACCACGGCATTTATTGTATTGTTAAAACCTGCAGAAATATTAGGCTGGCACCGAATCACTCTGCTTTCTTGAGAATCAAATAGGCTGCAAAATTTGCCTTTAATATGCTCAGAGCCTCAATTTCTCCAATAACTCCTGTGTATTTATACACGGTTCTCATTTCCCTCCCATCTCCGCCCCAGATATCTCGCGTTTCTATTTCACCCCTCTCCTAAGCGCTTTGCAAAACAAAATGCCCAGTGTGTACACAAAACATATGGACCACCGTGTATATATATGTATATAATGGGAGATTGTGGCAGCCGGTACAGGAATGAAACGCTGTTTATCTCCAGCCAGAGTTTAACAGATCTCGCTTGGCCCTGTGCTTAATTTTGCTGCCGCTATTTTTACTTGCAGCTCCTCTCTGCCTCGCCTCACATTTTGCCACTTAGAATTTCATGAGTCACTTATCGCCTGTGACCATTCGGAGCTTGTTTTTCCCTCTGCGTGTCAATCCTTATTCTGACCTATAAGCTGTGTGAAAATACTTATTCTTTCCAACACGCTCGGCTTTGTCTTGAGGGGAAAGACGAGACACCTGAAGGTAATTTGTACCCTTGTTTTTCCGCCGGGCTGACGCACAACTCTGTGGATTCCCTGCTATAGAGAATGGGAACAGGCTCGCAAAATGGGGTCGGTGTTTCCAGCTTGGCTTGGCACAGATTTGCTGCCTCCTGTGAAGCTTGGGCAGCAGGTGCTGGTGCACCCAAGCTATGAGATAAACTCATATTGGGCAGCTTTTCCCAGAGATTTCTGCTCTTAGCACCAGTCTTGAAACTTGTGGATGCTGCTTTTCCACTCCCAAGAACCGCTCGGCGATTCGCCCCAAGCAAGAGGTTTGGAGTTGATCTCCCTGCTGCTATTTTCCATCAGTTCCAGCCATATTTTTCGGTCCTGCTCTTCCCCCCGTGAAGCCGCCGTGGAATTATTTATGGTATTGTTTTGAAAAGCGCCGAGAACTGGAGTATGGTAATATAAACTGTTGTGCTGCGAGCGAGCTGATGTTACACAGCACCTCATGCCACCGCGGTGAGGACACCACGTTGTATTTGGCTCCGGTTAGTGCTCTGAATGGGCTCCTAACCTCTGCATTTCATAGAAAAGAAATCATTTCATTTGCCAGCCCAAGGTGGGCTGATCTGTGCCTTTCAAATGGGGAATATCCATGCACCAAACCAGTTGTCCCAGTTTACAAGGGGAATAGGGACTAAATTGAGGACTGGGGCTGAGGTCTTGCTCTTGTGCATTTTCTATCACGGTTTGTCAACCTGTGGTTCTTGGTGGACTCGTAATCAGTCACACAATAATCCCTGAAATGAGCACAAAGTGATTTTTAAAAGTAATAATAATAAATATACGTTCCATTGCAGGCTTTGGGGTGTTTGGGGAAATAATAAACATTAGGTTTAGACTAATCTTATCCGGCCCTTTGGCAACACCACACGAGCACTTGGGACATCTTTATCCATTAAGTAGGTTGGCCGGTGGTTAAAAAAAGCAGAGGGAAAACAGCTCTTGAGGTCTCTGTGTTGCACAGAAGCTCTTTGTGTGCTGGTATCTGCGTCCCCAGCCCTTGGGGGTCACCCAAACCACCTTCACTTTTGGGGGTTTCTCACCAAAGGTGGTTGTACCTTGAGCTCAGATAAGCAATGGGGCACCTTTGAAGTGCCACTTGTTGCTTTGCAGCCGGTTCCTGACCTGGAGGAGAAGAACCAAGGGTGCAGAAAGCTCGTGTGGTGTCCAACAGGAGTTTCTGATCCATCTTCTCTCCGAATTCTGCGTCTCTTCTACCTGAATGGGGCTTGTCCCAAGGTAGGGGACCCTTTCAAAATCACAGTGATAAGGGAGCAACCAATGTGGAACGACATCTTGCAGGAGCTTTCCACCTCGTGGCTCCACAGGACGACATGAGGTGCCTTGGGAATCCTCAGCGTTCTCCAAATTATCCAGGTATTTGGATAAAACCTCCTCTTGGAGGAGAACTTGCTGGCAAAGCGTGAAGCACTTGGACCCAGCTCTTCAGACCCCATCCACGCTTGGTCCGTGACCGTAGCGAGAGAACTTGAATTTCATGCTGGAATATATCCAGCTGCTGGAGCTTTGTGAACGTTCCCGTGTTTGCAGCATGAAGGAGGATTGACAGCCTTTCAGTTTGGCTGATTTTTAATTGAAAAACACGCTTTTCTTCCAAGCTTTTTTGTCAACCCCAGGAGCGATGACTGCAGGGCTGTTGCTGCAATACCAGCGGTTTTGAAGGTCAGCATCTGCATATTGGTCTTGGCATCTTCGAGCGCTGGAGCAGATGTGTCCCTTTGTGTTGTGTAACTCCTTTGTGGATGTACAGGGTTTATTCTGGTATCACCCAAAGGCTTTTTGTCCGTACAGATTTTCTGCAGTCCTGCTTTACCTTCAAGGGCCGTCCTGGATCTTGACATCTCTGTAGGAAAGGGTTGACTGCAGCCCCTCTGCTGCTCACATTCCACTTAAACATTGGCTTCTCCAGCATGAATGTTGGTTTAAGATGGTAATTTAAGTGTTTACAGCTTCACGTTTTGCCAGCAAGTTCTCCTCCAAGAGGAGGTTTTATCCAAATACCTGGATAATTTGGGGAACACTAAGGACTCCCAAGGCACCTCATGTTGTCCTGTGGAGCCACGAGGTGGAAAACTCCTGCAAGACGTCGTTCCGCATCGGTTGCTCCCTTATCACTGTGATTTCAAAAGGTTCCCCTACCTTGGGACAAGCCCCATTTAGGTAGAAGGGACACAGAATTTGGAGATAAGATGGATCAGAAACTCATGTTGGACAGAATCACGACTGTGACCTCCAGCCCATGGTGAGAACCCAGAATGAAGAGCCTGTCCCTTGGAGCTCTTCATGGGGTGCTCACCTGGAGTTCACAATATATTAATTGGGGTGTGTTGTGTTCAGGACTGTGGTAGGAAACCCATAAACCTGCCCTAGTATTGGTTTTATTTTTTACTCCTGGCTTCCTCTTTAAATTAGAAATGCGTTTTTACACGGATGTTTATGCTCGCTTCATATTTCATATTTGTAAAAATAAATAGAGAGTGACGCAATGTTATTGGAGCAACATTAGTGTTCTATCGCTGCAGGTGACTTTTCATTTCGAATAAAGGAGGAGATAATAATTGAAGCTTATTTCTGGGTCAGGAAAAGGAAAGATTAGAACAGAACCACTCTTGGCTGAGGTGGTTTGTGTCTATGAGACTTTGGGCACCTTGAAGAGTTGCAAGAAAATGTGGCAACAGCCTAAGAAACGAGGAGTGTGGGGCAAGGATATTTGTGTCCTCCCTTGGTTTCATTTGCAAAGCTTGAGATTAAGGATGATGTGAAAGAAGGGATTGTTCATTGCGAAAATGATGGAGAATGACAAATCTCTGGCACAGGAGCTGCTGGAGCGGCCAAGTTAATCTCATCTCATCTCATCTCATCTCTCTGGGTATCGAGTGCAGCTTAAATGCTGAAGTGTGTGAATGAAGAGTTGGCCCAAACCTTCCGGGTGGGTTTGCAGCACAGCCTGGTCCAACCAGCTTTGCTAAAAGGTCGTAGGAAATCAGTAAAATGATCCAAAAAAAGCCAAAATGAGGGAATGCAGAGGGCTGCCTGTGTCTAGCTGGGTTAAATCTGTGTCTTAGATACCGGAATGAAGAGTATTTAATTCAGCAGGTCTACACGTTACCGTCCTATTCTTGTTACCTGGTGTCTTCCCTGGCCTCGCTTATATCGTGCGTTAGCAGAAATTTCACTGCTTTCCCCTCACTAAGCGAGAGACGGGATTTAGAATCAGGATCGGCGCTCGCTGCCGCTCTCCGGTGCCAGAATAATGGATCCGTGACCTGATTTCAACCTGTGAGAGCTGCCATCAAGTAAATATTTGATGGAACTACAGCTTCCCTTTTTAAGTCTGCTGCAGTTTTTCAAGCTAACTCATGGCAAGGTTTTCCTGAGCGACACTTGTTAGCGCCGACTTGTTTATGCAGTTCTCGCTGCTGCTTTTAGAGGTTTTTCTGGCTTCGGGCGTCGTTTCAGCCTCACGTTGTATTTATGTGAAATCCAGGCAGGGCGAGTCAACATGAAATGATATTTATGTCATAATACACGGAAAGGAAGGGAGTTAAATCCATATGTCGGCTCTTAGCCCAGATGGCAACCGTTTTATCACTCAAATCGCGATCTCTCCTTGTACCGAACGACGAACCGAGTCAAGATCTCCAACATGAATTTCTTACCCATCTTTACAAACCTTTATCAGAAGCAATAGTTGCTGTTTGCTAAAATAGGAATATTTGATCCACTTGGCAGTGAAATAACCGCAGGATTTTTCTTAAGAATCCATTTTGCAAGTCAGAACAGAGATTCTAGAACAAATCTACAAGTCTGAAATGTGGACGAAGCCAAGATGAACTTTCTCATTCCAGACCTGAGCTGGTTTATTTTCTAGGAGACCAGAGGTACCAACTGATGGATTATTTGCTGTATGGATGCAAAATTTGAAATAGTAGCTCTGTGCACCAGTCCCTGCCCCTGAATATCTTACGAATGTAGATTAAAGTTACAACTTCATAGGAAAGCAGAGGGTTTTGCTGGATTTCAAGGGAATGGCCGAGGACCCAAAGATCAGAATGTTGCCAGCGTATTTTAAGGTTTATATAGCCGTATATAGCGAAAGCTGGTATTTCTTTGAAACTAGTCCAATTCTTTGGCTGTTTTCTGCTATTTACCGCTGTGTCTCTTTACAGGATTCATGAATAAAATTTTCCATCCCAACATCGACGAAGCGTAAGTACATCAGTATCACAGTATGTTTGGGATTGGAAGGGACCTCAAAAGATCATCTAGTCCAATCCCCCTGCTGGAGCAGGAACGCCTAAGTGAGGTCGCACAGGAACATGTCCAGGCGGGTCTTGAATGTCTCCAGAGAAGGAGACTCCACAACCCCCTCGGGCAGCCTGTTCCAGTGTCTGTCACCCTCACTGAGAAGTTTTTTCTCAAATTTAAGTGGAACCTCTTGTGTTCCAGCTTGATCCCATTACCCCTTGTCCTATCATTGGTTGTCACCAAGAAGAGCCTGGCTCCATCCTCATGGCACTCACCCTTTATATATTTATAAACATTAATAGGGTCCCCTCTCTTAGTATCCTCTTCTCCAAACTAAAGAGCCCCAGCTCCCTCAGCCTTTCTTCATAAGGGAGATGCTCCACTCCCTTCAGCATCTTTGTTGCCCTGTGCTGGACTCTCTCCAGCAGTTCCCTGTCCTGCTGGAACTGAGGGGCCCGGAACTGGACATAATATTCCTGATGTGGTCTCACCAGGGCAGAGCAGAGGGGCAGGAGAACCTCTCTGACCTACTGACCACCCTCTTCTAACCCACCCCAGGTACCATTGGCTTATTGGCCACAAGGGCCCAGTGCTGGCTCATGGTCATCCTGTTGTCCACCAGGACCCCCAGGTCCCTTTCCCCTACACTGCTCTCTAATAGGTCATTCCCCAACTTACACTGAACCTGGGGTTGTTCCTGCCCAGATTCAAGACTCTACACTTGCCCTTGTTAAATTTCATCAGGTTATTCCCCGCCCAGCTCTCCAGCCTGTCCAGGTCTCTGATGGCAGCACAGCTTCCAGTGTCACCACTCCTCCCAGCTTAGTGTCATCAGCAAACTTGCTGATAGTCCACTCTATTCCCTCGTCCAAATCGTTAATGAATATATTGAATAATATTGGCCCCAGCACTGCCCCCTGGGGCACTGCACTAGATACTGGCCTCAACTAGACTCCGCACCATTGACTACCACTCTCTGGCTTCTCTCCTTAAGCCAGTTTGCAACCCACCTCACTACTCTAATGTCCAGACCACCCCTCCTCAACTTAGCTGCGAGGATGCTGTGGAGACTGTGTCAAAGGCTTTACTGAAGTCAAGTACATCCCTCACGTGCGTTTTCTTCCAAGGGGTTTGTCTAATCGTAACTGTATTTTGGCTTCACAATAATACGCCAATGACTTGAATTAATAACCCCCATCAACCCAGAACAGGCGATTTGATAGAAGCGGATGTTACGGTAACAATTTCCTTTCTTTTGTGCAGAATATATTCATGTAATTAAAGGCTGCCCCTCTATTAACCACAAGAGAGGGGGGAATCGTAGCGTATCTGAAACTGTGGGGCAAGGGAAGAGAAGGGGTAAATACATGAAATCCGCAGAGTATTTTTGAGCGTGACTGCATTTAATTCCATCCTTTCCATGTGTTTCAGGTCGGGAACTGTATGTCTAGATGTAATTAATCAAACTTGGACAGCTCTCTATGGTGAGTTTCGCACTTCCCCGAAAACTGGAGGCAGTTTGGTCAACTTTTGTTGTTCTTGTTTGGTTTTTTTGTTTGTTTGCTTGATTTGGGGGTTTTTTAACTGAAGTTTTAGGCTCCTCGCTGAGCCAAGGCCACGTCAAAAATAACATTTTTCTGTGAAAATGCTTTTGTGACCCGTTTTTATGCCAGAAAGGAGAAAATATCCCATAAACCTCACAAAAGATCGCTCAATCCATTGCTTGGTGTTGTCTGGCAACTGCAAAATAATTCAGCATTGAAAGAGAGTGACCATGTCTAAAGTGAAACCTTGTTCCTCGTTCACGTTTTGTAGGTGTATTTGAGCTGCTGTTCTTTGTGCACAGGACTATGAACCCATTTATACAGAAGACAGAACCAGAAACCTGTTCCATTCCATTCTGTGTTTCCCATTAGCTCACATCTGGCTATAACTCCTTTTTAGAGCTATAAACCATGAGTTCATAGCTGAAAACCCGTTGAAATGGCATTTAGAGAGAGATCTGAAATTGTTTAAAGATGTACAGTTGGGTATCTAGTCTAGGTTGGCTGCATTTTAACAATGTGAACTTCAGTTACGCTTCGAGGAACGTACACATCAAATCCTTCACATTCTTCCACGATAATCTGAATTTCACCTGTGGAAGCTGAAGCTTTGAAGCCGTTGCTAGAGAGACAAGCTACTTCACCTTCCTCACCAGCACAATTGGTGAGGAAACACCAAGACTTGGTGAATCCCGAGCGGGAAATTGCCATAGCAACTCGGTGAACTTTACTCCTCGTCCGAACGCCTGAAGTCCTCACGTAGTAAATGCGTTTCATACACTTCACCTGGTTTTGTTGTGCGAGACCAGCTTAGCCATGACCCCGGTGGCGTAGATAATGGAAGAAAAGGGTGGGTTTGTGTCCTGGGAGGATCTGATGCCAGACGAAGGAATAAAGCGGTGTCAGCACACCTCTATATCTGCTGGGGATGAGCCTGTGGGGTTCAATCCACGCAAAATCTAGCTCGGTGCCACGTGTGCTGCTGTTCCACGGCCTTAAATGCAGATTGTGGGGACGGCCAGGTAAAGAAAATAAACCACGGTGTAACTAGTGCTGGTTTTTGCACTCTGCTAGGCCGGGTTTTGCTTTGGAAGCCCGGCAGGGATAGGGTTTCTGCGCTATTTCCAAATAATTCCACAGGAGGGCTTTGTGCGAGAGGTTTCCTAATGGGTGCTGCTGTGGTTTTGTCATCATTATTGCTCGTAAAGGTAGAAGAAACCAGCTTATTATTTCCTATGCTTGTGGTGTATTAATATCAGCAAGCTTGCAAAAATCTTTGTTTTTCTTGTGAAATCAGTGACAGGTTTTAGGCAACTTGAAGGTGTCAGGTGTTCATTGTGTACAGAACACGTTCCACAGTCACTGGTGGAATTCGATGTTAGAAATCACGTTATTTGATGGTCATCTTATTGCAAACTTCCCTTCCCTTGCCTCAAATTTGCGGGGAGGACGTGGGAGTGACTCCGTTCGCTTGGCCCCTTCGCTCAGAACTCATCAAACCCTCAAACCACTGTCACCACTTGCAGGGTTTTGCCTCCTTAAGTCAAAAAAAGGAGGCGGCCCATTTCTGACCACGATATAAAAAGGGGAAAACAATATTTCCCGATGCTCCTCGGCACAGCTGCGTTGTTTGGAACGTCACCCTTTTAAACCAGAGCACCCCTGTGCTGGCAGAGGATATGGGTCAGATAAGTCAAGGAGCAACTGAGGTGGAAGAGACCCAGAATAGCTACCAATACATTCCTGAGAACGTCACGGTTGAATTCCCTCTCCTTCAAGTATCAAGTCTTCAGCGCTATGGTCAGGCTTCCAGCACATGTTCAACTCGTTCCTGCTAAGCCAATGTTACTTTTTGGGATTTGAAAGGACGAGGAAATTACTGAGGTCTCTTAAAAATCCCTGCAGCGTGTCCTGTGAACCACGGTGGCCTCCCAGGGCTCTGCTTGCTCAGCGTGTGGGAGATGTTAGTTGTCTAACAGCCACAACTACTTTATTTGAGCCTGCTCCACAGACAGACTTGACCAACTTCTTGCTGATGGTGTCCGTACCCAGTTCCAAAGAGGGTTAATTGATTCACCCAGGACAAGCCATGGAAATAAGTATTTTTATAGAGCATTCTCACTGGTTTTTTGTGGTCCCTTTTTGGATTAGGATCCTTTTTGCAGTTGCTGTTGCGTTGATCCTAGAAGCAGCTGGTGGCACCTTGCCATGCTGGTCATGGCACACCTGGTCAAGGAGCCGTCTGTGCTCCAAAGGACATTGTCACTGTCCTTTGCCAGTGTTGGAAGGGGCAAAAGCTTCTATAGTAGGAAGAGATTTTGGGTTAAAACCACATAATTTCTTAGTGGTGTCGCTGTATAGCAGAGACTAAGCGGTTGCTATCCGTAGCAATCAATGTCATTATTTTTTGCAGTTGAATGATGAAGTATCAGCTATAATGAACCCTGCACTCTTGAGTGTATGAAGCTGTAGCTTTTCCTCCTCCTCAGGGAGGTTTATGCTGAATTATGCGACTGAGGTAGTCGTAGCGCAGTGTCCATATGTCCTGGACGTGTTGATGAAGAAGGGAAGACCTGACAAAACCTCGAATCTTCTTCAGTCCTCTTGAGCAAGATCTGAAAGCGCATTCTGAAAACACACCCGTTGGTAGATCTGCAGAGGTGCTGGTGAAGATCTGCCTACATCTACCGTGTGACTCTTCCAAGGCTGTAACTTTGCTGGCGATGGAGTTTGTTGTGGCTGCGGCCCAGAGCCAGAGTAGCTGTTTACCCAAGGACATTCGCAACCTGCCTGGACGCGACCCTGTGCGATCTGCTCTGGGTGAACCTGCTGTAGCAGGTGGGTTGGACTGGGTGATCTTCTAGAGGTGCCTTCCAACCCCAGCCATCCTGTGAGAGCACTTGGAGATGTCTCTCCCTACCTGCCCACCCATTTTGATGAAAGTATTAGAAAGCTGAGGGCTTTGAGGTCCCTGCCCTCCATCAGATCTCGTTGAATTTAGTAGCAACGCAAGGCTCAGTGGTGGCTCAGGGATAGTCACACAGGCTGGTTCCTCTAAGAGGCAGGTTGAGATGAGGAAGGCTAGACAAGGAATTTGCTACACTGAGGGTGGTGAGAGCCTGTCCCAGGTTGGCCAGAGAGGTGGTGGATGAACCATCCCTGGAGACATCCCAGGCCAGGCTGGATGGGGCTCTGAGCAACCTGAGCTGCTGAAGATGTCCCTGCTCATGGCAGGGGCTTGGAACTAGATGATCTTTAAGGTCCCTTCCAATCCAAACCCTTCCAAGATTCTACAAACCCAACCTCAACCACTTCAACTCAACCTCCCCCACTCAACCTCAACCTCTTCAACCTTCTTGACCCAACTTCAACCTCACCTCAACCTCTTCAACCTGAGCTGGTGAAGATGTCCCTGCTCATGGCCAGGGGTGGGACTAGATGAGCTGTGAAGGTTCCTTCAACCCAAACTGTTCAATGAGTCTATGATTCTATGATCAACTGCTCACGTGGTGGCTCTGAGATGGTGTTGGGCTTCTCTCCTGACAGCTCCGCTCTGGTCCATGCTGGAAGAGACTGGTGATGCTCATCTGCAGGCAGGATTTCTCTGCCACCAGGAGAAAGACAATGCTGGTCTGCCTGTATCACCAGTTCTCCAGTAGCTGGAATAAACCTGGCACCAAGCCCCAACCCGGGGTTTAATCTCCGCTCTGTGTGGGTGCACGTGGTCCTTCTGAAGCCCTCGAGGAGAAACGATGACGCTGGGTTTGTTTCTGAACACCCTCACTCCTCAAGTGTGCTCCTTGTTGTCTCAGGGATGTGGGAGGAGGGTTTTGTGTGTCCACAATTACTCATCGACACCAGATGAGTTCCCTGTTGTGGATTATTCAGTGACAGATGCCAGCTGGCACCAAGGTGTTAATGTGAGCTCTTCACATTCCACAAATTGTTTTGAGCTGGAGGAGGGACTTGTTGGTTGCTCTTTCTATGAACACAATCATCTAAAGCACTTTGGGAGATGCTTTATGCTTGAGATCTGTCAATTTAGTCATGGAGCATAACACATTTGAAGATGTTAATAGAAGGAGGCAGGAATAGGAGGAGAATTCAGTGAGGGGTGAAGCACCAGTGCTGCTTGTTTTTCTTTTTCCCCTCTTTTTTAAAACCAGGGCTGAGCCTCAATGGGAAACAAGACAATTGTGACCATTCACTTTTTTGCTTAACCCACAAATATCTATACCTACATCATCAGGATTTTAAACAGTTTGTGCAGTCACCTGGGGAGCTGCAGCAATACCTCTTAGCAGCCCTGTCTGTGTTTTCCCCGACGCAGTTTCCTTTATTTTAACTTGTTCCCAGATTTTCAGCACATTTGCCCTTGAAGCTTCGTGCTCCTCTTGCAGGATAATTAATCAGACTGACTCTGGGCCTATGGACATGAACAACCATCTCTTTTACTTGCAGATCTCACCAATATATTTGAATCGTTCCTGCCCCAGCTGCTGGCCTATCCCAACCCTATAGATCCTCTAAATGGTGACGCTGCAGCCATGTACCTCCACCGACCAGAAGAGTACAAACAGAAAATTAAAGGTAAGGGTGTAAATAACATGTTGTGGCGTGAGTGACGTTACTGTGATTCCACCCTGGGGGAATGAGGAAGGTCCTTGCTGCGTGTTTGTTTTTCCGTGCCCATTCCTTCCCCTAATAGAGTCACCATCCGTTTTATTAATTAATGGGGATAATCAGAAATAAGGGGTGGATGAGCTGCTCCTGTGATTTATGCAATATGTGGGGAAGGGTTTTGAAATTGATTAGCAGACCCTAAGCAGGGAAGGCTGTAAGCGAACTGGATTTAGGATTCAGCACAACTTTGAGAGATCCAAGAAACAATTTGGAAGAAAATGTGTGTGAGCACCGAAGGGCCAAGAACTGAAGCAGGACCATCCAGTTGCACAATTACTGGATAGAAAGTGGCTCGTTAGCAGTTCTTTGGAAAGTGATCTGAGAGCAGCAATCAAGGAATGATGAAGGTGATCAATCAAGGTGATGAAGCACTTTCGTACTGTAACAGAGTGCGAATTTGCCGTAAATGCCAAGTAATCCTTCTCTGCTGCTTCCTAGTTAAGCCCAGGTTTACTGGTGCCCAGTTCAGGGACTGCCTTTGTATTAGGAAAGGCTGAGAGAACTGGGATTGTTCAGGCTTGAGAAAAGAAGGTTCAGAGAGACCTCAGCACCATGTTATGGTATTTAAAGGGTGGCTACAAAGAAGACGAAAACTCCCTTTTTACAAGGAGTCCCATGGAAAAGATGAGGCGTAACGGGTACAAGTTACTCCATGGGAGATTCCAGTTGGACCAAGAGGGAAATTTTTCCTGATGAGAACAATCAGTGATTGGAATCATCTCCCCAGGGAAGTGGTGGATTCCCCAACATTGGCCATGTTTCAGGTTCAGTTGGACAGGGTGCTGGGCCAGCTTGTCTAGACCGGGCTTGTGCCAAGAAATGTTGAACCAGATGATCCTTGTGGTCCCTGGTGTTCCATGATTCTGTGATTTAAGAAAGCTGTAAACCACTTAGTAATGTCTCAAAGGGTGGAACAAGGGCAGATTGTCTTGAAGATGCGTCTTAAGGTGAGAGATGGAGAGACTCGGAGGAGTTTAATCTAGAGGACCGAATGAGGTTATGAGCTTTTACGTCTCAAAGGTGCCTTCAAAGAGCAAGGAAATGATGTATCCTGTGAGCAGGATGTGTTTGCAGGTGTGTAAGTTGGCTGGGGGAGCCCAGGTTAAACATTTCCAGACGTGAGGAAGAAATATTGTACACTGAGGGTGCTGAGAGCCTGGCCCAGGTTGCCCAGAGAGGTGGTGGCTGCCCCAAAACCATGGACTTTATTTCTCCCCTGATCCACTGAACACAATCAGCATTCAATCCAGTGGTGGGAAATCTACAGATTGGGTCTTCAGCTACATTTTTAAGACACCATGACTACCTGATTATTTTTGGGGGGTTATTGAATAACCACAAGACTCGTTTGTCCATGAGAGCCCTACCAGGAAGGTTTGCAGGGCCCATTCCACAAGGGGAGCATCCACAAGTGGCACGATCTAATCGTCTCATAGAATCAATTCAGTTGGAAGAGACCCTCAGGATCATCGTTGTGAAGCAGCCGTTTTCCTTAACGGAGTGTTGTGAAAGCTTGGTCTTGTCATAGTATTTATTGGTAGAGTCCTTCCACCAGCTCTGCAACATCACTCCGGAGCGGTTAAACCTTGAGTCAATTCGTTCCGATGCAAAATGACTCTTCGTCACCTGCAATTCTTGTTTGAGGGCGGAACTACAAATGAGGCCAAGCGAAGCTGTGATTTAAATACCGAGTTATTCAACCCACTTTGTTTGACTCCTGACGACTGCGTGACAGGATTGTAAAAACCACCCTGCAGATCCGGCCTGCTCGGTGTCCTGGAGTCCACTGCCTGTTTTTCATATGACAAAGCTTCCAGGCAAAATAGTTTGTCAGATAAAATCTCCAGGGCAAACACAAGGGACGCTTTGGGTGTCCTCTGTGCTTTAATGAATGACTTCAAAAAGAAAAAGATACACCCTGGAAAAGAAAGCAAATAAACTGATGCTAACCAACAGCAAGGCCTTCAAGATCTGAGGACATCCCTCGGGGAGGCTAAATGGAATATTCTGCTCCTCCGTTTCCATCCTGACAACCAGGTACAGGCTGTGAAGATGATCTGGAAGGAGTTTTAAGTGCTTGCAACATGTTCTGTGTTCCATATACCCAAGAGTCCGGCCTCCCAGGCTTGCGTGACAAGTAGAAGATGGAACTAAACGCTGTCATTCCTCATATTGTAGCGTTTTTAAAAATAACCTTGGACACGTTAAAATTGATGGGAATGGGTTGTTGTAGCAGCTTCTCGGCTCTGGAAACTCGGTAGCGCAAATAAATAATTGCTGCTTTTCTTCATTTTTTAGTTATGAGCGCACAGAACAGTTGTTTGACATAGCGGTAGCGAAGAGATGGGCGTAGCCTTAGAGATGCGGCCCAAGGTTTGTAGTTCTTGCGGTTCTTGATACGAGACCTGAACAAGTAAGCCTTTATGGTGAAATTCCAGTCGAGTCCTTTGAAACACCAAGATGGCTCATGGGCTCGTACCAGCCGCTTGTTCTTGTTGCTCCAGATGAATCAAAGCGATGTGTCTCTGGTAGGAACAGGCGCACCAAGACTTTCCCTTCTTGAACAGGCTTTGGTGGAAGACACTTGGCCAGTATTTAGATGTTTCCATTTTCTTCCTTTCATAGACTGAAGATACAACTTCAGCATTCAGATCAAACCTTCAGAAAGCTCAGGGGCTTGGTAGCTTTCCTGGTAGAAGATATTTTAAGCTTGAAGTGCTTCAAGTTGTGTTTTCGCTTCAATGATTTAGGCTTAATTAGGTCTTTTCTAACAGTAAGAAAAGTTGGTTTCTGTATCTGAATCACCCAGAGAGCGCTTGAAGTCGTCGGTGGGGAATTTCTGCCTCCTCCTGCCCTGGTCACTGGCTTGTGGCTGCTATTCTGGGGACTCCCGTGGCAGCTACAGCATTTATTTAGGTGAGTTTGGGGTAAACACGGACGGAATGTGTTTCTGAGGTTGCCACTAAGGCGTTGCCTTTGTCATCCAAGGTCTTCCAGCAAACTTGGGTTCCCTTTGCTGGACTGTGCGAGGAATAACAACTTCTCTGGGTAAAAACCCCTTTTCCAGAGGGAGAAGAATCCTTGGAAAGCTTTGGGAAGGGAGCAGCCCCTACAACGTCTTGTCAGCATCCCATCCATCCCCTTAGCTCTGCTCGGTATCTCTTGCCCACCCACCTTCCTGTCCAAATTCTCCGAGGACACGCTGCTTTTTTGGGGTCCCTCCTTCAGTTCCTCCCTCTCACCTCTAACCTATTAGGTCTGGTGCACCGGTTCTCGCTTTGCAGTGTCCATCTTGTGGCAGATGCTCCCCAGACTCCAAAATCTTGTTCTCTGGTGCAGATGGGAGACACAGACAGGGCAGAGGCTCCACAATGACACGGGCAAGCGCCTTCCAAGAACACAGTTCTAAGCAGCCAGGACCTGAGGATGGACTCAGAAGCACCTTCCAGCCCATTCTCACAGCTTTTCCAGGATGGAACAAGGAGTTTGGGCTCTGTGTCCTTACATCAGCTCCAGAAATGTGGAAGAAACCCCCAGACCTCTTGCTGAGTGTTTCCTCTTCCAGGAGGCTGAAGGATGGAAGGAGAGCTCTCTTTAAGAACAACCAGGCTTTGCAAAGCCTGGTCTTTAAAACCTGTCTTGTAGCACTTGCTTATTTGGCGTCAGGCATGTCCTTCTGCAGCTTTTCCGTGCATCCACCTGCTGATAGGATATGGAATAAAATGCAATAATCTGTGCTCCTGGAGGAGAGATGCTCCTTGTGGATCTCATTCCCTGGAGGAACTGAAGAACATCCAGTTGGGACAGCTGCTGGGCTGGCACTGGGACGCAAAGGGGCTCATCTTCGAGCACAAAAGGATGGCAGTATTCCCTCTTTCTTCAGATACTTTAAATACTGCTGTTTGGAGGAAGCTTTGTCATATTTTAGTGCCTTCGTATCTGGAAAGGTAACAAGTTCACCACTGGAATTCCCCACCAGCAGCGTGAGGACATCCACCCCTCCTTCCCAAAGCGTGTGATCTGCTGTCGGGATACAGATGTTACATCCCTTCTTCTTGCTGTGAAGCCGCTTTCTCGCTGTCAGGTGGAAAAGAGGAGATAAATAAGAGGGAGGTTTGGAAGCTGAGGCCGAGCACCCCTTCTTTAGCCCAGTTTGGTGCCAGATTTTCACCCCTGCTCCATCCTGCACATGTATAAGGAACAGAATTTCTCCGCTCAAGGTAGCCTGGCAGCTGGGGACACCTTGTACCTCAGAGGGGACACTGCGGGACCCTCCTGCATCCACAAAGTGCTTCCCAGACTCAATCTAACTTACCTGCTCCGCTTTACGTTGCGTTTTTGCTCCGTCCCTGTGCACAGAGGTGACCGTGGAAGCCACACAAGGCACAGTTGGCAGCAGTTCCCCCACCCGCCGGCAGGAATCCCAGTAAAACCAGTTTCCCTGCTTGCTGGGCAGCCTCCTGCTCCTCCTGGCTCCAGTTCAAGGTGCTGAGCTGGGTGCTGAGAGCCCGTGTGGTTTGCACCCCGCTGTGTGACACCTTTTCTGTTGGTGACCAGAGCTCCGTGCTGGTCCCCAGCTCATCCCGTGGCCACTGTTGGATGTTCCGAGGGTAAAACCAGAGCCCAGGGCAGCCCCGTGTTTAGTTTAGGGCTGGGGTAGGAAGCTTTTGCTTTTTATTTTAAAAACGGAAAGTGCTGTAGTTTTCTGCTCTGCTCTCCCCATCCTTCCTTAAACTCTGCTTATGCAGAGTTTAGTTTGGGAGTTTAGTCTCGCTCTCAGCTTGGCTCCAGCTTATGCAGAGTTTAGCCTGGATGTTTAGTCTCGCTCTCAGCTTGGCTTCAGTGACAGTTGTTCTGTGCTATCATTTTAAGCTCTGAGAGCTAAATTTCTTAAAGTCAGGCTACATAACGGTGACATCTCAGTGGCTTTTAGGTTTGTTCTCTAGATCAACGTAGTAGCTCCAATTTTGGCAGTAAATCGAATTCTCTCCTATTAGGTGCGATATATCATACTAGGGAGAACTTGGGTTCTTTCCAGCTATGAATGTACGTGGTGCTGATGTAGAAGCTTTGGGATCAGACTTGTTTTCAAGAGTCTTGCACATCTCTGAGGTTGTTGATGGACGACGCTGCCTCCGGTCTGAGAAACATCGGAGCTCATCAAACACGCCGTGACCCAACCAGCCGTTATCGTAGCTCACCCACCCTCTGCCTGTTGAATATACGCTGCTTATATGTCTCTTTATTTTATTTTCTGTCACCTACAGAATACATTCAGAAATATGCAACAGAAGAAGCACTAAAAGAACAGGAAGAAGGCACCAGGGACAGCTCGTCCGAGAGCTCCATGTCCGACTTCTCGGAAGACGAGGCTCAGGATATGGAGTTGTAGTAGAAGAGGCAACCCTGCTTTTCAGAGAGACTCTAATTTCCTAACCATGAGAAGCAGACTATAATATTCATATTTAAACAAAGCAATTTTTTTTATTACTAAACAAGGTTTTTATGAATAATAGCATTGATATATATATATATATATCACCCTTTAGATCTTGATTTTTCTTTTTCTTGGTCATTTCTCGAACCCGAGGTGCATAGCATATTCCCACATTCCATTTTGGTAGCAATATGCAGCCCGAATGCATGCATTCAAAATTCCATTTGGCCAAGTCGACTTGTGTGCTACTGAACTGTCAGCTAACAAATAAAACCACAGCTGCCCCGGTAGGTAGGGAGTTAGCAACAAAAAATGAGAAAAAATTGAAAAAAAAAAGAGATGTTTGCTTTTCTTATCGCTGTTTCCAAAGACACCACCTTGGACGCCAACGTGGGGACGGCGTTTTGCTCGAGGTCTAAAAGCTTGGGGGATGCTACTGGCCGTGTAGATCAGACAGTGGAAGGAAAGGTGCTCCTTCAGGTCAACCTTTGGTCATATTTGACGCGGAGTCGCATTTAATCAAAATAAAAGCAGTGCAAATGCATGGAGCTATTCAGAGCATTGACGCTTCAAAGTTTTGACTTGGATTTTAAGTCCGTTTTTATATGTGGACTCCTGCCTGCCCTGGCGAGCCGTAGGGACTGCCAACCACTGCTCTATTCGCTTTGGGGACTTTGGAAAACCTTCACCTGGATGTTAATTCACTTTCTTGGTCTGGATTACGAGCTGGTCCCTTTTCTGGGAGGAAAAACAAGAAGTAAACCACAAGCGATGCTTGCTGAACAGTGCTTTGATTTAGCTGGAGCACATGTGAAGTCAAACTGTCATAGTTGGGAAACTGCTGCCCTTTAATGGCTTCAAGTTTGCTTTATTTCTTTTTTTTTTTTAATTATTATTATTTTGGGTTCTTTTCTTGCTTGAAATATGGTTAAACACCTGGCAAACACTCTCCATCTCCTCAGAAGGTCCTCGGACCGGATGGATTTGCCTTGCTGAGAGCTTCAGATCCACCAAGATCGGCCCATTGCCCGTAGTCCACGAATCCATCGGCACTGATTTGATTTGCCTTTTTCTGTTGGTTTTCCCCCCGTTCCCCCTCCTGCACCAGCTTTGTCGCCATCTGCTTGTGTGTGTGCAACAGGATTAACATTTCTGAAAAGTTAACGAAGAGTATGATCTAGAAAAAGAAAAAAATGAATAAAAAAAGAGCCTAAAAGCACCAATTGAGGAAGCAAGTGAATCTGCTCTGGTTTGGTTTATTATTGCTTTTTTTTAAGTTCTTTTTTGTCCAGAATGCTTCTGGATTGAAACATTTGATTTCTTCTGGTGTCTTTCAGTGAGCTGAGATTTGTTTGTTCGCTTTAATCTACAAAATCTAATGTAGTAAATGTCTCTCCGGGATGCCGGGATACTTGAATTCGGATCATTGTGCATTGGAGATTCCAACCAAGCTGAATGTTACCTGCTGTATTTTTTGGGGGGAGGTTCTGGGGGGGGTTTGGACACGACGTTTTCATTTGTGATGCGACCTACAGGACAGCGCATGGAAAACTCCCCCAGCCCAGCAACACTCGAGCGGAGTTTTCAATGTCAGGCCTGGTACCTTCGTCATTCTCCCAAAACTGTTGTTTCTTTAGGACGTTTCGAGTCGTTGGGGTTGGGAGCTTCCAATCCTATTTCTCATTCATAAAGCACAATCAATTTATTACTATCCTTTCTTTTGGGGGAAAAAAACCAAACCCTCGTAAACCCACTTTGCTTTAGCATGATTTTCCTTAATAAAAACTATACAAAGAATTTCCTTCACGTTCATTACGGGCATGAAGCAAAGGGTTTTTTCCTCCCTTTTTCCTTTAATTTCCAAGCAGTAACGTTAGGGCTGTTGCTAGTGATGTGCTGAAGTTCTCTATCTAGCATTTGTGGCTTGTCGGAAGGGTAATATTAACTATTTAACATGTAATGGTGTACTTAACTCTTATCTAGCACGCTGCTTTCTCATTTCTTTGGGGCGGGAGGGGCCACGTTTTGCTGGCACTTGTTTAATTTGCTTTATCTGCCGAGGCGGCAGTTTGCTTGTGCTATAACCTTTACTTGTAGGTGCTACTTAGGAGTAGAGTTAAGTGCTGGGTGGTGATATCAGTTTAAAAGATTAAAAAAAAAAAAAAGAAAAAAAAACGACAAAAAATCACAATAAAAATTTGTATTTTTTCAATATTGTATAACGATAGTGTTCTAATTACCTCATCCCACCTTCCTTTTGCAGGTGTTGCGTCCCCGACGCTCCATTTAGCGCATCCAACCTCTCGTACGTTCCCCCCGCCGCCTTTTGGGCAACGCAGCTCCTGCTAAACGGGGCTTTGCCACCAAAAATAGTGGTGAGGCCGCGAGGGCTTTAGAGCCCCAAAAATGTGTCCCAGACCCCTCGAGGTGCCACTAAAGTCCCCACCTGGGCACAGAGGTGCCAAAATGCTGCTTTTTTTAAAAAAAAGAATAAACATTTAAAGATGCTTCTAGGGGTTGAGATGGGTTGGGAGCGTTTGCACCCCATGAGCTTCCCCTCCATCATTTTTCACCTCTATTTTTTCCCCAAATCTCCATATTTCTCCCAAAATAACCCTCCCCCCCCAAACAGTTTGTAAATTAAACTACACCTACGTAGCCTGGAAGAAAAGGTGGAGCCGTATCGAAGCGAGAAAGCTCTTTCTTTTGGTCAGCTAGAGGGGTTTGTTGTCATGGTGGTGTCACCGTCGGAGTGACGGGAATTTCTCCGCCAACCCACTGGACCCCGGGTTGAATTCTCCGCTATTTTGGAAAGAACCTTTGGCTTCTGTTGCTGTGACTCTTCCTTTTGCCATCAAGGTTTTTGGGGGACGTGAGAAGCCGAGTTGCCGTGTCCCTTGGTGGCACTTGGTGCCACCCTCACCCTCCGTGATGAGCTTTTCCCGCCCCGCAGGTGGGTTTGGTGAACGCGGAAGGATCCGGACGTGGGGACAACCCCCAGCAGAGCTTTGGCGCTCATCCTCCTGCCTCCATGCTTGAACCCCAACCCATCTCTCTCTTCACGTGTCCATCCATCCCTCAAAACGCGCTGGAGAGCCGGGACGCCCCGTCCCGTCTCCTCCTGGTGGGTGTCCCTGTCAGCCGGGCCCCTCCTTTGGGAAGGCTAGGAGGTGTTTGATGATTTTCTCTTCTTTTCGCTTCTTTTTGTGCTCGTTCGAGTCCTGCTGGCACTTGAGCGGGGTGTTCACAGCGTGAGAAATGGCCGTGGCTTGACCGCCTGGGTTTGGTACCTGTTGTGTGATACTTGAAGAGATCAGGGGTGTTTTTTGCCCTTTGGTTGAGTCACCTCTTTATTTTTGCTTCTATTTTCTCCTCTTTTTTTCTTGCGGTGTCGATGCAGCGGGCACATTCACCACCCCGATGAAGAAATGCCTCTTCTCTAAGAGTATAACCTCTCCAATAGTTGTGTATAATTCAAGAACTGTAAACATTTTTTAAAAAAATAATAAAATATGTATATACCTTGAAGCTTGGCTGATGCTTCATGGCTGGTAGCTTGGGCTTGCAGGGAAGACCATGGACTTTCCAGCGTTGACTCCACGTCCCATCGGGACTTCACTCATGACCCATCTACACCAGATTGAAGCCCTTCCAGGGAATCTTCTGCCTGGAGATGATCTGCTGGAGGTGGGAGCAGAGGTGGGTTGGACTGGATGATCTGCTGGAGGTGGGAGCAGAGGTTGTGGGTTGGACTGGATGATCTGCTGGAGGTGGGGGCAGAGGTTGTGTCTTGGACCAGATGATCTGCTGGAGGTGGAAGCAGAGGTGTGTTGGACTGGATGATCTGCTGGAGGTGGGAGCAGAGGTGGGTTGGACCGGATGATCTGCTGGAGGTGGGAGCAGAGGTTATGGGTTGGACTGGATATCTGCTGGAGGTGGGAGCAGAGGTGGTGGGTTGGATGGATGATGTGCTGGAGGTGGGAGCAGAGGTGGGTTGGACTGGATGATCTGCTGGAGGTGGGAGCAGAAGTTGTGGCTTGGACTGGATGATCTGCTGAAGGTGGAAGCAGAGGTGGGTTGGACCGGATGATCTGCTGGAAGTGGGAGCAGAGGTTGTAGGTTGGACTGGATGATGTGCTGGAGGTGGGAGCAGAGGTTGTGTCTTGGACCGGATGATCTGCTGGAGGTGAGAGCAGAGGTGGGTTGGACTGGATGATCTGCTGGAAGTGGGAACAGAGGTTGTGGCTTGGACTGGATGATGTGCTGGAGGTGGAAGCAGAGGTGGGTTGGACTGGATGATTTGCTGGAGGTGGGAGCAGAGGTCGCTTGGACTGGATGATCTGCTGGAGGTGGGAGCAGAGGTTGTGGCTTGGAGCGGATGATCTGCTGGAGGTGGAAGCAGAGGTGTGTTGGACTGGATGATCTGCTGGAGGTGGGAGCAGAGGTGGGTTGGACCGGATGATCTGCTGGAGGTGGGAGCAGAGGTTATGGGTTGGACTGGATATCTGCTGGAGGTGGGAGCAGAGGTGGTGGGTTGGATGGATGATGTGCTGGAGGTGGGAGCAGAGGTGGGTTGGACTGGATGATCTGCTGGAGGTGGGAGCAGAAGTTGTGGCTTGGACTGGGTGATCTGCTGAAGGTGGAAGCAGAGGTGGGTTGGACCGGATGATCTGCTGGAAGTGGGAGCAGAAGTTGTAGGTTGGACTGGATGATGTGCTGGAGGTGGGAGCAGAGGTGGTGGGTTGGACTGGATGATCTGCTGGAGGTGGGAGCAGAGGTGGTGGGTTGGATGGATGATCTGCTGGAGGTGGGAGCAGAGGTTGGTTGGACTGGATGATCTCCAGAGGTCCCTTCCACCCGCAACCAATCTATGATTCCATTATTGTGCACACCCAATGCGTTGATGGCCGTTCTTGGCATAGTTGACTCCTCCTCCAGCTCTGTGCAGGTGGCCGAGTGATGTCCGTCCATGCCCGGTGACCACGACCGAGGCACCAGTGCTGGTTTTTGAGGTTTTAGGCTGGAAATGGGTGCTAAGTGCAGCCACAGGGCATCCACCCTGCCCTCGTAGGGTGGATTTCTTCCGAGGTTCCTTCTTGCAGCAGGATGAGTCGTTGCAGGTGACACCACGGCCATTGTGGGAGCCATTTGGTGGCCCGTAATTGTGGCAGAGGTGGCTGTTTGCTGTATAATCACGCCTAATTTTGGCTCGATGTTATGGGGGGATTTGGATGACATATACGGGGGATGTAACGGGGAGTGGGGACAGTTCAAGGACCCCAAGCTGGTATTTAGGGGGCCACAGGTGACCAGGGAAGGTGACAACAGCCTGGCATGTGGCTTGTCCTCAACCTGCTTTAACTCGCTGTGCCTGCTGTCCCAAATTTGGTGGCGCTGAGTGAGACCTTCCTCTCCATCCTCCTCCTCCCGCACTCTTCCAGGTCCAGCCGTTGCTGTTTGTCACCCGAGGGTCCAGCCTGGGGACAGGGCGGCAGGTCCGTGTCGTGCCAGTGCCACCTGCTGCCAGCACCCAGCCTGGCAGCCCTGGGCACCTTCGGGGGCTGCTGGGTGGGGACACCCTGTCCCGGTGACACCTCCTGGGGTCACCAGCCCTCCGGACTCTGTCCCTTGCCCTGGGGACCTGCACCCCTTTCTGCTGTGTCCCCTCCAATTAGGGGTGGCCTTTAGTGCCAGCTGGGGGGGTGGCACTGTCCCCTCTGCCCAGCAGGTGGCCCCCGTGCCACACCAGTGGCCTCCCACTCTGCCCAGTACAGGGTGGAGCTGACCCCAGTGCTGGGCTCCCTCCCTGTCCCCTGGATGTGGCCCCATGGCTGCTCTGTCCCCTGGATCCCAGCTGCCACCCACCGTCCCCACTTGGGATTTGGGGCTCAGCTTTGCCCGATCCGCACTCCCACAGACCCCCCAGGAGGTGGGTGCTGCCTGGGGAGCTCAGTGCTGGGGTGACATGGGGGACAGGGACCCACAGCTGGTGGGTGCTGTTCGGTGCTCCTGGGAGGACCTGGAGGCCTCATCATGCTCTGTTTGTGTTGATGCTGAAGGACACTGAAGGGCAAAGCGCTGAGCATTGGACACCCCCCCCCACCCAGGCTTTGGATGCCATCCCCACAGGGCTTTGGGTGCCATCCCCATGGTGCTTTGGGTACCATCACCCTGGGGATCTGGGTACCATCCCCATGGGGCTTTCGGTACCATCACCCTGGGGATCTGGGTATTATCCCCTCAGGGCTTTGGGTGTCACCCCATGGGGATTTGGGTGCCATCCCCATGATGCTTTGGGTACCATCACCTTGGGGATCTGGGTACCATCCCCTCAGGACTTTGGGTATCACCCCCATGAGGCTTTGGGTGCAATCCCCATAGTGTTTTGGGTGCCACCTCCATGGGGATCTGGGTGCTGTCCCCATGGGCTCTGGGTGCCATCTCCATGGTGCTTTGGGCGCCATCACCTTGGGCCTCTGGGTGCCACCTCCATGGGGATCTGGGTACCATCCCCATAGGCTTTGGGTGCCATCTCCATTGTGTTTTGGGTGACATCCCCACAGGGCTTTGGGTGACATCTCCATGGTGCTTTGGGTGACATCCCCACAGGGCTTTGAGTGCCATCTCCATTGTGTTTTGGGTGCCATCTCCTCTGGGCTTTGGGTGACATCCCCACAGGGCTTTGGGTGACATCTCCATGGTGCTTTGTGTGCCATCTCCATGGTGATCTGAGGACCTTCCCCACAGGGCTTCAGCTGCCATCCTCGAGGGTTTTGGGTGCCATCTCCACACACCTCCAGGTGCCATCTCCATGGTGCTTTGGGTGCCATTTCCATTGGGATCTGGGTGCCATCCACATGGAGGTCTGGGTGTCATCTCCAGGGGACTCAGGGTGCTATCCCACAGTGCTTTGGGTGCCATCTCCATGGGGGTCTGGATGTCACCTGCACACAGCTCTGGGTGACATCCCTGTGGAGTTCTGAGCACCTTCCCTGCAGGGCTCTGGGTGCCATGTCCAAAGGACTTTGGGTGCCTTCTCCATAGGACTCTGGGTGCCATCCTCATGGAGGTCTGGGTGCCATGCCCAGGGGACATCTGGTGCCTTCTCCATGGGACTCTGGGTGCCATCACCATGGAGATCCGGGTGCCATGCCTAAGGGACACTGGGTGCCTTCTCCATAGGACTCTGGATGTCATCCTCGTGGAAGTCTGGGTGCCATCTCCATGAGGATCTGGGTGCCATCACCCTGGAGATCTGGGTGCCATGCCCAAGGGACACTGGGTGCCTTCTCCATGGGACTCTGGGTGCCATCCCCATGGGGCTTTGGGTGCAACTCCCATCAGGTTCTTGCTGCCACCACCACAGAGCCTGGGGTGTCATCCCTGTGGGGATCTGCACACTATGTCCATGGGGCTCTGGGTGCCGTCCCCATGGCCACGCAGCCCCTGTGACGTGGGGGACAAGCCAGTGGGTGCTCAGTGCTCTGGGGCTGCTGACGGGGTGAGCGGGATGTTCCGTCCCCCCCCGGCTTTGTACCAGGACCTTCCGCTGCAGGAATGGCTCCTCGTCCCCCTTTGACACCCAAAGAACCTTTGAGGGCTGCCCTGGCTGAGGGGGCTGCACACCCATCTGGATGTGACCCCAAGGGACACCAGCACTGCCAAAACCACCATCCAGAGGGGACGTGCACTCCAAGCCCCAAACAGGCACCGAGACTTACGGTGACCCCGATGGCCACGGGGGACACCTGAGCCTGCTCCGCCTGCCCCGCACCGGCTCCGGTTACGTCCCGAATTGTTTCCCTCCTGGCTGGAAGAAATGCCGTCAGCGCCGGCGGATCGGTGGCCATTACTAATGCATGATGCTCTGGTGGGAGACGGCTGCGCCCGACCCCCCGCGACATGCCTGGGCCCCCTCCAAAACCACCTGCATCCCTCAGGGAGGGCTGGAGGGACAGAGGTGGGTTTGGGGAGGAGTCTTGTTCCCTCCTGGCCTCATCCAGGCCCTGAGCATCAGCTCAGGCCGGTGCTGGACGTGTCTGGTCAGGGTCTGGTGAACACGCGTGGTCCAGCTGGAACACGAGCGTGATGGGGCTGGGACAACAGCCACACTTGTCCAAGAAGGACCCACCATCCCGACCACATCCCAGGTGACCAGGAGTGGTTCTGCACAGGACTTCACAGCTCGGTGCATATTTGCTGACAACTAATCTCTGTTTTCCTCATTTCTGCCCCATTTGCAGCCAGGAGTTCTCCCTCCCTTCCCAATTTGCAGCTCTTTTTCCCCAACTCCTCTCCTTCCTCCCCCGTTTTCCCTCTCCCCAGCTAAGTGTGGTGATGCCGAACCTGACACCTCCACCCTCACCCACCCAGGACCAAGAACCCCCGCAAAGCCGGGGTGGTCCAACCCAACAGGGTGGGATGCTCATCCCTGCACATCCCACCTCAGGGTGACACCATCGGGATCAACAGCAGCTCCAACCTCCCCATCCCTGACCTTCACTCCTGTTTTTAAGCCAAGATCTCGCAGTTCGGGAGGTGGATTTTGCCAGCACCAGCCTCACCGGTGCCGTAAAACGTGCCGGGGAGGGCTCGCTGGCTAATGCACTCGGGTTGCGTTCCCTCATCCCTCCACATCAATATTGCATTATCGTTTCCATCCCCATCTGAGCCCAATGAGGAGCTGCGGAAAGAAACCCGGCCCCGGCCGAGCCCCCGCACCGAGCGTCGCCGGGTCTCAGTGCCGGCTTTGCCCGACCCCCCTCTGCCTCTCCCGCGCCTCCTCTGCGTCCTTCTCCATTAAATATTCGGCTGAGGAACAAAAGAAGACGATGTAAATTTTTAAACAGGGCCATTTGCTCCGCTCAGTTTACGTGGGCTGAGGCCCCGATGAAATTTTGGCTGTACCTTCGTGGAGCCAAAATATCGATGGTGCCGGGGAGAGGGATGAGCCTGGCGCCGAGGGGTCCCACGCTGAGCTTGGGTTGCACCATGCAGGTCACCCGTGGTGCCTTCCAGCTCTTGGGGACCATCCTGGGGTCTCAGGGTGGGCATGAGGGTCATCCCAGGTGCCTCCTTGCTTGGGGACCATACCAGGGCCTTGGGGATCATTCATGGTGTTGGGAATGGTCAAGGGGACCACCCAAGGTGCCTCCCTGCTTGGGGACCATCCTGGGGTCTCAGGGTGGGCATGAGGGTCATCCCAGGTGTCTCCTTGCTTGGGGACCATGCCAGGGCCTTGGGGATCGTTCATGGTGTTGGGAACGGTCATGGGGACCACCAAAGGTGCCTCCCTGCTTGGAGACCACCCTGGGGTCTCATGGTCCGTCCCTGGGCATTAGGTATCAAGGTTCCCCCCAGTTTGGCGACCATCCTGGGGTCTGAGGGATCATCCTGGTTTCCGGGGACCATCTGGGATGCTTCCCTGCTTGGGGACCACATCAGAATCTCAGGAACCATTCCAGAGTCTCCAGGGCCTTCTTGGGCTCTTGGGGACCATCCTTGCACTTGGGAACCATCTAAGATGCTTCCCTGCTTGGGAACAATCCTGGAGTCTTGGGGACCACTCCAGGTCATGGGGACTATCCCAGGTTCTTGAGGACCATCTGGGGTGTCCCCCTCTTTGGGGACCATTCAGGGGTCTTGGAGACTGTCCCAGGGTCTAGGGGCCATCCAGGGTGCATCCCTACTTGAGGACCACCCCAGGGTCTCAGGGACCACCACAGGCTCTTGGAGACAATCCCAGACTTTGAGGACCATCCCATGGCATGGAGACCACCTGGGGTGCCTTGGCAACCATCCTGGCATCTTGGGGACCACCTCGGGGTCTTGGGGACTATCTCAAGTCTTGAGGACTATCTGAGGTTCATCCTTGCTTGAGGACCATCCTGTGCCCTTGGACACCACCCAGAGTGTGTCCCAGCTCAGGGACCACCCCAGAGTTTGGGACCCATCCTGGGGGACCACCCAGGGTTCCCCCTTTCTCCAGCACCCCCTTGGGGTGCAGCAGACATCAAGATGGAGCTCAGCCCCATCCTGATGGTCACCCAAGATCCAGCACCCTCACCCCATCCCAGCCTTCTCCTCCTCCTCCTCGCGTCCCCCATCTTTTGGGGGTGCCGCCCCCCACCAACCCCCCAACCTCCATGCTTCACAGCCCCAAACGCCTCTTCCCAGGGGGTTTAACCCCCCCACACACCAAAAAATCCAGGAGGCACCGACCAGCTTCTCCCACCGGCTTATGGGAACCCGATCCCGGTCCCAGCGGGCAGCCCGGCCCCAAACTGGTCGGGCTGGTTTGCTGCACTGGAGCCCAGTGCTGCACACGCACTTTCCGGGGAGGGGGGAGCAAAGCGGGGGGCTGCAGTGACTCCCCTCCATATATATATATATATATCTATATCTATATCTATATCTCGTTTGCATCTATGTGGGTCTTTTTTTTGGGGGGGGGGTGTGAATTTAATCAGAGGGAGATGATTTGGGAGGGGGGGGATGTAATTTTAGGGGAGAGGGGGTATAATTTTGGGGGGATAGGAGAAATTTAATTGGAGGGGGATGATTTGCGAAGGTGGGATGTAATTTTAGTGGAGAGGGGATATAATTTTTGGGGGGAGTGGGAATTTTAATTGAAGAGGGATAATTTGAGGGGGGGAATGTAATTTTCGGGGAGAGGGGATGTAATTTTTTTTGGGGGGGTGCAGCGGTGTGGGTCATACCCGTGGCTCGGGCAAAGCGGGGGGCCCCCTCCATCAGCCCGGGGACAGCTGGGGAGCCATGGCCCCCCCGTGGCCATCACACCAGCCGTGTGGGTGTCCCCCCCTCCCCACAACCAGCAGCGGGGTCGCGCCCCCTCCGTAGCCCATCCCCGTCCCCTCGGGGCGGGCGGCGGCAGCTGCGGGCGCGGCGGCTCCTCTCGGGTTGCGCTCGGGGGGGTGTGAAAAGCTACGCGGGGGGAGATCGGGATCGTTTTTCGTCTCCCCCCACCTCGCTGGGGGGGGTAGTTTAGGGAGCGGGAAACCGGATCGGCCGCGCTCGGGCGGCTCAGGTGCGCGGCCGGGATGGAGCCGCCGGTGTCCGGTGTCCGACAGCCGGTGAGCGGCCCCGACGGCAGCGCCGGGGCGGGTCGGGTCGGACCCGCTTATAAAAATCCCCCCCCAAGGGGAAGGAACCGCCGGTTTAGGGCTCGGCCCTTCCCCGGTCCCTACGCGGCCGCCGCCCCCGGGATGGAGCCGCCCGCCCCGAGGCCGCGGTGATGGGCGGGCGCCGCCTCCCACCCCATTAAGGGAAGGGAAGAGGCGGGGGGGACCTTTTTTGCTTGGCTTAGGAGCCCCACCCGCGCTGGGGGAGCACTGGGGGGTCCCAGCAGCAGCGCCCCGAGGTGGGTGAAGGGGTAACAGGGGGAGCTACAGCCCCGGGGGTGGGGTACGCGGGGTGTGTGTATGGAGGGTGGCCCAAGGTGAGCCCGGCCCCCCCCCCCACCCTCCCCGTTCCACCCCCCCCGCCCCATGCCCGGCTCCACCTTCCGGGGCACCTGGGCCAATTGGGAGCCGCAGGGGGGTCCCCCCCGGCCGGGCTAAGGCCGCTGCCGCCGCCGCTCCCCGGCCACTTGGGCGAGCGCCGGGGCGGCGGTGGGGACCCCCCCGGGGAGCGCTGGGGGGACAGTGAGGGTCCCGTGTCCGCCCATTCCCGGGGTGACCCCCCCCCCCGCCCCGCTCCCTCCCGTCGGGTCCCGCTTTGGCGGAGGCAGCGCCGGGAGCAGAGGTAAGTGCGGCCGCCTCGGCCCCGGGGAGGGGGGGGTCGGGTCCGGCTGGGGACCCCCCCGGGGCTCAGGGTCACCCCCCGCTTCCCTCTGGTCCCCTCACGCAGGATCGGGCCCCGGGCGGCGTGTCCTGCCCTCTCCCCGCTTTTCCTCGACGTGAGGTCTCCCCCGATTCAGACAGAGCCCCCCTCAACTTCTCCTCTCTCCAAGCGCCCCCCCCCAACTCGCGGGGTCCCCCCAAACCTTTGCCGTCGGTGGGAGTTGCCGGGATGGGGGGGGATGTCGCACCATTCGCATCCCATAGAGGCAAAACGGGTGACAACGAAATGAGGGTCTGGTCCCATCGCCGGCAGCCGCAGACGCCCCTTGGTCTCGGGGGTGTTATTTTGGGGGTTCGAGGGTGCCCCCCCCAGCCACCCGGTGTGTTGTGTCACCGCTTTGCAGCCCCGATGGCAGCTCCAGTGTCACCAAATAGCGACCATAACGAAAGCCCGGCCGAGGGGGACCCCCCAGCCTGGGAGGGGTGCTGCTTTTTGGGGGGGTGTCCATGCCCCCCACCCCCGGGTAAACACCCCCCTGTCACCCTTGCCACCACCCCGGGGTTTCGGAGGGTGGAGGCACCCGGGGGGGCTCAGGCAGGTCCCCAGCCCAGCCTGGGGACACTGAAGCCTCTGTTGGGGGGGCAGGGTGGGGTCCTGCCCCAGCTGGGGGGTGCTGTGGGGTGAAGGGGGTCCCCCAGGTGCTGGGACAACTGTGGCGGATGTCCCCAGCACTGCAGCACAAATCTGCCCGGTTTAGCCCCAAAACGGGGCTCCTGGGTACTCCATCTCCGTCCCTGTCCCCATCTCCGTCCCTGTCCCCATCTCCGTCCCTGTCCCCATCTGAAGCCTTGTCCTCGTTCCCATCTCCGTCCCTGACCACGTTCCCGTCCCCATCTCCATCTTTGTCCCCATCCCTGTTCCTGTCTCTGTCCCCATCTCTATCCTCGTCCCCACCCTTGTCCCCGTCTCTCCCCATGCCTCTCTCCATCCCTGTCCCCATCTTTGTCCTGTCCCTGTCCCCATCTCCGTTCCCATCCCTGTTCCAGTCCCTGTCTCCATTGCCGTGTCCACCCTCATCCCCATCTCTGTCCCCATCCCTCTGTCCCTGTCCCCTTCCTTGTCCCCATCCCCATCTCCATCTCAGTTCCCAATCTAGTCCCATTCCCACCCATGTCCCTCCATCCCGTCCCCGTCCCCGTCCCCATCCTCACCCAGACTCTCCCCAGCCATGATACCCAGGGAGGGGGAACCTGCGTCCATGCAATTTGGGGTGTCAAACATGGGCGGGCGCCATCCCCCCCTGCACCCAACAACAGGGATGACATTGGCGGTGGCCATGGCTCTGAGCCGCCACTGTCCCTGTCCCTTGGAGAGCCAGAGGCCGAGCACCATCTTGGTGCTGTTGATGCCACCAGCTGACACCAGTGGCCTTTTGGCGTTGGGGATGGGATTTTGCCCCATTGGGCACCTAACTGGTGCTTGGGGACCAGGGGACCCCAACGTCCCCGTGCCGAAGGTCTCGGGCCTTGCGGCAGAGCCCTTGGGGGGGCTGCCGGGAGTGGGGCCGGGGGGGCCCGGGGGGAGCAGCATCCGCAATGCGGCAGCTCCCAACGTCACGAGCCGGGGTGCGGCGGCTCTGCAGAGGGGCAGGCTCAGCCCCGCGGCCCGCGCTGCCGCACCGGCCTCACCGGAGCCAGGGCGATGGGGACAAGGGGGGGGGTGACACCCCCCCAAAGCTGCCACCCCATCCTCAAACCGGGTGGGATGTGGCACCCGCAGCCGCGGGGCCCGATCCTGCCTGGCGCGGTGCCGGGGCGGCCGACGGCGCGGATTAGGCGAAGCCGTCGCTTTCAAAGTCACGCCAAGGATGGCGGCGGGTTCGGCCTCACCCACAGGCCCCAGGGACTCATGTCCCCAAGCCACCGCGGCGCCGGGGCGGTGTCCCCCAGCTGAGGACGGTGCCGCGGCCTTGGGGGACTCCCCTTCCTTTGGGGCTTTGGGGGGCTCCTCCAGGCTTTCGGGGTGCGATGGCTTTGCTGATGGAGCCCAAAAGGTGGGTGCAGATGGGGGGGGACACATCCGTCCCCACCGGCGTTAACCCCTCCATGCGCAACGCTCCCCGATGAGGGGACGGCCAAGCCGAGCGAGCGCCGCCGCGCGTCTTCAGCCCCAAATTTGAGGCCGGACGGGACGCGAGGGGTCGGTGGCTGCGTCCTTGAGGGGGGATCAACTCCTGCCACCGGATTTGGGGGCACCCCGAGCTCATCCCGGGGCCGCTCGGCTCGTTGGGGCCTCGGCTTCACCAACACAAAGGAGACTTTGTGCCTTCCTCCTCCTCCTCCTCCTCCTCCGCCATGGCCGCTGGGGACGGCGTCGCGGCCACCCGGGGGGTTCACAGCACTGGGGGGGCTTTGCAACCATCTGGAGGGTCTGCATGAGATTTTTTGGGGGGGTCTGCAACCTTCTGGGGGGTCTGCAGCCTTCTAGAGGGTCTGCAACCTTCTAGGGGGGGTTGCAACCATTTGGAGAGTCTGCAACATTTTGGGGGGGTTGCAATGTTTTTTGGGGGTGTTGCAGCCGTCCAAAGGGGGTCGCAACCATTTTTAGAGCGTTTGCAACCATTTGGAAGGTTTGCAATAAAATATTAGGGAGAGGTTTGCGACCTTTTGGGGAGTTTGTAGCCATCCATGGCAGGGGGGCTGTAGACATCCATGCAGTCTTCTGGGGGAGGTGGTTTGCAATGATTTTGGGGGGGCTTGCAGCCATTTAGGGGGTTTGCAGCCTTGTGCTGAGGTCGATCCAGTGGGTTTGGAAGCGTCGTGGGGTGGGGGGAGACGGCAACCAATTAGGGGGCTTGCAACCTTTTTGGGGGGCTTGCAGCAGGGTTGGTTGCTATCTGGGGGGGCTGCAGACTTTGGGGAGCTTTGCACCATTTTGAGGAGTTTGCAGCCATCTGGATGCTTTGCAAGGGGAGGCTGCAAACAGGGGGTTTACAACCTTTTGGGAGGGGGAGGTGTGACATTTTTGGGGGGGTTTTGCAGCCATTCAGGGGATTTGTGATTATGTTGGGGGGGTTGCAGGCATTGGGGGGTTTTGGAGACGCCCCCATATCCCCACAAAGGCGGTGGCTGGAAATGACACCCAACGCGGGTCCCGGTGTCACCGCGGCCCCGTCCAACGCGACACATCCCCAAAAAGCCCCGGCACTCCACCAACCCAACTGGGAAGCACATTGGGTGCATTCAGCTCTCGCTTACGGAGGATTTTGGGGGGAAAATGATGGAAAAAGGTGCGAGCTCGCTACTCCTGTTCTGTGTATGGCACTGGTAGAATTCACTGTGCAACCCCGCGGTCAGTGAATTACCATAGGGCCATAAACAGAGCAGAGAAAGGCCCGCGAGCCCCGACGGGGCCGTCGCCGACGCCGCCCGGCCCGTTTTGGCACTAGCACATTTTTGCTTTGATTTGTAGCTTTTGAGCAATTATGTGTAGTGCCAATATGGGAGAAGGTGGAGAGAGCAGCGCCGGGGTGGGGGGGACGGATGGAGCGTTGGTGCTTTCAAGGGGAAGCGCCCCGAAATCATTGGGGTGACGGCGGGGTGGCCGTCAGACCCCATCCCATCCACGGGTGCCATTGGGTGGGTGTCCGTCCCAACGTGGTGTCCCAGCCCAAAGCATCTCGGCCAGGCCGTGTCACCCCGGTGGCCATCGTGGGGAGGATGAGACCCACTTCTTGTCCCTCCTGGATCGTGGTGGTGGCATCTCCCCATGGTTTAGCCACATATCATCCTCGGGCGCCGTGCATGGAGTTTTCTGCCAGAATGGGTGAATTTTACATATTTTTCCTATTTTTTGCAGCTTTCTGGGCCTCGCAGCATAGCCACGTGTCCCCACCTTGTCCCCATGTCCCCACCTTGTCCCCACCTTGTCCCCATGTCCCCACCTTGTCCCCACCTTGTCCCCGTGCCAGGGCCCCTGGCTGAGCTGCTCCGGGCCCCGGGGCTGCTTTTGGCAATGGTAGAACTCACACTGGTGCGATAGCAGGATCCGGTGGTTCTAGACTTGCCAACTACAGCCCCGGGGGAGCGCTGCGGATTTGGGGCCCCCTCGGCACCCATGGGTGCAGACGAACACCCTGCGCATCACCCCCACCCACCCACCCAGGGTCTGGGGGTGCTCATGGGGTCCAGTGTGGATTTGGGGGGATGTGGTGGGTGTCTGTCTATGGAGATGATGATGCTGAGCGCCCACCCCCCAAAAGGAGCGGGTCTGGCACCCCAGGGTGCCCCTGTGGAGCGGGGGGGACAAGGAGCTGCCATATCGGGGTCATTGGAGCGTGTCCCTGCGTGACGTTAAGGGCTGATCCAGCCCCACGACGTGGGCAGAGCAGCGGGGGGGGGAATTAGGTGGCCAGTTCCTACCCCCAGCCCTGATCCAGCCCTGATCCAGCCCCCGGCCCCGGATCTGTACCCACCCCAGCCCCTCGTTTGTGGGGAGAGGGGGAAACTGAGGCACCGCTGGTGCAGCTCGTGGTGGCAGCTGCCGTGTGTCCCCCTGGGGGCAGGAGGGATGGGGACAGGGATTATCACACAAAGGTGCAGCTCTGGGCCGATATATTTGGGGGAAGGAGGCGGGGTGGGGGGCTTTGCACACCCCTTCACCCCCCGCCACCCCTGGGGTGCAGGATGTGCCCCCCCAGCGCTGGGGGGCTGTGGCTGGTGGGATATGTAGGGCAGCGCTGGGTGATTACGGGTTTTTCGGCGTAAGCCCGCGGAGATTGGATCACGCTGGATTAGGCTGCACGGCCAAATCATCCTCCCTGCGCCGGGGGGCGGGGAGGGACGGACGGACAGAGGTGCCCAGCGCCCTCCCGGGGTGGGGGGGGGCACAGGCTGTCCATGTGTCTTTCCATTCATCCATCTGTCTGGTCACGCAGTGGGCAAACCTCCATCCATCCATCCATCCACTGCCCCGTCGTCTGTATGACCATCCGTCCCTCTGTCTGTCCAGCTGTTGAAACAGCCATCTACCCAGACATACATACAACCCCCTCTGTCCATCCGTCTGTCCAGGCTGCCAGCCATTGCTCCATCTATCATACCGTCTGTCCATCCATCCATCCATCCACCCACCCACCCACCAGTCCATCTCTCTGTCCAACCAGCCACTGATCCATCTCCTGGGCTGTCTGTCTGTCCATCCATCCCTCCCCCCAGTGCTGGGTTTAACCCCCAATAGGCTCAGCCTTTCCAAGTCCCACCCCAACAGGCCACACCCCCTCAAGAAGCTCCACCCCCTCCCAAGAGGCTCCACCCCCATTACCCCCCCCCCACCCTGTTGGGGTCACCCTGTGGACCCCCCCACCCCATTCCTCCCAGCCGGGCTCTTCCTGAGCATCCAGCAGCGCTTTTGGGGTCAAATCCTGCAATTTGGGGACAAATCCTGCAATTTAGAGTCAACTCCTGCAATCTGGGGCTAAATCCTGCAATTTCAGATCCATCCTGGGCAGAACAGCATTGGGATTGGGGGCTGGGGGTAGAGGCGGCAAACCCAGCACAGGAGCCCAAATTTTGGGACCGTCCTCAATGGCTGGGGGACGCCCCCAGTGCGCAGGTGGGGAGGGGAGCAGGATCCACCCCCCACCCAAAGCCTGGAGACACAAAGCGAATGTCGCTGGTGCGCCCGGGCGAGCGCGAGCCGCCCCAGCGGGAGGCCCCGACCTGCTTATTAAAGCCCGATTAACGAAGATTAAAGCTTCACGGCAGCGTCTGCCGGGCTGAGCCGCCCCCCCCAGCCCTGCTGCTGGATCCGGGGTCCCATTGGGGCACCCCAGCCCTGCCGGGGGACATCCCAGGGTCCCCAGAGCCCCCCCGGTCACCCTCCCAGCGGCATCTTTAACATCCAAGGACATTGAGCCACGTTGAGAACCAGCTCCTGGTTTGGCCGAGGATACCCATGAGCATCCTCCCGCATTCCTCCCTTCCTTCCGTCTGTCCGTCCTTCCAGCCGTCCGCCGCTCTTCTTTCTTACCCAAAGGATTCACCTGCAACCCAATAAAGCTGCTGGAACCCATGGCTGCGCTTCTCTGCTCCTTCTTGGGGTCCCCGGTTTGTGGGGACAGTGTGATGATGGCGCTGGGTGGGCTGTGGGTGCTACAGCTGAAAATGGGAGAATTCAACCCAAAAAGCCCCTGTGGGGGATGTTCACCCCTATGATTTCCACTCACCCCCCAGGTTGCTGCTGGAAGAGTAAAGAGTCCCCAAATAATCCCGGAGCTGGTGTGGGGGGGTGGGACCCAACCCCAAAACACCCCCCCCAGGGTAGGGTGGGATGGCAGGATACACCAAACCCCCCCAAAATACCCCAAAAACAGGAGAGGCGGACGCAGGGGTAGACACATTTGTAACAATTTATTGAATGAGGCAATAATAGACACTGGGAAAACAAGGGGGGGTCCATGCTCTGCTACTTGCCTGGTCTTTGTCTTCGTTTTGGGGGGTGTGGGAGGGTTTGGGGGGGGGAAACCTCCGGGACTAAAAGAACATCATTTCATCGCCAAAACAACCCAAAAACACTGACTTGAAAAGCCACCGACATCTTCACGACGACAATAAAAAAATAATCATTAAAAAAAGGAAATGATGAGAAGAAACGGGAGAACCAGGACTGCTTTTCTATGGAAAGATCGCCCTCCCCTCGCTAAAGTACAGAAGAAACGTATACAAAGAACATCGGATTTTTTCTTCTCTTTTTCGCATATAAAACAAGTAAATACAAGAATCCGAAAACTTCCTCGCAAGCGGAGCAAAGACGTGGAGAACTTCGTTAATGGCCACTTGGAAATAATAATTAAAACCAAAAGAGAAACAAAAATGAACAATTAAATACCATGCAGAACTGCACGCGCGGCGGGGCTGAGGCTGCGGGGTTTGGCCCATGGGAAAGTCCAGTAACATTTGCCCCCCCAAAGGGGTTTTTTAACCCTCTTGGAAAGGATTTGGGGTGACGGGGATGAAAAGGCCCCAGAGTTGTGCTGGGGGACGCAGGATTGGGGGGGTCCTGGGGTCCCCCAAAGGGAAGGGGCTGTGCTCACCACCCCCCTTTGCCCCGTTACCTTCAAGCGACGCTTGCAAAACAGGACATTTTGGGGAGGACGGGGGGGTCCTGGGGAACGGGCTCTTTGGCAAGGGGGGGCGCGGGGGACACACAGCCAGAGCCCCTCGAGAAGCGTTGCCACTCGGGTCTAGATCCACAAAAATGGGAGAAAATAATAATAATAATAACAATAACAATAATAATAAAGAAAACCAAAACCCAGGTGTGAAACGGCAGGTGCGTCCGAGAGCGGAGAAGAGCGGGTCTCCAGTGTGCACACGGGGCCGGCGCCGCGCCGGCGGGGGGAGCGCGGGACGTGTCCCCCCTGCAGTCACACATGCATTCTTATTTCTTTTTCCCAGGAGAGGAGCCTTTGCCAAACTTTTAGGGTTGTTTTTTATTTTGCGGTCGTTTCGCGGTGGATTTTTTAATATTTTTTTAAAGGTTTTTTTTTTTAATATAAAAGTCCACGTTTAAAATCTTCAAACCTCATTGGCCGAGTGCGGGCGGCCGTGCGGAAGGTGCCGGCGACGCTGCTGGAGCCGCCGCGGTGTCCGTGTTCCCCCGCGTCTCGTCCTGAAAACGGGGGTTACGGGGCTGCTTTTCGTTTCCTTTTGCTTTGAAATCTCCTCGCATTTCAAGTCCCGTCGCAATTTGGCTTCTCACTCCTCCGAGAGCAGAGTGGCGCTAGAAAAACGCACTTCACACACATCCTCTGCTTGGATTCATTGTTTTTTTTGTTATTTTTTTTTTTCCTTTTTTAAAACAAAACAAAAAGTTAACAAAACCTTTGCTTCCAAAGCCGGGAGACTCGATGCCACCTGATTGCATCTCTGGAGAGGCGTAAAAAAATCATTCGCGTAAGAGACGAGGGAAAGAAATCACCATGATCTTGGCTCTGGGCATGGTCACTGTTCCAAGGTCACCACCTCCACTGCCTGCCCGTCCATGGTGACAGCACTGTCCGCTATCCGCGTGGTCACGGGTGCCATCGCCACCTGCACGGGGCCGTTGCCTTGGGCCAGGCTGGTCACCACCGTCTGGTACATGCTGACCGGGATCTGGACGAGACCTGCGGAGAGGTGAAGCAAAGACATAAGTAGAAGTGGGGTTCGAGGGATTGGGGTGAGACCGGCAGGAGGGACAAGGCTGGGGTGGCCACGGGTTGTGGGGGGTCAGCAGGGGCTCCGGGGTTGAGTTTGATGTGGGGAGATGATTCTTGGGATGGAACGCGTCCAGCTCTGGGTCCTCAGCACAGGACACACATGGGCCTGCTGGAGAGGGGCCAGAGGAGCCACAGGAATGACCCGAGGCTGGAATAGCTCTGCTGGGAGGACAGGCTGAGAGTTGGGGGGTTCAGCTGGAGAACAGAAGCTCCGGGGGGACCTTAGTGCAGCTTTTCCGGACTAAAAGGAGCCCATAAGAAAGATGGGACAGACTTTTGAGTAGGGCCTGTTACAACAGGACAAGGGGTGATGGTTTTAAACTAAAGAAGGGGAAATTCAGATATAAGGAAGAAAATGTTCATGATGAGGGTGGTGAGAGCCTGGCCCAGGTTCCCAGAGACGCAGTGGATGAACCATCCCTGGAGACATCCCAGGCCAGGCTGGACGGGGCTCTGAGCAACCTGAGCTGGTGAAGATGTCCCTGCCCATGGCAGAGGTGGCACTGGGGGACCTTTGAAGGTCCCTTCAACCCAAACCCTTCCAAGATTCTACAAATGCAACCTCCACCTCTTCAACTCAACCTCCCCCACTCAAACCTCAACCTCTTCAACCTCCTTGACCCAACTTCAACCCCACCTCAACCTGAGCTGGTGCAGATGTCCCTGCTCATGGCAGGAGGAGGAACTGGGTGGACCTTTGAAGGTCCCTTCAACCCAAACCATCCTGTGACATGTCCATGTCAGTGTAATTATCTGTGGCTTGGTGGCCTCGCTGTGCCAGACTCACCCACCACGGTGGGATGGGATGGGGTTCGGTTGGGTCAGCGTGGTCGGCTCAGCCCATGTCACGGGGCTGTCCGGCCACAGAGAGAGAGAATAAGGTTAAAGAGGAAATTTGGGAGGAGGAACCCAAAGTAGACGCTGGGATGGTACCGCAGGCCCCTGCCCGGCCGTGTTCTGCTGAAGGCAGCGATTGCTCCCACGTGTTTCTCCCACACCTGTGAGTGTGCCACCCCAGCAGCGGTTGGTCACCCACAGGTGAGGAACACACGCCAAAATGCATTTTTCTGCTTGATTTGCCCAGAACTGGAAACCCTGGGGCTGAAGAAGCGATAGATTTGGCTTCTCCTCCCTGCGACTCCTCCGTCCCCTGTCGCTCTATCCGCCACTCAAGCGCCTTCCCGCTTTGGTGGCACACGAGGAGCCTGTGGCTGCGCAGACCAGGGACCACTCGTCCTGACCATGAGCCCTGGACCTGCCACCGGCCTCTCCCGAACACGAGTCACCTCCTCCGGCTCATTCTGCGTCCCCACCGATGCACCGAGACGGGTAAAAGGCGACCAGCGAGCCCCAGCCAAGCCACACTGGCCCAGGCACCGGCTATAGGCACCTACACACATATATATACACATATGATACATAACAGAGATAAAGGAAAGCAAACAGAGTTCTCAGCCCTTCCCCAGTCAGGGATAGGTCCTGCAAAGCAAGAAACATCTTTTCCCAAGGGTGTCCCGCTACAGAAAGGGATCAGATGTCCCCAGGGTGCAGCTGGCAAAGCTTCGGGTACGTTTTTGGCCACGGAGGAAAGCGTTGCTGTGCCAAAACACCGCGAGTCCTGGTAACACCGACCAAGGTGACAACAAAACAACGAGGCCCCTGAGGATATTGTGATGTGAATAATGAAAAGAGGTGGAAAAAAATAGCAAGGAGCACTGGTGGTGCTCAATAGAGCTGGGCAGGGGAAGGGGAATAGGAAATTCTGCAGGTTGGAAGGGCTGTGGGGCATTGGAACAGGCTGCCCAGGGCAGTGCTGGAGTCGCCATCCCTGGAGGGTTGGACGGACAGACATGAGGTTCTCAGGACATGGGGCAGTGGTGGACTTGGTAGTATTGGATTAATGATCTAAAAGGTCTTTTCCAACCAAAACAACTCTATAAACGTCACCTTTCTACTCTGATATTATCTGCCTGTACGCTTGGCAAAGTGTGGTTTAGACAAGCCAGCCTGTCAACGCTACCTCGTATGTGACATTTCTGAAATGATCCACATCTTTGTTGGGGAGAACAACCAGCTTTTAGAGGTCAACAAATCCTTCCAGCCAGCAGCACAGGATGGGCAGCCCCCAAACCAGCATTCAAACCCTTTAAGACAGCGGGTGCCTGACCCGGGCTTTCCCAAAAGAGCAGGACAATCTCTTTAGATTCAGGTTTCTGCGGCAGAAAGCAGAGCTCTGCCCCGCCAAGGACGCCCGTTTAATAACACGAGGCGGCAGCGCTTGGCTCGGTGTCCTCAGATAACTTACTGTACAGACAGGAAAGCTTAGGAGTTAATCGCGCTGACCAGGTGGGTGACCCCGGCGGAGCTTTGCAGCCCTTCGCCATCCCTCCTCTCCGGATCTCACGGCACTTCATGGGGGTAGGAAAGTTTCAGGTGCGCCAGCCAAAGAGCTGCCCCGTGCCAGAACGGCTACGGCCACGTCTGTCCAGGTCAGAGCCCAAGCAAGGAATTGCTTTCCTAGGGAGATGGTTCAACACTGCTCAACTAGGAACGGTGCGGAGTCAGGAGAAGGTACAAAGCTCCCAGGGTGCTTTGTAACAGATGAGAGTTTTAGGCAACAAAATACTGAAATGAGAGCTCACACTCAGCCCTCTTGAAGAAAATCTCCTGTAAGACAATTCAAGCAAATGTAGCACGTCCCGGTTGAAGCAGGTGCTGGCACAGACCTGGAGATCTGGCCTGGGATGCACCTCAAATCCCCGCTCCAGAACAACAAGCCAACTAAGCCCTTTGGGTTTCTACCCGAAGGAGACCACTGAAGTTCTCAAATGACCGTCTACTACCCATGACCAACCCAAAGACCAGAGTCCCACCACTCTCATGGACCACAGAGCATGTGTTAAAAGCCCAATCCCTCTGTGCTGTTCAAACATGCACGTTGGCCAGGGTGAGGCTGCTGCCAAATATGGGTTCTATCAAAAGATGGTGAGATGTGATTACCCAGCCGTGGTCACTGACCATGGCCAAGCCGAAGACCAGAGTCCCACCACTCTCATGGACCACAGAGCATGTGTTAAAAGCCCAATCCCTCTGTGCTGTTCAAACATGCACGTTGGCCAGGGTGAGGCTGCTACCAAATATGGGTTCTATCAAAAGGTGGTGAGATGTGATTACCCAACTGTGGTCACTGACCATGGCCAAGCCGAAGACCAGAGTCCCACCACCCTCATGGACCACAGAGCACGTGTTAAAAGCACAATCCCTCCGTGCTGTTCAAACACACATGTTGGCCAGGGTAGAGCTGCTGCCAAGGACAGGTTCTATCAAAAGATGGTGAGATGTGATTACCCAACCGTGGTCACTGACCATGGCCAAGCCAAAGACCAGAGTGCCCACTACCTTCATGGACCACAGAGCACATAGCGTTAAGAGCCCAACCCCTCCATCTGGTTCAAAGTGCTGCCAAAGATGGGCGCTCTCAAAAGATGGTGAGATGTGAAGTCCCAGCTGTGGTCACTGAACAACCCAAAGACCAAAGTGGCCACCACCCTCATGGACCACAATGTTAAAACCCTGATCCCTCTTTGCTGTTAAAATGCGTGCTTTGGCCAGGGTAGGGGCTGCTGCCAAACACAGGTGCTATCAAAAGATGGTGAGATGCGAAGACCTAACTGTGGTCACTGCCCATGGCCAACACGAAGACCACAGTCCTCACTACCCTCATGGACCACAGAGCATGTGGTGTTAAAAGCCCGATCCTTCCATCCTGTTCAAACACACGTTGGCCAAGGTAGAGCTGCTGCCAAAGATGGGCGCTACCAAAAGACGGTGAGATGCAAAGACCCAACCGTGGTCACTGACCACTGCCAACCCAATGACCAGAGTCCCCACTACCCTCGTGAACATGCAACATTAAGAGCCTGATCCCTCCATCCCGTTCAAACACACCCAGGGTAGAGCTGCTGCCAAAGACGGGTGCTATCAAAAGATGGTGAGACGTGAGGACCCAACCATGGTCACTGCTCGTGGCCAACACAAAGACCACAGTCCCCACTACTCTCACGGATCACAGAACATGCAACATTAAAAGCCTGAACCCTCCGTGCTACCAAAACATGCACATAGGCCAGGGTAGAGCTGCTGCCAAAGACGGGTGCTATCAAAAGATGGTGAGATGTGAAGACCCAAGCAAGGTTTTCTTAGGAAAGGTTGAGTTTGTATCACCCAAGGTTTGGCCAAGAGTGGCCACATCTTGGAGTGCGTGGATGGGCAGGGGAGTCTCTGTGAGAGACGGCAACATGCAGATCCCTTTCTGCATGGGATTAAAGTAAATCGCCTCAGCATCTGACGTAGGGGCCTTCCTGCCAGGGGTGGTAACGAAGCAAAGGAGGAGAGGGCTGGAGAGGCTGCTGTGCGTTAAAGCGGAGATGATCGCCCTTGGGAGAGAGACGATTAAACCACTGAGATACCGTAATCAGGTCTGGGATTGGCCCTGCGCTGCATCTGCTCAGACCTGCGCCCTGATTAGCCCTAATCTAGCTGGCATATGTTAATCTAAAGCAAGGATTTCAGACCCTTTCAATTGTATTAAAAGCAGGAAATCCATTAGACCAAAAAAATAATAATAAAAAACCCACCGACAACTTTTCGAGTCTTTGAAAAAAGTATGTATCTGCAAAGCTGTGCCGGGGTGCTCTGTGAGGAACAGGGACGGGAAGAGGGATCACGTTGGATCCCATCAGATCCCACACGCTGCTCAGACCGGCTCCTGCCCGGGAAACGACAACAGCAGAGGTGATGAACTGAGTGACACAGCCCGTGGCCACGGGCTCCCGGCAGGAGAGGAGATGCAGCCGGGCTGTGCAGTTGCTTCCCCTTCATGAAGCCACCCAAAAAGCCCCTCTGGAAGGAGCGGTGGGCAAGACACGAAGCCCAAATACCTCTGTCCCCCCATGCATCACCTGTTCCTGGCCACCAACCTCACCCACCTACCAGCACCTCCTGTCCTCAGCAGGGATGAGGAGCCAGCTCCAGCTGCCCAGGCGCAAGGACAACATCTAGACAGGGATCTGGAGCCAGCACCGAGGTCTTGTCTCTCACTTACCTGCAGCAAGCCAGGGAAAGAGCTTTTTTGGTGGACCATCAGCTGGCTTTGCTAGGAAGGCTATAGCGTGACCAGCATCGCCTGAAGGCCATGGAGGAGAATGGGTCAGGACATAAGGGTGGCCAAGGGAGATGGAAAGCTGTCGCAGGCTTTTGAGGTTGAAGTGGCCACCATGAATCAAAGGATTAGAGTCGATTGACTCCGACACGGCTGCGGCTGGACTCTGATGCCGGGTCAGACAATATTAACGGCTGCATTTTAACCATGGGACTGCGGCAGGCCGCAGGAGATAATGAAACTCCTGCTGTTTCAGCAGAGAAGAGGCTACAGCTCACAGAAGAAGGGTAAGGGTTAAGGCTCTACCTGTGACCAGAGAGTCAAAGGATTCAGAGGCCAAAAGTCACGCGATGGCCGACAGTGACATCTCACCTGACATGGAGGGAAGGTCAGCAGCAGTATAATATCAACCATTTTGATCCTAAGTTGCTGGTGATTGCATTAAACCACTACCAAGGGTTTTGGGGGAGAAGGTGATGTGGGTGGGATGATTCAGTGCCCTGGACATCCAGGACAGCCAACGCTCAGGAGACTGGGGGTCATAGGATGAGAAGAAACGGCCTCAAGTTGCGCCAGGATGTTGAGGTTGGATTTAGGAACAATTTCTTCCCCAAAGGGCTGTGGGGCATTGGAACAGGCTGCCCAGGGCAGTGCTGGAGTCACCATCCCTGGAGGGCTGGACAGACGGACATGAGGTTCTCAGGACACGGGGCAGTGCCAGGGGTGGGTTATGGTTGGACTCCATGATCTTGAGGGTCTTTTCCAATCAAAATGATTCTACGGTGCCAAGTTTTTGCCCTGCTTTAGCACCTCTTCACCCTTGAGAGTCAAGCAAATGCAGCACGAGGAAAATATACTACTGGAGTCTCCAACTGTTGGGCACATTCCCAGTCCTTCAGGATCTGGAACACTGTCCTACTCAGCAACACAAGATGGGCCTTTTTTTCCCCAATATCAAAGGCTGAGTCCATTCCTCAAGGTGCATTTTTATCTCCTCTATGGTGTCCGGTAGTTGAAAGTGGCTCAGGCCATCTGCTAAGGTGCTCAAAGGGCACAGAGAGTTAACTAGCAAAGCAGATCCACTCTTCAACACTCCAATTCCACAAACTGGTTCTTCTCTGACCACAGACAAGGTGAGGTTCACACCATCCTGGCTGCCGATTCATCCCATCGCTGCTGAGGACCCATTTGTCAGCATCTCACACGGTTCTGCATCCGATAAAGCTTATTTAGTGGATATCTCATTCCTGGTATGAAGCAATCATGGATGGAAGATGGGGTGGAATGCCAACGCAGATCCTACCACCACAAAGGTCCCATCAGTGAAGAAGTTGTAACAGTCTAAGGCAACCTTGGATGAAGCTCTTTCTGAAGCTGATCTGTAAGCATCAGGTTGTAATTTTTGGTTTTGAACTAAAAGAGAGGAGATTCAGGCCAGACACGAGGAAGAAATACTTTACAGTTAGGGTGATGAAACATCGGCCCAGGTTCCCAGAAAGGTGGTGGATGAACCATCCCTGGAGACACCCCAGGTCAGGCTGGACGGGGCTCTGAGCAACCTGAGCTGGTGAAGATGTCCCTGCATGACAGGGGAGGACTTGGGTGGGTTTTGAAGGTCCCTTCAACCCAAACTATTTGATGATTCTATGACCTGGCAGCAGATGATATGAAGGACCTTGCTGCCATGTCTTGTGAATGTTTGGTGTGCTCTCATCACAGTGGCAATGTGAGTTTACAGCTGGACAGTCAGGTTCTGCAAGCCTTGAAACACACCCTGAGTAGAAAGGTCTTACTGATACCAAGACAGGAGTTGTCTCAACAACTTGTATGGACATTCAATGTTCATTCTGAAAGCTTAATCCTCATGTTAAATGCCCAAAGACATGCAGAACGGCTGGGAGAAGCTGAACAGTGTGTCATCTTGAGGGACCTCTCAGCTGCTAATCACTCACTGAGAGATGTCCTCTTCTCAGTTGAGATGGGCTCCTCCAGTGAATGTCTTGGCATGACCCTCTACACTGTGGAAAAGGTGAATGGCAGGACCTTGCACGTAATGTTTTCTGCCTGGTGCTCAAGCAGGAACACAAGAGCAAAGTCCTGGAGGGTGAAGAGACAGGATCCAAACTCATTATTGACCAGACAAGACAACAGCAGCCAACGTCCACATGTTGAACATCAACTCAAGAAAGGAACCAGCCTCCTCTTCTTTCAATAAGTGCAAAATCCTTTTCTTCGGTAGCATCAGCTACAACAGAGAGCTGATCTCCTGCCAAAGCAAACTCCTGTGGGAATAGCCTCTGGAAAGGAAGGGTTGTGAGCAGCAAGAGGCAAATGGAGAATCGTTATCATTTGGTAGCCAGGAGTCTCGGGTGATGCTGATCTGACGTACCAAACCAGCCCAGGGCCACAGGAGTGGGAAGGGGAGATGGTGCAAACCTTGAAAATCTTTGGGGACGCTGGTGAAAGAGGAATTGAAGAGGGATGCTGTTTAGAGAGTGGAGTTTGTGGTTGTTGAAGCTGTGAAGCCACAAGAAATGCTGCTCTGAGTGCTGAGCGTGGAGGAGTGAGGGGCACAGGCCTGGAGTCACCAAGCAGCACAAAAGTATTTGCTCTTGGCATTTATTTTATGAGGCAAAATAGAAAATGGACAATGACCTTGGAGCCCTAACAGAGCATAGGGTATTGTCTGTTTTTTAGCTAGTCGACATCATAATCTTACAAAGAAACAGGATCTTGAAGGAGAGGTGCATGTTCCCTCCCAAAAGGACTCCACAGCCCACTCCAAATAATCAGAAGTCATGGTCAGCTGCAGCTCTTGGGGATCCACTGGCACCAGAAACGCACTCAGGACTAAGGAGAGAAAACAGATCTGATGCCAAAGTTGATCCATCTTGCTTTGCCCTCTTGGACACTAAAAAGGGGCTGAGTGTTGAGAGCTGCCTGGTTTATCATTTGCTTTGAACACCTGCAAGAGCTGCAAGAGACCACCATGAGCAGCCTTAAGCATCTCTCAGCCCCCTGCTAGAGCTCTGAAGACCATAAAGTCCTCACTCCAACAATGGAAAAGGCTAAAAAGAGTGAAATTCTATGATTCTACGAATTTTTCCACTGGACTTTCCTGGCCGTTGACCTCCACCTCCTTCAGATGAGTCTTCTCAGTCTTCCCAGCTACCACCAAGAGGAAACAAAAAGAAACTTTGCTTAGCATGACCCCTACCATAGCATTTTGCAGTAGATATTCTTGTGACTTCTTTTTCCCCATCTTCGGAGGCACAGGGCTGAGCAGTCCAACCGAAATTCCTGCGCTCAGGAATGCACCACAGGGCCCCAGCACACACGGGTCAGCAGATACCATCTCATCGCTGCGTTTCGTTCCGAGCCAAAGGCGGCTTTTGGAGACAAGGATGGAAGAATTCTCGTAGGCAATTCAAAATAATCAGCGTGCAGATTCTAACGCACAAAAATCAAGCAGAGAAACATATCGCTGGGGTTTCTGAACAATGGAATATTTGCCTTTGGTGGGCAGCATAATGAAAGGACACCGGGTGTGCTTTGATATCTAGGACAGCCTGTAAATACATCAAGACTGATGCAGGTAAGTAGGGAATAACCTGATGTCTTTTCCAGAGTGGGATAGAATAAGATACAAACTAGAAGCGCAGCATGGAAAGCTGCACTAGATACTTGAGGGAGGACAAAAAGCTAAACAGAAGGTTAGTGAAGCTCTGGAGCAAAGTTTCCATCATTGGAAGTGTTTTAAACTCAGGTAAGACTGACGCTGGGTACACCAGGGACCGGCCTAAGACGAATTCCTTTCAACCTGGTACATGAACAAGGTTTTGCAGGCTCCATTTTACATAAAGAAGCTTTGGTTCACTGACAGTAGAATCACCAACAAGCAAATCCGAGACAGCACTAGGACATAGTGGACAAATCATTGGCACTAGAGGTTATTTCTTGGTTCATAGTCAACCACGGGATACACCTCATTCTCCCAGCCATGTATAATTCATTTTAGCAACATGGCAAAACAAGAGGGACCTGTTACACTTCACTGCTACCGGTTTTAAAAAGGATAGTTATGCAACTATACAGCCCTGTGCGGCTGTTTGCAGTCACATCTGTGTTCTGGCAACACGGCCGGTATCGTTGCCTACAATAAAGGTGGCACAGCTACCAGTACTTAAATAACTGCAGAGCAACTGTGTCCTTGAACGGAAACCTGGAGTAAAGACCATTTTCCTCCTCACCAAGACAGTGCTGGAGAATCCCTGGTGTTAGTGCTATCACATAAGAGCACCGCTCAGCATACACATCATGAACTCCCCAACAGATCTGTGTTAAATCCACATTGCTTTGCATGGGAAACTGGCTTGCCAAGATTTCCAGAAATGACCATCTTGACCACCTCCCTTCTGCTGGACTGACTTTCAGAGGCCTTCAAGAGCGGGGAAAGACGAGCGATGGGCATGAGGATGTATTTTCAGAGAAACAAACCCATTCTCTGTAACAAGTTCATGTAACACCAGCTAAAACAAGTGCTCTCAAAGTCACGTTACCCTGAAAAATCCTCCAACCGTAGAGAAACATCCGCAAACTGAACACGTCCCTTAAGATACGAGGTGTTGACGTGACACCACGGATGGCATTTCACCCGAAGTCAATGGCAGAAATCAAGCATTTCAGGAATCCTACCACACTCAGTGGTGACAAAGGAAGCAGAAGACATCTCTTAACACAGGCACCTACTTTAAGATAAGAAAACTGTCTTCTATAAGCATGTCTTTCCCCTTTTTCTCCCCCCAGCTACTGCTAGAGCATCAATGTCTGACTCAAATTAGATGCCTCTCAGGACAAGATGAGAATCAGAAGGCTTTTCACCATCAGAAATGGCTTACTGACAAATCACAAGAAGCCCATGGAGCGATTTAAGCTCTGAGAACTTTCTAGGCACACAACAGTCATAGCTCTTCCCTATACATCCTCTACACCATTCCTTTCAAAACACAACAACTGTTCCACCCAACAATAGTCCTTATCCTGCAGTCCTTATTCTGTTTGCTGGCCGCAAACGTACCTCAAGATCATCCATCATCTGTCTTTTCAAGAGCCATTCTGGCCAAAACCACAACAAAGAGAAACGTAACAAGGCACCTGAAGTTCCGATAGCAAAGCTGAGTCACGGCCGCTCACAGACGGAGAACTCAAGCCAGTGTTGCAATCTAGTAGGTTACATCAAAGTCTTGACTTTTCCTTAGAACAGAAGATAAGCACAGGAGACAACACAAGATGCAACAAGATACAACAGCATAGGATGTGGTCAGGACAGCCCTGGAGCCACCATTTCCTTCCCTGCATCCAGCCCGTCCTCTTTCAGGGTCTGTTGTGATAGGACAAGGGGTGATGGTTTTAAACTAAAGGAGGGAGATTCAGGCCAGACATAAGGAGGAACTGTTGGCCCTGAGGGTGGTGAGAGCCTGGCCCAGGTTGGCCAGAAAGGTGGTGGATGAACCATCCCTGGAGACATCCCAGGCCAGGCTGGACGGGGCTCTGAGCACCCTGAGCTGGTGCAGATGTCCCTGCTCATGGCAGGGGGGGCACAGAGGGAGCTTTGAAGATCCCTTCAACTCAAATCATTCTATGATTCTATGATCACTTCTCAGTCTCTCAGACTGTCCCTGAGTGTGACCTACCTGCTTAATATTGTCAGTGACTTGTTTGTTCCTCACCCTTGTCTCTTCTGGTTCTGTTTCAATGAGCTTTTTCCTTCTCTGCTCATTCAGAGCAACAGGACCTGCTGTCTCAGTGACCTCCAAAGCCTGGTGGACCTGGGACCTCCAGCCCTACACCATCAGAAAGGCACAGGCCAGGATGCAACACCGTGCTTCCATGGGTCATTCTTCCTCCCACACATTTTGCTTCAGCAAAGACTGCCAGATGCTTGGGATCTTACATCAAGGTGTTGTTTTAAAGCTGATGCTTGTTTTTTTCTTTATCTCCAAGTACCGGAAGGAGACCAGCTTTCCTCCTCTAGCTGTGAGAGGACAGCTCATTGCAACAGCATCTTAGATACTTTTCTGTTGTTTTCCTCTCTACGAGAGGGGAAGGGTCACATCTTAGCCAAGATCTGAAACACCTCTGGCTTAATCTCCCTTATTTCTCGGTCTTTTACCTTTTCCTCTACGGCAGAGGAAGACGAACCATCCTCACAAAGGCACCTCTCAGTTACTGGTGGCTCCTTTCGGCTGACCATGGCAGGGCAGGTGTGATTGCACATCCCAATGAATTCGATATACAATCCAAGAGAATACACAAGCCCAGTCTTCATCCCAGAGAGCTGACCTAGAGGACACGCTCTCCCTTGTCAAATGACCAACAAGATCTCTGGAGATGATTCAAAAGCTTTGGGGGGTTTTGAGTCTTGGGGGCTGGTTTTTTTGGAAGTTTTTTAAGCTGCAGTACTTTGAGACAAGAACACTGGGGCTGGGATTCCTGATTTACAGGAATCTCTGTTGCTGGAGGGGACAACCCAGCCTATCAAGTGACAAACGAACAGCTGTGCTCATGGAATTATCTCCAAATGCACCAGCATTTCCATGGAAAGAGCAGGACCCCAGTGAGGCAGCCTGATCCCAAGACTCTTCCCTGACACAGCAAAGACCCATTGGCTTCGAATAGTGGTGACAAACATCTCCTCTGATGACACTGAGGTGCTGGAGCGAGTGGAGAGAAGGGAACGGAGCTGGTGAGGGGCTGGAGCACAAGTGTGATGGAGCGGCTGAGGGACCTGGAGGGTTCAGCTGGAGAACAGGAGCTGAGGGGAGACCTTCTGATCTCTGACCTGCCTGAAAGGAGCTTGGAGCCAGGGGGGTCGGGCTCTGCTCCCCAGGAACAAGCGCCAGGAGCAGAGGAAACGGCCTCAAGTTGTGCCAGGGGAGGTTGAGGTTGGATGTGGGGAACAATTTCTTCCCCAAAGGGCTGTGGGGCATTGGAACAGGCTGCCCAGGGCAGTGCTGGAGTCACCAGCCCTGGAGGGTTGGACAGACGGACATGAGGTTCTCAGGGACATGCGGTAGTGGTGACTTGGCAGGGTTGGGTTAATGGTTGGACTTGATGATCTTAAAGATATTTTCCAACCAAAATGATTCTGTGATTCTATGACACTCCACAACTGCCACGCACCTCTGTTGTTGCAGCCCCTTCCTGACATACCAGAAGTCTTCCAGCTGCAACGAGGAAAATCTTGCAATTATTTTTAACATTGGAAATTATTAATCTGAAAACTCAGGTCGTCTGTTTCATCCTCCTTTGGATGTAGCTGAAAACTCCCATGAGAAGGGTGCTTGGGAAAGAAGGCAAAGCAGCAGCCTGGTCTGCTGACCATGGATTCGCTTCACGCCTCCAGCCCTTGTGTCCTACATAAGGTCACCTGTCCCTCCCTCTCCACGGGGTTTGAGGGTGAATTTAGAGCTTGGTAGCAGCACTTGGACATCAGCTGAGGAGGATGAAGCCGTGTTTGCTCCAGCTCAGTTCTTACCCAGACCTCACACAACATTGCTGGTTCCCCAGGGCACGTCACCCTAAAACCAAACCAATTTGGCACATGGGAGGGGAGACAAACACGCAAGGAGTGTGTGTGTCTACCTGTGAAAAGAAAGCTTTTTTACCGGACTCCACAGCTGAAAGCTTAGCGAATAACCCTCCTAAGCCTCCTTGATCAGCTGCCTTTGCTGCGGAGTGAAGGGCACACCTGATAAGATTAGCAGTCTATCACGGTCAATCATGTATATAGGAAACAAAGTTAAAAATAGAGAAAATGCAACAAACCCTAATGTCTGCTCCAGTTAGGATTCGCTTTTCTTACCGTCTGTTTTCTGTTAATCAAAAAGACGGAGCAGAGAGGTGTTATCAGCACCAGGCTTCTCAGAAATGGAGATAGGAAACATCTAAGAATAAATCAGTCTCCTCCTCTTATGAGAAATCAAGATATTAAACCGATGAGAGGACAGGTGGGCAATACAGCACCTTAAAGTTTCTGGATCATCACCTAAGAGGGATCCCTGTCATATTTAGTCATAAATACTGACTTGTCTGCTGTGCCATTAACATCCACCGTGGCTCTTCCAGATGAAGCATTTTGTAACAGGACCCATTCTTATCCTAGCTTTAAAAACAGCCTTTAAGGTCCTGTGTTTTCTGTGCGGTTTTCTTAAAGGCTACTGTGAGAATAAAGGCAGTTTTAATCTAAAACTGATAAAATCTTTTATTACTTGAATGACAAAAGTCCATTTAAAAATAAAAGTAATTTGAACTGAATTATATTCAGTGATTTGCAAGGATGCTCAGAGATGTTCCTGTAGAAACTCTGCCAAATAATTATTTACTTAATTAAAATATGCCATATATCAGTGCTTTAAAAAGTATATAATATCTACCCTGCCGTGCTGTGTGACACACGGGACAGTTTACTTCTTTACTCAGCTTTCTGCTACAACATTGGGCTTATGGTTTCCTAAAGCTGATGGATGCCGGAAGCATATTTGTGGGGTTTTCTCTCCTTTGCATTGCTGCTTTAACTCTGCATCATGTCCGAGACCTTGAAAAAGCCAAATTTTACAAATCGCAACATCCCCACAGCCCCATGCATCACCACCATAGCTTGAGTGGAGTGTTATTAAATACAGCCCCGTCCTGCTCCTCGCTAATTCTTTACTTAAATGACAATTAGGAGGGCGAGCTCGGCTTGCGGAATGTTAACAGGATTGGGCTGTAAGATATTAGCACACCCAGAGGCATGTGCATCTCTAGAGGCTAAAACACCCATTACAAGATGCCTGGATGTAAATATATATGTGTGACACCGGATATGTTCCCCTTGAAAGTGTGAAAGGAGGAGAAAAACAAAGGACATGTAGATATAACCCCTTTAACCCCAAGAAACACCACATAGCCAGGAACCTAAAGGAACAAGTGGCACCGACGACAGCTCAATCCCGTTATTCCAAACTAGCACCGCACAAATCCACTCACCTGATGAACTCTCTGCCAGGCTCCACTTGCAACCTGAATAGTCTGCTGCTAGGAAGCCTGACAATAAAATGCAAGTGTAAAAGGCTGAACAAAGGCCAAATACCACAGTTGGGGAGGGGGGAATTAAGCGGGGTCATTAACGTATTCATAGGAAATACATCATTTTGCTTGCTAGGTGAATTAAAAAATTCAGCGTCCACATACGAGAAGAAAATTCAGTGTCTAAATACGAGAAAATTCAATGTTCGCATATGAGTAGAAAATTCCATGTCCACATATGAAGGGAAAATTCAAAGTCCATATATGAGGAACACCCTAATATAAGGCAGAACAACTTAAATATTTCTACCTCTATATACAACATTACGTGCATAAATGGGAGGAGAGTAAGTGGGAGGCAAGTGTAAGATACTTTAAGATATTTCTACCGTATTTTGCAAATATTGAGCTGAATGGATGAATTGGACCAGAGGGGCCCGATGAGAAACGGCTGCACGTACATGAGAGGAGTAAAATCCACCTCGGAGAAGCTGAGGCCACCTCCAGTAAAACTCTTCACTATTCACGGAGTAACGAGGGATGAGGAATGAATGAGAAGCAGAAATGGCTGCCAAAGTGGCATTTCTACATATCCCCAGAGCACGAGGCTACAAAGCCCATGAAATCCAGGTGCCCGGCCTCGTCGGAAGGAGGAAAACGCGTTTTTAAGGCTACGACAGACTCAGAACCTCAATGAGTTTCGCAAGTTTACGCTGCGCGATGGATCGCATGCGAACACGGACATTAGCATACACTACAGAGCGTTTAGCGCACGGAGATACAGAGCAGCTATTGTTCGGGCAGTAAGGTAATCCGTAACTAGATAGTCTCTGGCTTCATCTAAAAACCTATTTTCCCAGGATTTCCCTGCCTCCTTCAGCAGGAGCCTCTCTCCTACAACAGAGCGCACATTCACGGCCAAGCAACAGGTCCAACGCGACTGGTTCTGTCCCCCCATGTTCCCTCCCAGCCCCTGCACCTCTTTGCTGGGGGAAGTCCTGTTCTTAACCCACAAGAGGTGACTTGAACCCCCAGCCAAGCAAGGTGCGTGGCTTTTGGAGGAGGATAACGCCTTGGGAAGGCGTTCAAAGCTTTACCTTGCAGGTACGGAAAGTTGCAGCTCTGGTGTCTCTGCTGGAGCTTTACCTTCCGCTAGTTCCCACACTGCTACAGGGAGGTAAGCACTCTTCTTTTTGCCTTGGGGGGAAACAAGAGCTAGACACACACCTTAAGAGTCCTTTTTTTCTCTTTACAAAGCATACCCTTCAAATTTAGCTATAGGAGCATCCCTGCTACAAACCAGCACATACTCGGCGTTAAGTGTTTTGCTGGATAAGGGACCATTTGGCACAGATCCATCCTCCTTTTTCCCCCGTGTAGGACCTGGCCCATCCTCAGCAAGGTAAGCAATAAATCACGGCAAATACACCACTCAGACGTGGAACGTATTGTGTAAAGAGCAAGTTTTTACAGTCCACATTCCTCCTTTTTTCGGATACCATCATCTTGCACTGCCCGGGCTGCGTGGCAGGTGGGATGGGTTCCTATGTCTCTCTCTCTCTCCTGAAAGTACTTATTTTTGGTATGCTACTGCCTCTGGCAGATTCCTCCCTTTGAAAGTCTGCACATCTGTCGATGAGAAAAAAAGACAACAAAAAAAGCTTGGACTCCAGCCTGGTGACTGAAGGCACCGAACGGCTGCGCACCGGGGCAGAGCCTGAGCCACCCAGGCCGGTGGGAAACCTCTCTGAACGCCAAGAGAAGGCAACGATGGCTGCAGGGAGAGAAATGCCCCTTTTCTTTGCAGTAAACAGGGGTTCTCCAGGTGTTTGGTCCCTGCAGGTCTCACCCCGGGTGCACAGGGACCCGCAAAGGGGAGAGTCGTGACACACGGACCCGCACGGACAAAAACTGCGAGAAGAATCAAGTGCTTGTGCACCAGCTTGTCCTGGGGCAGGACGGAACAGGTCGGAAACAGTTTGCCGAGAGCGAAAGGAGCGGTGGTGGCTGGAGAATCCCTTCTGCTTTGCATCTCTGTGGGTGATTCAGACCAGAGTCCTGCTCGCTGGCTGCTGTGGCTCAGACCGCAGGTCCCTTTGGAGCAGAAGTGAGAAAGCACCTCTTGGACAGCAGCAAACAAGCAGAAAACCTAAAACTCAGCCGTCAGAGTCGCATTAATTTGCAGCGGGACTCCAAACCTCTTAATTCCTACTTGGAAGTGCAACTCGGATCATTTTTTTGCAAAGAAAATGTACCAGAAATCTCTGACAAGGTTTGGCCGAGGACATCGTAAGGTACCTGCAGGTTAGAGCAACAGGAACAATCAATGGCCAAATCCACCGATGGGAGATAATTGAACACAAATCCTCCCGATGATGATCCCTGTGACTTCAAAGGAGCTGAACATACTATATTTATGTCAGCAGCAACAACTCAGCTTCCATTAGCTATACGTTCACCGGTTAAATGTAGTGGTCCTGTTGTGCACACACCAATTAGAGTCCCCGAACGCTTGGGAGCACAAAGGGGTTTTTTTTCTGGTTTGGTTTTGTTTTAATGGGAAGGGGTGGAAGGGAAGAGATCAGCCAGCTCAGGGGAATAGCAGAGAGCCTTTCACTGCGAGGTCTTGCGCTCAAATCTGTCGTAGGGCAGCGGTAACAGATGGCCACTTCTGAAGGCTGTTCTGCAGCTTACATGGAGCCAGGGATTGTCTCAGGCTGCTGGTGGACAAGTTATTGGAGCCACAAACACGCCACTGGTGGGTTTTTGGCAGAGATGGTAGAGAAACCAAGGGATTACATGGGTACGAAGCAACTGCTGCCTACCTGATCAAAGGCACCTCCTTCCTGGAGGGAACTGAGGCGAATTGTTGGCAGTTTAGAGCTGCCGCTGCCTACATGGTGCAGGAACCTCTGGATCTCAGTCTGAGCTGTCATTGGCTCCTCCGACGCATCAGCACCCGTCTCTGCTCACCGAACGTCCCTTTGGACATGCTTGAGGGTTTAAAGATCAAAATAATGGGGGGAAAATAGATGAGGAAGCTCAGGGATCTGTGGCAGTAACGGGTCAAACCCACAGGGAGGGAAAGTTCGCTACGATGTGTAAGCTGGGTATGGGAATAACAAACATCATGATTAATTGTAAACTAATTCCAAGTTAGTGCTCCCTCAGTCTTTCCCTTCTCAGAGCCCATATCTTCTCCAGCGTGTGCTTTAACTTTCTGCGGGCAGATGGTAAGAAATCCACCAGTGACCGAGTGTTCCTGGAGCAGAAGGGGGTCCCCGCGAGCCACCAGAAAGTGTCATTCAGAGAGGAATTTGTACGTATCAGGGAATAAATTAAAACAAAGGATATGGAGGGTGGGAGGAACAAGTCAAAATCATGCTTAGAAACACCACATCTGCTTTTGGAAAAGATTCAGAGGAAACCACTTCAGGAGAAATTGCTTTTTTGTTTGTTTTTTCTTCTTGGAAATTGTTTCGCAGCTTCACGTTGACTTGCAGAAGCTCCTGTTCAACTACAACGACTTGCTGATGGACTCGTGCAGCCGAGGAGACACAACCTCCTGCAGCAAGCAGATGCCACCATCCCGCTCTCGTGTGCTGGCCGGCCAGGCTCTGAAACGCGAGGAAAATAGGGCGATTCCCCTGCAATCTTCCTGCCCAGCTGTTTACGAGCTGCGGATTACAGCTGTCACATGAGCTGCTTTACAGCAAAGCCAAGCTGTCTTGGTGAGCTGAGAAGGTCACTGGGAGACAGGGGCCTCCAGGGACAAACACACCACCCTCCTCTGCAACCCAGGGGCGCCAGGAAAAGCGTTCCCAACTGGTCAGAGGGCAATGAAAAATGGGTTTACCTTCAAGCCCTCTGCCCAGCTCTCATTAGGACTCATTCAGTGAAAGGGGAGAGGAGGGACGACCCCGGGGGTTAGTCTTATGTTGTCCGTTTACCAGCAAAGCTGGAACAGCCCTTACAGCGACAAATTTACCTTCTCTCTTCCTTGTGTGTCCACAGGTGAGGGCATCCCACCAAACTTTCGGACAAGGCCACCCAAGCGATGCCACGGTGGAGCTGCACCTCCCCAGGCTCTTGTGTAACCTGCAGATGCCTCGAAGCGTAAGCAAATCAATCCTAAAGCAAGAAACATCGTCGTCTTCGAACCCAAAATCTAACCCCCGAACATCGGGGTCAATGAAGAGGAACAAGTTTCACTTGGAAAAACAGAAGCCTGAAGGTTCAGCGTGGCCACTCGGGACAATGAATGAAAACCTGCCACCTTCATCATTCTGCCATAGGCAGGTCTGGTGGGCAATGAAAACATTTCTGCAAGAGATATCGCTCACAGGCTCAGTGGTTGCAGGACAGGGCTCTTTACTATGCCCCAGAGGCACAAGACAGATGGGGTTGTGCTTTTAGGCTTTAAAAATCAGACCCTGCCACAGAGACCCAAGGAAGAGGATAAATAGAGTCACAGAACCATCCTCCAGACACGCTCAGAAAAAAAGCAATAGAGGAACTCAAGAGGTCAGCCCCTGCTTAGAAAGCAGCTGAGGCTGTTTTCAAAGAAGGGCTGAGCACTTTTTGAAGGCAAATTCAAATAAAGCGGCACCTGGAGCAGTTTGGAGATGTTTGCTCCGCATCGCGGGGCTGCGAGGTGGGAACACACAGTCCCAAATGGAGCACGGAGCAGGGGAGATTGAGAACAGAAAGCTAAAAGTCGCTCCAACTTGGGTCTAATACACAAGACTACGAGCTTCAAGAATGAAAAGACACACAAACCCTGCCTCGATGCACCGAAGAGCTGTACTGCAGGATGCCCCAGCTTGTAGCTGAGCTTACGGGGTGTTTTTCCTTCCAGTGGGGTGCCCGGCGGCAGCGGAGGGGGGGAAGCTCACAAAGCCCCATCTCATTTCCTAAGATGCCTCCCACAGTAACAACAGCTTGCTGGGATTTGAGCCAGCTTCCCATTTGGATCAGATTGCACCCTACGCCCACTGACAGCCATTAAGAGCCTGGAGCTCACAAACTGACCTGAGGTCAGACCAGCCTCTAGCCATTCGAAGCCCAGGACCATTTTCCGCAGCTCCGCCAGCGTGGCCTGATCCAGCCCGGCTCACAGAGACAAACGGTACCTGCGAGGGAAGGCAAGAGCTGTGCCCTGCTGTCATGAAACAGCAGATTGCAGCCTAGTTTGGCCGGGAGGTGGGAGGATTAAAGAGCCCCTTTCCATCTGCCCTGATTCAGTGTAATCGCAGGCTGCGCCTTCAATTCCCCAAGCCCTTGAATGTTAGAATGGGGAAAAGTGGCACGGCACAGGTAGAGAAACAGCAGTGACATCCCCAGCGTCTCCTGCGGTCACAGCAGCCACCCAGAGATGGGGATGAGGGGACACGATTTCTCCAAGCAGGCTAGGCATCTTGTAAGCTAAAATCTGCACTGAAAGATGCTACAGAGAGTCCAGAGCAGGAACCATCACCCATCGCTACCCCACGCAACAAGGGGTGAGTTGGGATCAGCTGCAGAAGAAACGGTGCCCAACGATTTGGAGAGGCATGGACCTGTTGGAGAGGATCTAAAGGAGGTCACCAAGATGACCAGTGGAAGGACAGGCTGAGAAAGCTGAGGTGTCCATCTGGAGAAGAAAAGCTCCGGGGAGACCTTATTGTGGCCTTTCTGGACTTAAAAGGGGCCCGTTAGAAAGATGGGGACAGACTTTTGAGCAGGGTCTGTTGTGACAGGAAAAGAGGCGATGGTTTTAAAGTAAAAGAGGGAGATTCAGGCTGGACATGAGGAATAAATTGTTGGCCCTGAGGGTGGTGAGAGCCTGGCCCAGATTCCCAGAGAGGTGGTGGATGAATCATCCCTGGAGACATCCCAGGCCAGGCTGGACGGGGCTCTGAGCACCCTGAGCTGCTGAAGATGTCCCTGCTCATGGCAGGGGAGGAACTGGGGGAACTGGGAAGGTCCCTTCAACCCAAACTGTCCTATGACTCTATGAACTCAAGACGTAAGCCTTGCTCTGCTCTGGGAAGCAGCTCACCAAGCCAGCGGGCAAGGAGGGTGAGCAGAGACCTCTCATTTGGAATTGCTTGGAGGAGCGGAAGAATGAGCAGAGATTGCGTCAGCAGGAAGAAGTTGCCCTTGGTTGTCTCCTGATAAGTCAGAAGGTCTTCCAGAGAAGGGCTGCAATACCCAGTGTCTCACAGGGTTCAAAAAGCTACAGAGGGGCTGCCACATGCTCAGCATAGGTTTGAACGAGTTGTTATTACAGGCAGAATCCATCACACATGAACTTCATCCTGGGAGCACTGAGGAAGGAAGGAGCAGCAAAACACAGGCTGGTTTTGATTTCAGCTTAATCTACCAGCCACCTAGTTCAACACTTGCAGGTTTGAATGCTCAGACGCACAGGTGAGCTCTGCCAGCATAGGTATGTCCAGCAGAAATCTGCTTTCCTCAGCTTGATGTTGCCTGTGGTCCGTTCACAAGTACCCACCACCCTATTTGGGAATTTGGCAGGAGCTCCATGAAGAAGCTCCACTGGGACAGCTCTGCCAACCAAGCCTTGGTCTGGGTCAAGAGAATACAATTATTTTGGTTGGAAAAGACCTTTAAGATCATCGAGTCCAGGGCAGTGGTGGAGTCACCATCCCCGGAGGGGCTGAGCAGACACAGAGATGAGGACCCAACACTGCCAAGTCCACCTAGAGGACCCTGGCCCTCAGAACCTCATGTCCGTCTGTCCAACCCTCCAGGGATGGTGACTCCACCAGTGCCCTGGGCAGCCTGTTCCAATGCCCAACAGCTCCTTCCGGGGGAAATATATTTCCAGATGTATTTAGAGAAACACACTAAGTACACTGACTGCCGTTCCTTACCTGCTTGTATTCAACCTCATCACTTTTAGACAAAAGCTTGCCAAAGGATTAGGATACTCATCTCTTGCAGGCACCCCAAAACCACTGATGTAACCAAACAAACTGGTTTAACTCCAAAGTCCTTCTCAAAGATCTAAGTCTTACAGTCAGGCTGCATATACATTAGGGAGATAAGAACCCCCACGATACGCTATCAACAAAAAAAACCCCTCTCAAACACAACTCAGGGCCTCAGCAGCGTGGCTCTCAAAGCCAAGTTGTCGAGGACTTTGTCTCCATGAATTGAAACAAATGCCTGGAACTCAATGTGAATTTAATATCAGATGAAAAGTCACATTAAGAGATGGAGAAAAGCAAGATCCAGTGAATACAGATTTATGCCACATACAGCACTTTGCCTCCCAAAAGGCTTGGCTTCTTTTCAGACAGCGTCCTCCACTGAGTAGCTCCTTCTGAAGCCACCTGGATTATTGAGGGACTGGGAGATGATGAAACAGAAACCTGGACAAATATCATACAAATACACCAAATAAATAGGGATTCGAGTTCAACCACAATGAATTTGTAGACAAGCAGAACATTCTTTCAGAGTGTTCCCAGCCAGATCAACTCCTTACTCTTTCATGAAGAAGTGTCACCATGGGAAGGAAGCTCAGTCTTGGGAAAGTAACAATTCTATGCAATGAGAAAATAGGGTTATTGCTGCAGGGGAGAGGGGGAAAGCGGTGCCGTGAAAAACCCTTGTGAAAACAAGGCTCTATAAGGAAGATGATTGAAGACACCAACCCTGTGTGCTTTCCTAAAGCCATGGTTGGTTATCCCAAGCTGGCTCAGGGCATGGTGGGAAGCCAACACGCTCATGGTTCCATCCTTCCACACATGAAGCAACCACGTCCCTTCGCCTTCTCAGCCCTGAAGATCTCAGGTCCTAAAATCCATTTGCCACAATGAAGCAAAGAAGAGAAGAAGTTTTCTTGCTGACTGCTGCTCCTGAGACAGCTGGATTTTGGTACTAAAGAGGACCCATGTGTGAAACGATTTGGATCCCTCAACTATGGAGTTTCCAAACACAATAATTCCGAAGGCAGATCGTTAAACACAGCGTCAGTAGATCTGAATTTGCCAAGAGAAATTCAAGTTTGGCAAAAAGAACTTAAGCTTTCTGAAACAATCACAAAGATGGGAATTGCCTTAGATCAAAACTGCTTTAAAGTATTGCAATAGACATCAGGCAGCTTCTCTTTTAAATGTACGGATAAAGCAGAAATCCTGCCCAGCCTGGCGTCAATGCCAGTCCCGCTCCCTCTCTCAGCCCAGAACAAAAGGGAACATATTGCAACTATGCTGAGCGAGGAGAGCTGCCGCCTATTTCTTTAAATGTAATGTTAATGCCTTGTAATCAGCTTTAATTTTTAAACAGACCCAGCCCTCCTGTCCATTTCCCCTAAGTCAGGACACGTGGAAGGTAAATGGGCTGTGCTTAAACCGGGACAGCATCAGCTGTGACAGCTGGAGAGCCTGTAAGTCTCAACTGCTGATAACAGGAATGGATGTCAAACCTCACCAGGGGAGGGGAACTGGGGAGGGCAAGGGAGGTGCTGGAGATGCCGTAAGGTCATCGAGAAGCCCATAGATAAGGCCAGATGGGGAACGGCTCATTGACTGGATGGGAACTCACTGAACCCGCCAGGACTCGAAGAAACGCTGGAAGTGACCAAACAGTAAAGGACTTGGCAGTGACTCCCATCCCCAAGGAAGGTGGTTTCCCTTCTAGGGGGTTGCTAAAACCACCACAAAGACGCTGAGGAGCAAAGGTGAGAGTCTTTTAGGGGACAGCAAGAGATTGAGCCAAGAACTGAGTAATCCCTGGTGTTCAGCCAGGACGCTGCCTTCTCTCCTTGCAGTCTCAAAGGCATGTTTTGGAGCTAAAGGAGCAGCCTGTAGACATCATGTGAGACTTGGACACAGAATGGCAGCGCAAAACCCCCCAGGAGACTCTCCTTGCGCTCCTCCGCTGCTCTGCGTACATCACGAGTGCTCATCACATAAACAGTTCTCCCCCAAGGAAATAAAATGACAGAGCCCATAAGCTTCCCTACCCCAAAAGCCAAACTGTACCCCGAAATCACCTTTCTGTTTCTCCATCAAGGGACTTACCAAGGTCACTCAATGAGCCAAGGGAAGCCCTAAAGCCACCAGCATCCAAGTGCCTTGGCATCTACCTCCAACTCTACTCAAACAACCCAACAAACTGTCCCTGCCGGGTGTTTTGCGAAGCTGCCTTCACGTAACACAACAGCACGATGGTGTCGGTAGCCCCTGGTGAGTTGGATCGAAGGGAAAATCTGGTCAGCGACCCAGTACAAGAGGGACTTGTCTGAGCCGCTATTTTTAGCCCTGGTTGGTGGGCAGACAAATCCTAATCGTCAGCGGCGGCTGCCTCGTCATCAGTCCCAAGATGTCAAAGCAAAGCCGCACAGCTCCAGCGTCAGAAGAACAGCCTGAGCCGAGCGCACCGCCGGCGCTGCTCAAGATTAGCGCCCAAGAGTAATGCAGGACAGCCGTAAAGAGCACGAGAGCCGTCACGATGGGTTTAAAGCGGCAAGGCACGCTGTGCCAAAATGAGCAGAAATCCTGGTGAGGTTCAGCGTGAACGGAGCAGCGATCCTGGGTCTTGGAAATACTTCGGCCCTTGTGCTGGGAAAGGTTGAGCAGCTCCATGCTTGGCATAGAATAAGCTCGTTTTAACTGAGGTTTGTGCTAATGTATATTACTCTGAGCACATCACGGCCTCCTTGCTGACAATAATTCATTTATGCACAGTAATTCATCCTCTAGGAAACACCTCTCCCTGTTCCATGCTCAGCGCACGCACCCAGGGACTCACTCATCTGCTTCAGCTCTCCTCGCTGGCTGCCACTCACCTCTTCTCCCCTGTTGTAAGAAACACATCTGCAAAAATGATTTTCCTCACTTCTTTTTCAGATTGGGATGAAATCATACCTGTTTCAGGGCAATACTTCATTAAAATACTCTGTTCCCACTGGGAAGGCCCTACAAAAAGCTTGACTCTTTCCTTCCTGTCCACTTGGATGCAAGCAAGCTCATCTGCGCTTTGCCAAGTTGCTAGCGACTCATTTGGCTCCATCTTCCCTAAAAAAGGAGATCCAACAGGAAAAAAAAGATTTATTTTAAAGACTGACATTTGCAGCAGATCAGCCTCCAAGCCCCCCCCCAAGCTTCTTTTTTACTCATGCAAAAATATCACCAGTTACCAGCAGATCTATGTGCCAAACCTCCCCGTCCCGAGGCATCCGAAAGCACCAACAGGCAGTTCCCTTCGCTGGGTTTGCCTGATGTATCTCCCTCTGCCTTCACGCTCTCTAGGAGACATGCACAGCGCAGAGAACGGGATCCTGAGTCCTGCCTTGCCCTCCTGGATGTGTTTTTAACTCTAAAGAGCCGCTGCGGAACCCGCCGGGACTGGCAATCCCGCTCCAGGCCCGGAGGTCTCTGCTGCCGAGAGGAGGGTTCCCCGTCTCCCATCTGCGCAGCCGAGGGTGGAGACACATTTCCACCTGACACCTTTGTTGATTTGATGTGGGAAGCTCAGCAACCTCACCCAGGGCTGAAGGCTTTTTTTCAGCATTTAAACCACTTCTGATACAGAAATCACCAACCGGAACAACTCTTCCATACACAAGTTGCCCGTCACCCTAAATGCCGCTATAGGTTCGTTTATCCTACGCTAACTGGTGCGTATCCTACGCTAACTCCTGTACTGACGCCTTATTTCCTCTGTTTGCGAAAGCAGAGATCTTGCTAATCCCCCTTTGCCCACGTCAGAGTCCTAATGCTCTCCCCGGGCTTCCATCACAACTCGATAATCCTGGCTCATAAGCACGGCTCCCTCTGGCTGTATGGAGAGCTGGGTTTGGGTTTTTTGGATGACTAAGGGGTTGGAGAAGGGGAGGACTCGCTGTAGGCAACGCGTGGTGCCCACCTGTACGGCTGCCGTGCCACCAGCAGGCACATCGGTGCTCCCAGGAGCATCTCCAGCAGCACAGGGAGGAGATAAATCAGTAAAACCTGCTTTGGCGTCAGGAAAAAGAGCAGCAGTCGCCGCACGTGAGGATCGAGGTGGACAAGCAAGGAGCCAGCGAGTCTCTGGCTGTGCTTATCGTGGCTCTGATACATCAATTCCCCGATCACAGCTTGATTTCACACCTTCCAGTGCCGCTTCTCCTCTTCCCAACAGCAGCTCTTTCTGCTGTGGCTGCTTCCATGCCCTGTTTTGGAATCCCAGCTGGAGCTTTGAGCACACCACCCCTCTTTGCCTTCAAAATGCCGCACAAAACCACAATAACCCCAGGCTTGTGACGACACTGAGGCCATTAAACCGACCCGTCCTTCACAGGCAGCGCTGCGCATCGCTACGGCCCCGCGCAGGCACAAAGGCTTCATCAATATTTAAAGATGAAGCCAGGAAGCCTGTAGCCCAAGCTGCTTTCAAGCGCCCGGATCGGATCGATGTCAAACAAAAAGGCTGCAGTGTGAGGATGCTCCGGGCCGCAGGCTGGCACCGTCACCTCCTTCCCAACGCCGATCGAGTTTCTCTTCTCCAGCTCCATGGGGCTGGGACGGCTCCAGCTCCGGCCCGTAGCGCACCCAGGAATCAGCCTCAGAGTGCAGAGTTTCCTCTTACCGGAGCATTTTCAGTTTGCAACCGACTTCAGAAACTGGTGCTGCTACGATCCCCTTGGCTTGCTATGAATATTACTTTGCTTTAACGCCAGCCACTTAAGAGCAAAACATCTGAGGCTCAAACCGTGGGGTCATCGGTTCCAGCATCCCGACTCGGAGCAGATGCTTTAGAGTAGCAAGAAAACCATAATGCACTTAGCGAGTTTGACACTGCATGGGAGGAGGAGATCTTATTTCCCTTCGCTATAAATGTAACCGATCACAAGATTATCCGCAGCCCTTTTGCAGTTCAGCTCCTGGGCTCCCTCCTCCCTGCAAGACCGAATTCAGTCCCAGCTCCACGGACACACAGAAATTGTCCCTTTTTAGCCACCTCGGTTCTCTTGTATCAATTATTATTGACATGGCAGAGAATGAACGAGGAAAACACCACATCAAGAAACAAAAGACTAAAAAAAGAGGATAATTCCATCTAATGGCTAAAATCAGGAACAAAACACCTTACCTCAAGTAAAACACCTCAAGTTAAACACCTCAAGTAAATTTAATTACTGTCTCGGTTTCCCTATCAATAAGACGGGAGTAAATTTGTTTCCTTATCAATAAGATGGGCGTAAATTATATCCCTTCCAGGCAAACTGGTGCATGTAAGGGATTGAAATCATTAAAAAATCAGAATACCCTACGGAAAGGTAAAAGCATTCCTAGAGAGAAGCGTTTATTGGAAATATCAGCAAATGAAGACTTTGCAAGCAATAGAATTTGCTGGTTAATACCATTATGGCTCTGACAGTCATTTTTTCCTTCTTCCTGCAACCAATTACACGAAATCACTCCCCATTTCCTCTCCTCCCGACAGGAGGACACACAGACAGGTTTGTCCCCACTGCATCAAATAACCAAGCGCCGGCGTCGGGCTCACGCTCGCACCCTGGGCTTCGGGGTACGGAGGGAGCAGATAAATCCTTGGCGACGGTGCCAACGCCAAAAATCCATCTGCTCTCCATCTCCAGACAGAGACAGCGGGAATGGATACCAGCATCTCCCTCCGTCCCTAAGGGAGATATATTAGCTGGTTACGTAATAAAACTAACAGCATGGCGCTTCCGAGGGCCAGCGCGCTGACAAAAGCCCTTCCCCTTAATACCACCGGAGATTAGAGCAAATCGAAGAAGAGTGGGAACGAGGCGAGGGGCCGCGGGCGAGGGTTTGCACAAGAGGAGAATGCCGCAGTCTCTCCCCTTAATGCACTCTAAATCCCAGCTGATTGCCAACTCTGCTGCAAGAAAAAACAGAAATAAAAGGAAAAAAAGAAAGCCCAGCCTACATTAAAATGATATTAATGCTGGGTGAGGGAGGTAGAGTGACTCAGGATGGGTGTGGAGGAGGAGAGTTGTTTAGGAGAAGCATCCAAAGGAATCCAGACCATGAAAGCATTTTGGAAGCAAACCAAAAGGAATCAGGGGTGCCGATCTGCTAAAGGACACTAACATGCTTTTATAAATCTGATTAGTTGCTGGTTTTGAGCATCCAGGGGCAGATCCTGCCTTCGATCAACACACATCACTCATCCCCCTCCCGCCCGGTGGCCGGCAGAGCGGAATACAACACAACCCAGCTCGTCCCTCTCGGTATCAGACGCGTTCCCCGCTCCCAGGACAGGGTTTTCACTTCATTTCTGCTCCCTCTTCAGGCTGGCTGACTCCACAGCAAGGCGCAGACAGTCCAACACCCCGGCTACAATTACTCTGCCCTCTCCTGCCTCGTTTTCTCCACAAACTAAATATCGATGTTTTAAAACGCGTGCGTTCCCTATGAGATGAGATTTTGATGGAAGCCAAACTTGAGGTCTCATCTCGCCAGATTTCTGCTTTACGAGCAAAGTGTCAAGGCAAGACGTCATCGCGCTGCCACCCAACCGCACGTGCTCGTTCCCCCTTTGACAATCAGCATCCAAATAGCCCCATCCTTAGACAACATTTCTTTACAACTTCACACTTTGCATCCTTTTTAAGCTTATTTTGACACAACTCCTTCCATTTGGCCAGGAAGGCCTATGGCATCCTGGGGTGTATTAGAAGGGGGGTGGTTAGTAGATCGAGAGAGGTTCTCCTGCCCCTCTACTCTGCCCTGGTGAGACCACACCTGGAATATTGTGTCCAGTTGTGGCCCCTCAGTTCCAGCAGGACAGGGAACTGCTGCAGAGAGTCCAGCGCAGGGCAAAAAAGATGATTAAGGGAGTGGAGCATCTCCCGTGTGAGGAAAGGCTGAGGGAGCTGGGGCTCTTTAGCTTGGAGAAGAGGAGACTGAGGGGTGACCTTATTAATGTTTATAAATATCTAAAGAAGGATGGAGCCAGGCTCTACTCGGTGGCAAACAATGATAGGACAAGGGGTAATGGGATCAAGCTGGAACACAAGAGGTTCCACTTAAATTTGAGAAGAAACTTCTCAGTGAGGGTGACAGACACTGGAACAGGCTGCCCAGGGAGGTTGTGGAGTCTCCTTCTCTGCAGACATTCCAACCCGTCTGGACACCTTCCTGTGTAACCTCATCTGGGTGTTCCTGCTCCAGGGGGGGATTGGACTAGATGACCTTTTGAGGTCCCTTCCAATCCCAAACATACTGTGATACTGTATGATACTGTGATAATCGAAATAACCAGTGAGTTCCATCTCTGAACTGGGAAAGCACGGTAAAGGCATCAGGCAAAAGAACAGGGCAACTGGAGGTAGTGGGTGAGCACCAACTAGACACGTTCACACTCCAGTATCGCCTTGTGAACTCATTTCTACAAACTGTTTTTTTCACTACGAGCTTAGTTGGAATAACTAAGTCACCAGACTCGTTAGAAGAGACATCCAGGTAATAGGTGAGAAATACTACAGAGAATCCCGAGATCTGAATTATTGACCATGGTGGCAAGATGGAAAATAAAGCAGGAGGCATAAAACCCAAGGCCGACGGCGGAGGGATGACTGGAGGGCGTCACCGAGCAGAAGAGCGACAGTTGCTCAAGAGCAGCCAGCAAACATCCAAAATAAATCTTGAGGAAGGAAGGAAGGAAATGAGTCTGTAATAAAACGTTGGTCGTACTCTGCCGCTTCACAGTGAAGCATTTTGGAGATGATTTATTACAGCACCGACTAGTTGCATTCATTGAGAAATCTGGTGCTCCCTGAGATGGGCACCGTACAGATACAGAGTTGGGAACAGTCTTCCCACCCCAAATTAAAGCTCAATAGCAAGTTGGCAGAAGGAGGAAAAGAGCAGAGCCACCAGCACCACGGCATTAAACAAGAGGTTAGTGCTACCATTTTATTCGGGCTTTAAGTCACAACCTCCTCAGTGACCATCTGCAGTGAGGCAGAACAGTTTAACTACCAAAAACTTGACTTCAAGTGAAAGAGAGAAAAAAACCCTGGCTAAGAGCAAAGAGTAAATGCAGACAGAGTAAAAACTTTCTGGCGGCCTTACCATTGGCATCTTGGACTCCGGTAAGTGCTCCGACTGCTGCTGCGGTTTCACCCGACAGGACGATTTGTCCTCCGCCTTGCAGAGTGGCTTCGGCGAGCGTGGCGACCGCGTGGGCAGCTGCTTCACTGTGGCACAGAGAAGGAGAAAGAGGAATTAAATACATCAAAGAAACAAATAACTCCAGGAGCAGCCGTTTTAACCAGGTCAAGAGAACAAATCCAGAAAGGCAGGATTCTCCCTGGGCCCAGATGAAGTTATCCAGAGCAGGAAATCTCCAGTGGAAGAGGAATACATGGAAATAAGCTGCTTTTTTCAGCTTGTAGATCTCTTAGTTGGAACAGCGCCGCCTTCTTACCTTCATAACCTTTTGCTTGGGACTTTACCAAAAGCTTTTGGGCAATCAAAGTAAGTTTCTGGTACAAAACTGATTCTTTTGGCACTGAAATCTGTAGAGACCCCCAATGTGACAGAGCTCTATCTGTCCTTACTGATCCAGCCAGTTCACCCTGCACTGAAACTGAGGTTTTTCATTACCAGGATCACATCGGCAACTCTGTATTTAGCCAAGAAGGAGTATTTCCCCCCAGCCAAGTGGTTTAATAATTCTTTTTAAGGAGTGATTGGTAGCTTAGCACGGTATTCCTCAATTGCTCAGGCCAAAGGTCCTCGCGCAGCAGCCCTGCTGGGAGAACAGCCCATCTCAGATATTTAGGAAGGGGTGTGGATGATCCGTGCCTTCCAACACCCTCTGAGCTTCCAACCATCGGTCAGGTATTGATTTCCTACATCACAGGCTGCATCTGGACCATCAGGTTTGATTTGTTTAATCCTCTTGGAAATCCATTTAAACTTTTTCGCTTCCAAAACATCCTGTAGCAACGAGTTCCACGTTTCATTAGATGCCGCAGGAAGAAAAATTGCATTCCGGTACCCCAAAAAGCACCACCTCGGTGTGGCTGCGCAGCCCTCACGGCTGGCATCGTGAGGAACAGAAAAGAACCACTTTCCTCATGATTTCATAGACCTCCAGTAATGTCTTTCCCAAACGGAAGAGCCATAGTCCACTCACTGTGCAAGGACTCCTTCTGGCTTCTGATCATGCTCATCCTTTCTAGATTTTTCTAAATATGAGACATCTGTTGGAGTGGAGTGACCATTTCTCACGTTATTCAAGACGTAGCCACACCGTGAGTTAGTCCAAGGGCCTAATCCTGGCTTGCTCGCTGTGCCTTTCCCTATAATTCCTAATATTCAACTTTTGACTATATCTGCTCAGCAGCAACAAAACATTCTTGGAGGGTAGAGCCCTGAATGCTTTCTGAATGGTAACAGGTAGCACCACTAGCTCCTCACAGGAGATATTTCACTGCATATGTATAATTTTGCATGTACTAACATCTTATTTTATTTGCCATTTAGCTGCACAGCATCCTTCAGCAGCTGTCCAGGTTTCTCCAGACCTTTTGGTTACCTTTTACCTACCTCTGGAGACCTACAGCTCATCACACAATTATTCCAAAGGCACCTCCTTCCTGCAGCTGAATCTCCTACCCTTTCTGACCGTAATGAACTAAAAAAGTAGGTGTTTTCTTGTTTTCTTTAGCGCTTCTTGCAGAAAAAGAGATTGAAGAAGCAACCCAGGAGCTTCCCCTAGCGTGCTTTTCCTTACTATGCTGCTCATTCTGTGTACAACAATTGACTCAAGTTCCCACTCATTTTTTCTCTTTCCTGATTTTGTGCTTAGATGCTGTTCGCTTTCCAGCTGTATTCACACAGGGTGTATCTCCATTTCTAACCAGCCCCTCTGTCTCTCAGAGTAGCTCCTAAAAAACTGTCACTGAACCAGAATATTTTCTTGTTCTGTCTTTTTCCCCTTTGGCTCATCTCTCTTCCAAACCTACAGCTACGTGGAGGAAATTACACTGCAGGAAAACCGACTACAACACAGCAACCATGGGATAAACCATTTAATTTACTGGTGTAACCCTGCTTCCCCGACTTCACGCAGCATTTATTTGTATCTACTTGCATGGCTGCATCCCTGAAAATAATCACGGATCTGCAGCATAAAAGCTTTTTCCAGTTCCAGCACGCTCCACAAACATCAACTGCTTCAAATCAATGGATTCATTACCCACCTCCACTTTGTCCTCTTTAACTAGAGGTCTAACACTTCCCATTCTCAAACCTGACAGAGGTCGCGTCACCCACAGGATTCCGAGATCACAGAATCATAAAATACCAGCTTGGAAGGGACCACAAGGATCATCTGGTCCAACCTTTCTCTTTATTAAGGATTCATAATTGCTTAAGCTAATACAGGAAAAGGAACAGCTCGTTGTGAACTTCAGACCTAAAACTAGTAGCGATGGGACGAAATGAAAATCAAAAGCCCACTGATGTTCTAGTCAAGAAAAACCCACAGAAAAACCTATTGCCTGGAAATGTACAGGATAAAATCCTGCAAGTTGGATTCCAAGAGATGGGTTTTTTCCTGCAATTCCACGCCTAGTGACTTTAGCTGTTCTTCTTACGGTGTCCTAAAAAGTTCACTGGTTTTAAAAAGGCAATTTTACAGTGAAATTATTAGTAAAAAGCCTACTTAACCAACCTCACATGGTAGTACAAAAGAACATAACTATGGACCTGAATCTGGAGCACAAAGAGAAGAAACAGTTCTGGGTGTGTTTGTGATTCAACTGCAACAGCAATTTGGAAGCAAGATGCTGAATGCCCCCAAGATCAAGGGGAGTCATTTAGTCATTTGTGTATAAAAAAGGTCTTAGAGCTTTGCTCTGACCATCAGCTGGGGGGACTTGTGCCTTGTCCTAACCCACAGCTGCTTCTAGACCAAAATCCTGATCTGGATGAGGAAAATATTTTGTCTACACCTCAGCAGTGTGAAACTTCCCATGTCGCTGGGGCCAACGCTGTGTCTTTTAGTAAGAAACCATTAATAATACCGAGGGAGACCCAGATCAGAATGTTTAACAGGTGCTATTAGCACATCATGACTCTTACTTGCTTGGCAAGCTCACTTCTGTAACTGGACCCTTGCTGTACAAATAAGATCATTTACAGGGTAGAGTTACTACCTCTCTTTTCCTCTTTCAGGAAATTTCCATGTCAGTGTTCTTCTGTGGTTACAGTGGAGATCACAAACTGTCCTGCAGACACCTGGACACAGGAATTTGCTACGGGAAAGTCCCTACTAGGACTTCCCACAGTGGTTTTTGCATCGCTAAAGTGAAAAGCCGCCATCTCTCCGCCGTACCTGTTGAGTGCCATGGTAACAGTTGCTCCTTGTTGCATCTCCTGAGATGCTGCCACCGCTGCTTCTGCTAATGATGCCACCGCCTGCGTGGCCTCTGATGCCTGCGTCGTCTGGATGGTCATCTCACCCCCCTGTAGCGTTGCCCAGTTCTGCTCCACCTACGGGGAAAAACACAAAGAAAGGCCTTAGGGTAGGATGTTATCCCAGGAACGCACGGTTGCTTCCTAAAGTGGAAGTGCCATAGAATTCCAAGAGGTTTTTGCAGAATCCTGCATGTACTCTGGAGAAAAAAAGGGAGGGAGCACCTGAGCACATCACTGGAGTGAGTTTCTCCAGTGAGCCCATGGTTTTAGTTGCTGTTCTCCACATGTTCAACCTCCAAACATCTTTTCACGCACGTGGAAAGAGCAACCCATAAATATCTGCGAAGCTCCTCGATCTCCCACAAATCCCTCTTGTCCGGCCACCTTTGCCACAAAAGGGGACAGTGCTGGTCACTGGTGTGTTCAGATCAGCCTGGGCGCTTCATTATATTAAACAGCTGCATTTCTGCGGTGCTGGAAACCCAACGTGGATCACGTCCTCCAGGGAAACAGGCTGTGCTTGTCCCCCTGTTTCCATTTCTCTGCACTCATCCGCTGTCATTTTGGAGAAAAGTCCGTGCTCGCATTCAGGATTTATTGGTACAGCAATTGTGAACTTGGGTGTGTTTGAGCCAACTGGAATTTCTTTGTGTTGCAGCAATATACTTGATAACAAAAGGCATCAGATGGAAAATGTTCATCTATTTCGGGTACTTTCAATTCCCTTACTTCAGACCTTTACGCAGACAGGTCTCATATCACTTGAAGTTCAGGCTCGGTTGCTCGTTTTCCACCTTGCCCACGTTTCTCCATTTGGGAGTTCACAGCTCACAAGATAACGAGTATACAGCCACAAAATCCACCAGGATGTGAACTAGAAATATGCATTGGACCAAATAACCTAAAGAAGCGGAGGACGCTGTTGTGCTTTCACTCACATCTTCTATCACACACTCCTCAGCAGCCGCCAATCTGGTTTTCCAGCATTTGCACAGGTGCTCAGCACAGTTTTCTAACCATCCTAACGTTCAATGCACCTTCATTGTCCTGTGCCCAGAGCTGCACCTGGGCAAAAGGATCCAAAGCAGGGAGGAAGCAGTGAGCATTGCAAAAAGGAGAAAGGAAGCTCATTTTAGAGAACACAACATCTTCTAGGAAAGACGCAACCCAGTTTGAGCGCCCAGAGAGGAAGAACTTGCAGACGGTAAAGATTTGAAGAGAGTCTGACTGAGTTTGTGAGCAGCCCTGCTCCGCGCTGATAAGCATCCTATAAACACATCCGTTAACTCCAAGGTATCTCAAATCAAGAGATAGCGGGACAAAAACACCCCCAAAGAGGCTGCCGGCAAGCTGTGGGTCTGTGTGTGCAGAGAAACAGCACCCAACCCCAAAGCAAGTTTATTTTGTCCAAGGTAATGCTCAGATATTCCTTTCATGTTAGGAATTAGATGCGTGTGTTCCCCTGATCTCTACTTGTGCCTTTGAAAAATTTCTTTCTGATCTCAAGAGATACAACCGGCTCCTGAAAACCCAGAATGGGCACAGCTGGACAAGGGAAAGGAAAGTTTCAAGATCACGGCCCCGGAGCCCGTTTATTACGGGTCTGAGGTGGAAACGAGGTCTGGAGCGGAGCAAAGCTGTTCTGTGCTGCCACCTCTCGCTGCGAAAGCACAATCCAGGCAGAGCCGCCCTGACCGCGTCACCCCCGTGCACACTGTGCGGCCAGAAATTCCGGCGTGCAAAGGGGCACGAAGCGACCTGCAGCCTGGTTTGAACGCGGGTTGCGTGGCAGAAAAGAGGGTAAAAGTACATTTGTGGTCTTGAATGAATGTTCCTTAAACACACACAATAAAATCGTTACTACTCAATTAAAAAAAAAAGTGGGAAAATAAATGTTTGCAAATTTGAGTGTTCAGATTTAAGGGTTGAAATGGTCTGATTGATCCTCGACAGAAACAACTTTGCAATGTCGCAAAGCAGAGGAAACTTTCGCAGTAAGCGGAACAGTAACTCCACGGTACCTCCTGCTGTCTCTGCACTGCTGTGCGTTTATCCAGCTCTCTCTGGGATTTACCTGCAAACCTCCCCAAAAGCTGCGGCAAAGGGAACAGCCCCATTTCATCCAGAGGTCAACGGATTCGCCCACAGCCCTGCAATATCCTTTGGATCCACCGGCTCAGAACACCCCAGGCATCGCCCCCAACTCCGAACTGACAACCAAGCACCCACAGAACGGTTATTCGATATGAAAACACAAACGTGTACGTGCGTATGTTGTTAAGTCTCTGCTACAGCAGATCATAGAATCATTTTGGTTGGAAAAGACCTTTAAGATCATCAGGTCCAAACAACAAAATAAATAATATGTAAGTATGAAATATGGAAAGGAGGAAATTCAGACAAAGGGATGCTCAAATGCTCATATTAAAAAGCATCGCACCCACAGAGAATAATAATTACTAATAACAGTAATTGCAGAGCTCACAGAAAATACGACCACCGAATGGTCCAAATCAGAACACCCCGCACATCAATCATTATAAATAATGCTCCCATTCACTGGGTCTCTCATCTCCAGGCTTCCACCATAATTGCATTTGTGCAGTTCTGAGTTAAAATGACAACAGTTCAGCACTTTCTACACGAAATTTTATAGATTCTTACATTCAGATGTATGTCAACCCTTAACACAGCACCAAGCAAGGCTTGGTGTCTCCTGGGACCACATAATTCTAGTAAATATTGAAGTTTACAGAAGTTCAGATAGGATAGTTCTGGTCTGTGCCTCATGAACACGACCCAGGTCCTCACCTCGCCATCAGTCACCGCAGAATAATTGACTTGTGCGACGGTCACTGTGGTGGGCAGCTCTGAGGCATCGGCCAGCGTGGCAACGGTAGCGCCGGTGCCAACCTGCGGAAAGCAACAAAACACCGTTGGACACGTTGGTTAGTGCAGGAAAACCTCCACAGAATTCAGACAAAGGGATGCTCAAATGCTCTTATATTAAAAAGCATCGCATCCACAGAGAATAATAATTACTAATAACAGTAATTGCAGAGCTCACAGAAAATACAACCACCGAATGGTCCTGGATCAGAACACCCTGCACATCAATTACTATTTATAATGCTCCCATTCACTGGGTCTCTCATCTCCAGGCACCTCCAGTTCACCCTCAACATCCCATCGCCTTTGGAAATTACCTTTTCCCCATTTAACAGCTGGGAAAAGACAAAGGTAGGGAGATGTGCGGCTTTGTTTCTAAGGAGAATTAAATAGAAACATATGGAAGTCAATGGGATCTCAGGTGCCCAGCACCTCAAAAAACGCTAGTCAAAGGGCAAATGTACGTTAGCAGGTGAGCAAACAGAACCAGCCTGGTGAGTAACGACCTCTGAAAAGCTTTTGTGTGGGGAAAAAGAAAACACACAAACAAAATCAAACATGTTTTTACCTTCATGGTTGTGAGGTGAGAACAATCAACAGAGAATGATGTTTGGGACTGCACTGAAAACATGATGTTCAAGAGGGACAAACCATGGGTCAGTTCAGCACGAGGGCAGAGGTGGTTTGGGGGCAGGGACACGGGGGAAACCGAGGCTCAAATCCCACACCCACGAGGAGCTTTCGGGAAGTTTCAAGAAAGGACTTAAATTTCTGATATTCCTGAGCTGCCAGAACCTGCTCCCCCCAACAAGGATTGCATGGAGAACTGCAGAACCACTGAGCCTGAACGCGGCCCCTTCTGCCCCGAATCCCCCTCTGTACCATGGTACAGAAGCATCGTTACCCCAGGGAGCGTCACGAGGATAAATATATTTGGGGTGTGTGATGTATATATTGTGCTTGCAGTGTAAGATGAAGAACATGGGGCACAGAAATACCTCATGCCACAGATTAAGCTGTTTCCTGCCATTAAGGAAAGGCGGCCCCGCCACTTCTCCTCCCATCACTCCATCCCATTGCCACCACAGGCATTGTGTGGCCACATCATTAATTGTACTTTTTATAAATGGGTTCATTAAACTCAGTTCAGATCCCTTGACCAAATAGCTACAGAAATGCTTGTACTGCCATAACAGGAGAACGAGGGATGGGAGTGGGGAAGAGAGAGGACAAGACTGGTTCTTTGGGTGGGAGCATTGGGTAAACGCGCCTGCAGGCTAAGAAACACAGATAAAGACAAAATTCCTGAAGGACAAGTCAAGCTACCAAAAGGAGTTTGCTCTAAACCACCTCCCTGATGCGGCAACTTGATCCCAAGCCTGCCATGATGGGAATGGACAAGCTGGAGAACTGGGCCCATGTGAATCTCGTGAGGTTTAACAAGGCCAAGTGCAAGGTCCTGAACATGGGTCATGTCAAGCCCCACTATTGACCCAGGCTGGGGATGGAGGGATGGGGAGCAGCCCCCGGGAGAAGGAACTGGGGTGCTGAGGGGTGAAAGATGGAACATGAGCTGGCAACGTGCGCTTGCAGCCCAGAAATCAACCGTATCCTGGGCTGTGTGACCAGCAGCGTGGGCAGCAGGTCAGGGAGGGGATCCTGCCCCTCTGCCCCGCTCTGCTGAGACCCCCCTGCAGTGCTGGGCCAGCTCTGGGTCCTCAGCACAGGACACACATGGACCTGCTGGAGAGGGGCCAGAGGAGCCACAGGAATGACCCGAGACTGGAACAGCCCTGCTGGGGACACGCTGAGAGAGTTGGGGTGTTCAGCTGGAGAACAGAAGCCCCAAGGAGACCTTAGTGCAGCTTTTCCAGACTTTTAAGTCTGGAAAGGGACCCATAAGAAAGATGGGGACAGACTTTTGAGCAGGACCTGTTGTGATAGGACAAGGGGTGATGGTTTTAAACTAAAGGAGGGAGATTCAGGCTGGACGTGAGGAAGAAATTGTTGCCCTGAGGGCGGTGAGAGCCTGGCCCAGGTTGGCCAGAGAGGTGGTGGATGAACCATCCCTGGAGACATCCCAGGCCAGGCTGGACGGGGCTCTGAGCAACCTGAGCTGCTGAAGATGTCCCTGCTCATGGCATGGGGGGAACCGGGGGGAGCTGGGAAGGTCCCTTCCAACCCAAACTAGTCTATGATTCTAAGCTTCTAAGCTGGAGATTTTCACTCACCTGGATGAGGGAGACGGTGCCATCGGGGTTACTGAAGGTTTGTACCACGGTTTGTGAGGGCACCAGGTGTGCTATACTGTGTGTGGTCGTTGTCTGCTGTGTTTGCTGATCCTCGAACGCGTAGAGCAGGTCTTCACGCCCGTGCTGCTTGTAGCAGTTCTTCACAATCGTCCGCAACGCTTGGGTCCATGACACCTACCAGCAGAATCAAAAAGAGCAAAGAGTCAGCGTAAGGAAACATTCTGAACAACTGCAGTGCTTCCGCTGTTACGATTTGCCTGCTTATCTTTACTGGGCTTTATTGGGTGGTTTTCAACAAATTCTCGAACCAAAAAAAGGCCCCAAATACCTAATTCCTCTCTTCTCATCCCCCACTTTCCCCAAGACTCAGAAACCGCTTTGGAGAGCGACTGAATTTCTGCGTACAGACACAGAACAGGCGCAGCTGGGCAAGGGAAAGGAAAGTTTCTCAGTGAAATGTTTCACTGGCTTTCAAGGAATTCTAAGGAAGGAATTGGGGCTGACAAGTAGAAAACCCATGTAGGAAAGCACCGTGTGCTACAGCACCATTCCCAGCCTCGCTGGGCACCCCTCCCCACCAGACCCACATCAGCCTGCACAGGTCCTGCCCCTTGCTGGACTTTCTTTGGTTACCTCTGTGACGGGCTGGTAGAAACATCATCTGCAACTGATATCCAAGACTTTTTCACCCAGTTCTCTCATTTTTCCTGGCTTCACAGCACATTTTTGACCACCTCCCTCTCAGTACAAAGGTCCCTGCTGCTCAGGACGGGACAGAATCCCTTCAAAGGCTTCAAGAGGCTGTGAAGCAGACTCTGCACTAAGTGACCTACATATTCAGAGAGCAGACTTGTCTTAGACTGGGTAGGCCATTTCCTCTGCTCCTGGCGCTTGTTCCTGGGGAGCAGAGCCCGACCCCCCTGGCTCCAAGCTCCTTTCAGGCAGTTCAGAGATCAGAAGGTCTCCCCTCAGCTCCTGTTCTCCAGCTGAACCCCCAGGTCCCTCAGCCGCTCCATCACACTTGTGCTCCAGCCCCTCACCAGCTCCGTTCCCTTCTCTCCACTTGCTCCAGCACCTCAAGGCCTTTCTTGGCGTGAAGGGCCCAGAACTGTCCCCCAGGATTCGAGGTTTGGCCCCACGACATGAGAGATACGCACCCGCTGCTTCTGCTCGTCTGTGCGGACGTCGCTCCGAACGTTGGCCCAAGGAATGTCCTCAGGCCACCAGATGGGTTTGCAGCTTTCCTTGCCCCAGCCTGGCTTCCCACGACCCGTGGAATACTTCAGCATCTCGGGGATGAAAGCTCGTAGCTGTGCCTGGAACAAACGGCATATGAGAGTTGAAGGTTGTTTCCTGAATTCATATCTCTGTACTATACACCTCAAAAGTACCAGAATTATTACATTTAAGTCCCATCCTGTTGGAACCGTCAACTGGAAGAGGCCTCAATGCCTAAAGAAAATGATGAAATACTTTACTGTCTTCTCCCAAGACTGAGCTGAGAACAGCTGAGCAGCACGTGGAAAAGCAAAACTAAAATTACATCAGCCAATTGCAACAATAAGGTACAAACACACACTGTATTAACACAATATTCATGGTTCAAACGCTACCGTACAGAAAACAACCACACTCAGCGTCCCCACAGGAACTGAGATGTGAGCTGACGTACGTTTTACAGAGATGCTGCGATGAGGATGGAGCTTCAGCGAGCCGCTTGGCTGTAAAAAACACAGTATCACACATACATTTCTCTACCCCTGCAGAATAAAACACACACTGGACTAATTTTCTGGATCTATTTTAATATTTTGTCAGAGTGGGGACACCTTTCAACCTGGTATTACTTCTTAGCGCACACAAACACTGGTCAACTAGTGACCACCTTTACCAGCAGGAGATAGTACCTTAAAAATAGATTTATAAAGCAAATTGAGCAGATTTGCCATGAAGAGCAAGTCATATCCGCAGTGTTATCCAAGACAATACAAAACTCAGAGGGTTTTATGAAACTTTTGGGGGTTGTACTAGGGGCTCGGCCTCAGGAAAAGGCTGGTTCGGGAAGAGAAGCAGAGCTCACGACCACATACAGTGGAGAAAACCTTATTAACTTAAAGCTAAATAGCTGTGTTTAAGAACATCTCCCTCCACCCTTTCACAGACTGCGGGTTGTCCCCGTGGTCTCTGCAAAAATGCCTAAGGCCACTAAGAACGATGCTAAAGGCACTGGGATCTGTGGATGCTTTTTTGGACACAGGACCGCTCCTCAAAGCCAGAGCCCAGCTGGGAGATGTAACACGGGCCCCGGTTTACACAGCTAAATAGAAAAATTGAAGTGTGCTCTGGTAAAAAGAAAACAATTTCTTTGTATTTACTACATTTACTACATTACATGCAGTTTGCAGCAGCGGCTGGGGACTTTATGGCAATAAAAATCCAGTAGATGTGTGAGGCCATATAGTGTATCTGCTGCACACCCTAGAAGAATCTCTCTTGCTCAGAGCTGCATTTCAGTTCCCCCACCCCATGGACATCCTGAACCACCTCAGAAAAGCTCTGTCATTTACAAATGGGAGCACACCAAAATAAATCACTTGGGTGCCTTTTTTCCCAGCCCAGGTCCAGCCTGTCCATGATGCACCTTCCACCGCAGGCCCAGCGCTGAAATGCTCCCCAGTCCCCATTTATTCCAATTCCTAATGGCTCTGGTGCAAAAACAGTTAAAAGCTCCTTTGCCGAATTGTGATCACAAGCCACGCTCCTTGTTACCAGCTGGATTAATTACTGGTCCCAGGGAGTTCAGCGGCTCAGGCTACTCAAGGCACTTGTTCAGGAGGGTTTGGCTTTAATCCGCCAGGGAGACAATCAGCAGCGGCGTTACAACCTGCTCCACGCGAGGACTTCTCTAATTAGTGCTGTAACGAGGTCTCACTCCGGCAGCACAGGCTACGGCACCAAGACAAAGACCCTGCAGCTCTCAGGGTGCAACCACTTCATTCTGCTACTCCAGCCACGAACCACCCGAAAATCAAACCTCTGCTAAAGCAAAAAACCCAGCAGTTCACTCTGATTTACAGAAGCAGCAGCTTTGGAAAGGCTCCTATAATTGTTTTGAGAGAAACTTTAAGAAATGTTTCTTAACATTTGTTAAACTCAAGTGTTAGTGGTAAGGAGCTAATCCTGATTTTACCATCTGCAATGGCCCAAAGCAGAGACAACTGCACCCCAGAGCTGGGAATAACAAGTTGTCCTGTGTGCGGAGAGTCCAGAAACGCTCCGATCTTAAGGTTTACACCTTGCTAAGGAAAGTGGTTTTTAAAAGGGAGCAAAACGCTTGCTGGGAATTTTCTACCTGTCGCACAGCTCAGCCTCAGGATCTCCAAAAAGCAGCACCTGGGAAAAGCAAAGTCGAGTCCACCCAGGGCTCGGCTGCACCTCAAAGTGCAAGAGAGCAAAGCGGCAATTGCAACAAAGCCCCCAGGTATTCTCTTCACTGGCTCTTTTTGCAACAGCCGATTTTAGTCTCAATAATCTTTAAGTTTAAAAGTTTAAACATCCAGATTAAAACGCCAGGCACCTGTCAAGGCCGTGACCAAGCTGTCACCATGGGTTTCCTGCTGTGACAACCCGCGTGTCCCCGGCCGCACCGCGCGCGGTCTCGCTGGCGGGTGCTCTCTGCAGCAGGACCAGAGCAGGTTTGCCGACGTCATAAATTCATCACGGCAAAGATAAGACGCAGGGTCAGCCTGGGTGTCCTCAACAAGAAGCGCTGTCACTCAGCAAACACAGCAGTTCATGCCCGGCCACAAGAATCAAACCTAAAATTAACCACCTGGCCAGCAGTGCAAAAAGCAGGAGGTGCTGTGGGTTTCCCCATGGAAGTGTCTGCTCATGGATTTACTCTTTATGCAAATATTTCTTGTCTTCCACTCTGCAACCATGGTTAAGTCATAAGAATGAGTGACTTGCTCTCATGTTCCAGAGGGGCAGAGCCGGGGACCGGGCTGTGTCGCTCAGGATCGCCACCCAGCAGGGTTTGGAGATCTGAGTGCTGGACATGGCTGCTTGTTCTTGCTGGAATCGCACAATCATTTGGGTTGGAAGAGACCCTCAAGGTCATCAAGTCCAACCATAACCCACCCTGTCCCTGCCCCATGTCCCTGAGAACTTCATATCCATCTGTCCAGCCCTCCAGGGCTGGTGACTCCAGCACTGCCCTGGGCAGCCTGTTCCAATGCCCCACAGCCCTTTGGGGAAGAAATTGTTCCCACATCCAACCTCAACCTCCCCTGGCGCAACTTGAGGCCGTTTCCTCTGCTCCTGGCGCTTGTTCCTGGGGAGCAGAGCCCGACCCCCCTGGCTCCAAGCTCCTTTCAGGCAGTTCAGAGATCAGAAGGTCTCCCCTCAGCTCCTGTTCTCCAGCTGAACCTCCCAGGTCCCTCAGCCGCTCCATCACACTTGTGCTCCACCCCTGAGGTGATTTCTTGAGCCCTGAGGTGATTCTGCTGCCCCTGGCGCCGCCATTTTGAGCCCTGAGGTGAGGGGCCCAAATCTGCCCCCAGGATTCGAGGCACGATGCAGACTCTGAGCTTAAATGTTGTGCCAGCCGGCAGCTGCCGGTCCCCACATCCCACCTCTGACCGGGACCAGAAGGGAGCACCAGCAAGGCCCAGCGATGGGGTCCAGCACTGCAGGATGGCCCCTGCCCCTCCATGGAGAGGACCTGACAGCCACAAACTGAGTTTAGTGACCGTCTTCCAGCACCTGGCTTCTCCTACATACAAACTATCATGCACATCAAGATATCTGCTGTTTGTGCTAAAGCTTTTTGCAGGGCAGCACGCAAACAGACATCAAGATGATTTTTGAGAGGCCCAGATCAACTTTGGTGGCTTGTATAAGCAGCCTGCAAGTCATAAGGGCACATTAAGTTTAAAAAAAAAAGTCAGATTAAAGCACAAATCACCTGTTCAGAAAAGCATAAACAAACTCTAGTGACCTCAATGAGAGCCGACCGTAGCATTGACCTCAGCGCTGCCCAATCTGACTCCTAAATCATATCAGCGAGAGCGAGTTTAACGGCAAACTCAGCTCTGACGTGTAGAGTCAACGTAGCCAAAGTCCATAAAACAATGAGATTTCTCTGTGTAACAGCTGCGGGGTAAAAGCCCCACCGCAAAACATTGGTTTGCTCTGCACAAAGTGGGTGACGCTCTCCATTCGCATCTTTGCTCAGGCTAGCGAAGGCTTTATTTCCCTCAAGACCACAAGGGAAGCAGAGCAATTAAAAGGAGTTATTTTCATCTCCTTGTTGAGGAGATGCTGGAAGCAGAGGCCTCGTTTTTCCCCTCCCTGTCACACACCTTTTAATTGTGCTGCCCAGTTTATACTGACAAATATTTCGGTTTCCCACAGGGCTTTGTGAAACTTAGTCAAAAAAGCTCATTTCTTGTTAACAAAGGATATTGACAGCTCTGCGAATCAAGGTTCCTACAAACAAACGGTGGCATCTCCAGCAGCACAACAGGTTGCAGTGATGTGGGAGTCAGAGTTGCCATCCACGCTCTCAAACTAATGTATTTCAAATGGCAAAAGAACCCCCAAAACCAAAACCAGCATGGTGTCCTTATCGCGATCAGCATATATGTGTTTCCATTCTATTTAAAGTTTGCCCCCCAAGTCTGGAAAAACAGGGTGTTTCACAAAGATGGACCCAACATGGTTACAATTACACATAAATTTCCAAACGAGTTCTCAAGTTTTAGTAACCTTTTTAGAAATGCTCTATGTTCCCTCCACAGACTGTAAGAGTTTCGTTCACGGGCGGTTCGTGGTTGCAGAGATATAGTGATTTCAAATGGGGTCCATCTTTTTGAAACACCCCATCTAGAGCAGCTGGAGGATTTCAGTAACAAAATAATCTCCTAAACACCACATGCCCTGTTTTACTCCTTGAAAATTTTCCAAGGAGACCTGCTGGGTTGTGAAAATCCATGCAGGAGTCTGCAGACCTGTCCGTTCAATCCAGGGCTGTGTCCTCCAGTGGCCTGAGGTCATTCCAGGATCTCAAAAAAAATGTTTAAAGACATTTATAAAATATCATTTCTGTATAATTTATGGGGAAACTGAAGCTGGGCTAACTGGGACAGCGATGGTCGGCCAAACGGGGCACGAAGAGCAGGGGTTCTGTCCATATAGCTTAGGAGAAACCTTCACAAGACTGTTTTGAGTTAGCACATCGCACTAAAAAGACAAGAGCTGCTCCTAAGATACTTGTTTTACCATAACACAGCACAAGAGGACTTCAAATAAGAGGCTTTACATTGTTACGCTGCTGCATCTGCAGTTTGCACGCGTGCTGACCAAAGGCCCTGCAGAACACAAAGAACAACCATTTGTTGTTTAACAGAGCCGTAAGGAACTCTGGGGGACACAGGAGTGTTGCACATGCGGGAAAAATACCCCAAACTCAGAATGGAGAGCTGCTTCCCACGTGGAGACACGGAGCAATCCAACCCCAGGGCAACGTGTGCGAGGTTTCCTCAAGACGGAGGCCATGCCACATTTGGAAGAAAAAAGCCAACCTTATTTTTAGCTTAACGTGAAAAGTATTACCATTTTAACCATAGAATTCTATGGCTATTAGTGTTTTATCCATAAAATAGAAGCAGAAAACACTTAAGTGACCTTTGATGTTAAAATATTTCATTTCCGACTCTTATCACAATAAATAAACAATATGCATTATAAATCCAGCCGGGGGCTTCTCTGAAGTGAGAGCTTGGCACTGTTATTGCTGCTTTGAAGGTGCGTGCAACACCAACAGCCAAAAACTCACAGATCTTGATACTGGTCTTTTTATACGTGCACATATTCTGCGCGCTGCAAGCCAGACAAGTTTCTCAGATGCGTTACTGGATTGCAAGAACCTCATGTCCTGATTTCGTTCCTCCACACTCGTTCCTCTCCCATTTCTTTCTGGCACTTCAGTACCAGCTCGTTGCCTTTGCGTGTTTCTCAGAGCCCACGTGCTGTGGGTACAGGCACCTCCAACGTCGCTACTCGCACTGCCCGAGGATGCTACTCAGCTTAATCACTTAAAAATGACTTAAAAATCCAGTGACTAAGCTTTTGTCTTATGTTGGCACAGATTAGGAACACGATCTGTTACCAGCCAAGGTACAGGAGATTTCTTTGTATAATTTTATTTGAACTGCGAGCTCATCTGATTCCACCTAAGTAATGGAAATGGTGTTTTGAGCAGAAATGTCCCTAGAGATGATCCCTCCTACACCAAGGAAGGTCCCCTAGGGGGTCCTCTCCTCTTTCTCCCAGCAATGAGGAGGTTAACACAGGGCTGGACCTGGAGACAAAGGGAAGTCCCCCCTGTCTCCACCAGAAATATCTCACTCAGGGTCTGATCTGGAGTTAAACAAGATATGGAGAAAGCAAGATCCCCTCTGCTCCAATCCGCAGCAGAAAATCAAGGAGGGAACGAACGAGAGCACACAAAAAGGTCCAAGGAACATAAGGCCAAACTCTACTCCAGGAGCGACCTTCCTAAAAATCACTGTAAGGTATGGAACAAGTATCTTCCCTGTCCATAGATGACACGAGGTGACAAAAACAGCTCAATAGGGAACGCCCCCAGCAGCCTGAGCTCTAATCCTTACCAGCATTTCTACTGTTTCACGTGGAAAATAAGCCCAAATAACAAAGCTTCACATCTAACTACTACCTGAGCTGCTACAGTCCCACGGGAAAGAGGAGATTGAATGCATCCCCTAGAGATGCAGACATAAGCTCCACTGCAAAATAACAGGATGTGACAGCAAGATGCCAAATCTCTCCGGTTCTGCCACATCTGGCCGCTTACCTGGGTCATCTTGTCCACCGAGACGGGGATGCCGTCGATGGTGAGGGGCGGTAACTCGGAGTTAACCTCCTGAGGCGTAGGAGCGTGTTCCGCTAGCGCCGACTCCAGGTCCTCCAGAATCATGCTCTTGTACTTGCGTACCTGTGGGGAATCGTTAAGCTCAGGTAAACAAGGTAAGGAGCACCAGGAGAGGTGAGGGCAAGGACGCGGGGCCGGCCGCCTTCCCCAAGGGGCCGCGGAGCAGGAGCAGCGAGCAAGAAAAAAACACCCACTGGGCCCAAAGACGTGGCCGTTTCGATGATGAAACATCAAGTAACGCTGGCAAGTGGAAATATTAACAGGACTGAAAGTTCTGAAGCAAGATTTATCACAGTGAGGATCTGCTCAGTTTACCGTCCGGTGTGCAGCGAGGTAAGAGCATGGACAGTGGAGCTGAGTTCAGACAGCTCAGCAATACCTGCTCCCTCTGACTCTTAATGTTTAATGCAGGATATTCAGCCCTGGTGAGATGTGCTGAGCAACCGTTCATGCAGAGAAGGCAGGACCTCAGTACCACTCTGTATACAACCAGAAATCCTCCTCCCGGGGTTTTAGATAGGACTTTGGCTCACTACCAGGCTTGCGAGGCTGCCTTGAAAGCCGCAGAGAAGGCGACTGATTTATCACCCAGCTTTTCCTACAGACACCTACCACGTTCTCCAAGGGTGCAGCACCGAATACTTTAAAGACAGGGTTGGGTTTGGAGGGTGAGATGCAGAGAACGATGGCCTGCTGCCCCACTCGGGTGGTGTATTCATCCAGCGTGGCGCGGAGCTTCCTGCAACACAAAGCAGCCAACAGCTATGAGCTGCGAGCCCTGTGAGAACACAACCCTGGGCATTGTGAATCCCCGTTCTTAACGTTGCTCATTCACAAAGCAGGTGAGAAACGGAGCCTCAGCTGGTCGGATCAGCCGCGTATCCGACTTGTTCCTCGGCTCCGCGGGCCTGCTGCCTTCCCCAAGCTCGCCCAGCAGCTCAAATGTCAATTGTTGTCCCTTCTCTCCTTTTTCCATTCATGTAAAAAGTAAAGAAATCACCAGAGCAGCAAAGCTACGACGGCAAAATCTGCACATCGCTCTGTCACCATCTAAGTGTATTTATTAGCAATACAAAACTTGTAAGGTAGAGAACTTGAATGATTCAGCAGGATTGCAAACACAGGGTATTATTTTACATCCACTGCAATTCTCCAGTACCGAAGTCCTGCTCAAACCAGCCCCGTAAGCGTTAAACTGACAACTACACGACAGGTAAGAGCCAGAAATATTGCAACAGCTCAGCACCGGCACCGGCCACACCAGCAAGTCCCTTCAGAACCATCTCTCTGTGGGAAGAAAATCACATCACATACTTTCCGCCTTCCATTCGCTTTTAAGCAACACAGGAGAATGTGTCAGAAACTAATGAAGCAAGAGAGAGTAGCGGTTATCACCGGATAACCTGAGCGCTCCATCAGGTGGCGGTTCAGTACCTGTCCTGGTCATTTCGGAAGCTGCTTTGAGCAGCAGCCGCAGTGCCAAAAAGCACCAACACCACCAGCAGCTCCGCAGGGATCCCAGAATCAGAACCTGGAGCTTCCCTCTGGATTCGGTGTAAACACCAAGCACAAACACGTCACAATTATCAGAGCGCAAAAAACTGCTGCACTTTGTCAGTAACTCGCGTGTAGTAAAATGAAGTAGTTGCATGAAGGGAGAAGTCAGAATTCCCTTAAACAGGAGTTTTAAAAAACATACATTATTCATGTTTCAAGAAATAAAAGAATTTGCTCTTCAGAAATGTTGCAATAAATATGGCTGGGTCAGCAGAGCTGGACAAGGAGGGAAAACCAGAATGAAGCTCTAACAGAAAGGGAGTCCACCCCCAGGGAATATTATTTAACACTAACGCTGCCCCAGTTTGTTCCAGTTTGATCATGTGCAATGGGTGTTGTGGAACTTGGCAGATGGGGAAGCAGAATAATGAAGCAAACTTCATTCTTCATCAACTTTACACAAGTTAGAAAAGGAGAGAGGGAGGAAAGATGGAAACTCTGGCCATCACTATTTCAATGATGCAAATTAATGGCGTGACAAATACTCCATCTCTTGCGCAATAACCCAGTTATTCTCAAATTGGTTTAAAAAGCAAAAATTGCCTTGTTCCAACACCTATTAAAATCTCATGCAGAAATATCATGCTTTGGGTCCTGTAATGAAGTCATGGTTCCACTAAAAGTGAAGAGTTGTGGTGCAGGGTCTTTCCCTGCCTGATGTTCTCCTCTGAATAAATCCCAGAATGTGAGGGGTTGGAAGGGCCCTGGAAAGCTCATCCAGTGCAATCCCCCCATGGAGCAGGAACACCCAGATGAGGTTACACAGGAAGGTGTCCAGGCGGGTTGGAATGTCTGCACAGAAGGAGACTCCACAACCCCCCTGGGCAGCCTGGGCCAGGCTCTGCCACCCTCACCCCAACAAGTTGCTTCTCACATTTAAGTGGAACCTCTCGTGTTCCAGTTTGTACCCATTGCCCCTTGTCCTGTCACTGGTTGTCACCAGAAGAGCCTGGCTCCATCCTCCTGACACTTGCCCTTTATATATCTGTAAACATGAATGAGTCCCCCCTCGGTGTCCTCTTGTCCAGCTCCAGAGCCCCAGCTCCCTCAGCCTTTCCTCACCCAGGAGATGCTCCACTCCCTTCAGCATCTTTGTTGCCCTAAATAGCAGCAGGCAATATTTAGAGATGTTTCCCTGCAGATGGAACTGCAGGTGACGTCTCTGGGCTGTTGGAAAGCCCGTGCGGTTGCCGCTCCTCGGTGGCCATCAGGCAGGCAGGCGGCCTCAGAGCACCCGGAACGCGGCACCTGAAGGGCTACGGCACTTCGGTGCCTACACAACAAGCTTCTAAACGTAAAGAAAATGTTTTGGCTCTGGCAGGTTATTCTCCCCACACCGTGCACTACAGGCTGGGTCAGTCTGCAGCGCAGAGCTCGCACAACAGGCTCGGCTGGCGGTGGAAATACAGGTTCACATGCACCAGATTTATTTATAGGACCATTTCATAGTGCAGAAAAGACTTTTTTCGTTAGGTAGATAAATTCTTTGTGCCACTGCAGAGCTGGGATACAGCTGTAGCTCCTGATGGACACTAAGTCATTCAATCTGCCTGCAAAGTATCACTATTAAAAGCAGCGTGTCATGTTTTGGTCATGTTGTATTGTGCATTAGTCAGTGTCAACGGGAGAGTTCAAGTGGTGAAAAGTTCTGGCTGTTAATTGGACTTACACACCAAAAACATAATGAAAAGACAATTAAAGGTGTTTGGATACAAGACTGTTGGTCTGTGCTGTACGCACACCACTTCTGGTATGTGTGGAGTTTGTTGTAATGCTAATAAAATGTGCATGAACATCAGACAGAGGATAATAGACCCTGTAACACATTAAATGTAATCTTTAGATTTCTTTGCCTTTTAGAAATAAGAGCATAGATTCTGAATGAGCAGAGATTGCGGTGGCTCTGGAGGGGACAGGTTAAACAACAGTAGCGACAAAAAAGCAATAGTGACGAAAAGGGAAAATTTAAAATACAGTAAGAAAGAACACTAGAAAAAGAATGTGGAAGACTAGAAGTGACAGGGCTCTGAGCAATCTGATTTAGTTAAGATGACCCTGCTCATCACAGGGGGGTTGGACTAGATGACCTTTAAGGTCCAACCCAAACTATTCAGTGATTCTCAGGCTGTTAAAGGCACCATGAACATCTTGCAAGGCAATGGTACCACGATAGATTTAACTTGTGAGCAGCTGGGGTTAAAACAGAATGGTCACATCAGTTCTAGTGATCATAATATCACATTAAAGATGAGCAGAGCTGCAGTTTAACCCATTTACACAAACTAAAAGCTCTTGGGTTCCAGAAAAGGTCCTCAAAGAACATCCCCATGTTGGACAACTTGTGGCCAGCACAGGGTCTCCCACCCGCGACACCGGAGGCAGATGGAGTCCTTACCGTAGCAAACGCGTCTGCTGCCTTTTGCGGATTGACGGGTTGGATTCAAAAACGTGTGGTCGCTTTCGTTTCTTACCCGTTGCCACGGCAGCGGCTGCTGCCATCCCCACAGGGCCTGAAAAATCAACCCACAAAGGGTGAATTGACACATGCAGCTCAGGAACTGGCCAGAAAGGACATTGCCATTGTCCCCCCAACCAGGGCTCGGTCCCAAGGGCTCAAGGGTCTCCCCACCAGACTGGGTGACCCACTGAGCTCCCCAGCAGTTTGGATCCCTCCTCTCCAGCATCGGAGACATGTTATCAAAAGGCTCCATACCTAAGACTGGCAAGTCCCGGCTCAGTCCCAGGTGAAAGTCACGTATTTCAGTCCAGACTTTTCCTTAGAATCACATCTCTATGTGTTTTATCTTCCAAACACACCAAATAAACTCTCAAGTACACCAAAACTTTAAATAACTGACTGCAATCGAGGAGAACCTGGTGGCAGGAGAGAAGATCCCACGTACAACGCCATGAATCCTGCTCGGACACCTCAAGTGCAGCAGCAGGAGTCTGGGGCTTTCCCCGGGGATTAAGGACCAGTTTTAATGCGAAATACATTGAAAATCCAGAGTTCTCAGCAGGATCCTACAATAGAATAGTGGGGACCATGGCAGGGCAGCTTTCGTGTCAAACCCCAGACACAGGGTCTGTGTAAGGGGAAGTTTCATTAAGTTAATTGGATGTAAACTGAGGAACATGCAGTGGATTGTGCTTCTATTTGTGATCTCCAGAAAGAAATGCAGAGTCCAAAAGCCCTGGTGGTCTCTAATGCAGGTTCAAGGACTTGCCTTCGACTCCCAAGCAGACTTGGGTTGCTCTGTGTGTAGTTTCTGTTTCACAGGTGAAAGATCACATCAGGGCCAGAAAAATCACCATATTTTCATGTTCAACAAAGTTGCAGCTCCTGGATCAGAAGCCCTAAGCTACTGAAGCTGGTAGATGATAATGAAAGCAGCATCCGAGGATACGATTTCTCTAGGCAGCTGCTCTGAGAGACGGGACGTGGTAATGGACAGAGCTCTGGCTGACACTACAGAGCCAGATTTTGTTATGTTAATCAGTAACAACCAACCTGAGCGCTACCAGCACTGCTGCATACTGCTCTAACCATCCTGTGCTCGTGCAAAAAGAATAACGGTGACTTGACATATTCTGTATTTTAGTTTTGTTTTTTGAGGCAGCATTTACCAGGGACCTTTTTATTGTACAAACCAGTTCTCTTATTCCCAGCACCTCTGTATTACACACAAATACGGTGTCGCAAGATTTAAGCGGCCAGCAGACCTTGCAAAGAAACGCTATTCAGAGCCAGGGCAATAATCACAGAATCCCAGAATGTGAGGGGTTGGAAGGGCCCTGGAAAGCTCATCCAGTGCAATCCCCCCATGGAGCAGGAACACCCAGATGAGGTTACACAGGAAGGTGTCCAGGCGGGTTGGAATGTCTGCACAGAAGGAGACTCCACAACCCCCTGGGCAGCCTGGGCCAGGCTCTGCCATCCTCACCAGGAACAAGTTGCTTCTCATATTCAAGTGGAACCTCCTGTGTTCCAGTTTGCACCCATTGCCCCTTGTCCTGTCACTGGTTGTCACCGAGAAGAGCCTGGCTCCATCCTCCTGACACTCACCCTTTATATATCTGTAAACATGAATGAGGTCCTCCCTCAGTGTCCTCTTGTCCAGCTCCAGCGCCCCAGCTCCCTCAGCCTTTCCTCACACGGGAGATGCTCCACTCCCTTCAGCATCTTGGTGGCTGCGCTGGACTCTCTGCAGCAGTTCCCTGTCCTGCTGGAACTCAGGGGCCACAGCTGGACACAAGATTCCAGGTGTGGTCTCCCCAGGGCAGAGCAGAAGGATCCGGAGCATCCCATCGGGTGACAAGATCACCCATCACCCCCAAGTGCTCTTTGCTACCTCTGCACAAATGCTACATTAGGCGAACGACGCCAGACATTTACTGGGCACAGACTGAAACACAGGAGGTTCCATCTGAATATAAATAGAAACTTGTTTGCTGGGAAGTGCCAGAGCCCGGCCCAGGCTGCCCAGAGTGGGTGTGGAGTCTCCTTCTCTGAGACATTCAAACCCGCTTGGGCCGACCTGTGTGACCTGCTCTGGTGACCCTGCGTGAGCAGGTGTGTTGGACTGGATGATGTCCAGAGGTCCCTTCAACCCCAACCCGTGTGTGACTCTGTGATCCCGCTGACTTTACCTGCCGCAGCCAGGTGGGCAGTGACCTCGTCGGCAGCCGTGGAGTTGAGGATGTCGGAGTCATCGTAGGAGGTGTCCTCTGGCGAAGACGGCGAGTCCTCGTCGGCGCTCAGCATGCCGTGCTCCGTGTAGGTGGCCACATGGACCTGCTGCACCTGCTGGGCCACTGCGTGGGCCTCGATGGTGGCCATGTGCTCTGTTTGGGTCACCCCGTGTTCTTCCATCAATAGCTGCAGTCAGAGGAGACAAAAATATCATAAAATTACAGGACGAGTGTTACTGACATTGATGGGAGGGCAGCAAAGGTTTGTGAGCCAGCCAGGTGAGCAGACCGTGAGCAAGAGGGAACAAGAAACTAAAATTACCTCCCCTGGTGGCACTGGTCTTCTACGAGAGGGGAAAAACAACTACACCAGCATCCAGAAGATGATGTTTGAGAGTTCTGAAAAATCTGCACTTCCAAACAACACGGCAAAGCCCCCAGAGACAACCAGCATTGCTGGAGAACAGGTCCCAAGCAGTTAGCAATAGGACAAGGGGCCATGGGCTTCAACTCTGCCAGGGGAAATTGAGGCTGGAGATTAGAAAGCAATTCTGTGCAGAGAGTGGTCAGGCATTGGAATGGCTGCCCAGGGAGGTCCTGGACTCACCGGCCCTGGAGGTTTTTAAACTGAGACTGGACATGGCACTTAGTGCCATGATCTAGTCAATGGGCTGGAGTTGGACCAAGGGTTGGACTGGATGATCTCTGAGGGCTTTTCCAACCCAGTCCATTCTGTGATTCTGTGACCTTGTAACCCCAAGATTATGTACCCCTCACTGACTACATATTAAGAGGCCTGATCAAAGCTGGCGCTTCTTTTTGCCCCTTCAAAAACCAGTTTCCAGGGAAGATGCTCAATACACAATCTCCCTCCTCCAGCCTCAGTAGCTCAGGACACACACGAGGATGCCAGGACAGAAATTTGCTGGCAGCAAGTTGCATTCTACAGACCACTTTTGTTGCATTATTTGCTTAGAGTCCGGAAGCAGGCAAAATCATTACAATCTGAGCACAAATATTATACAAAGTGTATTTATTTAATGCATCTAGTGGTAAACCACGGAGCGAAGTAGCTGCTTACACAGTCAGCAGGGCACAGGACCACACGCCATGAACATAAATCTTGCGTAGAAGGAACAAGACAGGAGCTACGCTGAGATTTTCAGTGCGCGTCCACCATACATTTGCGGGTGAGGAAAAGCACGTCCTTACGTATTTTCAAATCACATTAGAAGGATCAGTGCATTAACCCTCAGAACGGGACTCCCCAAAACCATCAGCAGAAGGAAAGAGATGATCAGCTGTAGGGAATGATAAAAGATACCCAGCAAATTCTGACCCTGTAAGTGCAGCCATGGAATTTAAAGCTCTTGATTGGCACCTTCTTCATGGGAACCTGTTTGGTTTATCAGAAGGAGAGAGACAAAAGCATGGATGAAGACCACGGAGGCGTGTCAGATACATGGCCAAGTAACATCACACACAGTTTTGTCCTTCAAAGGCTTTCAATAGCTCCTGTTTCCCACAAATACACGACACTTTGCAAACAAACAGCATCACAAAATCCTCAGCCCGAAAAATAATCACTGGGCATCTACCACATGCAAACCCCACCTTCCTGCTGAGCAAACCATGGAAATCAGGGCAGGACTGACGAGACACCGGCACCCAGACCCTCTTTGTCAAGAGGATTATTTTGACCAAACTGACCAATAGTCACACAAAAAAGAAACAACTAATGGAGATAGGGCAAGAGAGCTTGTTTTCTAAAGGCTTGTTTCTACATGTCCTCTGCAACTCAGCGAACTGAACGTTACGGACATTTATGGAACAACTCTTCCAAAGGCAGTTCCAACTTGAAGGTACCAAAAATAGGGATGGAATTATTTTGGAGAGTCCCGTCCTTAAAATAGGACCCATTTTCCATGTTTTACTTAAGCACATCTGATTCTAGAGGGAAAAAAAAGCTGCACTTCAAACGCAAGGAAAAATATTCCCCAGAAAGCACTAAGAGAAAGCTTCGTGTTCAAATGCTGAAGGCTGGTGCATTGTCAAGCAGGGGATGAGAAGCTTCTGATGTAGCAACAAGATTAAGATATTGAAAGGAGACATGGAACAAGCCAAAGAAGTCTGTTCTGTACAGAGTCAAAACTGTCATAACCATGAGAACAATTCCACATATGTTAAAACCACCAAACGGCGCTAGTCTTGCCCTACGGTGGTTGTGATCCATCACCCCGTCTGGACTTGCCCAGCCAGCAGAGATTTCTGAAAATACTGTGTTATCCCCAAAATGGTTGTGGGCAGCAGGACAGCTGCTCTTTGCCCAACAGATCAGCTTCCCAACACCACATCCCATCGCTGGAGCGAGTGGAGAGAAGGGAACGGAGCTGGTGAGGGGCTGGAGCACAAGTGTGATGGAGCGGCTGAGGGACCTGGGGAGTTCAGCTGGAGAACAGGAGCTGAGGGGAGACCTTCTGATCTCTGAACTGCCTGAAAGGAGCTTGGAGCCAGGGGGGTCGGGCTCTGCTCCCCAGGAACAAGCGCCACGAGCAGAGGAAACGGCCTCAAGTTGCGCCAGGGGAGGTTGAGCTTGGATGTGGGGAACAATTTCTTCCCCAAAGGGCTGTGGGGCATTGGAACAGGCTGCCCAGGGCAGTGCTGGAGTCACCAGCCCTGGAGGGCTGGACAGACGGACATGAGGTTCTCAGGACATGGGGAAAGGGACAGGGCTGGGGGAACAGTTGGACTCAATGACCTTGGGAGAGGGGAAAGGGACAGGGGAAAGGGACAGGGGAAAAACTAGCTCAGCAAGGCAGACTTTTCCCAAGCTCCTGTGCTTTTCCTGACAATGCACCACTGCTTTTCTCAATGAAGCAATACCATTTTAAGCGCTTTCCGTTAAAACAAAAGATGTATTTACCCACAGGAAAGTCCTATCAGAATATAACTGAGAGTATCGTACCCTTTTAGCTCATCAGGAGACACAACTGCAAGACAGCGGATGCTTCGGACACCAAAGGGAACCCATTGGATCCAAGGCAGCCTGAGCTCCGTGACAAGAAAAATGATGTTTTTAACAATAAATTCGGTAGCAGAGCAAAACTCCGCATTTCTGAGTCAGCACATGGACAGCTGAGTAAGGAACATCAATACCCTCCTGGGCAACGATACACATTGAAACACAGGCGCATTTAACGCCGTTTTTATGGGCACGCGTCCTGCTTTGGCGCTCGGCACCTGGTTGAATTTGGGTATTTTTAGCAGTAAGTGATAAGTAACGACTTGAATAATCAGTATCAAGCTCAGCTCTCCACCGCCTCCCGTCCCAAGTCAGGACACTTTGTTCCTCGCTGGCACTACCAGATTTCCTCACTCTTGAGCTTTCTGCGGATAGAGAAGCAGAACTAAGCTGGAAAAAACGTCATTAACTACTACAGCTCTTCAGTAATGGGCCCAGCCTACCCAACTGTGCACACAACAGCATCACAAGCTATACTAATTCATTTCCAAGTTGTAATTCGGATTAATTCTAGTTTAACCTGAGCTCTGCTTTTCTACTTTTCCAGCTTCTGCTCTGTTTTCATACCTGCACATTTTCCCCTCGGAAAATGCCCAGGTGCCTCCACCGAAGGGCCTTATCTTTGAGTGTTGAGACCTTGCGTTGTTAGTTATATATTCCATTTTTTCCCAAAGATTCCTGATACTTTGTGTAAACACCTCGATGGGCAGTTTCTGCTGGTTATGACCAACCTCTTGATGCTGTTGTTGCCCCAACAGAAAAGCATCTGTTGCACACCCGAAGGGTCCGCACTTGGATTTGAAGAGGGATTCAGGCACAGGGGACAAAAGGAAAGTTGTTCATGATTAATTAATTGTTCCACATCGTTCCATCCTTCCTGTTTTCCTTCAGAAACCACAACGCTTTCAGCTATAAGGAAACCCTAATGACACGATGATGCCTGCAGAGACGTTCCTGTTGCTTAGTCCAGAAGCCTTGGATGACGGCCAGAAGTATTTTTAAAGTCATTTAAAGTGCTTGAAATGAAAGTATGAGGATAAAGTCCCTCTCATCACACAGTGGAGTTGCTTCATGATGGTTTCAGAGGTTCCTTTGATGTCCTGTCAACTATGATCAATGGCTCTTGACACCATTGCTGGAAGAAAACCAGATGCGGGAGGAGCAAAACACGCCAAAATAGCAGAAGCCAGACCACCAAAACCAGCCGAAAACAACGGAAACGGAACATAAAACCTCTAAATTCGACATTAAATTTAAGTGAAGGTCTTCTCTGCTCAGTGTAATCTGTGCTGTGGATGTAAAGAGATAACCAATAAAAAACCACATGGGTTATCCTACCAGAGGAATCATCCTCTAGCACCACCACTCAGTTTAATGTTGCTTCAATGGGTGATTTATACTGAGCCAAAAATAAAATGTCCACCCCAGAAAAAATGCTGAGGTACAGCGGCACAGCTGGAAAAACTCTCCTAGACAGGCTCTGGACTTATTTTTGTCCTTCAGAGCGCTGAAGCGGTTGGACCTCAGATGCTGCAGAAGCAGAGGACGTTGCTCCCTGAGAGTCTGAACTCGGAGAGGAGCATTTATCGCATACACTCATCAAATCATTTTGCTTGGAAGAGACCCTCAGGATCATCGAGTCCAACCATTCACTAAACCCCAGCACTTTAAGTCATGTGGTCATTTTTATGAACACATCCCACACAATGCCTAATTCATCTGAAACCTTGCTCAGACTAATAATAATTATTAAAGAAAAAAAATCAGATTTAAGGAAGAAATTCTTTATGCTGAGGGTGGTGAGACACAGGAACAGGTTGTCCAGGGAAGCTGTGGATGAACCATCCCTGGAGACATCCCAGGCCAGGCTGGACGGGGCTCTGAGCAACCTGAGCTGGTGAGGATGTCCCTGCTCATGGTGGGTGGACAAGATGATCTTCAAAGGTCCCTCTGAACCAAAACCATCCTGTGATTCTATGATCCTACCGTTCTGAAACAGGGGGGGAACAGCTAACAGCCTCGTTAACATCCCAAACACCTAAGATGAAGTTCTCATGGTCCAGTTGTGCAACCAGATATTCCTTCTGCTTGGACACTTCAGAGCCCACTCAACGGGCAAATGTCTCTTGGTAAGCCAGTGCCACACAGCCCACAAGGCCACCAGATTGTCTTCCTTACCAAACTTGCTCCTTTGTTAAATGAAGAGCTCTGTATTCACAAATAATCCTGGTTGTCAGAATTCACGCTTCATATTTTCGTATCAAGAGAGAGTCACTGCGAGCAGAACACCAGAAGGGAAGAGTTCACCTGTATCCCGCAACCACATCCACACAGGTGTGATATTTTATAACTAAAATGTAAGAATTAGCAAATCCCCAGTAGCAAACAGAGAGGTCAGCCCCCACGTAACCTGCTCGGCGTAGAACAGCACAACATTTACCAACCAAAGGTTTTGGGAGGTATGAAATCCCATCCCAGCCTCTGCACAGTGTTGGTGCCCAGAGGAACCAGCCTCATCGGGTGGAAAATCTCAAGCCTACAGTGATACAAGGATTTAGAAATGACACAGGAGGAAAGACAGAAGACTAATAGACACACATCCTTTTCCAGAATCCACTTGATCAGTGATCAGAGCCAATTAGTTGAATAGATACATTAACCAAGCTCAGGGTACTGTCCCCGTACTCGTTTGAGGCTGCTCAGCTCATCAACCCTCTTCTCTTCCAGCAACAACGCTCAGGAGAAAGGCTGCATTACACGACCCACCTGACGTCCTCTGAAGAGTTACCCTTCAATTGCTAAAAAGACCTTAAATTTAGATTATACAGGAGCAAACCAGATGCTGTGGGAAGCCACGGTAACTACTGAAAAAAAAAGAGGTGATAATCTTCCATCAGCTCATGTTTCCGAAAAGAATCAACCAGGTTGCATCGAGCTTCTCCGCATCCTCCTCCTCCCACCGAAACATCGGGGGGTCAACACCTAAACCTACAACGGTGCATGTGGAGGTGCAGGTTGGTGTCCACATCACAGACAGGTTGTTTAGAAAGGTATAAACCAACCTGTTAACCAGTGAGGGACTCACCGAAACACAAAGAGCAGGGCACTGACGAAGCTCCATGGCCTGCAAACGCTTTGGGTTTATAACAGCGTTGTGTTCGGCACGCTGTAAATAAGCAGGAACGAAGAGACAAGGCAATGTTGTGGTTGCTCTGTTGGCTCAGGGAACATCAGATGTTCCTGGGGGGTTTTAATTTATTTATTTTTCTAACATTAAGTAATTTTGATGACTTACTTGAGAAGGCAAATTCTACATATCCGCTCTGCAGACTAATCCCCCAGCCCTATTTCCTAATTTGTTTCAAAGGAACAGAAACACTCCTGGTTTACCTTTCCCAACCCATTTTCTGTTCAATCCCCACACCACAGTCAGTACCAACTCTTTATTGACAACCCTACTCCACACCAGAATTCAGCACAGTCTTGAAACCAGTGTAAAAATCTAAAAAATGGGAAAAAATATCATATTCCGTCTCATCATTCAAGCCGGTCGCCCTCTTCATGGTTTTAACTTCAACAAAACGCTGCTGGCAAGCTGCAATTTCTCAAGAAAATGTGCGATACTTCCTCCCTTTCTCCCATTCTTTTCGTAAAGTTGACAAGCATCTGGAGTTTAATACACCCTTAATGGATTCAAGCCTCTGTTGTAAATAAGTCGTTTGTGTTGCATTAAACAGCCAACATCACACTGGCACTTTTGTTCTCGGGGGCGATTGCGGAGGGTTAATCAACAGGGATCCTGTGATCCGGGTGTGTTAATTCTCACGCAGCAGCTCCACCGCCTGCTAAGCCCCTTCTTGCCGCCCTCCGGTGGCGTTCGGCCGCGTACATCAGCATCTCTGCTAGAAAATGAGTTTGTAAAGCAGGATTTAGCTGTTTGCTGCTTGGTTTGCCTTCCCTTTCTAACCCAGAGGGGAGCCGTGGTTCTTACTCACTAAACGCAGCTTCTTCATGGGTGCGACACCACACGATGAGGTTTTTTTACAGTTAACCAGGTTTCACACTTCACATACACCATCAGATTAAAAAGCACTTCCTATGCACTTAGTACATGTTTTATTTTAAAAGCTATTTCAAACTTCCGGCTGTGCATCCAAATTTCCTGCAAAGGCAGCCTGGAATAATTTGTAAGGGAAAACTGATCCAGCAAGAAATAAATCATTTGCTATTTCCTAATAAAATCAAATCCTGTTTGAGTGTAATTATACCTTTGAAATTGTCTGGTACCGCTTTTTGCTCTTCTGGCACAAAGCCCTCTACAGGTTTTTTAAAGCAAGTAAATACATCCTGATACAGTTGGTTTCCAACCAGGTTTCAATGGTTATACTAACCAAGGAGAACTAACCGCATTCGGAAACGACGGCGACACAAACCAAGAGATCACACACCATGATTTTCACGAGGAGCCACGAAATCACTGCTGTTCGTCAAACCTCGTTAAGTCTTGAGAGACTTTTGTCTCCCCTCCAATCACAACAGCCAGAAATTGTCCAGTTTTGGTGCCTCCCAGGATGGGAGGTAAGATGCCTTATCCGTTCACTGCATCTGGGCAGGAACAACCCCAGGTTCCAGTATAGTTTGGGAAATTACATATTAGAGAGCAGTGTAGGGGAAAGGGACCTGGGGGTCCTGGTGGACAACAGGATGACCATGAGCCAGCACTGGGCCCTTGTGGCCAGGAAGCCAATGGGACCTGGGGTGGGTTAGAAGGGGGTGGTCAGTAGGTCAGAGAGGTTCTCCTGCCCCTCTGCTCTGCCCTGGGGAGACCACACCTGGAATCTTGTGTCCAGTTCTGGGCCCCTCAGTTCCAGCAGGACAGGGAACTGCTGGAGAGGGTCCAGCGTAGGGCAACAAAGATGATTAAGGGAGTGGAGCACCTCCCTTATGAGGAAAGGCTGAGGGAGCTGGGGCGCTTTAGTTTGGAGAAGAGGAGACTGAGGGGTGACCTTATTAATGTTTATAAATATATAAAGGGTGAGTGCCATGAGGATGGAGCCAGGCTCTTCTCGGTGGCAAACAATGATAGGACAAGGGGTAATGGGATCAAGCTGGAACACAAGAGGTTCCACTTAAATTTGAGAAAAAACTTCTTCTCAGTAAGGGTGGCAGAGCCTGGAACAGGCTGCCCAGGGGGGTTGTGGAGTCTCCTTCTCTGCAGACATTCAAAACCCGCCTGGACATGTTCCTGTGCGACCTCACTTGGGCGTTCCTGCTCCAGCAGGGGGATTGGACTGGATGATCTTTTGAGGTCCCTTCCAATCCCAAACATACTGTGATACTGTGATCCGGGCTGGAAGATCTCATGCAAAGGCGTCTATCCCCAGCCAGGCTCGACTCGCATGGGCACAGAGCTCGCTCGCAGTGTTTCCTGGTGGTGCTGATTCAGAAACCACTTCCAGGTGAAATCTCGAGCTGGCAGGAGGTCTATAGCAGCCAACCACAACTGCACGGGCTCCCGCGAGTGCGGCTTCCAACCCAAAGCACAAGGGAAAGCCCCCATCTCCATCACTCATCTGTGCTATGTACCGACAAGAGACCCAGAACTTGTCCTGCTCTTTCCTCCATAGGGAGAGATGAAAGAGGATGTTCACGTCCTTCCCCGCAGGTGGTTTGAGTCCCGCTAGCAGAGATTTGGCGTTTTCCATGATGGTTCACCTGTCAGGTTGCATTGGCTTCTCTCACTGGTTAAATATTGTTAATTCACCTTCAGGATAAATGTGACACTGTCCTTGTGCCTAGAGGGAACTACCACTGCAGGTTTGATAAGGAAACAACGCTGTTCCCCAGAGACAAGACCGATGAATATCTTAATTATGACAACTCGTTTAAAACGCACATTTAAACCCTAAAATCCTATTTTTCCATGGCCTTCCTTTACTCATGAAGAGAATCTGCTGGCCTACACCTCAATCCAAGAAAACCCGGCTTTATTGCTGGTGAAGCCTGTGTCACCCTGGACGCCCCACAAGGTCTGAGCTGGGCCTGACTTTCCAGGGTTTTGAGACGTCGCCTCCTGCCCGCAGCGACACCCGATCCCCCGCACAAGGGCAAGATAAGACCCGTTGGTTTACACCTCTCCTATCAGGACTGAAGCGAACATCTTATTTTACACCAGCTCACGGTGACGTGTGGACGGTTGTCGCGTGTTGGCGGAGACGCTGTAACTCAAGAGGAAACTCCAGAAACCAGCTCTCATTCCACAGCGTCCTCCCGTGGCATAAGATTAGTATAATGATCCTTTTCATTAGGATGGGAAACAATTCCCTGCGCCACAAGCCTCAGCGTGACAAGACCTAAAATAAGATTGATTCTAGAAAACTAAACCAAAAGTCCTCCTATTAACATGATTTTTACCGGTATCTCGCGTAAAAGAGCAAACACATCACACCGCAGGAAAAACCTCACACGCTCTAAGTATGGAGAATAAACAGATAGGACTTTACACATATTTATTAGGAATAAAACCTCCCATTTGCTGCTGAAATTTCTGCTGAAAGCCACCTGTTGGTCATGCGCTAGGACGTTCATTTAATGATGTACAATACAATTCGCAGCACGGCCTTTTTGCAGCTTCAATTCATATATTTATGACTCCGCTGTTTAAAAATCCATCTTTTCAAATTTTAAGCGATTCGCATAAGTTAAAAACTGTTTCATTTTCTTTCAAGAACCACACAGAACTCCCAATTTCAAATTCTTTTACTTCGATCTGCACAGCCCAGAAGCCACTTGAACAGTGTGAAGCAAGTGAGGCATCTCGACGCGGCTTTTCTAATTAACAGGCAAAGTGGGGTTTTAAGAATTACTAACCTAATAAGCTGCCGTTTGCCCATCGCTGACAGCATTCCTGGCACCGCACAACGGAGCGGCCCTCGCCCCAATAGGATCACTGCCTAAAACACCGAGCGCGGCCCAGCCTGGGCGCATTAAGGTGCAAATGTTCTCGGTTCTAATCCTCTTTTATGGAGGGGATTAGTGGTTATGCTGGACTACCACAGAAAAATACAATAGAAGCGTGTTTTACCGCGGGGTGCAAGCGAGAGGGTGGCGACGCGACACAGCACGGTCTCCTCTAGAGGTGTGAAGTCCTGAAGGATTCGGTCCTCATGTCACGTTAATTCAACCAGATTAGCAAGTGGCAAAGGACATAGCCCTAACCACATTTAATTAGCTAATTTCCACCCGAAAATGGCAAGCCTGGCCCACCCCTCCTTGATGGTTGTGTTAATGATAGAGTCTTCAGGGAGGTGCTTAATACAGGCTGGTTGAGGCTAAAGCCAAGGTGGGTTACACCAGTATGACTGGAGCTGGTTTTAGGAGGGATGGTGACACTGTAACTGGGTGAAGATATGAGGAATACCAGCAGGAATTCAACCTGTGTGCGCAGAAGGTCCCAGGTAACGAACTAAGCGTGACAAGTTGTCCCAGACCACAAAATAAAACAAAAATAATACCTTTCTTCTTAAGAATCTATACTTTTGTCCTTTCAATTCATTTGCCCTTTGATCCCGCAATACATAGAATCATTTTGATTGGAAAAGACTCTCAGGATCATTGAGTCCAACCATACGCTAACCAACTCCAGCACTAAACCACATCCCTGAGAAACTCATCTAAACGCCTTTCAAAGCCCTCCAGGGCTGGTGACTCCAGCACTGCCCTGGGCAGCCTGTTCCAATGCCCCACAGCCCTTTGGGGAAGAAATTGTTCCCACATCCAACCTCAACCTCCCCTGACGCAACTTGAGGCCGTTTCCTCTGCTCCTGGCGCTTGTTCCTGGGGAGCAGAGCCCGACCCCCCTGGCTCCAAGCTCCTTTCAGGCAGTTCAGATATCAGAAGGTCTCCCCTCAGCTCCTGTTCTCCAGCTGAACCCCCCAGGTCCCTCAGCCGCTCCATCACATTGTGCTCCAGCCCCTCACCAGCTCCGTTCCCTTCTCTCCACTCGCTCCAGCACCTCAAGGCTTTTCTTGGCGTGAGGGGCCCAGAACTGCCCCAGCATTGGCGGTTTGGGCTCCCCAGGTCCCAGCACAGGGACGGTCACTGCCCTGGGCCTGCTGGCCACACCAGTGCTGGCACCAGCCAGGATGCTGGTGGCCTCTTGGCCACCTGTGCACACGCTGGCTCATGTTCAGCCGCTGGCACCAACACCCCCAGCTCCTTTTCCAGCCGCTCTTCCCCAGCTGCAGCGTCCATGGGGTTGTTGTGACCCAAGTGCAGGACCCGGCACTTGGCCTTGGTGACCCTCAGACAATTGGCCTCAGCCCATCAATCCAGATCCCTCTGTGGAGCCTCCTGCCCTCAGATGAACACTCCCACTCAGCTTGGTGTTGCCTCCAAACTTACTAAGGGTGCACTCGATCCCCTCATCCAGATCATTGATAAAGAGATTAAACAGAACTGATCCCAACACTGAGCCCTGGGGACACCGCGCATGATCAACTGGATTTGGCCCTGTTCACCACAACTCTTTGGCCTGGTTCTCCAAGCCAGTTCTTTACCCATTGCAGATACAGCATCCAGGCCACCAGCTGCAGCTTCTCCACATGTTGTGGGATACAGTTTCAAAGGCTTCACTGCAGTCTAAGTACACAACACCCACAGTCTTTCCCTCACCTATATACTGCAGCTCTCTATGTTGTGAGCAAACAAAAAGATGAAGAACCCAGGCCATGCTGTCTTAACAAAAAAAAAACCCAAATCTGTAGGCAAAATACATACTGTAATAACATTTATTTTCAAGATCTTATTCGGCTTAAGTCTGGTTTGTTGGGGTTTTTCCCTATGCTGTTTAAGAGGAGAGGTTGTGCATTCGCAGGTCTGCAGCAGCCACTGACACCAACTACATGGGGAAGAATTTGGGGATTCCGGTTGCGCTGCTGTGCCCTTTAGGGCACCTGAGGTGACAGGGGCCAGCGCGGCTCGGTTCAGTGCCACCAAAAACAGGATATCTGCTCCCCATAGCACATGGAGCTGGATAAAAGGAAAGGACAGTTCCCTCCCAAAGGTTCCCAAAGGTTTCCTGAGGTTCAAGAACCCATCTGCCCTGCAAAAGATTGCAGATGAAGGGAAGAAAAACCACTGGAAACTAGCAAGCAAAGGCTCTGAAAAGGGAAAGCGTCACCTCTGTAAATGAGGCACGAGGTGCGCGAGGAAATCCAGCACGTGTTGCATTTGCAGCTGCGTTTGTGCGGGATTAAGATGGGTAGTTTTTAGGGGAAAAAAAGCAGTGCATCTACAGCCCAATTAGATCAAAGGGATTTGTCTGTGAGTTGCTTAAGTACCTGCACGCTGGATTTAAAACTGGTTTGAGTATTTTTGTGTCTAGAATTGACAAAGAGGCTGTTGAAGAGGCCACTGTGCTCTCCCAGTGTCCTGCTCAGCACTCAGGTAAAGGCAAAACTCAACTGTCAAACGCGAGTGATCTGTTAAAAGATGAAGCAGGGTTATAACAATCACACACATGAGTACATCCACTAATACTCTTCTTACTAAGTAGTTATTTCCCTCCTAGTTTGGGTGAGGAGGGCTGACAGGAGCAATATTCCACCAGAATCTCAACCCTCCCACGCATGTGAACATCCAAGGTGGAGCAATCGTGGCTTTCCAGGCCTGACCCACCTTAAGTCAGCGCTCAAGTGGGGCTTTTCCTGCTTTTCCAGCACAACACGCCAATCCCATGGGAATACAATGTTTTTGGAGCTCCTGCAACGCACAACCGTGCATCTGATCCACTGAAAATGCACCGTGAGGCTTTATTTACTGCTACAGTTTTGTATTTTAGATGTCTTTCGCAGTTTTTCCCCACCACCTCCATCTACATGTGCTTCTCATTATCGGGGTTTAAATATTACAGCTGTCACGGGAATATAAACCATCTCCTCCTCAAGCAAGAGGCCAAATTAACCGCTTTACCTGCCAATCGCCATTAATACTGACTACGTAGAAATAATAAGCCAGGAAAAAAACCAACTTGCCACCCAAAGTAACTATGAGAAGAGCTTCAAATCAGCTTTTCTAGGGAAGAAGGGGAGCAGTACTATTAGAAGTCTCTTCTCTTTCAAAAGGGAATTAAGGGATTTTCTTTGTGCCCAAGAAAGCGGCAGCAGGAGCAGCAGCAGGAGCCTCCACTGGCTGACGGCAAAATTAAACTTATGGGGAAAAGAATTCATTTACACAGAGGATGTTGCAAGGTAAATAAAGCGTGGAGGCTCTGGGGGTGTGGGATCGCAAGTATTTTTGACCCAGACTACAGGGAAGTTTTCCAAGCCTCGAAGTCATCCCCATTTGATTAATTAGCTGGTTATGTAATAAACGGTGGGAGGGACTTGGTTTCTTTCGGATGTATTTCTTGATCACCCCGGGTCCGAGCAAGAAGCACGTTCTAGAAATGAAAATATGCTTTCATGTTCTTGTGCTGATGTATTTGAAGTCGGATGAGTTTTCTAAGAAAAAAAGTTGAGTTACCCTCCCAGTCGCTGCCAGTCTGAGCAGCCCATTGATTATTTATAGACAACACAGCAAATGGATAAAATAATTCACACATCTGCCTTACACAGGCAGAAAGTAATTAACACCCAACAAAAAATAATGTGAGCAAGGAAGCCCAGGACCAAGAAGGGAATGCAGCTCCCTACACTCAGTACTGTGAAGACACCCACTTTCATCCCCTCGCCCAAAAATATGCTGTATGGTCTCTAAAGGATGAAAAACAGAAGGAAAAGGAGACGCTGGACTTGTCAATCCTATGGAATACACCTTCCACCCAAAGCATCTTGAGAGTCTTTTATAGCTATATCTTACTTGAAGAGAAAAATTAACAAAACCACAGTATTTCATTGACATCAAAACGTCAAAGCGCATCAGGACACCTATCACTCCTACCAAAAAAAGCCTCCATGTCCCCATTTTCTATCTGTCAACAGAAGGGACTCTGTGGAGTCTGGCAGGCAATTTATCTACCACCAAACCAGACCGGCCTCCCACACAAGTCCTGCCCATAAGTTAAAGGCATTGGACGACCTCCAAACAATGTGGGACTTGGTCCTACCCCCAGGTCTCCCCTTACTAACACCCCGCTGAGAACACAAGGTCTGCTCCTAGTTATTAACACAAACTCCACTATTCCCAAAGGATAACAGGCTCCGATGTTTCCTCATGAGTTGAGACATCGCATGGGGATGAACAACTTCAGCCAACCTTCCCAACATTTGATGGGCAACTGGTTCAATGACAATTTTTGGGGATAAATCAAAAGCAACAGGACCAGAATCAGCCAAACATCCCAACTATTGAACCTCATTGCAACTGATGCAGCAGATCCACAATACACCTGAATTTTCCCCAACACAGGACAGTTCCTGGGTGGTCCAGGTTTAGGCTGGACAGGCAAGAAGCTCCTGCATGACTCCGGACCTTCAAACCTTTCTCCATAGTCCAGTGCTAACGCTACAGCCTTTATGTTGGAAAGTGGCCAAGAGGTGCTGGTGGAAGCTTAAGTTGCAGGTGGAAGGAAAAAAAGGAGAAGATGCTCATAATGCTCAACATTTTATGGTTTGCATTACTTGAAAAACAAGGAGGTTGCTGGGATATATTCATCTAGTTTGGATTTCACACGCAAAACGAGACGATGAAGAGATTCACGATAGCTGACACCCAGGGTCCCTCACTAACGCAAGTGATAAACACATTGGGGCAGGGCGAAGTATCTGCATTCAACAGTGGGAACGTGAGAAACTGGTAAACGGATCCTTTCACAAACAACTGCAGTTAACACCATAAATTACCTTTAACCACAAAAAAACACAGCCGAGAAATCGTGCTACCTGTCACTTACTCCTTCCCACGGAGCATCTTCAGTGGTTTGGGAGACTTTCAGCAGGACAAGCGTGAAAACTAAACTGGAATAAATGCAACCTTTTATTCTTAGTTTTGATTTACAATTAGCTGGAGCCAGTCCGGATTTTAGACAAGCGTGCTTAACAAATGGCTGCACATCAAAGCGCTAACGAAGTTCATCATGAGTCACAACAAGGATCTGCTTCAAGTGCCACCTCAGCACTGTTTTCCATCTTTCTACTACTGGAACTACTACATCGGAGAAGACTGATCCCCACCATGCAGTATAAGTCATTTTAAAAGACCAAAGTGTGTATTTTTAAATCACTTTATTTAATAACTTGAGTATTAAATAAGTCAGTAATCAGCGGGTAATCAGTAATACAAAAAATCTTAGCTATATTTTTATTTTCCTATGGATCTACTTCAGAAGCAGCATAAGATAAAGCTCAAGGCTAAATTTTACAGTATTCCTTGCACTGAATATCATTGACACAAACCAATTCCCACTGACAGCACGGAGCATTCTCACCCATAAAAGTCTGAATTAAGATTTTCTTGGTAAAAGGGACACAGGAGCACAGCAGAGACACCGGACTCTGCTTCCTTCCTAGGGGACACTTTTCCAGATTGTAGGATGGTAAGGCAAAAAAGTCATAATTCCCAAAGCCTTCAAGAGACTGAGAAGCTGGCTGGAAATCTCCCTCAGTTGGTCAATGAAGAGCAGGTGGAAGCGGTAAATGGAAATATTCCCAGTGCATGTGCATGCACGTGGCAGCACAAGTTTGATCTGATGCAGCCTAGAAGCAAAATTTACACTAAAGGCGACCCCCAGTGCTCCCGTAGCCATTTGTGCTTCTTTAATTTCACTTACGAGGCTGAAACCTTCCAGGCTTGAGCTTGCCAGAAGTGAAACTGGCTGCTTTAAGTCTAAGAAAAGATGATTCAGGCTCTTGAGCGATAGAGAACTTACGAAATTCCAACAGTCCTCACACCAAAATACCTGCGGTCTGAATGGTGCCACCTGCGCAGCCCATCGGTCGCGGGGCTTTCGTCCAGGAAAGCTGAGACAATTAATTGAAGCGTAATTATGACAGCGTGTAAAACCCCACACGGCCAAACTTACTCAGAAGCAAAGTGGCCTTTGCTCACCGTATTTTAATCTCTATGAGCAAGTTTATGCCACATGTTCTCGCGATGGAGCTATGGAGAAGGGCTCTCGCTGCTACAGCTGGTTTTTGCCAGGATGGTTTATTTACTTTTAGGTTCAGGGTATTTCTTCTTCTAGCACCCTGAGCAGCACAGCTGGGACAGCACGATCCACATCCGCAGCATAAACGTGCATCAGGATAAATCACACACATGTTCCACGGAGCAGACAAGCCAAGTTACCTCCAGAGAAGCATTCGCGCGGCACAGAAGGTGCGAAACGCCGCGAGTTAACGGGGTCCGCGGAAAAATTTCCATTAACCAGAAAGGCGGCGCTTTCGCCGCTCCGCGCCAAAAATCACATCGAAAACACCGGCTGCCAAGGAGCGACGCTTTACGAGACCTGCGCTTCATCCCACCTACGGAACGCGAACGTACGTCGGGCCACACACTTTGTCAAACGCAGATGCCAGTGCAGTATATGAAACTGTAAGAACCGCACAAACCACGCGCTGGAGCAGACAGAGGGTTCCCCAGCTCGCTGTATTTATGGTAAGAGCCCACGCCTCTCACGGTAAAGCCTGCACATACATGACATGTGGTTTCTGCAAAACAACCGCGATACAGTAAAATACAATAAAAACCAACTGCGATACTCTATAAAATAGTAAAGACACGTAGGAAACTACATGAGCTGGTTTAATTAAACACTAAGTACTTATCCAAGATGGACAAAACTCTAAAGAAACCCAGTGTCACCCTGACCTTTCCCAAGTTACCATCGCTGTCACACATTTCCTCCTTCCCCCTCGACAACAAAAACTGTTGCTCCCACTTCTACCATAGACACAAATATCTAACTTATAAAGTTTCTCCCTCGTCTACTTCCCCAACATTAGAAGTTCAATAAAACAGGTTTTAAAAATGAGCAGCTGCGATGCAGATGGAGTAGAAGACAAGGTAACGCTGCTGCTAACGGGGGGACACAAGTTGCCATGATGTCACCAAGGAAACTCTGTAAAAATGAGTGCACAGAGCCACCACAACACTGAAAATCCCCTCAGAGTGTCCAGGACACATGAAGAGGGTCTAAAACTGCGTCTGCACTGCAGCAAGGGTAGCGCATCGGAGCCAAAAAGCAGAACAGCCCTTCCTAAGGTAAAACCCCTGGATTGTGGAAATAAGGAAGATGGTTCCAGTGCAGGGGGGAAACACCCCAAAAAATCGAGCAGAGATCCAAATCTTGAAGACATGCACAGAAAACATCTCCCCACGCTATGAAAATTATCTGTAGCTGCCAAAAAGCTACGACTCAGTAAACTCAGACATATAAAGGCTTTTGAGGCAAATACTTCTGCCCTGTAATTATTATTTACACCAACGAGGTCCTGAGCACCTCAGCGACAAAGCAGGTCTCTCCTGAGCCAGATGTTGTATAACCCAAGAACAAAGAGACAGGACTTATTTGACCTTTTGGGGATATTAGATGGGGAAAAAACCAAAAAAACAACAACTTGAGTGATTAACAGCATTTAAAGTCACTGCCCTGCTCCCCGGGTCGTATACAAAAGGGCAGCGGTGCTGCCACAAGGCATCCATTTGCAGTCAGGAAAATAAAAAGGTAATTAAAAAAAGAAAAGGGGGGAGCGGGGGAATGAAAGGGAGAAGGAAGGAGCCCCGCAAATGGCTGCGGCCGCGACCCAAGTTCCCTCCCCGGCGCGGCCCGGAGGAACCTGCTCCTGCTCCCGCCGCCTCGTCCGCCCCGGCCAGACGCGTGGGCCCGGCCCGGCTCGCACCCGCCCTCCCCTTTCCCTTCCCCCTTCTCCTCCCTCCCCGTCCCCGCTGCCCCCCCGGCGGGGGGCGCTCGGTCCCCCCGGGCTCCCTCAGCCGCGGCCGGGAGAGGCCCCCGGCGCCCCGCAGGCCCCGCGGCCGCCGCCCCGCCGCCAGCCCCCCCCTTCCTCCATGGCCGGGCGGGAGAGGCCCGCGGGCCGCCACGCTCTGCCCGCCCCGGCGGGGCCTAGCGCGGCCTAGGCGGCCCCGCGGCGGCGCTGAGGGGAGGCGCGGGAGCCGGAGCCGGGGGTGCCTGAGCGGCCGGCGGGGGCCCCCGCGTTGCTGCGGCTGCGCCGGGGCTGGAGGAGCTGGGAGATTGCGCGGTAGGACACTCACCTCAGAGCGGCTGCGCTGCGGCGGGCCTGCGCCGTGGAGCCTCTGCCGGGCGGCGGCCGGGGAGGGAGGCGAGCGGGGACGCGGCGCGGCTCGCCCTGAGCCGCCGCAATGGCGAGCGGGAGAGGCGGGGACCGGCGGCGGCGGCGGCGGCGGGAGGAGGCCGGGGGAGAGAGGGAGAGAGGGGGGGAGGAGGACGTATGGCGTCATAGCCCGGCGCCGCCGCCATGATGAGGAGGGCGAGGGCGGCGGCGGCGCCATGTGCGGGAGGTCGGGGCGGCGGCGGGGCGAGGGAGGAGGCGGCGGCGGGAGCGGGCGGCCGGCCGGCGGCGCCATGTTGGGGAGGTCGCGGCGCGCGGCCCCTGCAGGGAGTGCGGGCGCGGAGGGGCAGAGAGGGCGGCGGCGCCATCGGCGCCATCTTGGGGAGGTCGCGCCCGTTCTCCCCTTCAGCGGGGAGCTGCGGGGGGATCGGGCCCGCGCTGCGGTCCCAAGCGCGCTTTTCTGTGGAAAAAGTATTTAAAAACATCCCAGCCCGCTGCTCGTCAATGGATTTCCTGCCTGTACTGAAGAGAAGCTGCCAAATTAGTGTACACTGTGATTAAGTTATGAAAGATGTACCCATCGTTAACCCATTGACATCAGATAAGTGCTTTCTGACCACCTGCAAGACGAAGGGATATTTTTCAAGTTTTAGATCCTTCTGCATGACAAGAGGGAGACAGAAGATTAAGCAATACATTGTTTAGAAGCAGAGTGCTCACAGAATCACAGGATTGACTGGGTTGGAAAAGACCTCAGAGATCATCGAGTCCAACCCTTGGTCCAACTCCAGCCCATTGACTAGATCATGGCACTAAGTGCCATGTCCAACCTTAGTTTATATTTAACTAATAATTAATAGATGTAAGTAACTAAACAATTATAACTAACATCAGTTATTTCTTAGTATATATGTATGTCAAAATTTTCAAAAATTGTAGTGCATATGTAATAATTATGTGAATATAAGCAATGCAAGAGCATCCAGCCTTTGGAGCCCTGATGGAGGGTGATCCCAGCGCTGATAAAATAAAGAACGTCGCTTAACAGTATCATGGACTCTGCTCTTAAGTTTATTTCTCCGTTTCAGTTCTAGTGCCACGTGCAGCCCTGGTGGTTTTGGGGTGGGAGAAACCACGTTGCTGAGCTAATCTGGGTTAAAAAACATAAAATAAGATAGAAAAGATCAAACCAAGACGTCAGGAGGTTGGCTGGTGTGTGCGGGGCCATCTGTTTGTAGCTGTAAATCTTAACCCGCCGCCGGCTCGAGACAGCTGGGGCTGCTCCGTAAAGCATCTTGGTTCCCTTCCACGTGGAAAATAAACAGTGAAAAGAGCCTTGGCAGCCCGACCACCTGCTTTGTACCCTGAACACAAACACGGGCCACAAAGCCTCTTGTTTCCGGCACCACCCGGTGGGTACTGATAAAATGAATTCGGCTTAGCCCTATTAATTACCCTTCGTGGTATATGGACACTAATAATTTCTTTTATTGCTGCATTAGGGCTCCAAGACATCTATTAGGATCACAGAAGAAGGTTTTCGCATTCAAAGGCTGCCCCTGGACTTTCAGGAGGAACCTGAAATATGAAGGAGAAGGATTTAAAACCCAGCAGGAAAACGAGGCAGCGGAAATAAAACCAAATATAAATCTGTATTTTGTAGGAGGGAGGCTTAAGATGGGACGTGAAGTCTGTTGAACCAAAACTGTCAAGTTTAAGATGTTTTCTCCACACCTAAAGAACAACATGGGAAATACAGCTAGGAGAAAAGTTAACAGCAGCTTGGTAAGAGCAGGCTGGCAAGCGAAATATTTTCGATAATATTCCCTCATTAAGGATCTGATGTGTTTATTGTGCACTCTGTGCTCAAGATCTGGTGGGTCAAAAATTCAGTAGGGCAATCATAACTTTATTTTTGTTGGCATAGAATGTATGTAATTTGTTTTACTTCAGGACATCAGCCTACCCTCTGCTCCTAGTAGAAATGTCATTGTACTAAAAATGATAACATTTTTGTCATTATACTAATATCCACCACTGGGATTTTACAACTTCCCTCAAAGGATGCGGCACAAGCCCCTGTAAAAGGGGATGTGTGTGCCAGCTCACTGCATTCTGCAAATTTAACGATAGGCAAATACAGAAAATACAGAAATAACTTCATCCCATAGGTGACATGAAGCACAGCCACTGATTTTTTGTCTCTTTACAAGCAGATGACTTCTTAGAGCAGGACGCGATGACCATACTATACCCACTGAAGATGCAAGAATATGGAAAGCATGGCGTGGAAAACAAACGCAAATTGGTGTCCCTGGCCTGCAGAGCCATCTGAGGTGACTGGCACCCGCATCAGGTCAGCTCGGGACTGACTGTCCGCTCTGCAGAGTCGCTTCCATGGTGCTCCTGCATTTTTTGGGAATCTTAGCTGCCATGTGCGCGTTGTGGGGAAAACAACGCCCCTGCTTTTCTCATGTTGTCTTAGACTTAATCACTCTGAGTTTTGGATGCTCTGGATTTCTGTCGTTGGCCTCCTGTAGGTACAAAATGTGGATCAAAGCCAAATAATGACTTACGACAATTGCTGAGATGATTGTGACTTTTGCTGCGGAGCTGCGAAGGTGTTTTGGCCGGGGCTCGCTGCTCCGGGTGCCTTGCCAAGGAGGCAGCTGGTGCGGGCTGTAACAGCAGCGGGATTCCCCCGTGCTAATCGGCAGTTTTGGAGCAGTGTCGCAAGCACTGAGACCTGGGACCGTGCCACCCGAGAGGCCTGGTGTGACCCACGGTGACGCAGGATCTCTGCAGGAGGAAGATCACGCCCTGGTACATCACGGGAAGGTCAATTTTGGTGAGCCACCACGAAAATTTCATAATGGTAGGATGTGATAATGCTGGAAAAGCTTTGGGACACTCTGGAGTCTCTCCCATTGGAGGTTTTAAGAACAGGTCAGACAAAATACCACTCAGGAATGCTGTAGCTAGAGTTGCTCCTGCCTCAGGGAGAGGGAAGGATGACATGACGTCTCACCATCCCATCCAGGTGTGTATTTTCAAACCACATGTTGCTAATGGGTTTGGAATGGGCAGAGCGAACTGCGGGCTTGTGGAAGTGCACGTTTATGAGTCAGTGGCTGTTCAGTGTGCTGGGACTGTGGCTGGTGCACATGCTTATTTTTCTTTCCACCCCTCTCAAAGTGCTTTTAGGGAGGAGAGAGAGAAAAGAGAAAGAAGAGAGAGGGAAGGGGAGAGGAGAGGGGAGAGGGGAGAGGGGAGAGGAGAAGGAGAGGAGAGAGGAGATAGGGGAGAGGGGAGAGGGGAGAAGGGAGGAGACCGGACCAAAGCCTCTCAACAGGAAACAGCATGGATGTTCATTTGGGATGTACCAGAGAGGTCCTCCAGAGAGGCAACATTTCCCAGTACGAGCAAACTCTTTCTCTTTGAAACGAGCATCAGCATGTCTCCCCAGGTTCTCATGGAGGTACAGGCTGTGTTGTGTCACAGAGGCATAATCCTGTATGAAAAGGATTGGGAAAAGACTATCTACGCCTACAAATGTCCATTTGGCCAGCAGAAGGGTAGGGAGCCTGGCCCATGCACCCATGGGGTTGTCACGGGCTGGTCAGGACATATATCCAGCATTTGGGGAAGGAACAGCGATGCACGGAGCGGAAAGGAGCTCTGGTGACAGGGCAGGCCCGGAAGGGTTCACCTGTCCACATCCCGGGCCTGGGAAGAGAAAATGTGGAAGGAATAACATGAGAACAATGTGATAAGTTACCAGCTGGATGTGTCAGCTCAGGTGCTGTGAGGCAGTGGGAGAGAGGTCAGAACACTGGACAGGGTGTTTTGGCAGATCACCTTGTCTTTGGTTGGTGACTTCTGGGACAGAGCATAAAACAGATGAGTAACAAGGAAGGATTGCTTAGGAAAAGATGCACGGGAAAGCACAAGGGGAACAGGGTGTCTGGGTCCATTAGCTGGCGCTGCTTTGTAACGTGGGTGGGTTATTACCAACAGTTTTAAGTGGCCTTTGGCCTTTGGCCAGAAAGTGCCACCAGCCTTGGGTCACAGGATTTGTGTGTTTTCAGGTGCCACGGTTGGGTCTGTGCACAAGACCCCTAACTCCAGTGAAGACTTTTCTTCTGTGGGAGGGTGTCTGTGTTACAACCACGTGTGCAAGTGTGAAAATGTACTATTGACCTTTAAGGACCACAAACAGAAATTACATTTTCATAGGGGGAAGAGACACATGCCCTTAGTAGCGCATTTAGCACATCTTGTAGACCAGGTCAGTCCAACACGTTGCTCGGGTCAGCTAAGCCAATGTGGAGAGAAGGAACATTTCTCCAAAAAGACTTCCTAAACACACCAACTCTTGCTTATTTTATGGCAGCAGACATTACAACAAACAAGAATCTCATACCTTCCTGGGCTTAGATGATCTCTGGCGTGCTGGAGATGAAGGAGCCGCACGTGGTCATGCAGCAGAAGACACGTTCCTGGCAGCAATTCTCTGCAGGGTCTGCTTGCCACAAAACATCCGAGCTGCCTGCGAGTTACAACATCTGCTGCCCATTGGGACTTCTTGGCTGCCTGTGCTTGCGAGCGACGGAAGAGGTGGAACCCCAGCCGCTTGGTATCTTGGATCATCAGGGGAGAAAAAGTGGCTGGGTCTTTTTTCTTTCATATGGAGCTTTTATTCATCTTTATCCCAAGTGATTCACCCACTATGCTGTAAATGAAACACCCTGATGATTTAGCTGAACTGACTGAGCAGTTTTTAAACATTTGCAGTGCAGACTGAAGGGGTGAAGGCTGCAAACGCAGCTGCTCAGCTGTTTCCTTCTCTCCCTCTTTTTCAGATTTAAAGAAATGCATCAATTTCTTTCCTTTAATATGAGTCTTTGCAACGTGGATTGTTCAATAACGTCCAATAAAGCAGATTTGCACGGCTTATAAAGAGGCAGGCTGGTTTTCAGTACTCGGGAGAATGTTGATAATGCAATGGGTTTGTTATAAGTAGCCTTGATTGGGCTCTGGCTGCCACAGCTTTTCTGGAGCCAGATTAGCCCAAAGCTGAGTCTGAGTTTTGGGTGGATTCTTGTGATTAAAAGCGCTGTTATAGTTTGTGTAATCACCAAAATCTTCACAGGTGCAATCACTCCGTAGAGCTGCTCCTGGTAGGATAGTGGGTTCCTGCAGCATCTCCCAGAGCCTGTCAGGGCCCTGCAAATACAGATTTCTGGTCTTTCATCTCAATATCCCGTCTCTTCAATTTAGATCCTTGTACCTAGCTCTTCACCTTTGTGCTACTGTATATAAAGACACTCCTTGCATGTTTTCAGCTCAAATGTCGTTTAAGTTCTGCATACGCTGATCTTTGTGTTTTTCTGCACAGGGTATGAAAAGCATCTAAAGTTGTCCAGGGTTACAGTGCAACATGGGACAAAGCAAAGAGCCTGAAGATAATATAGAATCATAGAATTGTTTTGGTTGGAAGAGACCCTCAGGATCATCGAGTCCAACCATAAGCTAACCAACTCTAGCACTAACCCATGTCCCTAAGAACCTTGTCTAAACACCTTTTAAACCCCTCCAGGGATGGTGACTCCAGCACTGCCCTGGGCAGCCTGTTCCAATGCCCCACAGCCCTTTCCATGCTGAGGCTTGTCCCGTACTAGCTCTGCGCTACTGCTAGATAAGCCCAGTTCTAAATTGTGGGACTGGGCCAGCGCTGCTCCAGCAAGCTGGGGTGACACTTCCTTAAACCAGCTGCCACTTTCTTAACCCAGACCGTAGCATACAGTCCTTCCAAATAACGTGCTGCTGCAACGCCTTTTGCACAGGGCTGCGAATCCGCTCATTGCGAGATATTCCTTCAGGCCCAATCTGCTTTTCTTAAGGAAATCAATTCCCCCAGCAGCCACTGAAGAGTGATTACACCGAGCTGGATATTTATGATGTGTTTTTCTTTGTTTCTCAAGGCAGTTTTCGCCTAAACTGCATAACAGCAAGGCGGTTTTCCCCCAGCTGGGTCAGCCGTCTGAACACAGTCCCACTCGGCTATTATTAGCAGGGCTGAGTTTACAACTGCGCAGGAGCGATAAGCTCAAGACGACTGCGCTTCCTCGCCAAGGAGCCGTCTCGCTCTGCTCCACTCCGCCACGTCTAAGATAGCGCTGCACTGAAGTCAGGAGGTATTTTTGCTCTCTGAAGAGAGGTGCCCAAAAGGCGCCGGCGGGCTGGTTTCCTCTGAACGGAAGATTAGACAGAGAGAACATCTCACGCAGTTTTACCCTCATCGTTCAAGACACCAGTCACAGAAGTTTTTAAGTTTTCTGATACTCCTTTTTACAGCCTTTACCCCAAATTCTTTAGGAACTGCCGTTCACAAAAGGGGGATCCACATTTCCAGATCTTCAGTTTCAAATCCCAATCTTTAGACAACTCTTACTTCCCATAAGATACTAAACATCAGGATTAAGGGATGGGAAAAGCATCAGAGATATCACTGCTGCAGCACAGCAAGAGATTCAACAGCAATTTCTGTTCTCCATGCAACTTTCAGCCCGCGGCATTGCGAACAGGCTCCAGCTGCCTGGCTTATGTTTTATTTGGGGAAAAAATGAGAAAAACGAATGGAGTTGAAGATGTCCCTGCTCATCACTGGGGGCTGGAGTAGATGGCCCTTAAAGGTCCCTTCCAACCCAAACTATTCTATGATTCTCTGATTCTAGAACACACAAACCACAGCCATCTTGGTTTCCCTGGACTCCTCACTTTGTGAGGAACTTACATTTCTGTATCCACACTAAATCTGAATTTGCTTTTTCAGGAAAGTCTTATATATCACGGTGGGTATAGAATCATAGAATCATCATTTCAGTTGAAAGAAACCCTCAGGATCATCGAGTCCAACCATAACCTAACTCGAGCACTAAACCATGTCCCTAAGAACCTTGTCTAAACGTGGGACAGGTCTCACTAGAAGTTCCTGTCCCTAAACAAGAAACTCAGGGCTGCTTTAATCTTCCACATACATTTAATCAGAGGAATCACATCCTGCTCTTACTCTGTGAATCAAGACTAGTCCAGATGCAGACATTTAGATTTAGGGGAAAATTAATCCCCTGAGTCTCGGTTTTATGGCTCTCGTGTAGCAACATGTGAGAAGAAAATCTGCACGTCGGAGGTGTTAATTGTCACCTTGTGCTGATGAAGCAGGAGCATTGTGAAGCACAGAGGAAAGCAACAAGTAGAACAGGTTTTAAAAATGCAACAAAGGAATGAAAGGCTGAAAGTAGTGCACTTTCTTACCCTGAAGAGCTGAAAGCAAGGAATTTTAAGAAAAAGGAGACAGAATAATCCTCACTTCGTAAGAGATCGTTGTAAACACGGTCAGGAGCTGTGGGTTATGGCTCAGGCAAGAAGAGCAAAGTATCAACTACCAGTATAAGAGCTTGAAACTTTTCTTATTCTACTATCTGCTTTCTGATGATGGCAACCGAAATGATACAACCATAAGGCAATGGGAAAGGACGAGGAACCAATAAAAAGGTGTAATTTCTAAGAAAACAGAGCTACTGCTTGGGCAGTTCCCAAAGGGCAAGCTATAATTATCAGATACTCCCAAAATACTATATCTATTTTTGGAAGGTGCTGGGCTTCCTGGATAAAGTATCTAAGGAGCCAAAGCAACAGGTGACAGAAGAAGGACTCTTGCTTTCAAGGACACCATTTCGGGCCCTACCATTTGAGAGGAGTGGGACACCACGGCGAGCTCACGGTTATACTGGAATGAGACAAAGAGCCTCATGCGTGGAAAGCTGCCGTACACCACAGCAGAAAACGCCTGTTCACTTGGTCTGGGAGCTTCAGCTTTACATTGCCATAAAGCTTTGCCTGCCTCTCACAAGGTGAGATTAAAAAATCGAGATTGCTAGAGGAGGCAATACTATCAACAGCGTTAGAAAAAGCAGTGATTTCATAAGGGCTGGCTTTTTCTTCCTTTCATTTCTCCAAGCATTGTGCCAATAAACAAATTGCAAGTCACGTCAGAAGCTTTACACCAACACCAACCATAGTTAGGAAGCTCTCTTCTGAAGCAACCGATGTTGCAAGATATTAATAACTCATTTTCCACAGAAAGGTCAGTTTAAGAAAACTAGGAACATGACACCATTCATCTACATCATCCAGCCCTCACTTCTGCCTTTGGGCCTTGATAAAACGTGTTTACAACCCAATCAAACTCTACAGACATGAAATAGATATTCTCAACAGGCCCCTCCTCTTCTCTGATGGAAAATAATCTTCCACATGCAGAGCATTCCCACTTGCTCCTCCACAACCATTGCCAGTGAAGGATTCATTCAATCAAGGATGGGAAGCTCCCAGGATCATCAAAAGCAAATGACGCAGAACAGACATTGTCTCCAGCATATTGCAGCTTCAACTCGCATGACATTTTGAACTGCTGTCAAGAAGAAACCCACAGAAGATACCACAGACAACATTTTCTGCAAACGAAAAGGGAGCCTGATGGTTCCTGCCACGCAACGAGCAATCCAAGTAGTTGTAACTGTCTATTCAACATGCAAAGCGCTACATCATGTACTATGACAGTACGTCCATCCGATGACGAACTGGGGGCCGATTTATTCTACAAACGTTTTTTTCAGACCAAGAGAGGTGAAAAAAGTTGTAGATAATGCATTAATTTTTCCAGGAATGAAATACTTTAAGGAATGAGTGGCTTGCCAAAAGTGTGACAAACATCAGGCTTTCGGGTCCAGCAGCGGCCGTGCCTCACGTGCCCGTTTCCCATCTCCTTTTATCTGTAAGGACAGCCCAGCATGACAAGATCCGGCTTAGACGTGCAAAGCAAGGTGAGATGACCCATGTTTTAAGTCTCTTTTAGGTGTGTTGACCATATCACTGCTGAGAAAACTCCAGAAAAACCCCCTTACTTAACCAACCCAACTGGAATTCAAACCTCATGGCTCCTGATTCCACATGTCAGTGTTCACGGAGAACTCATCGCCGTGGTTATCTTCTGTACTTCACCCAAGACACCTCCTGTTAAGTGACATGGAAAAGGAGCCCTCAAGAGATGTATAACCTGCTCGAATCACCCTGAGAGAGAAGAAATATTTTGTGAGGGTAAATCTCATTTTCAGCTTGCACTAGACAGCATTACTTTTGCTCTTGTCCCAGAATCCCTGTACTCCAGTCTACCCGCCAACATTAAAAAGGTTCATTTGGGTCTTTTAGATTATAAGAGCACTTGGCCTATCACTTGCGATTTCAATATTAAAAAATATTCTAACGTTCAGCAGTAATTACAGGTGAACTTTTAAAGCATTTGGTTCAAGCGAACTACTCCCTTCATGGCATATAATAATGGCCATTCCAAGGAAGACGTTATAACCATGTGTTGCGTTAAATATTTTCCTCATTTTTCCTAAACATTTCTCTCTTTTAGTGCCGATTACAGGTAGAAATGCTGACACTAAGCCAATCGTTTGCATAAAAAGGATTTCATACTCAATTTACTTCAGCTTAGTCGTAAATATATCAGACCTTAACAGTAAATCCCTTTGTCTGTTTCTCCTAAGTCATATAGCAATAGCCTAGAAGGAACGCTGCATCCTTAAAGGACTCTGTTTCATTTTAAAATTAGAGTTCTTACTTTTAACAAAATTATGTGCAGCCTAACCAAGAAAATTAAAGGAAAAAGGTATTTTCTCCCCAGGATTCTCAACCCCAAGGTTGTTGGGGTGGGAAGGCACTAGAAGCTTCTTCTAAAGGGATCCTCAAAAGCATCTGCCCGAAGCAGGACTCCCAAACTCACTGAGTGTCTTTAGCAAACTACCAGCAACTGGGTCATTATATCGTGAATAACGCACTAGGATGTAACGAAACCATCCCAGCATCCGAAATGGAAAACCCCGATACTTGCGGGTGTCGTGGTGGCCGGACGGCGCCTCGCAGAGAGCAACGTTCTGTAAGTTGGAGTCTGTTGTTCCTTCTGGTCTTTTGTACAATTTCTGGGAAAAGAGAGGGGGGGAAATGACTTGTGCATTTTCTTTTAATAAACAGAAAGCTTGAAAGAGAGGCTTCTATAAAGAGAGTAAAATTGGACTTTCACCTTCCTGGAGGACATAAGAAAGGTCAGTGGGGAACCACGATATTGAAAAACTAGTTAACAGGAGTAAACCTACTGAAAACTGTGTTTTATTTGCTTCTGCTGACACTACTTAGTGCCAACTTCTAATATACGTTTTGGGTGAAAGTTTTTCTTTGAAAATTCACCATAGTAACCTCTTCGTTATGGAGACACCAGTTATAAGGAAAAGAGCTCTCGGGTATCACCCCCTGAAGTTGGGAAATAACAGCCAGGGCATTTCCTAAAATGAGAAATGAGACATAAAGATACAAGCTTTATGTATCCTAAAGATCCACGGTGCTTTTCTTAGTGTAAAAAATAAGGGATACCAGGCAATACAGAAATGCTGACCGAAGGAAAGAGTAAAGGGGGGAGACTGTTGATACACAGCTTGAAATATTCTAATACCAAATGTGGTGAATAATACCTGTTTTTAAACTTTATATATATATATATAGCCATCACTCACATCCCATAAGCATCCTGTGACTCTCCCCTCCCCACCCACCAACGTGCACATCGACATCCAGCGTATTTTTAGCAGCGGGACTTTGGTGTCCAAGTCCCTACAGGACACGTGAACCTCGTGTCCCCAAAGCACGACTGCTCAGTAATAGAGAACCCAAAGGGAGCCCAAGTACTACAAAAATATAACTCCAAGCACTAGAAAAATGTAACTCCCTGCAAGAGTAATGCACATAATGCCTCAAAGTTCCTTTGCACTGTGCCCATGAAGCAAAGGGCTTCTCCAACTTGCAGTTTCCCCTTAAAGGATTCTGGATGGATTTGAGCAGAACGGGCTTTATTCATCATGAACTCAGCTGACAAGCTCTGCACCCCAGCAGGCAGAAGAGCCCATCGAAGAATCGGACTCTTGTAGGTTGTGATAAACCAGAAATACCTGCAAATGTCACCCCGCGGGAAAGGGGACTCCCCATAAAGTCACATCCGCTTGAGCCAAAGATTGTCCCTTAGAAGTCGGCAGCACAGCTGTGGCAATGAAATGACACATTAAATAGAGAACTGAGCCATTTGAAGCCCAAACTCTTCTTTAGAGACGTCTGTTGGTCTTTATTAACCACCAGGGAGCCTGAATTACATGCAAAATTGGGATAGATCGAGGCAGGAGAGAGGTAAAAGGGAAAAAGGCAAGGGGAAAAAAAGTGTTTCATTTTTCAATTCGGGATGGTTGGACGAGTTTTCTCATCTGTTGTCAAAGAAATGAATGACAACTTTTCAGATGCACTAGAAAGCAGAGTCTTTGTCCTTTGCACTTCACTGGTCGCCATCTGGTGCGCTCAGTCTCACCAGGCACGAATCAGATTTGTTTTATTTCAAAGAGAGAACACATTGTGATATTTCACTATTTGTTCCAGCAACTTTCGCACGCTAAAACTCCGGAGTCTCGAAATCATTGTCGCTCCGGTCTGTCACCGATGTAAAATGGGTTTGCTTACGTGTAACCGTGGGATCAGATAACAGCTGCTTCGGCGGAAACCGCTGCGACGCGGCGCTGGAGAACAAGTTGCCCAGAAGGAAGTTGCTTCCCCAAACACCTGCTCCTGCGTGCAACTGCTGTGCAACGCGCTTCTTCATCTCAGGGAGATGGGACTTGAACTGCTCCTGCAAACTGACCCAAACCCAAACCAACCGCAATGGTGCGGGGCGGCCTTGGGATTTTAAGCAGATCCCACTTCGGTGCTTGGAAATATCTGTCTCTTAAAGCTCTCTATACAGAGGTCGCAAGAGATCTCTTGCTTTAGAATGCCAATACTTGGGGGAAATATTTGCAAGTATGTGCCGTGACCAGAGACTTCCTGGTGGGTGATGGGGAAGCAAGAACATGAGGAAATGCTGAGGAAGACACGTCGATGCTCAACATAGAACAAACTGGTACTGCAAACCGCATCTGATTCAGCAGAACATGCCAACTACAGACTAATTAGCAAGGAAACGGGATTACCGACCTTGGTTTTCTTAACGTGGAGATGAAACAAACTCGGTGCAGTGCAGTAGCCTCCATAATGATGGTAGCTGGCCTACAGCAATGCCACAAAACTACTATTTGACCTAGTCAAGTACTCCTGATAGGAGGAACATTTTAAGCCGGAGAAACAACACAAGGCTTTATGGGCCTTTACTGGTTTGGGTTGATCACATTATAATTGTTCTGTTATCCATAACATAACGTTACCTGGAAGCCAGGAAGATTCTGCACCTCCTCCTGCAGTTCAGTCAATCAGAAATGGCCTCGATCAGCACCATAGATGTTTCAGTCCCGAGAAACCAACTGAAATTCTGATGTGATATTTCCTGTGCATCACAGCGGGGCTTGGTGAGAGCTGTCTGGGGAGCTCACAGTCCCGCGGGTGTCCCGCAGAACTGGGACATCTCCCCTTGCAGTAGCTCTAGCCCCTTGCTGAGTCTCTATTCCTAATTCTTTCTCCAAAATACCAACCTTTTTGTATTCCTTCCCGTTCAGGACACATCCCTCACCCCTCCCAGTCACTCCACCAAATCCTGTTAGTCAGTACAAGGATCTGGGAGAGATGTACAGCTTTGCTTGACATGTTGCCTCATAATTTCATAGAATCATAGAACAGTTTGGGTTGAAGGGACCTTCAAAACCATCCAGTTCCCCCCCTGCCATGAGCAGGGACATCTTCAGCAGCTCAGGTTGCTCAGACCCCGTCCAGCCTGGCCTGGGATGTCTCCAGGGATGGTTCATCCACCACCTCTCTGGCCAACCTGGGCCAGGCTCTCACCACCCTCAGGGCAACAATTTCTTCCTCATGTCCAGCCTGAATCTCCCCCCTTTAGTTTAAAACCATCACCCCTTGTCCTGTCATAACACACCCTTCTAAAAAGTCTGTCCCCATTTTATAAGCTCCTTTCAAGTACTGAAACCCAGCAGTAAGGTTTACCAAGGGCTGCACTAAAAACATGGAGGAAATGGAGAAAAATAACTCCGAACGGTACCACAAAGCTTGTGGTCTTTAGCCAGGATGTTCAAACTAAGACTGAAGACTTTGAACAGGAGACCTGGGGGCGGGGATTCATCATCACCTCCAACTCTTAACAGCATCGCTGACAATATCTAGGGCAGAGCTCCAGATTTCACTACAGCCAAAGGAGAGCTGGTGCTAATTCGCTGGAACGTCAAGTTCTGCGTATCTGCCCAAATGTAACCATTTCCTTTAGATGGCATCGCGTGTCTCTGTTGACCCAGAGAGTGGGTGATTCCCACACAGATAAACTGGTGTTACAGAAATCATACTTAACGCTGTCAATCTTACCATGGTATCCACTTTCTGAGCTCAAGTTTAAAGCAGCTGGAGGTCCAACAGCGCTTTTGGGGAGCACGTCCCACCCGTAAAAAAATGACAGCGGGTAAAGCAAACCCCACCACAAACCCTTCCGACTGCTGAGGGGCAACGATTTATTCCACACACAACTGGATGGCTAAGGGCCACAGCTGAAACTACAATGGCACAGTGTCACCATTTGTCACCCCGTGCTTGAGCTATAATAAGAGTGTCTTTGTATGGACACAACAGCGTTTACGGTAAAATATTTGAGCTAACCAGCGGAGGGGTCAGTATGAGTCTAAGTTGCAAGAGAGTCTCTTCCTCGCTCGGGAGCTTGGTTTGCACCAAAAGCTTTGCTTTCCAGTTACTTTTTTTGCTTCCTCTTCTTTTTGGTGGAGCCAGGCCAGGGAAAGCCCCGCAGCTCCAGGAAGGCGGGCACATTGTGGCAGACGTAGTGTGCGTTGAGCATGGCAGCCGGGCTGAAGATATCCACTCCCTTCGTCCCCTTCTGCCCTTTCTTTTTGGACCCTCTGCCTTTGCCACGCTTGGGTTTGCTTTTACCTGCCTGCAGAGAGAAAATGACCACAAAACCACTCAGTCATAGAATTATAGAATCACTTTGGTAGGAGGAGAGCCTTAAGATCATCAAGTCAAACCATAACCTGAATCTAGTGCTAAACGGTGTCCCTAAGATCCTCATCTATATTTCAGTTCAAGCCCTCCAGGGATGGTGACTCCACCACTGCCCTGAGCAGCCTGTTCCAGTGCTTTACAACCCCTTCCATGAAAGAAATCTTTCCTAATATCCAATCTGAACCTTCCCTTGGCGCATCTTGAGGCCATTTCCTCTCATCCGACATGTTTATTGTCTTACACATCTTAAGATATCCCAGAACAGCTGTTTCATTACATCTTAGTCCTGGCTTGCAGGCTTAGCCCAGAGCCCCTCACACCACAGGCTCCTGTACTTTGTGGTGATTTTATATATGACTCACAAGCATTAAAACTTCCACCAAAGCCATATTTGCTCTGTAGGCTATAAGAACCTTGAAAGTCATCCGACACGGCTCGTTAGTGTTCCCCTGCGCTTCTCTCTGCGCAAAATGGAAATCATCCATTCTTTTCAATTGGTTTTTTAATTAATGCACTGATACAATCCTGAAGTAAACTAAGCCTATGTTGTGTGTTCGTGGCCTGCGGGTGGATCATAAGCCTGAAAAGCAAGTCTCCTTCCTACAGCTGTGGCCTTTTTGAGGCGCTGCAATATAGTTGTTCTTCTACCATTAGCGGTAACACGAATCTAAAGAGCAGCTCTGCTGTTCTATATGTAGGAAGGAGGTGTTGCCAAAACAATGCTCCTGTGACCTCCAGCTGATTAGGGCTGGTGCCTGAACACCCTCTTGCCTTGGAGATGGATGTGCCAGAGTCTCATTCACTCCCTGGATTGTTTCCTCACCCATCCTGCCCATCAGTTTGTGTTACTTTCCTGGCTTTGCACACTGGAATTAAACAGATCCTAGCAACTCATTGGAAAGAATTAGCACAGATACAGCCAGAAAGGCCACATGTCACTATCAGCTGGGCTTAAACTAGGGGAAGTATACGTAGAATAGTTTTTGTGGTATCGATTCTAAGGAGTGTCTTTACAGCTCTGTACTGTTAAGCCTAAGAGAGACAAACATTTGTGCTCTGAGGTATGAGAACAGTCAGGGGTACAATCTCCAGAATCAGCCAGCAACACAATGTGAAGGAATATGTACCGAAAAAGTCAAGATTTCTATAGAAAACACACAGACTCGCTATCCACACAAGGAAAAAAAGACAGACAGAAAATACAGAGTGCAAGTTGTTTCCTAAACAGTCACGCAGACTGCAAACTACATAGACATGTATTAGAGGCGGTGACAAGTGTTTTCTGTAGAATCCATTGGGCAGAATTCATTGAACGCATCGTGTGCTGGAATGTGCACACCTCACAGATTAACAGATGCTTATGTCAGGTTTTTCAGCCAATTACCTGAATCACACCCTCCACACACTCCCAGCGGGGTCTCTAGCAGATATTGTGAGCACAAAACTCTTTGGAATTTAAAAAAATGCAAAAAAAAAGTGCAAAAAAGTGTAAAACTCTTTTGAGTTTTTAAAGTACGATCCAGTGGGACATCTGAACACTCTTCAAAAGTACTGGGAAATCCACGTTTGTGCAGTATTTTCATTCACCCACAAGCGATAAGATTTGAGGCTTTGTAAGATATGTGCAAAAATTTTACAGCCTGTAGCCACGAGCAGCAAGAAAAGCTAAAATATCAGAATCAGGTGCACACTTGCACACAACGTGAATTCGGGCAGGTCAGTTTATGTCCCACAGCCTTGGGAAGGAACCTTCTGGATATTAACTCAATTTTCTTAAAAATAAGTATCAATACACTTCAAAAGAATAAAATCTGTCTTACCATGTCCTGTTACTGAGTGGAGACCGGCCAGCACTGTGTGGATTTACACAGAATCGCGCAGAGGGTTACATACTGTGCAACGTATCAGTATCATCCCCCCTAGAGTTAAAGGGGGAAAAGAACAGAATTAGGTAAAGTTAGTCCCTTGCACAAACATGTCGAGGTGTGTCATCCCTAAAAGTGTTTCTTTGCAGACAACCACCTATCAAGTCATGCACTAACTGCCAAGATTCCAGGACTCTTGAGCCTTTTGTTGAGTTTTTCTCTAACAACACAACACTAGACAGGGGGAAACGAAAACCTGAAGCTCAACTCGGTGTCAGCGACCTGCAAAAGGCACCTGAGCTCACCCGGCTGCTCCAGACCCACCTCAGCGCCCCGCCCCATCCCGCGTAGCACAGGCAGGACCTCACCTGTCTCCACGGCTGAAGAAACGAAGCTGTACAGGGCTTCCCCCACACTCTCCACCTCAAAAGACACCGCAGTACCTGCAGCGGGGCCGGGGCCGCTGACCGGTTGCAAACTCCCCTCACGGCAGCCGCCGCCAGGCACGACCTCCCTGGTTACTTCCCGCGTCGCGTTGTCATAGCAACACACCCTACGCATGCGCAGTGGAAGGCAGTGAAGCCGAAAGGGGCGGGGACACGCACCGACGCACCGCCTCTCCCCCAATCAGCTGCCGAGGCGGGCGCGCGCGCTGCCCGTTGCGGTCTCAACGGCCGCCTCAGGAAAAGGGCGGGAAAAGGGTTTCCGGGGCTGAGGGGAGTTTTTGTCGCCGCCGTCCCGCCCTCCAAAAAAACACAAAAAAGGGACAAAAATAGCACAAAAGAACCTGCACCACCCACTGCCAAAAAAACCAAAGCGAAAAGTCATAGGGAAGGAAGTAAAAAGTACCACAACAACTTAGGGTGGAGAGGAGGAGGGGACGTTATGGGAGGAGGGGAGGTTATGAGAAAGATTGGCGTTCGGAAGGCTATTACATTAATATTCTTGTTATTTGTGGGCAAAAAGCGAAAGGATGGGAGAGGGGTGTCTGTTCTGCATCCCTCAGCACCAGGCTCTCACTCCCAAAGTGCTAAAATCAAAAAGCACAAGTGTAAATCATCAGCCGGAGCTCATAATTATGCTGCTGCCAAACCCCCACACGACCATGGCTCTGCCTAGATCGTGGGCCTATTTTTATCCCAAACATTAAGCTCTCAAAATGTGCTCTCTGTGAGGAGAAGCTGCCAAATTAGTGTACGCTGTGATGAAGTTACAAAAGACATACCCATCGTTAACCCAGTGACATGAGATAAACGCTTTCTGACCACCTGCAAAATGATTTTTTTCAAGTTTTAGATCCTTCTGCATGACAAGAGGGAGACAGAAGATTAAGTGACACATTATTTAGAAGCAGAGTGATTAGTTTATATTCAACTAATTATTAACAGTTGTATTGTAAGGAAGAAACGAAACAATTATAACTAACATCATCAATTATTTCTTAGTATAGATTTATGTCAAAATTTCCAAAAATTGTAATGCATATGTAATAATTATGTGAGTATAAGCAACACAAGAACATCCAGCCTTTGGAGCCCTGATGGACGGTGATCCCAGCCCTCCCCAGTGCTGATAAAATAAAGAATGTCGCTTAACAGTATAACTGACTCTGCTATTAAGTGTATTTCTTTGTTTTATCTGCCCGTAGGATGTGCTTTGCCGTATTTTAAAGCTCATTAGGCTCGATGAAGTTCAATATTCCTCACTGATCACAAAGCAATTCCCCTGAACAGCACATTCTCCTGGATCCCACTCATGGCAACAGAGAACAGTAAGGAGAGCAAAAATTACAGTATTTTCTATAGAAAAATATCCGTGATAAGTAAAACAAGCGGAAACATACGTTTTTTACGCTGCCTTATAGCTTGTGCTTGAAAACATGTCACATTTCCAGATTACAACAGAGAAGTTTGTTCACTGGGTTGAGAAAGAGGTCTGCATCATATTCATGGTGACGGCACTCGGCTGGTCCGGCACCCAAACACATCACCTTGCAAAGACAGAATGGTGTTTTCCATTAGCTCAACCCCTCTCTGCTCAAGGCGAATAAGTCTAATGCTTCCCACTTTCAAAATTGCTTTTCAAAACATCTTCACAGAACCCCAGAATGTCAGGGGTTGAAGGGCCCTGGAAAGCTCATCCAGTGCACTCCCCCCATGGAGCAGGAACACCCAGATGAGGTTACACAGGAAGGTGTCCAGGCGGGTTGGAATGTCTGCAGAGAAGGAGACTCCACAACCCCCTGGGCAGCCTGGGCCAGGCTCTGACACCCTCACCCCAACAAGTTGCTTCTCCTCTTTCAGTGGAACCTCCTGTGTTCCAGTTTGCACCCATTGCCCCTTGTCCTGTCCCTGGTTGTCACCAGCAGAGCCTGGCTCCATCCTCCTGACACTGCCCCTTTCCATATTGATCCCCAGCAATGAGTCCCCCCTCAGTGTCCTCTTGTCCAGCTCCAGAGCCCCAGCTCCCTCAGCCTTTCCTCACACGGGAGATGCTCCACTCCCTGCAGCATCTTGGTGGCTGCGCTGGACTCTCTGCAGCAGTTCCCTGTCCTGCTGGAACTGAGGGGCCACAGCTGGACACAAGATTCCAGGTGTGGTCTCCCCAGGGCAGAGCAGAGGGGCAGGAGAACCTCTCTGACCTACTGACCACCCCCTTCTAACCCACCCCAGGTCCCATTGGCTTCCTGGCCACAAGGGCCCAGTGCTGGCTCATTGTCACCCTGCTGTCCCCAGGTCCCCCACCTCTCTTTCCCCTACACTTCTAATAGGTCATTCCCCAACTTATACTGGAACCTGGGGTTGTTGCTTTCCCAGCAGCGTGTCCTTCCGATAATTATTTTCCTTCAAACACCTCCTCCTGACCACCTCTGTCTTTCATTGGTGCCTTTATTTCTCTTCATGTTTAATTGGGCTTTTGTTTTGTTCTCATTTCTGGGAGTTCTGATCAGTCTTCATTAAACCTCATTTTACTCTACCCACCAATCTGGCTCATTCTCTACATCCATTTCTATTTTCATGCTGAAACCATGTCCCTGCAAACATTTCCACCGCTGCAATGTTGTCCTCCTTCAGTACTTGTGCATTCATAGCCAAATATGTTCGCTCTTTTATCAGTATTAATAAAGCTCCTTTACCAAGTCCACGTACCTTCTAACAACCACATCTCAGCATTCAAAGCCACAGCCAAATGCTTCTTAATTATTATAATTGCGTGAGATGGAACTTTGTATTTGTAATAAGCCCCAAAATCTCCATCACTGCCAGGAGGAGCCAGAAAGATGGTCAGATATTTGATTTTTACTGTGTTTAGGGGAAAACTATTTAGTGTGATTTTTATCAACAAGCCGCACGGCATAAAAGAAGCAATCATAATGATACTTGTGATCGCCTTTTAGTGAAAACAACTGTCAAGAGACCACATTATACCAACTATCGAGGCTACAAAGAATTCCAGCGGTGACAAGAGTGTCCGAAATGTTGGATCAAGGAGACAAAAACCAGCCTGTGCAGTCAAGTGCTGCATTTTGTGAAGATGCTTGGACATGGCCACAAAACAAGCTCCTGTTTACACAGGCAAGGTTTTGATAAATAATTAAGGGAAGCTTCTGCAAACTAAGAGGGTAATAAACCCGGCCTCATAAAGTCACTGTGGTAGTCGCGACTGGATAAATAAAGAGAGCGTTAGCTCTGGAAACTGTCAGGACAGCTCAGTGTCATCATTTTTATGAAAATATTCACAAAAGGAGGGATTTTAGGTTATGGCCCTTTTAACAGAGCGAGAATAAATAATATCTGATGTTCCTCACTCTGACAAATTAATAATATATAACTTGTGTAACAAGTTGTTCTGTTAGCTATGGAATGAAAGGCAGAGCTGGGGAGTTATACAGTCACTGCCTTGCTGCCAACTTTCACAACACTGAAAGGAACTTCATATTCTTGAGGCCTTTTATCCTTCACTCAGATTTGTGTGAAATTAGCTGAACAATTTGAAAGCCGCTTACAGAAGACTGAGAAACCAATAGCGCAGTCGCACGGGTCTTATATCCCTAGGAAACAAGACTAAAAAAGGAACAGTCTGCACTGAGCTCCTGAAGAAAACAACTGAACCCCAGCGGAACTTTCAGCAACCACCTGTAAGCTGAGAAAAAGAGAAAGAAATCTCTGCATGCATCAATGAGGACAGAAACTGAGACCCTGCGAGCGTTCGGAAACAACAGCCACGTTGGGGTAAGAGAACAGATGTTGCTTCGGCCGTACAGAAACCACCCCAAACTTTGCTCTGAAACTTTCTTGCTCTCTATCAAAATGATTATTTCATCATTGCTGTCTCCTAGCTCTTCTGAGAGCTCTTCTAGAGCTTCTAGAGCTCTTCTGAGTCACCCACATCTGTTTGCAGGTGCAATCAACATTAAAATAGAGGTTCCCTCTATTCCTGCTAAAGTGGCATTTAGGCCAGTCCAGTTCAGTCCGTACTGAGGCCAGAGGTTTTATTAGTGTGAACTAAAACCTGTGTTTTCCATACAAAACTCTCATTAAACGTCACACATCTCAACAGGAATACAGTCTGTGTGATAAATAAATGATGAGACCCAAGTATTTTAAGTTAAAAGGTGCACATTCCCCTAGTTACTATTTTACCCAGGGGTTCTCCAGGAAGCAGAACTTGTAGTGCTGGCAGAAATAAATACAACTCAAAGGTAACAGTTTACACCATCCTTTACCACCCAGACATCCTGGTACCAATTGGTATTGCTGTTCTGTGCCTCAGTAAAAAGAAGCCACTGAAAAGCTGTGGAAACCTTCTATGAAGCACGATTTAAATACAAAATACAGACAAACGAACATTCTGTGTGTACTGGTTATTTTTTCCCCACATAAACGTTGTGGGAAAGAGATGCTTTGGGGGGGAAAGAAGTTTTGAGGCAAATACCAATGGCTTTTTGAAGTTTTTGATTCTTTGAAGAAGCACTTACCTCCACCGCCTTAGCTCATTTAGAGTAAAAGAATTTGGATGCACTGATAGTATTTCCTTTACATTCACACTCAGTTGTAGGGGAATCATAAGGGTTGGAGGAATCATACAACGGGGGGTGTAATATGGTTAACCAGAAAATAAAGAACACCACTTGTGTCAGGAGATGTGACAACACACAGAGGAACAGCTGAACAACCCGGGGGGAAACACGAGGTAAAACACCCCCGAGAGAATCCTGAGCTTTCCAGCCAGTCCTGGGCTGTGAATCACAGAACCCCAGGATGTCAGGGGTTGGAAGGGCCCTGGAAAGCTCATCCAGTGCAATCCCCCCATGGAGCAGGAACACCCAGATGAGGTTACACAGGAAGGTGTCCAGGCGGGTTGGAATGTTTGCACAGAAGGAGACTCCACAACCCCCTGGGCAGCCTGGGCCAGGCTCTGCCACCCTCACCCCCAACAAGTTTCCTCTCAAATTTAAGTGGAACCTCCTGTGTTACAGTTTGTACCCATTGCCCCTTGTCCTGTCCCTGGTTGTCACCAGCAGAGCCTGGCTCCATCCTCCTGACGCTCCCCCTTTCCATATTGATCCCCAGGAATGAGTCCCCCCTCAGTGTCCTCTTGTCCAGCTCCAGAGCCCCAGCTCCCTCAGCCTTTCCTCACACGGGAGATGCTCCACTCCCTTCAGCATCTTGGTGGCTGCGCTGGACTCTCTGCAGCAGTTCCCTGTCCTGCTGGAACTGAGGCGCCACAGCTGGACACAAGATTCCAGGTGTGGTCTCCCCAGGGCAGAATCTGAGCATATGTTGAAAATTGGAGCATTTATACTGCATTCCTACTACTGAAATACTCAACAGCCCCTTTGGATGTCTGCCAGCTCCACTTGGGGGTTGTTAATTTATTTATGTGTGTCTATTTAATCTTTACATACAACCAGCAGGGAGATGCTAGATGCCATTTTCCAGAAGGAACTAAATACAGACGCTGAAATGCTTTGTCCGGAGCTACAGAGCTCTCCCAGTTCTGGGATCCCCAAAGGCAGCACTGCGCTTCCACCATAGATTGTGTGTCCGTATTTCACGCCTTACTGCTTGCTTTAATTTACTTTAAAACAACTTTTTAATGAGCACAAACACTGCGAAGACATCTACAGCCCCTAATTCTGCTTTTCCTTCTTTGATTTCTATAGATATAAGGGAACAGAACATCCAAAGTATGTCGTGCGGCAGGATTTTGCTCAGCAGAGTGGAGATGCACAGGGCTCAGAGCTGAGTTTATGGATCGGTTCGTCAGGGATGGTTTTGCCCTTTAAAAACACGTAGCAAAGGAAACATTTAAATTAAGGCGCAGGAAGCAAAAAAGCTGAAGTAAATGAACGTGCTTTAAAAGTCGCTCCGGTTTATTTTGCTCAGAAGCGCATTGAGAAAGGTGAGTGGGTTTACTGACGCTGTTTCTTTGAAGAACGCCTTTGGCAAACCACGTGAAGGAAACGTCCTGGGTTCAATTCCACAGCAATAAGCACAAATCCTGCCATAACACATACGTGCGCTTTTATCTCTCGTGTGCTCGATTTATCGATAACAGCACGGCCGAAGTGCTTACCTACACTACATTATTAATAACATGCTGCTTTGCCAAAAGCCTAATACACTATTCATCCTGCAAGCCACGGCCCACAGCGTCTGCTTTTTCCTCATATGGTGGCATCAAATTATTACCCAAAGCACTTTTCCCCCCTGCTTTAAGACTTGACACCAACACTCCCCCAAATAACCAAAAATCTGTGTAAAAGTCGCTTAATGTGGCATTTACTGTCTCCTCCAGGCTTAGAAAGGCACTGAAGAAACCTAACGCTGCAGTAATTATCCTTCTGAAACAACCAGGTGAAGAAAAACGTGGCAATCAACCTCTTCTACAGCTGTAAAGACCACATAGCGTACCCATCATTTTAATCTGATATAAATGGTGAGTGAACGGAGCGGAAAGGGGGGCGGTGAAAAGGTTATGGGTTATTATCCTTGGTGAGCATCTCAATGGGTTGTGTAATCCCAGCAGCGATACCAGGGACAAGAGGTAATGTCACCTCCTTTGGCTGAGTCAATCGGTCACCTCTGGTTGACAACGTGCCACGTATTTCTTCTTTTCTGCTTCGTTAGGGAAGCGGGGCAGCTTGTTCGTGGCAGGAGGGTGTTGGAAGCGCATCATCAAGCAGCCATAATGGAATAAATGGAAACAAATTCAGCACAGAGCATGTGGGAGAGAGGAAAACCTTGCGAGATGCACTTCCAACAAAATTATACGTGTGAACTGAGCCAAGAGACAGACGTGGGCGCTGAGCTCGACCTGTGCCAGATACACTCACTCTTGTCACTGCCGCTTGTGTGACACTGGAACCTGGTCCGTGGCCTCTGTGCAGGTCTGTTGGTACAATCTGGCCTCCAAGAAGTCACAGGGAAGGGGTGACCTCCAAAAAGTTGAATATGCAGGGTTGATATAAAGACATTTGCTCTCCTTGGACCAGTATTTTTCTTCCAGCCATGCTTAAGAACACCCAGATCTCAAGGAATCTTCTGTCTGTAGCACCTTGAGTGTTCATTGCGGTGGGAGCAGCGGCAGGCGAAGGTGTCGCTCTCACTGGTACTGCAGCAGTTCCTCCCAGCGAATGGGCTGGGAAAACACCTCCCGCTCCAGCCAGAGCTCGTAGGAGTAGTGGAAGTCCTCGGGGAGCTCCAGCCGCTGGCCCAGCACGCTCTGCAGGCAGTTGTCCACCGGCGCGAACTCCGAGTCCTGAGCTCTGTCGTAGCGGCGGCTGTTGAAGGCCTCGATGTTGGCTCTCAGGGTGCATTCCTCAGCCTGGAAATCCCACGGTCTGGCATCAATATCTGCATGGAAGGAGAAGCCAAAGTCTTGTAGGAACAAGTCACTCTGATAAGGTTTGATCTAAAGAAAGGACGAAGATTTTACAGCTACCACGTGCCTGAATTGACTTTAGCATCGGCCAGTCAATTACTCCTAGTTACTACTCCTAATCAATGTATGCATTTTAATTTAAGGTATTCAAATGAAATACATTAAAATCCCTTGTTACTTAGGCAGGCAAAAAGCTTCCTATAGAAATACAATTGTTTCAGCTCTGCAGCATTTTAAAGACTCTATTATTATCAAGCTCCTGCTTTTTTCTGAAAGTCCCCACAGTTTTACTGAAAATCTCCCTGGATGGCTGAAGCAGAGATTAAGATTTAATGCACGTGCCTAAAACCTGGCCAACTTATTATGAGCTACCGAAAAAGTTTTACAAATTTGGACAAATTTAATTATGAATGATGTTGAAAAGCTAATAACTGGCATAACAACCTCGATATTTTAAATATTTGATATTATTTAAACATATAACATCAAAAATATGAGCTGTAAATCCATACAAAACAGTCATTTGCTCCATAATGGTCAGTGAATTCACACAGAATCACAGAATCGACTGGGTTGGAAAAGACCTCAGAGATCATCGAGTCCAACCCTTGGTCCAGCTCTAGTTTGTTTACTAGATCATGGCACTAAGCGTCATGTCCAATCTCAGTTTAAAAACCTCCATCGACGACCAAGCTCAGCAGCGCTCAAGGGAGTGAAAGGTCCGAGCTGGGTATCAATCCAGATACACAAAGATAAAACTAATACACTAGGAAAACTCCAGATCACGTCTCCTGGTGAACTGTCCGGCTCAGGATGCAGCCTCTGAGTGGCGGATTGTGCAGGTGGGCGCGTCATCATGTTGCTGATTAACTCTTGTTGGGGAAATTGGGACACACACACCAATTTATCCTTCACATTTGGCTTAAAAATTCAGGTTTTATGGCAAAATCTCGCTCTAGGGCAGGTGATGTAGGTAGTTGTCTTGTTTTGGAGCACGTAGTGCTCAAGCTATTTAAGTCACCCAAGGCGTCCCATGGCTTTATGCCGTTAGTGCCACAAAAACCCCTCCACTGCCATATTTAATCCCACAGGGAACAGCCAACGTGCCGAGAAAAGCAGGACAGAAATCCCTGTAAACAAAAGGAAAAGTCCCATCTTGCAGCTCTTTGTTTCTTTGGGGAACGCCACTAGCCCTAAAGTGAAATTTAAAATATCAAGTCTAGCTTTTTGTTCTTCTGAATTAGCGTCACGACTATCAAGAGCATAGAAGTCTTCAAAAAAATAGATTATATCTTTTACAGATGGAATTAAACACCCTAACATGATTATAATGCCTTTCCCCCTTGTGAAAAGTTAACATTAGGCTTTTACTTCCTGCCCCGTTTTCTTTTGAAACAGGAATGCTACCCAATTTCTCTAATTAATCCTCATTACAAAGAAAATACACCCTGAGCAAAAATTTAGGACTGTATTATTAAGGCAAAAAGGTATTTTAATACTTTCTCTTCTTGTCCTAAGCTTGGGTGAGTTCTTGCAGCAACTGAGCATCCTTACAAGGGAATAAGAGGACGTGGTCTCATGAATCCTGTGGATTCACACATGGGCAACATCAGAAGCTTTGTGACACCTAAAAAAATACAGATTTAGACCCAGAAGAGCTATTTAAACAGACTGGAACATCTCGTCTGGGCTCCAGCTGGTGGGTTCGGAGTATCCGCACTGCTGGGTTGTAACCGCTGTTGTTTCTCAGGTGTGAGCTGTGGAGCCGTCGGTCAGAGTTTCACTCCACGACCACCCTAAACACACATGTGTGGTGCAGATACCAGGACAACTGGGTGGCTTGATGGCAAAAGTGATTTGGGAATGGGAAAGAGCAGCCCTGGGCTTGGTGGAGATGGAGCTGACCCTGATGGAGCATCCTGATCCAATTATTGCCACCTTTCCTCAGCAATCAGTGACCTTCTCACCCTATACAACTGCCTGAAAGGAGCTTGGAGCCAGGGGGGTCGGGCTCTGCTCCCCAGGAACAAGCGCCAGGAGCAGAGGAAACGGCCTCAAGTTGCGCCAGGGGAGGCTGAGGTTGGATGTGGGAACAATTTCTTCCCCACAGGGCTGTGGGGCATTGGAACAGGCTGCCCAAGGCAGCGCTGGAGTCACCAGCCCTGGAGGGCTGGACAGACGGACATGAGGTTCTCAGGACTTGGGGCAGGGACAGGGTGGGTTATGGTTGGACTTGATCTTAAAGATCTTTTCCAACCCAAACCATTCTATGACTCTCTGATCCCTCCTGACGCTGCTGAACGGTGACATAAAGCTTCATAAAAAATCCCCAATACTGATCCAAACAAGTTTAAGGGCCAAAAAATGTCACCCCCCTGCACCATGTGTGCCACTTACAGCTCTGCATGGAGAGAATCACAGAGTCACAAAATGTCAGGGGTTGAAGGGCCCTGGAAAGCTCATCCAGTGCAATCCCCCCATGGAGCAGGAACACCCAGATGAGGTTACACAGGAAGGTGTCCAGGCGGGTTGGAATGTCTGCACAGAAGGAGACTCCACAACCCCCTGGGCAGCCTGGGCCAGGCTCTGCCACCCTCACCCCAACAAGTTGCTTCTCCTCTTTCAGTGGAACCTCCTGTGTTCCAGTTTGCACCCATTGCCCCTTGTCCTGTCCCTGGTTGTCACCAGCAGAGCCTGGCTCCATCCTCCTGACACTGCCCCTTTCCATATTGACGAACACTAATGAGGATCCCCCCGGCCCCGCTCACCGTTGCCGTAGGCCCAGTCGTCGTTCATGCGGTGCCGCACCTTCTGGTAAATGGCGGACATGGTTTTCATGTTGCTCTTTCTCCATTGGCGCCCCAGGTACTTGGTCTGGATTTTGAGCAGTTTGAGGACGTAGAGCTGCATCATGGCCTGCTTCACCTTCAGAGCGCGCTTCAGGATTGGGGCCGACTTAAACACCACCAGCATCTGCCAAGAAATCAGCGCGAATTAACGCAACGTGTTGCGATCAAGACGGACAAATGACATAGACATATGCACAAACAGCAGACTCCATTTATTGCCACAATGCCTTTTTATAATCTTTACCAGCTCAAGTGTCTTTTTGCTGTTGGTTACAGGCATTAATGTATCATTGGCTAATTTTGCTCTCATCAATGTTACTCTTTGATTCCCTTCTTCCTCACGGGTACACCTTAATATCTTCAAGGTCAGTTTCTGTTCCCATACCCTCCATCAGGGAATCCATGGACCCCCATAGTCCCCCACAATTCCCCCTTTTTATTTTTCAACTAGCTATAGACCTTTCGTGGATTTTTCTCCTGTACATTGTAAGATACAAACGACAAGCTTGTATTACTAATACAACCATCACCAGAACTAGACCATTTTTTATTAAATCCTTAATCCATCCTGTAATACCCCAACCATTCATCTAAACCTCAGTCTTCATAGGTTAATTTCTTGGCCATATCATCTAACCTTCTAATTGCTTTGTGAATGGATTCAGGATATCAGACAAGCTCATGCAACACATCCCGTCAAAGTCTTCACAACCATGTCCTTGCGCTGCGATTGCAGGATTTTGAAGCGTAGCATGTCTAATTGAATCAACATCTGCTAAAATGGACAATGCTAAGGAGGTGGTGTTAATCTGTTTTGCTAACCAATATCCTAATTTGTTAAGCGTATTCAAAGTGTTTGCTACTGCAGCTAAGGGCGCAAAAATGGAGGGAATAAAGACACACAAGTGCAGCTCGGGGCACTAAACCTGGGCCACGTAGGGTGCAAACCCCAAGTAGGTAAACAGGAGCATTCAACGCTTGCTGCACAGGGCTTGCGGATCATAAAAATAAGCACTATTTGCAGAAGAATAAGTATTTCTGCATTTAAGGCTCAATCCGTGAAAGGAAAATGGGCGGGTTATAAAGAAGGAGAAGCCCCAGAAGAAATTCTGAGCATGACGGCGAGACGGGCGTCACCTTACCATCGTCCTCGAGTGCTTCCACTTGGTCAGCTTGTTGAGGATCCTCAGCAGGTTAATGCAGGAGAACAAATTCCTCCAGCAGAACTGGTTGTTGTCTCCGGCTTCCTGCAATGGGGAAAGAAAAGCGTCACCGCCACGAAAATCTGTATTCTTACTGCCTGCACTACTCTGACTTCCAATGGAGCAGCAGAGCTGTTGGCGTCGTGCTGCTCAGAATCCAACAGATTCTGGGGAAAACCATTCTGCAAACAGCATTTTAATCGGCGTTTAGGCTTAGAGGAAGAGCTGAGAGAAATCACGTCGTTCCCTCACAGGAAATATTTATTGTGGTAGATTTGTATTCGTTGTTTACAGGCAGAGAGCAAATCACAGCCTGGTGACCACCGCTGCTTAGAAAACAGTTATTTCTTAATTATATTAATTAATTCACAAATTACCACATGCTTAGAAGACATATTACAGACAAATAAAAGGAAATCACGTAACAACGGAGGATGACAAACAGCAGCATTGGTATCAGGAGGACGAGACTTTTGTGTAACAAAGATCCCCTCTGGCTTAAGTGCAGCTGATATTTTAAATATTAATTAAACATAAGCACCTCCAGCTTGCGTAAATATTGCCCATGGTGCATTTGAGCAGTAATTCCACCACTACAGTAACTTGCTTTATGTCTGAAGAGCACTGAGCGCAGCAGAAGCGTCCCACAAATAACCTATTAGGGGAGGAGAGTGGAAATAAGTGCTGCTTAATTTATAAACCACTTAGAGGCGGCTCCGGCCTTAACGGCTCCTGGAGAAAACTGTGTTGCACCATCCAGGCTCTGGGCATCCCTAGGGGGTCTAATCCAGCTTCAAAACTACATTTACCCAAGAAAATCCCACCTTTGTTCTTAAAACCGAGCACCGAACCTGTAATTTCTGTAAAAATCCCACGGTACGTGTAAGTTTTAGAGACCATAAAGTGTTTCTGATTTATTGAATTGCGGGATTGGGTAAAAGCCACTCGGAGCAAATGCACTTTTCTGGCCGTAGAGGCTGCGTCTGCGCTGGAAGCTCCTGCACACCCAGCGCAGATGTCACCACGATGTCACCGAGATGTCCCCAAGGCTCTCACGGATGCTCTGGGGGTAGCAGCTCAGGACCAGTGCTCATGCAGCTTCATATCAGTGCCCAGTTCTCACCCACTCCCTCTGCACCGAGTAGTTTTTCCAAAAAAATCCCAGTAGAGAAGGCGATACCCATTTCATAGGCAGCTGGATTTCTGCTTGTCACCAACCTGATGTTGTCTCTACAGCTTCAAGCCACAGAGTCTTTCCATCAGATTTATGGAAGGGGGGAGCAGGATAAACCGACTTTAATCCTCCTTTTGTCCCCGTCTCCTGTTACCCTCCCCATTCCTATGACATCCTCACTCATGGGTATCCTCCCAAAGACAAACACGTGAGTTTGTTTCTGCATATTTGGTAATTAAATTAGTCTCCGGTGAGGCCAACACCCGTGTCCGCTGGAGGAAAGCGATGAGATGCTGTCATTTAATGCAAACTGGGGACCAGACCCTACTGGGAAGGGGTAACTGGGAACACTTTCCCTAACATTTTCTGTCTTCTACAGCCACCGAGCTTAGCGTGAGCATAAGGATTAGCAAGAGCCATCGGAGCGCTCGGCGATGTGTCACTAGATGTCCCCATTGGGCCAGGATGCGGAACCCGGCAGGGCTGGATGGTCACCCAGCCTTTGGCAAGTAGCCCATGGACCAGCACAAACCGAGGGCCCGATCCCGGTGATAAGGAGGGGGGTGACATCCAGGAGCTGTCACCCTGAGCAGGCACCGAAAAGGAGAAATCATCACTTCATTTTGGTTGGAAAAGACCCTCAGGATCATTGAGTCCAAGCGTTAACCCAACACTGTCCCTAAGAACCTCATAAACACGTGGGACAGCAGCGGAGGACGGAGCGGGGACACTGGCCACGCGTGACCATCCCACGCCCACCCACACGCACCCCACAGCGGGTTTTTATATCAAATTGATCTGCTGTAATCAACTCACTGTAGGAATTTGCATCCCAGCGGCGGATTGGAAATGCTGTGGGTGCAGAGGCAATAAAACCAGTTTGACCCCAGCCTTGGAGGGACTTGTGAGCAGCTTTGGCTTGGGGAAAGCAGGGAAAACTTTTCGCTTTATTTCAGTGATTTCAACCTTTATAAAGCTAAGGAAAATGATATAAAATTAAGATTTTAGTATCCAGGACACATGAGATCACCTCTGCATCATTAAGGGTCTCCCTTTTAATCCCTCTGTGAACCCCAAAGCTCGTCCCTGTTCTGCGCCCTGTCCGAGTCCAGCTCACTCTGCATTTGAATTACTGCATTTATCAACCTGCCAGCATTAATGTCTCATCATTAACGTCTGTAAATCCACCCAGCGCTGGCCAGTCTCCAGAATCCTCTGGCTCCGCTCCGCAGGGAATTTGGTTCATTCCTTCATCTACCAGCATCTTACAAACGTGGATGCTCAGAGCAATTTAAACCTGGGAAGCGACGGCCTCTGGGTGAATCCTTTTTAAACGCAGGGTCCCTCGTTTGGAGAAGCAAAAGGGAAAACTCTAAACCCAACTATTTTTATGGAGAGCACAACGATAGTGAGTCAGAATAACCACAGGAGGAACTTTTAAGTCTGGAGGGGGAAAAAATAGGTCTAATTTTGGGAAGGTTTGGGGTCGGTTTGGGAAAGGTTTCCTCGCCCACTGGCACACAGCAATACCGGTTACAAGGGCCATTTCTGTGCTGCTTACCAGGCTTTCCGCAGTGAGCTCGGGCAAATCATAGACCGTGCAGTGTGGATAATCCAGAACGGAGATGCTGGGGGATACAGGAAAGAAGAGACTTGTTAAGAACCAGCTAAATATTCAAGTAACTTTTAAGATGACCTATATGATTATGCACATCGATTCCTTTCGGCCTCGCAGCACAGCCCGAGCGCATTAGGAAGAGCTCGAAGGGTTTGGGTCCATTAAGACACAACGGATTAGTTATTCATATGTATGTTTTTAAAAAGGGAAAACCAAAAACCAAAATGGATCTTCGGTTAAAACGGAGACGGCTGATTACCAGCAAGACGATTCAAAACTAGGGCATTTCCAAGATGCCCTCCTGGCCTATTACCTTTCTACAAGTAGGCAATCATAATTTTTTTAAAGTGTATATACATATATACATAGATAGATACATAGATAGATAGATAGATAGATAGATAAAACGTACATATACTGATGCTATCCGTGCCCCGAGACAAGCGCTGACCTAAACCAAAGCGTGCACTATCATGCAACTTCAGTTCTTGTATTCCCTCTCACTCGCTATTTTTGTTGTTAAATCCAGCTGCTGAGCAACAAGCTGACTTGTGACCATCCCCGAGCCCAAGATCATCTAGGATAAACACTCAAGGTCAGGACATCCCCTAAACCAGGCGTTTTTAAAGCGTTTGCCCCACAAAGGGCTTGTCTGACCACAAGGACAGATGCTCCTCGCTGGTTCCTACCCATCGTAACGCACAAACTGGAAGCCCATTTGCCACAAGTTGTTGTTGCACCGGCATCACTTCTGATGTTTCCCATTGCAGCATCGCTGGACTGGGGTCTATATGTCTGAATGCAACAAAAATTCTGCAGGGCAGCATCTGATGTTCAGCACGTCTGAAAAACCAGTATCAGACTGGGTAGTTAAACCTCCCCAGATTGGAGCATCCAGCTGCAAAGCTCGTTTCAAACCTGCCTGTGAAACCTCCATCGGAAAGCAGAGCTGTGTTCTCCTCGCCTACGTTTCCTCCTCCCTTATGTGCCTTCAAAGCACAGGAGCAAAAGTGGAAATGTTGATCAGGAAGAGAATTAATATATTACTTTCTGTTTTATTCCATGCGTGCCTTCTCACCCCTGCACAACCGCCCCGTGCAGGAGGGAGACCAGCCCTCCGCGGGGCTCAACAGCAACACAAAGCATCTAAAAGAGCATCAAAAAGCAACAAAAAGGATCTTTTCATCGCTCTAACAGCAACATCCCCTGCGGTGCCTCCCTCCAAACGGGGAAATGCTACCCAGCCCACCGGGGTGTGAATGAGTTGTGCTCTTTCAGTCCTTACGCCGACGTGTGGTGACCCAGCCGGTCCCCACGCAGGCTCAGAACAGGGCTGGTGCCTTGCTCAGAGTAGAACTGAAAGGCTGTGCAAAACCTGAGGGACTCAGGAAAGCTGAATTGTAGCTAGAAAAAGCAGAAAAGAGCTCCAAGACTCTACCCCATCCAGGATCTTGGAAGCTGTGACCCACAGGTGCCTGGTGGCACAGGACCACTTTCCAGGAGTTCACGTAATGATGAAAACAAGCCTGCCAGCAAGGGAAATGGGTGTCTGTGTATTTCAGTAGTCTGGTGAGAGGTTCGGAACCCCCCGTCCAGTTTTTCTCATTAAGCAGAAGGGATTTGCTGCCCTCCAGCTGTTCCTGTAATGGAGAACGTGCCGCCCCAAAGCCACACGTGGGATCAGCGCTCGCTCGGTCCCACCACTCAGGGTTCCTCATCACAGGATCCCAGAATGTCAGGGGTTGGAAGGGCCCTGGAAAGCTCATCCAGTGCAATCTCCCCATGGAGCAGGAACACCCAGATGAGGTTACACAGGAAGGTGTCCAGGCGGGTTGGAATGTCTGCACAGAAGGAGACTCCACAACCCCCTGGGCAGCCTGGGCCAGGCTCTGACACCCTCACCCCAACAAGTTGCTTCTCATATTCAAGTGGAACCTCCTGTGTTCCAGTTTGCACCCATTGCCCCTTGTCCTGTCCCTGGTTGTCACCAGCAGAGCCTGGCTCCATCCTCCTGACACTGCCCCTTTCCATATTGATCCCATGAATGAGTCCCCCCTCAGTGTCCTCTTGTCCAGCTCCAGAGCCCCAGCTCCCTCAGCCTTTCCTCACACGGGAGATGCTCCACTCCCTCCAGCATCTTGGTGGCTGCGCTGGACTCTCTGCAGCAGTTCCCTGTCCTGCTGGAACTGAGGGGCCACAGCTGGACACAAGATTCCAGGTGTGGTCTCCCCAGGGCAGAGCAGAGGGGCAGGAGAACCTCTCTGACCTACTGACCACCCCCTTCTAACCCACCCCAGGTCCCACTGGCTTCCTGGCCACAAGGGCCCAGTGCTGGCTCATGGACAAACCTCCCTGCCCCATCACCTCTCTCTCCCCGAGAAGCGGCCATACCTGTTTTTGGCAGTGATATAAGACATGATGTTTTGGTTGAAGAACTTCAGGATCAGTGGGATGCAGTTGGCGAACACCAAATGTTGGGACACGTACTCAAACTGAGGAAGAGAAGTGAAATGGGTCAACGTTAGCTGGAACCACCATCTGGGAACAGAAACCCACCTCCAGCCCAAAGCAAAGCGGTCTCGATGGTTTGCTCCAGACCGTCTTCCCCTCGCAGAACTCTGCTGTACAAGGTTTGCATCGTATACAGCAGCTCCCACCAGCTGGAAAACTCTGTTTCCACAGAGTAGACATGCAAACCTTTTAGGAATAGCTGCATCTAATGCCATTTGAAAAGCACCCAGCTTTTCAAAATAAAACCTGTGGCAAAACAATGTATGGGGAAGAGGGAAGGAGGAGATGGAGCTATTACATGAGAAAACACAATAATTCCTATTGCTGTCACACGCTAAGCCCAGTCCCTTCTCTAATTTTGACTGAAAAATACCTTACCTTAATATATGCTTTTAATTCCTCTCCCCCTCTAAACATTAAATGGTCTGGGTGTGTACAGCTGTGTAATACAACAAACCTCTGCTGTTCTTTAAAGAGACAGACGCAGATAGCAGCAATATCCTACCCCATCCCATCGCTGTTAGTTGTGAGTCCCCACTACCTGGAACTGAGATGCTCTCACTGCTTCAAAATGCAGCTGCCAGCAACTAATGTGTTATTAATATATAGGATCTGACCCAAGACAATGCTGAACTGCAATAATTTGATGGAGTTTCTCTGTTGCTGTAAGAAATGCCCAATCTCAACAGAACCGAGACCAAAAAAAGGTATCAAACCCCGCCACGATCTGCGTTGGTGTGCAGGTCTGAAATCAGACATAAAACAGGACTGGGGGAGAAAACCCCACAGCTGTTTGCAGATGTAACAACAGACGGCAATGGAGGAAGAAATGAGAGGAGCCGTTCTGGGGGTGAAGCTGGAAAAATTAGTGAAGGGACATGGGGGGACCCAGAGCAAATGTGGGCTTGTAAAAATGGGGGGGGTTGTTTCTTTTTATCCCATCCAATAAATGGATTTATATTTATGCACAAATAAATACCAGTGGGCTGCATAACACAGATGGATTTGTAGCGTGCTGAAACCTTTAAAAGAAATCAAAAATGACAAAGCGCTAATTGCTGGACTTGCAGAACGAGTGGAGAACTGGGCCCAGGCCACAGCTCAAATCAGTCCCTGTGGTTTTTAACCAGGGAAAACCTCACGTGTGGCCGGTTCGATTGGTGCCGCGCAGATGAAACGAGAAACCGGATTGCGTCTAGGAGCCAGATCTCCAGGCTCTGCTGAAACCGGAGCCCCAAGAACTCGATCGGCGGAGGGACCGAGGACTGGTTGACCTCGAGAGGTCGTACCCAGCACTATTTCTGGCCACTGGAGAGGAGACGGAGCTAAAGAGGATCTTTCCTCACCCCCTTTTACCAGCGGAGGCTCGTGCTGCTTCCTAAATTTCAACCTGATCGACCACAGTATGAATTTTTCCAGAAGCCTGAAAACTCTTCCCAGGTGAGTGGAAACCATCCTGATGAAATACAGTCAGAGATACACCGCAGGTGGGTTATCCCTGCCTGAGTAACCCTACCCAAATCCTGGCCTGCAGCTACGGAAAAGCGATCTGCTCCTCCTCGTGGAACCCCTTCCTGGAGATGTCTTTTAGGAGAGGGTCTATCAGGACACCCCGGCTTTAGGACCAGCTTGGCGATGGTCAACCTCTTCTCTACGCTCACCTGGTAGATGTGGTTCAGCTTGAAGTGCTTGAGGAGCAGCAGCAGCGAAGCCGAGATGCTCTTCACGATGATCTCCTTGTGTCTGTTCACGTCGATCCCCAGTTTCATGCTCTGGAGGACGGTGACGCTGGGTTGGAGGGAAAGAAGGTGGGGATGGGAGCAAGGGGGACTAAGGGACTCTTGGGTCCTTATTCATCTGGACAGGCTCTGCAGAAACAGGGACTTTCGCTCCCCTCTGGGACTCCCATTTCCATCCCCTCCTGTTTGGTGACACCAAAGTGCATTAAAAAAGGGGAAAAAAAAGCTGGTTGCCCTCCGCCAGCAGTCCTGGGGGAGTGTTATGAAGAACACCTGCCATATGCTCATGCTTCTTTATGATTTATATCAATTAGCATGATTTTATGATTTGTATCCCTTAGCCAGCAGAGCACAGTGGCCACTGACTGCGCTCAAATTGTTCCACTCCTGAAAATGCAGCATCACATCCTTGGTTTCACCGCTCTGCCCTGGTAGCAACAGTAGCTTGCACCTCTCCAAAGAGATTTCCCCAAATCTGGAGCCCACCGAACCTATTGGCAAACCCCAACCCTCCTGCTCGGTCCAAGACTTTGTGGCAAAGCTGGGATGGCTGGTGGCCACCTCCTCAAGGACTTACGGCATCTCTTCGGGCAACACGTCCGCCAGGATGTTGATGGAGTCGGTCTTGGCTTTGGAGGTGGGCGCTGCAGCAAGGAGGATCTTCAGCAAAGCGATCTGCAGGGGAGGCCAGGTGTGATGGGATGCTCCCAGGAGGGACACCCCTTCCTTCTCCTTCACTTGCTGAAACTGGACAACTTGAAGCCAACTCTATAAGGTTTTACCAGCCCAAGCTTTGCTCACCATGATGGATTGACTATGCCAAGGCTCAACCTCTGCTTTTATACCATGGACAGACAGGCCAAGTGTGGGGAATGGTTTGGGTTGGAAGGGACCTTCAAGATCATCCAGTCCCAACCCCCTGCCATGGACAGGGACACCTTCCACCAGACCAGGTTGCTCAAAGCCTCGCCCAATGCAGCTAAATCTCACGGGAAGGCTGCAAGGGATGTCCTGTAAGGAAGGTCGTAACCTACAGTCTCTCCACCGTTTCAACAGCTGTTGAGATCACAGCCAGGTGGGCAGAGACCTGAAGGTGTTATCACCTTGTTTGCCGAGCTACATAAAGCACGATGATGGTTTAGTTTGGTTCCTGGCCCAGCAAGTTGTCACGCTTGGAGATCAGCATGATATCATAGCAGAAAGTTAATTGTGGCAAGAAGGACAAAGGCTCAAGGGACCAGAGAAGACCACAGGTTGAGGTCAGAAGTGAAGGTTCCTGTGTCAGTGTGCAACAGCTTGTTGGTAAATACAGTAGCTCACACAGCTCAAGAGACAACATGGGACCATCCCCAAGTGGTTCCCCTTGCTGTCCGGAGGGCAGGAGCCAGTTTTGAGCTCCCACCAATGTACAGGACTTTGTTCCTTGTTCCCAAATCCTCCACACACGTCTTGTTTTCCAACCACTGTCCTGTCTCCAACCATTTGATTGTGACCCTGGGTATCTACACCCTGTGATCCTCTGAATCCCTCCTCTTGGACTGTGCTTTCCACCCAACTCTGCTCTGGATTCCCACCAAAAATCTCACCATTGAAGCCCTGAACACACCCCAGCAGCCTCATGCAGCTCACGAATCCGCAACATTCCCCACTCAAAAGCTCTTCTTTAAGAAACGGGGGCTTACCATATACTGGGGGAGATTGTACAACATTGCTCGATACAAGACCTCACAAGGGGTTTCTTGGACTTCCTCTTCCCCCTAGCACAGAGAAACATTAGAAATAAGGCAAAAAAATAAGTATCTCCAGTCCACACACTTGAGATGGGTCAGTCACCCCACAAAACCCAGCCTGAGGACTTAATGATGGGCACAGCTGCATGGAAGCGCCAGCTCTTTCTCCACTGATCAAGATACGGACTTCTAGAAAAAAACAGAGCATCCAAGGTGTGTCCTAAGGGTCACGGAGAATGTTAAGGTTTCTATAACACCTTGGAAATCTTCTACACATCCATCTGGTGATGGGGTGCAGCTACTTCTTACCAGAGACATGGGACACTTCTCCAGCTCCTCCTCGTTCTTGATCTGGACGTCTGAGATGGAAACGTACTTGTGCTGCCAAAATACACAGACACAGGCGGAGCAATATCACAAACGAAGGACGAAACACAGTCGGCCATGACAACAGTCGCTGATTCCGGTAGTATTTGAGTGAGGTGTACAGGATACAGTAGGTACATGGAGAACTCATCTTTGTCTGGGACATCCCTCTGCCCCTGAAGTTCCTCACACATCGTGCTTTTGATTATAACCACCTACTCCTAGGAGCAGTCTGTAAGTAAATGGAGAGGGACGATCGCCTCCAAAAGGCAATCCAGACCTCAGATAGGCTCAGTTTTCCATTTTTCCCCCCAGTTCCTACAAGAAGCTCCAGAAGGTGTTCCTGTGACAACTAACAAGAAGGGACCCTCTTACTCCCTCCAGTAACTGTTTCACCTGGAGGTCAGACATGAGGATCCCACACCTGAGGTGCATATCCAGCCCCTCTCGAGCTGTTCAGACCTTGACTGGATGTATCAGATTGACTTCTCAGGACAGAGACAGCAAGAGCTCAGACTGAAGGGGCTGCTGCACAACAGCTGAAGAGGCGCAGAAGACTAAAACTCACGTGAAACATTTACTGTGGGCTGGGAACTTACACCTGAGGAGCTTCAAACTTGTATAAAAGCTGTATCACACAATTTATGTGTATGAGACGATGCTCTACAATCCCCCCATGGCCCTGGTGATCTTGGCCAAAGATTTCCACGCTTCCATGAGATGTCCGTGGCTCCAGTCCCACCCCAGAGCATCGGCTGGGTACCAGGGAGCAAATCCAGCAAGGGCTGAGGTTGGACAAGCTGCCTGCCACCCAAAGGCTTTCTGGGCTGCTGCATCCACCCAAGATGGTGGAATCAGAATCACAGAATGGACTGGGTTGGAAAAGCCCTCAGAGATCATCCAGTCCAACCCTTGGTCCAACTCCAGTCCATTGACTAGATCATGGCACTAAGTGCCATGGCCAATCTCAGTTTTAAAACCTCCAGGGCCGGTGAGTCCAGCACCTCCCTGGGCAGCCATTCCAATGCCTGACCACTCTCTGCACAGAATTGCTTTCTAATCTCCAGCCTCAATTTCCCCTGGCAGAGTTGAAGCCCATGGCCCCTTGTCCTATTGCTGATGCCTGGGAGAAGAGCCCAATCCCCACCTGGCTACAACTGCCCTTCAGGTAGTTCTAGAGAGTGCTGAGCTCAGCTCTAAGCCTCCTCTTCTCCAGACTAAACAAGCCCAGCTCCCTCAGCCTCTCCCCATAGGGCTTGTGTTCAAGTCCCTTCCCCAGCCTTGTTGCTCTTCTCTGGACCCGCTCCAGCACTTCAATCTCTTTCCTGAGCTGAGGGGCCCAGAACTGAACACAACACTCCAGGTGTGGCCTCCCCAATGCAGAGCACAGGGGAAGGGTCACTGCCCTTGTCCTGCTGACCACGCCGGTTTGGATACAGGAGACACCATCTTACCTGCTTCAGTGTCTTCACGCTCTCATGGATGGGCCGGGGCAGCCCTATCAGGGTTTCGGTGTCTCTGTGGGCGATGAAAGACGGTAAGTACAAGGTTGGGAAGAAGATGCGGTTTAACACTTCCACGCTATACAGAGGGAGCCTGTAGTTTACTGAATCTGCATAACGCACCCCATTTGGGTCAGGAATTGGGAGGTGTTGGCATGACCCACCCTCTCCCCAGCAAAACCTGCACAAGGGAGGCGTGAAACCAGGGTGAAAAACAGGGGTGACATCAGGTGTCTGTGTGGAGCCAGCGTGAGCCCAGCACCGCGTCTAAAAATGAACATGCCCCGTGCCAGGATGACTCCGCACCCGCAGCTTGATTCATTCACAAACTGGGTCATTTGCTGTGGATACCAGATTGTTCCAACTCCCTCCCACCCCAGACCAGTCTCTGGCTTGAGCCAGGGGTCACTTATTCTGGGCTAGGCCTGATTTTTAATAGAAAGAGGTCCTTAGAGACCAGAATCTCCAAGAATATGTTTTTGTAACACCGAGTGCACTGCTGGAGCCCCAGCAGAATGCAGCGCTGCGCCGCATCGTCCCAAGCACGCCTTAGGCTGGTTTAGTTGAGAAAGCCTAAGGTCTGTGACAGCTCCCACCAGTTAAACTGCACAGGTAGGAGCTATGAGCCAGGCTTTGCTGGACCCGCACACATAACACTCACTGTCCCAGCGTGAAGCCGATGAATTTGTTCCTGCTCGCTTCCAGGAAATGCTCGATGTCTTTCTGCCTGATGGAGCAGCAGAGAAACAAAAACAAGGAGAAGGTTGGAAAATAGACATAGAGCAGCTCGCAATGTACATCGCTCAGAAAGGACAGCAGCAAGAACCTTTGAGCTTTCGAGGGTTGATTTCTAGAGGTCTTCATAGCAGTTGGCCCGTTGGTTGGGAGCAACGTGAACCAAAACCATCTGTATTTGCTGTGCAGCTCCATGGGAGTGTGAGAATAAATAGAGAGGAGTTCCCGACCACCAGCACCTTTTTATCCACCTTCTGTGCTCCCAGCATATGCAGCTTCAACAGCATCTGCTCGCTTGGAGCGAACAAATGTCGTCTCTGCAGTCTGGCGGAGCACGTGCTGCTCCGAGAGCGCAAAGCTGGCGCCTTGTCCACCCTGCACGTCTTGCATGAGAACTGCTCGGGGTCTCAGCACGACAAGTAGGACGTGAACCGTGAGCCAGGGCAGAAGGAAACCCAGCTGGATTTCCAGGCACCAGCCAAGAAAAACAAGCATGGTTTGATTTTGAAGCTGAGAGCGTTAGGTTATGCGGAGTACGAACACACTGCGTGCGTGGAGACACACGTGGGAAAGCGCTTCTTGCCGTGTCCCCGGGAGGAGTGTTCTGCGTAGACACGCTTAACCCTGTCACTGTTCCCTCATGGAAAAGGTACTCGCTCCTCTGATTTAACGATAATGGATTAAATTCAGAATCGATTTGGTTGGAAGAGACCCTCAGGATGATTGAGTCCAACCATAACCCAACTCTAGCACTAAACCATGTCCCTAAGAACCTCATGTCCGTCTGTCCAACCCTCCAGGGCTGGTGACTCCAGCACTGCCCTGGGCAGCCTGTTCCAATGCCCCACAGCCCTTTGGGGAAGAAATTGTTCCCCACATCCAACCTCAGCCTCCCCTGGCGCAACTTGAGGCCGTTTCCTCTGCTCCTGGCACTTGTTCCTGGGGAGCAGAGCCCGACCCCCCTGGCTCCAAGCTCCTTTCAGGCAGGTCAGAGATCAGAAGGTCTCCCCTCAGCTCCTGTTCTCCAGCTGAACCCCCAGGTCCCTCAGCTGCTCCATCACACTTGTGCTCCATCAGATGTGTTCAGATCAACAGCAAAAACACCCCTCACAAGGATTAGAGGGAAGGGGACAGAGGATTTCACCCTATTTTCCTAATCCTTCCCCTACGCCACATGTAGCAGAGCTGCTTTTAAGAAGGGAAGGCACCAACTTCTTTATCCTCAGATGGTTTGCTCCCATTTCTCGCCTTGGAGCAAGGCCATTCAAGAAGGCTTCGTCTGGCAACACACGAGTCCCACCCGAAAAGCAGGCGGCAATGTCATTAACCAGCTCCCAGGATGATTAGTCTGGACCCTTCCCCACCGGTGCCGGCTGGGAACGCTGACCCTGCTCCCACCAGCACCGGCCTCCTCCCAGTACAGCCCGGGTTGTCCAAATTGGGATTGCCACTTATTGGCCGCGCTTGGTTTGTAAAGCCTGGGGAAGCGCTCAGCTAAACCCAGTCCAGAAAGGACCAATCAAAACTAAAAAAAGAAGTGGAGCCACTTCAATTCAACTGGCCAGAGGCCACCAAACTTGCCACAGAGTGATGTTCAACCTGCAATGAGCTCCAGGGGAGGCAGGACTAGGGAGGATGGCGATGAAACCAGCTGGATTTACCTGACTTTGGGGGCCCAGGGGAGCCCCTTGGGGAACGACACCCTTTCAATAGGTGGGCGCTGAGCAGGCACAGTGGGGATAATTGCGTCCCGCTCCATCAGGTCCAGTTCCCCCTCGATCCCGCTGTCCACGTCATCGTTCTCCTCTTCGTCAACTCCTGCTTCGTCATTCTTGAAGGGGTCTCTCTCGTTGTAGATATCCAAGCTGTCTTGCTTCACCAGGGGCTGCAGCAGAAGGAGAAATTCAAGTCACTCCATGGATTTCATTTCCCTCCTGGAAAGATCAGGCTCCCAGATGTTCCCCCGGTGAGGATTTCCCTCCTAGCTGTTGCCACCAAAGTCTGGGCAAGGAACAACCTTGCTGCTGTAGGAGATATGACCCCACTTTCCATCTTAACTTCTGGAGCTACCATCCAAGATCTCTTTCCTAGCAAAAGAGGAGTTTTCATCCTCTGATCGTAGCACAACAACTCCAAGAGGACAAACTTGCTGTGAGCAGTTTGCTCCTTATCAGCCCTTGGCCATAGGGTCAGGAAGTCATTTCACTTCTTCGCTATCAAATGTGTCGTGGGGCTGATTTGCTGCAACTGATACTGGGGGATGGAAAACTGGCCATGACCTGTCAATGTGCACTCACAGCCCAGAAATCCAACTGTATCCTGGGCTGTGTCACCAGCCCCATGGGCAGCAGGTTTGGGGGATCCTGCCCCTCTGCCCCGCTCTGCTGAGACCCCCCTGCAGTGCTGGGCCAGCTCTGGGTCCTCAGCACAGGACACACATGGACCTGCTGGAGAGGGGCCAGAGGAGCCACAGGAATGATCCGAGGCTGGAACAGCTCTGCTGGGGACAAGTGAGAGAGTTGGGGTGTTCAGCTGGAGAACAGAAGCTCCAGGAGACCTTAGTGCGGCCTTTCTGGACTAAAAGGGGCCCATAAGAAAGATGGGGACAGAGTGTTTAGAAGCGCCTGTTACGATAGGACAAGGGGTGAGGGTTTTAAAATAAAGGAGGGAGATTCAGACCAGACATGAGGAAGGAATTGTTGCCCTGAGGGTGGTGAGAGCCTGGCCCAGGTTGGCCAGAGAGGTGGTGGATGAACCATCCCTGGAAACATCCCAGGCCAGGCTGGACGGGGTCTGAGCAACCTGAGCTGGTGAAGATGTCCCTGCTCATGGCAGCAGGAACTGGGGGAGCTGGGGAGGTCCCTTCAACCCAAACTGTTCTATGATTCTATGAAACTGGAAAACACACAAGCACTTGTGGGGAAGGGAAACACGCCCCCGAGCACAAGTTGCCTCCTTGAACAGACAATGGTCCCTATTGGAAAAGCGTCTGGGCCACGTGCTGGGAGGATGAACCTGCTCTTACCCTGCGGCTGCGGTGCCCACGCTTCTGCTGCTGCTGCTGCTCCACCAGCTCGATGGAGTAGGTGGGCGGCGAGGCGGCGCGCATGCTGCGCATCACCTGGATGCTGTCCTCGGGCAGCGGCGGCAGCCCCAGCTCCTCGCGCCTCCGCACCTTCATGGCCTGCAGGGCTTCGAATCCGCCCAGCGTGAACTAGGGACCAACGAGACGGGTGAGAGAGCGGGGAGCGGACACCCTCCTGGACCCCTGGTTCCTCTGGGCTTTCAGGGCCGTCAGGATGATGAAACCACGTCATGGCTTCATTCATCTTCCCCACCCCGTGTCCTCTGCGTGGCTCAGCCCACCCTCACAGAGTCACAATGTCAGGGGTTGAAGGGCCCTGGAAAGCTCATCCAGTGCAATCCCCCCATGGAGCAGGAACACCCAGATGAGGTTACACAGGAAGGTGTCCAGGCGGGTTGGAATGTCTGCACAGAAGGAGACTCCACAACCCCCTGGGCAGCCTGGGCCAGGCTCTGCCACCCTCACCCCAACAAGTTGCTTCTCCTCTTTCAGTGGAACCTCCTGTGTTCCAGTTTGCACCCATTGCCCCTTGTCCTGTCACTGGTTGTCACCCAGAAGAGCCTGGCTCCATCCTCCTGACACTCCCCCTTTCCATATTGCTCCCCATGAATGACATTAACCCCATTAACCCTCACCCCAGAAGAAGCTCTTCACCTTGTGTCAGCCTCCTGCGTCATCCTAAATAACCTTGTTATGGTTGGACTGAATGGTGGGGAATGTTCTGGCTGCATCAGCACTGTTCCCAAAATGACCGGTTTCTGGAAAAAGGAAAGGTGTTCACCCACCAGAAGCACCTTCCAGAGCAGGAGCAGGACCTTCTTCAGGGGGAAGTGTGGAGCGTGGCCACTGCAGAACTTGGTCACCATCGTGAAGAGCAGAAGAGCAAACGGCTCGTCAGTGTGCACAGGGAAACCTGGCGGAGAGAGGGACCAAGAGCGGGTTCCAAGCAGCTCCCCCATCCCCGGGGTCTCCGCGCGGGTCCAGCACAACGAAGGGACCTCGTTAGGGCACAATGAACATTGTGGCTCACTCAGCTCCATCCTGAAGGTCTCCCGGTAGGTTTTCCACTCGGGGGGATCCTCCTCCCGCTCCACACGGATGTTCTCCACCATCAGGTACATGACGCTGAGCAGCACCCTGTGGGGACAGCATGACAGGGAGGTGACACTGCCAGGCGGAGGACACTTTGTCCTCAGCGGTTGTCCCACAGCTTCACCCAATGTGTTAGTGTCCTGGTGTGTTACTCTCAGCTAAAATCTCCTTACTGAAAGCCAGATACATGTTTTGGTAGACATGGCAACGGAACGCGAGGTCGCTGGGCTGATAAGGACGGATGCACATCCCGCGAGGAGCAACCAGCGGTGAACTGAAACTGACCAACTGAGTATTCCATCCCATTCCCGTGATACTTCATACAAAAGTGCGAGATCACGAGGATCTCGTCCCTTTTCCTTATGGCGACATTAGGAGAGGACCTTGCAAGTCACCCCTGCAAACTGAGGCCAGTGACAGACTGAATCCAGCTCCGCTTGGCTGCAGAGTCCAGTCCAGGACTTTGGGTGCCGGCTCTGCAGCTGCTGAGATTTTCAAGATTGGTTTTGTATATTTTGTATTATTTTCTCTATTTTATCAGTAGCATTAGTTAAACATTTTTACTGTTTCCAACTCTTTTCTCTCTGCCCTTCTTTCCCTCCCGATCGCCTGTGCTGAGTGGGAACGGGGCAGAGGGAGGGGCTGAAGGGGGGAAAAAAGGGGGTTAACAATACATCTGCCCCGGTTTTATTGTCACCCCGCAATCAAAGTTCGACATTTAGGGAGGAAAAGAGGAGGTACCTGAGCTCGGTGCTGTCGGCCAGCGAGACGGCCGGCTTCCTCAGCGCGCTGCTGCAGGCCTGGCTGTTGCTGCGGGCAAGGGGACGCGCTCAGCGCGGTGAAGAAGAGGAGGGTGAGGAGGATGGAAGATGGAAGAAGAGAATGAAGAGGATGGGGAAAAGAAGATGAAGAAGAGGAGGGTGAGGAAGGTGAGGAGGATGGAAGAAGAGATTGAAGATGGGGAGAAAGAGCATGAAGGTGAGTAGGATAGGGAGAAAGGAGCTGAAAAGGATGAGGGTGAGGAGGGTGTGGAGAAAGAAGAGGAAGGTGAGGAAGGTGAGGAGGATGCAAGAAGAGAATGAAGAGGATGGGGAAAAGAAGATGAAGAAGAGGAGGGTGAGGAGGATGGAAGAAGAGAGTGAGGAGCATGGGGAGAAAGAAGATGAAGAAGAGGAAGGTGAGGAAGGTGAGGAGGATGGAAGAAGAGAATGAGGAGGATGGGTAGGAGAAAGAAGAAGGAGGAAGGTGAGGAGGATGAGGAGAAAGAAGGTGAAGAAGAGGAGGGTGAGGAAGGTGAGTAGGATGGAAGAGATTGAAGATGAGGAGAAAGAGAATGAAGGTGAGTAGGATAGGGAGAAAGGAGCTGAAAAGGATGAGGGTGAGGAGGATGTGGAGAAAGAAGATGAAGAAGAGGAAGGTGAGGAGGATGGAAGAAGAGAGTGAAGACGATGAGGAGAAAGAAGATGAGGAAGAAGAGGGTGAGGAGGATGGAAGAAGAGAATGAGGAGGATGGGGAGAAAGAAGATGAAGAAGAGGAGGGTGAGGAAGGTGAGGAGGATGGAAGAAGAGAATGAGGAGGATGGGGGGGAGAAAGAAGAAGGAGGAAGGTGAGGAGGATGGGGAGAAAGAAGATGAAGAAGAAGAGGGTGAGGAAGGTGAGGAGGATGGAAGAAGAGACTGAAGATGAGAAAGAGAATGAAGGTGAGTAGGATAGGGAGAAAGGAGCTGAAAAGGATGAGGGTGAAGAGGATGTGGAGAAAGAAGATGAAGAAGAGGAAGGTGAGGAAGGTGAGGAGGATGGAAGAAGAGAATGAGGAGGATGGGTAGGAGAAAGAAGAAGGAGGAAGGTGAGGAGGATGAGGAGAAAGAAGGTGAAGAAGAGGAGGGTGAGGAAGGTGAGGAGGATGGAAGAAGAGATTGAAGATGGGGAGAAAGAGAATGAAGGTGAGTAGGATAGGGAGAAAGGAGCTGAAAAGGATGAGGGTGAGGAGGATGTGGAGAAAGAAGATGAAGAAGAGGAAGGTGAGGAGGATGGAAGAAGAGAATGAAGAGGATGGGGAAAAGAAGATGAAGAAGAGGAGGGTGAGGAGGATGGAAGAAGAGAGTGAAGAGCATGGGGAGAAAGAAGATGAAGAAGAGGAGGGTGAGGAAGGTGAGGAGGATGGAAGAAGAGAATGAGGAGGACGCGGGGGAGAAAGAAGAAGGAGGAAGGTGAGGAGGATGAGGAGAAAGAAGATGAAGAAGAGGAGGGTGAGGAAGGTGAGGAGGATGGAAGAAGAGACTGAAGATGAGAAAGAGAATGAAGGTGAGTAGGATAGGGAGAAAGGAGCTGAAAAGGATGAGAGTGAGGAGGGTGTGGAGAAAGAAGGTGAAGAAGAGGAGGGTGAGGAAGGGTGAGTGGGACATGAGAGTGAGGAAGATGGGGAGAAAGAAGAAGGAGGAGGGTAAAGAAGGCAAGGAGGATGTAATAAAAGAGTGAGGAGGATGGGGATTAAAAAAAGATGAAGAAGAGGAGGGTGAGTAGGATGTAAGAAGAGAGTGAGGATGGGGAGAAAGAGGATGAGGGTGAGTAGGATAGGGAGAAAGGAGCTGAAAAGGATGAGGGTGAGGAGGATGTGGAGAAAGATGAAGAAGAGGAAGGTGAGGAGGATGGAAGAAGAGAATGAAGACAATGGGGATAAAGAAGAGGAGGGTGAGGAAGGTGAGGAGGATGGAAGAAGAGAATGAGGAGGATGGGGGGGAGAAAGAAGAAGGAGGAAGGTGAGGAGGATGAGGAGAAAGAAGGTGAAGAAGAGGAGGGTGAAGAAGGGTGAGGAGGATGGAAGAAGAGATTGAAGATGAGGAGAAAGAGAATGAAGGTGAATAGGATAGGGAGAAAGGAGCTGAAAAGGATGAGGGTGAGGAGGATGTGGAGAAAGAAGATGAAGAAGAGGAAGGTGAGGAAGGTGAGGAGGATGGAAGAAGAGAATGAGGAGGATGGGTAGGAGAAAGAAGAAGGAGGAAGGTGAGGAGGATGAGGAGAAAGAAGGTGAAGAAGAGGAGGGTGAGGAGGATGGAAGAAGAGATTGAAGAGCATGGGGAGAAAGAAGATGAAGAAGAGGAGGGTGAGGAAGGTGAGGAGGATGGAAGAAGAGACTGAAGATGAGAAAGAGAATGAAGGTGAGTAGGATAGGGAGAAAGGGGCTGAAAAGGATGAGGGTGAGGAGGATGTGGAGAAAGAAGATGAAGAGGAAGGTGAGGAGGATGGAAGAAGAGAATGAGGAGGATGGGTAGGAGAAAGAAGAAGGAGGAAGGAGAGGAGGATGAGGAGAAAGAAGGTGAAGAAGAGGAGGGTGAGGAAGGTGAGGAGGATGGAAGAAGAGATTGAAGATGGGGAGAAAGAGAATGAAGGTGAGTAGGATAGGGAGAAAGGAGCTGAAAAGGATGAGGGTGAGGAGGATGTGGAGAAAGAAGATGAAGAAGAGGAGGGAGAGGAGGATGGAAGAAGAGAATGAAGAGGATGGGGAAAAGAAGATGAAGAAGAGGAGGGTGAGGAAGGTGAGGAGGATGGAAGAAGAGAATGAGGAGGATTGGGGGAGAAAGAAGGAAGAAGAAGGTGAGGAGGATGAGGAGAAAGAAGGTGAAGAAGAGTAGGGTGAGGAAGGGTGAGTAGGACATAAGAAGAGAGTGAGGAAGATGGGAGAAAGAAGATGGAGGGTAAGGAGGATGGGGAGAAAGAAGATGAAGAAGAGGAGGGTGAGGAGAAAGAATAAGAGGAAGAGGACCAGGAGGGTGAGGGGTGTGGGGGCCTCTCACTCGATCTCCATGTTGAGGAGCTCCAGGAAGGCGGTGAAGGTTCCCAGGCGGTACAGGAGGAAGCTGTTGTGCCGAGACCAGTGCAGGACATCACCATCATTATCACAGTCTCCAAAGACACCTGGAGAGGCCCGAAGGGAGGATTCGGTTTGGGGAGAGCTGCCTCTGAACCCCTGGAGCACACGGGGCCATCCGGGGAAGGAGCTTCTTTGCACAGACCCCAGGAGAAAGCTTCTCCAAACCCCGAGGTGAAGCCGCATCCAGATGTGGTGCTGTGGTCCTTACCCTGGGCCAGGTAGAGGATGGCCCGTGCTACTTGGAGCCGCTTGTCCCTGTTGACCACGTCCAGCGCGTCCAGCAGGCGCATCACGTAGGCTTTGTGCTGAGCCGCGTCCAGCTCCAGCCACGTCCTGCCCTGCGCTGCGAAGGGGACACGACAGCCAGCCGGTGCCTCCCCGGGGTCCCGCTCCCCTCTGGGGGCTGAGCCCACAGCTCGTACCTTGAGCGCGAAAATCCTCCTCGAAGCATCTCCTGTTGGTGCTGAGCTCGGGCTCCTCGGTGTAGCTGTACAGCTCTGGTGGAGAAAGGGATTATAGAATGGGGTCAGCAGGGACCCTGGGGGAGGTTTCACCCCTCTCGGAGAATCATTTTGGTTGGAAAAGACCCTCGAGATCATGGAGTCCAACCATAACCCACCCCAGCACTGCCCCATGTCCTGAGAACCTCATGTCCGTCTGTCCAGCCCTCCAGGGCTGGTGACTCCAGCACTGCCCTGGGCAGCCTGTTCCAATGCCCCACAGTCCTTTGGGGAAGAAATTGTTCCCACATCCAACCTCAACCTCCCCTGGCGCAACTTGAGGCCAAATTCCTCACGGGGCTCTGGAACATCCCTGCACACCCGAAGAGACATCCCCAGAGATCTAAACTCAGCCCTGAGCTCGTCCGGAGCTCCAAGCGGCATCTTGGAACCGCCTAGTGCTGCCAAATTCATCATTTGTCTCTGCTCCCCAGGAACAAGCGCCAGGAGCAGAGGAAACGGCCTCAAGTTGCGCCAGGGGAGGTTGAGGTTGGATGTGGGAACAATTTCTTCCCCAAAGGGCTGTGGGGCATTGGAACAGGCTGCCCAGGGCAGTGCTGGAGTCACCAGCCCTGGAGGGCTGGACAGACGGACATGAGGTTCTCAGGACACGGGGCAGTGCTGGGGTGGGTTATGGTTGGACTCCATGATCTCGAGGGGCTTTTCCACCCAAACCAATTCTGATTCTCACCCCGTGCCCAGGCTGGGCTGTTCTCAGCTCCTGCTCACAGCGATGGTGCTTGAGCTGTATTTGCAATTCCATAGCCTTTTTTTCTTTTAGGGGGTAATTTTGTGTCCCGTTTAATGCAGTTTGCAAAGGGAGGGACGGCAGGAGCCCCGGGTGAGACCTGCACCGATTTCACACCCAGCAGCTCGGAGAGCTTGGGACCTGAAACAGGGGCTGGACTTGGAGAGACACAATGTTGTGCCTGTGCCTATATAATCCCTACAAGTCCTACGGTGCTGAGCAGCCCCATGGGGGCCTGAATTGGTCCTGCAAGGGAAGAGGAAGGCTCCCTCGAAGCAAAAATGTGCTTTACCCAGGCCAGCTGAGCCACAAACAGCTAAAAGTGACCCTTTTGCTGCGCTCAGGACCGCAAAGAAGCGGCCGCAGTCGGGAGATATAGGACGAGGACTCGAGCCATCGTGACACCCACAATAACGGGTGACACCTCCCAGGCCGGGCTGTGACACGTCACCCGTCCCCGCGCGGCCCTTCTGCTCATTCCCAGAGAGCGAGTGGCTCTCTATTAATAAACCCCTCTTGCTCTATTAGGGCAAGGATGATACCACTCGATATCCATCCCCCGCCTCCCAAAGGGATCTTTGGTTTTGTTTTTCCGCCCCAACGGACACGTATAAATAGCAACACATCTCCCAAGCTCCGTTTCACCTGCTAACTCGGCGTCGTGGCCGTCGGCATCGCCGTATTCGAACTCCAGGTTGGGACAATCCACCGAGCCCTGCGGAGAGCGAGTTGGGGTCACGGGGGGCTGGCATGTCCCTGCGTGTCCCCAATCTTGTGTTAAACTCCTCCAGGGTGATCTCGACACGGGTCTGCAGGGACGTCCGCACGATGCTGCTTTAAAATGGCGCAAATTTGGGAAGCGAGGGTAAAACCAGCGTCTCTTGAGTCCCGGGGAAAGCAGCAGCAGGACTCAAAGCGCCAGGGAATACTTGATGCATTTTGAAGCCGCACATACGCTTCAAAACAAACTCTGGGGCTGGTTTGAAGCAAAAGCACCCGGGAGGATGCAAAACCTCCCTGTGCTCTGTCCCTGCATCCCAGATCCAGCTGTTTTAGTGGCCGCGCTTCGCTTTTTGAAGCCCATAGGGTTGTGGATCTCCCCCCTCCTCCCCTGCGGACGAGGAACTGGAGCATGAAACTCCTCCGGAGGATGATGCCGGAGCGGCCAGACGAGACCCAACGCGGCATCGCGCCGCCAGCCCCGGGGAGGCAACACGCGGACGGAGCATCAACCGAAGTCACATCATTTCTCATCCCAAGTCCCCGCATCTCAGAACCGACGCGCATCGTCGCAATTAATATTGATGAGCCCAGAGGACGCGCAGCCCCGGGCTCAGCCCGAAGCGCTTGTTTCTCCCCCGGTTTCTGCAGCGGTTCGGGAGCCAAAGCCCAGCAGGAATTCGGCGAAGCGCGTGCGGCGTTAATCCGCTTGGCCAGGCCGAGCGGCTGCTCTCGGAGCCAGGAGGGAAACGCAGACCCCAAATTCACGGGTAGGGCTTGCGGGGGGAACCGTCTCGCAGCAAAGAGGGACCTATTTTGGGTCAGCTCCCTGGGGAGCTGCAGCTTCTTCCCACCCGGTGCCCACGGGGGAATCCCTTTCTGGTGGCCGGGGACATCAGTCCCAGACAGATCCTGGTGACCTGAGCCCGGTCCTGCTTCCCCAGCCCAGTACCCACAAATTTGGTGGGTGCACCGAGGCAGAGCAGCAGCAGCAACGCAGCCAGCGGGGGTTTAGTGGTTTTGGGGCGGGAGGGGTGAAGGGCGGCAGAGGGGACTGCGGCCCCAGCCCCTGGTGAGGGGGGTGAGTGGGTGGCTGGAGGATGTGGGTGAACCCACTTGGGACCCCAAAATCCTGCTGCCAGCTCTCGGGGAGGGGGTGTCAGCGCCAGGGGGAAGTTTCCCGGGAAACCCCCCTCCAGGCTGGGCACCCGCAGGACCCCACAAACCCCCAGGGCAGCGGGGGCACCCCCAGGGCCGGGACCCTCCCCAACCCCCGCGGCAGGGACCCCGCACCCCACGGAGGGTCCCCCTGCCGACCCCGAGCAGCGGCCACAGGGAGCGCCCGGGGGGTGTCACTTACCTCGGACTCCTTCCGCTGGCTCCTGAAGAGCTCCCGGCTCTTGGGCTGGGGCTGCGGGGGAGCGGGCGGCTGGGGCTGGCCCGGCCGAGCCCGGCCCGGGGCCGGGGCCGCTCCGCCCGCCGCCTCCATGCGCTGCCCGCTCCGCGGCGCCACCGAACACGTGTGGGCCGGACACCGCGCCCCGCCCCCGGCCACGCCCCCGCCGCGTCCATTGGCCAGCTGCTCAGAGGGGCGGGGCTGGAGGACACGCCCCCACCCTGCTATTGGGCAGGGGGCGGGGCCAGAGGGGCCTCGGGGTGGGGAGGGGGGATCCCGGGGGGCGATGGGGAGCGGGGTCTCCAGTAATGGGGTGCAGGGAGGGGGTTTGGGGTTGGGTAACCCAGGGGTGATGGGGACGGGGGGACACCCTGAGATAAAGGGGTGCAGGGAGGGGGTTTGGGGTAACCCGGGGGTGATGGGGGACTCCCCAGGAAAATGGGGTGCAGGGAGGGGGGAGTTTTGGGGTAATAAAGGGGGTGGGTCCCCTAGGTAATGGGGTGCAGGGAGGGGGTTTGGGGTTGGGTAACCCAGGGGTGATGGGGACGGGGGGACACCCTGAGATAAAGGGGTGCAGGGAGAGGGTTTGGGGTAACCCGGGGGTGATGGGGACGGGGGGAGACCCTGAGATAATGGGGTGCAGGGAGGGAGATTTGGGGTAACCCGGGGGTACCCTCGGGATGGGGAGTGCTGGGGGGGGACACATGGTGTGTGCCTGGAGGTGACAGGTTTGGGCGGCACGGGGTGCCCCAGGGTGATGAGGTGCCCTTGGGGGGTGGTGGGAGCAAGAAATGGAGGGGGGGGGGGGGGGGGGCCGGGGGTGTCCCTGGGGATATAGGAGGGGGTCAACGGGGTGTCCCTGGGGGTGACGAGAACAGGGGTGTCCCGGGGGGCTCTGAGGGTGCAGGTGGGTGGCCATGAGGGCGCCGGGTCCTGCTGGCACCTGGGGGGCTGCAGCTGCCCCCCCAGGCAGGGGCCGAGGGTCCCATCCCTGAGCCCCCCCGTACTGAGTCGGGTTGTCCAACCCCCCGGTACAATTTGGGTTAAAACCCAGCTCCTGGGGGTGGGTGAGATGCCATGTCCCCTCCTCACTCCTCTCCACTCAAAATGGGGGGACGGCCACTCTGGGGGTAACCGAACAGGTCCCATCCCGACCCCACTCGTGTCCCACATCCCACATCCCACATCCCACATCCCTCCCCAGAGCCGGAACAACAAACCCTCTGGGTCGGTGTTTCTCTGGCTGCCCAGAGCAGAAGTGATAACGGGAACTTTTTGGCACCACTTGCCCATTTTCCCCAAGGACAAGAAGCAAAAACAGTCACCGGAGCCCAAACAACCCGCGGCCACCGGAGCACATTCCCCAGGGCTTTGTACAAACCCCCGGGTGTCCCATCCCACGCCCCCCCAGTCCCCCCAGCCCCAAAACATCCCCACCTGACCACAGAATCACAGAACCCCAGAGTGTCAGGGGTTGAGGGGCCCTGGAAAGCTCATCCAGTGCAATCCCCCCATGGAGCAGGAACACCCAGATGAGGTTACACAGGAAGGTGTCCAGGCGGGTTGGAATGTCTGCACAGAAGGAGACTCCACAACCCCCTGGGCAGCCTGGGCCAGGCTCTGACACCCTCACCCCAACAAGTTGCTTCTCAAATTTAAGTGGAACCTCCTGTGTTCCAGTTTGCACCCACTGCCCCTTGTCCTGTCCCTGGTTGTCACCAGCAGAGCCTGGCTCCATCCTCCTGACACTGCCCCTTTCCATATTGATCCCCAGGAATGAGTCCCCCCTCAGTGTCCTCTTGTCCAGCTCCAGAGCCCCAGCTCCCTCAGCCTTTCCTCACACGGGAGATGCTCCACTCCCTTCAGCATCTTGGTGGCTGCGCTGGACTCTCTGCAGCAGTTCCCTGTCCTGCTGGAACTGAGGGGCCACAACTGGACACAAGATTCCAGGTGTGGTCTCCCCAGGGCAGAGCAGAGGGGCAGGAGAACCTCTCTGACCTACTCACCACCCCCTTCTAACCCACCCCAGGTCCCATTGGCTTCCTGGCCACAAGGGCCCAGTGCTGGCTCATGGTCACCCTGCTGTCCCCAGGACCCCAAAGACGCTGCGGAGACTCTGAATTTTCCACGTTTTATTTGTTTTGATTACAGAGTCTTTATTGCTGATCTAATACAATCACTCAGACATTAATATTTAAAACATCCTTTGGAAATGTTATGTTTGCAGAGCTCTGGTTTCCTCGCTGCAGGCTGATGGCAGGTTCTGTCTGATCATTCCTAAAGTTCAGAACATCATTAATTTCCTTATATGATTTTGCTGGTGTTACCTAAACCTCCTTTTTTTTTTTCCTTAATTCTTTAAAAATGTGTTACATTAAAAAAAAAAAAGAAAAGAAACCCCCAAACCAACCCATTACACGTTTAATTTAGAGATGATCACAGGATATGATTCCAGATCGATTAGGAAGAAGCCAAGCGAGCGGAAAAGCTGACAGAGAAGCAGAACGACATGGGAAAGAGCTTTAAAAATCCAGGTGGGAAAAGCCACTCGGGATTCCATTATTATTATTTATTATTATTATATTATTGATCCTATCTACCTGGAGGATAAAATGGGTTGACACCGGGCTGGCGGGGCGGGCGGGACGGACGGGGTTTCCTGGGGGGCTGCGCTCGGGACGCCCGTTTTCCCAAAGAAAAGGTGTTTTTGCTCAGCGTGGCCCCGCGGTCGCGTTTCCCCGTGACCAGGGCGGGACGTCACCGTGGACAACGAGACCTGAGTTGACGCAGAGCGAGGGTCTCCAGCGCGGGAAAGACCCAATGGGGCGTTTCAGAGAGCTCGGAGGGCTCTTCCCAAAACTCGCAGGATCTGGGTAAGATTTGTGAGGGAGTGGAGATGGTTTAAAGTTTATGGTCAGTGATCAGTCCATGGTGAAGTGTTCTCAAAGCCCTAAGGTCTCCTCAAGGTCTCCTCGAAGCCCTTCAGTCTCCTGAAACCCTTCTCAAAGAACTAAGGTCTTCTCAAAGTCTTCCCAAAGCCCTGAGGTCTTCTCAAGGTCTCCTCATAGTCTTCTCCAAGCCCTAAGGTCTCCTCATAGTCTTTTCAAGCTCTCCCCATAGTCTTCTCAAGGTCTCCTCAAAGTCTTCTCAAAGGCCTAAGGTCTCCTCAAAGTCTTCCCAAAGCCCTAAGTTCTTCTCAAGGTCTCCCCATAGTCTTCTCAAGGTCTCCTCAAAGTCTTCTCAAAGCCCTAAGGTCTCCTCAAGGTCTCCTCGACACCCTCAGGTCTCCCAAAAGCCTTCTCAAAGCCCTAAGGTTTTCCCAAAGCCTTCTCAAAGCCCTAAGGTCTCCTCAAAGTCTTCCCAAAGCCATAAGGTCTTCTCAAGGTCTCCCTGAAGTCTTCTCAAGCCTTCTCATAGTCTTCTCAAGGTCTCCTCAAAGTCTTCTCAAAGCCCTAAGGTCTCCTCAAGGTCTCCTTAAAGCCCTCAGGTCTCCTGAAACCCTTCTCAAAGGCCTAAGGTCTTCTCAAGGTCTCCCTGAAGTCTTCTCAAAGCCTTCTCAAGGTCTCCTCAATGTCTTCTCAAAGCCCTAAGGTCTTCTAAAAGCCTTCTTAACGTCTTCTCAAGGTCTCCTCAAGGTCTTCTCAAGGTTTCCTCAGGTTCTTCTCAAAGTCTCCTTGAGGTCTCCTCAAAGTCTTCTCCAAGCCCCCGGGTCTCCTGAAAACCTTCTCAAAGTCCTAAGGTCTTCTCAAAGTCTCCTCAAAGCCCTATGGTCTTCTCAAGGTCTCCCTGAAGTCTTATCAAAGCCATAAGTTCTTCTCAAAGCCTTCTCAAGGTCTCCTCAAAGTCTTCTCAAAGCTCTCAGGTCTCTCGACAGCTTTCTCAAAGCCCTTAGGTCTCCTCAAGGTCTTCTTGATGTCTCCTCAAAGTCTTCTCTAAGCCTTCTCAAGGTCTCCTCAAAATCTTCTCAAAGCCCTACAGTCTTCTCCAAGTCTTCTCAAGGTCTTACCTCAAGCCTTTGAGAAATCTGAAAGAGAAACTTGGAGTAAGCAAGCATACAAGAACGTTCGCTCTGAAGATGAACGGCGTGTGGTCAAGCTGACTTCAGACCATCAAGAGCCATGAGAAGGACTTGGCCACCAAGACCATAATTCCAAAGCTTTTCCTTTCTTGTGCACTAACGAGATGCCACACAAGAGCTTTTCCATCATGGTCAAGAAGTCCGTGAGGATGAAACAAGGATCTGTAGCTGATGAGGGACTCGGGTACCAAAGCAGCAGCCACAGGACAAAGGCTTTTGTGCTCATGGGGTCGAGCAGTTTTACTTCAGAAGGACCAGGCTCTCCACATGGACCATAAAAGCGACTCTGATGAGACACGGAGACTTGGGAAGTCACGTTGCGAGCGCGCCGTGCTGTCCGCAGCGTTCGGGTGGGACATCCTGGGCTAAAACAAGAAACTACGGTAAATTTGTTCTCCGTCGGCTCTGACGCATCGAGATTTGAGGTGATTAAAGGGTTTTAGTGATGCTGAATCCTCCCCCGCGCGCAACGCTGCTGTGGGGATCGCTCCGGCGTTCGTCTCAAACACTCAAAGGGGATTCTGAGATTTTAACAATACAAATATTACTAGAAAATAAAACTCCACGGATTTCCAATGAGGGCTGAAATTTCAGCTGGAGAAAGACCAGCTGGACACGGGTCCTCCAGCCGGGGCGGCCAACGAGCTCCACTTGGGTTTGAATGGCTCCCCAGTGCGCAAGCAGCGTTTTTGGCGAGGCCGCGGGGCTGTCCCACCACGGCCCCACCGCGATCAGGACTTTGGTTGAACTGTAGGAGGTTGGCACTCGGAACAAGAGCAGCAGGAAAACACCGCGGAGCCGTGACGAAGAGCGCGGTGGTGACTCCTATCCCACCATCGCCACCTCTGCGCTCCCGGCTCCCGCCGCGCCGACGCTAACGAGCGGATCCTTCGTTACAGCGCTAAGGCCAAGGTCAGCGACCGAGTCCACCATCCCGTGGGCAGCTCGGCGGGACGACAAGGTTTCTCCGGTGAGATTGACCACCGGCCGGTCGGCAGCGCTTGGAGCAAACGAGGTTTCCTTGCTGCGTTGTCTAATGGCACGAGAAAAGCGAAGCCAGGCGGCTCCCACGACGCTGCTCCGCCCGACGGGACGCGACGACAACCGACAGCAATGCGCGCCCTCCACGCTGGATCCCGCCGCTCCTGTCCTGCATGTCGGATCACCGGTGCTAAACGATCCCAGGTCCATCTCAGTGATTCGATTGCAGCGTCTTCCCCGCCTTCCTCACCCTCCCAGCCCCAAGAAAAGAACAACCCGAAGAGAAAAATGAAACGAACGGAGAGAAATCCACCGTCTCGCAGTCCCGCGGCAGCACAAACACCAGTGGCAGAGGCCGCATGGACAGTATCCTAATTTAATAAATAAATAACCTAAACACACTGTCTACGATGTGAGCAAGCCCGGCTCTAACTTAAGGAAGCTTACGCTGTTTGATCCTGTACAGTAGTTGAGAAAAGACTTGGGTTCTTGTTCCTCACGATTCTCTAGGATACAGCGGCAGGAACTTAATATCTGGGGAAAGAAAGAGCAAATGAGGGTTTGGTGAGTGCTGGGGAAGGGACGCGAAGACCCCCCAGCGCCAACAGGGTGTGTTTTGGGAGGGGAGACACCAAGAACATTAATTATTTAGAAAGGGACTCGGTCCTCATCTCCTCCCCCACAAATAGCACATTGTATTTAGTCGCATGCCCTCGCCGCTCAAACGCTGCTTTTCATTTCAAGTATGGAAAGGGGAAAATTCAACATTTCCCGATTGATTCAGGGACTGAGCTGAGTTTGTGGCTCAGAAACTGGGGAGGATGCACCGAAGCTGCAAGAGCAAATGCCTTAAACAACAAAGCCTGGCTTAAACTGGTGGAATATGGGAATATGGGAATATGGGAAGGGTCCCATTAGGCCTGGAACGAAAAGGAGATTGATTTATATCACAAATGAAGCCACACGTAAGATGTGCTTGCTTTAACGATGCAAGCCCGTTGAGCTGCACAGGATGAAGTGTAATTGCGTGTTATAGGCAGGAAAAGAGGCTCCGTGCACCTGGAGATCTCCTCTCACCTCCTGCTCGACACGCACAGCAAAATAGGGCATTTGGGTAAATTGTACTCTTTGCTTTTTGTATCTGGAGGCTTAAATCCCTGCGGGACGCCGAGCTGCAGCTGTGCGAGCGCATCCGCACCTGCGGGACAAGCCACAAGGACACTGAGACCAGGCAAAGAAAATGGAACCGGGGAAATTCCACCACGTGGCAGCACCGTAACCTTGCACGTAACACAGGAAAACAGCTCAGGACCCAGCAAAACCCACCAAACCCCAAAACCGGAGGGTTTTGGAGCAGTGTTGCTCTTGTGTAAGCGCTGAAGACCCACAGGCCAAGAAAACACCTTTTGTGCAAATAAACGATCTGGGCTTCAACCTGCCCAGGCTGATCTGTGTTGTGCAAAGCCATTTCATTTTCGTGGTAAAAAAATGCATCGCGGTGTTGGCCACAAACACAACCCTGGAAAGGGCAGCGATCCAGGGGCTTATATTGATAATTATGATTATTTTTGGGGGGCTGGCTCTAGAGGAGGAGAGCGCAGGAGCTCGTGTACTATCAGGTGCTTTGCTGTCCCCTGCCCGGCTGGGCCGCTTTCTACGTGGCAATGGGAACAATCAGATAGTGTTTGGTATCTTCTCAGAGGATTAAACCCCATCCCTTCTGTGCCCCCCAACGTGTACCCCACGCTCAGGAAAGAAGAAAGACAGAGGTTGAGGAGCAGCACCTGTAGTAGTTTGGTTTGAAAGGTCCGTTCTTATTCAGTCCCAGGTATTTTGCTTGTTCGTCCGTGAGTTCTGTCAGGTGGGCGTCGAAGGTCGGGAGGTGAAGGCTGGCCACGTACTCGTCTGAAACGATTTCAAGCCTCGTTAGTATGGGGAAGAGGAAGATAACGAGTCCCCTCCTGGTTCCCTCCACATCCCTAAAGGCCAAGGTGGGAAAGGCACCGCTCTTCACGCCTTTGCTGCAAAATTGTGGGATTATGTTTCATGCTGATTGAGGAAAACCCAAGTTCTCGTCTATTTTGGGCTGCAGGGGAAAGCCTTGCTCTGAAATACCCTTCGCCTGGGGCTGCTGCTTGGCACACTCTCCCTCGGGCAAGCGCGGGTGATTCATTGCTGCAGGATCGTGGGACATTGCTGGTAGGTCACACCTAATGCCCAAGCTTGGGGACAAGCTGCATCTGGTTTCAAATAATGCCATTAACGCCAAAAAAAGTCCAGTTTTGCAGCAAAAGTGTGGTCAGTAAAGCGGTGTCCCCAGGAGAGGGCTGTGCTGGCAGAGCTGGGACCACGTGTCCTCGCAGCCCGATGTGAAAATCCCCAGCATCAGTGCGGAGCGACTCCCGCACTCGGCCAAGCGCATCAGCCTGTTTTCCCCAGGTGGGACGGAGAAACAACGCGTCCGATTGAGCCAACAGCCCAGACCCAGCGAGAAGGAGCTGCTGGAAAACCCTGAGCTTGGCAGAGCCGCAAACACGAGAGCACAGGAGGCTGCGACACCCCCTGCGTCCTCAGCCCAGCCCGGCAAAACCTCCCACCTGCTCCATCTCCAAACCAAAAAAGCAATGAGTCCATCTTTACCCATTTTCTTAGGCAGCAAGTACACGTCTTGTTTGTAGCGGCCTTCGGGAGCGTTGTACAGCTCTATCAAAGCCAAAGCCTGGATGGAGAAGACACTTAGGTCAGTAACTGCTGCGCGTTACGGAGCGAGACGCTGCTCTGGGCTCAGCACAAACGCTACTCGCCTGCGTGGTGGCCGTGATGGACAAGACGAAGGTGGGGACAGTGGAGCAGCTCAGGTTCAGCAGGCGGCCCTGGGGAGCAAAAAGCGGCTGTTATCTCAACACGGCACAAAAACCAGCTTATAGCCCTACAGCAGATACAAGAACCACGGGTGAGGTGAGTCCCTGCTGGGATGACACAACATTTACCATGTGCGCTTGAATCCCAAGATCCTGGTTGTTCCTATAGCTCAGTAAAACTATTTAGAAGTTAAAATATGATTAAATACGCTGCACTCTGGAGATGGGTAAAGAAAAACACAAGAGCTTTTCCGCCTTCCAGTAACTCATGGGCCACACCAGGGTCACACCAAACCTCTCAACCAGAGAGACCCTTGAGCTGCCGAGGCCCAAGGAGGCAATTTCTGGACATACTTCAGCTCCACCGCTCATCCAGCCTCGTGTTCTTCCTCCACAAGCACAGAACAGGTGGTAAATTCCTGCTCTTTTGCCTAAAACTCACCTCGGCCAGGAGGACAATTCTCTTCCCGTCTGGCCAGATGACGTGGTCCACCTGGGACCTCACCCTCTCCCAGGTGAGCTCAGGAGTACGCAGGCTCGCCTGAAACACAGCGGTAAAATGGTTAACGCACTGGAAAAAGGTCAAAAAAACAGAAGCTACATAATAGGAATGAAAAGAGGAAACAACTCGGTGACACCGTCCTGGGTTTATAGTTTCCTTCGGGTCCGGTTGCAACCACAGACCAATGAAAGCTTTATGAATCATAACCTGGAGCTATTTTTATGATTACAATACATCAAAGCTCCAGCAACAACTATTGTTCGAGCTCTTCTGGCTGAAGAGGATTCGTGGTCACCAACTCAACTCTGCATGGCCGCTGTCGCTTCGGTCCAGCACAGAAAAAGGCTTTAAACACGTGGATTTGGCCAAGAAATTCTCCTTGAGACAGGACTCCCTAGTTTTGTACTCAGCTCTAAGCACCAACGAGCCGATTTCAGTGCTGGTTGGTAAAGCTCGGTGGGGCTGAGCTGCACCAAACTGAACTCTTGGCTGGGTCTTCATGGTAAAATAACACAAAAGCAGAGGGATCGGGCTGCAGAGGGCGATTCACCGGCTTTCTAGGGGAAGGAATGAGGCTGGTGGACACCAGACACTACGCTGGTCCAGCTCTGGGTCCTCAGCACAGGACACACATGGAGCTGCTGGAGAGGGGCCAGAGGAGCCACAGGAATGACTCGAGGCTGGAACAGCTCTGCTGGGAGGACAGGCTGAGAGAGTTGGGGTGTTCAGCTGGAGAACAGAAGCTCCGGGGAGACCTTAGTGTGGCCTTTCAGTGCTTAAAAGGGGCCCATAAGAAAGATGGGGACAGACTTTTGAGCGGGGCCTGTTGTGACAGGACAAGGGGTGATGGGTTTAAACTACAGGAGGGAGATTCAGGCCAGACATGAGGAAGGAATTGTTGCCCTGAGGGTGGTGAGAGCCTGGCCCAGGTTGGCCAGAGAGGTGGTGGCTGAACCATCCCTGGAGACATCCCAGGCCAGGCTGGACGGGGTCTGAGCACCCTGAGCTGGTGAAGATGTCCCTGCTCATGGCAGCAGGAACTGGGGGAGCTTTGAAGGTCCCTCCAACCCAAACCATTCTATGATTCTCTGACACCAGACACTACGCTGGAAGCTGGGGCTGTTTGGCTCCCTGGCATCCTTTGGGATCACAGGAGTGTCAATGACATGTCTGGCAGCATCTGCTGAGACATGGGGAGCGATGGATTATTTTGTCTCCTCCCGGATGTTTGCTCAAGGAGGACGGATCAGACAAGGCTGCCAGAAGGTCTCAAAATCCCCGTCGCCCCCCCGGTGCCACCCCCGCTCCCGACACATGTCCCTGTGCTCACCACGTCAATCTCGGTGTTGGAGTGCCCCATGTTGCAGACGATGCAGCTGTTCTTCATCCGATCCAGATGTTCCCTCGTCACCACGTTCTTGTTACCTGCCAGACAGCGATACCCGTCACTAATACCCGTCTTTGCTTTCCCCATCCTTTCGCCTTTTCCTTTGGGAAAAGACGGGCCCGTTATGGGTGCACATCCCCAACGACCCGTCCTCCCCTCTCGGGGACCACGTTACCTGTGCAGGTGATGACAATATCAACTTGTCTGATGACTTCATTGAGTTTCACCAGCCGGAATCCATCCATGCTAAGAGGAAAAGGGGGAAAAAGTCTGAGAAGCAGCAAAAACATGACAAAAATAGAAAATAAACCCCATCACGTGATTCTTAGATACTCATTTTAACTCATTTTAAGACCTGGCTGGAAAGCAGCAGCACGCAAAGGACCACGTACCCCAAACCATCAGGAGGGTTTCTGGAGTCAACCTGGAGGATTTGGGACTGTTGGGGGAGAAGTGAGAGGAGATTTGGGGGGTTTCACATTTTCTGTCAACAGCTCCACATCTGCAAATCTCGATTTGCAGTCAAGACGGATCTTTTTAAAACCGCTACTCCTGCAAAGCGCACCCAGAGATGCAGATACTCCCTCCTGCTGCAGGATCCTTCCTGGGGTGCATTTAGATCATCTTAAAAAGCAACCCGAATCACCCCCAGCCTACAGATCTCTACCATTACATTTCCAACCCATATTTAGGCAGCTACACAACCCTTCCAAGCGCTGAGCTCTCAGCAAGTCTTTCCTGAGCGCACCGAGCAAGGTGTGTTCAGCACATCGGCTAACGAGGGCAGGGTTTTTTGGGATTTGTTGACAGTCCTTATTTCGGTGACTCTTGCAAGCTGCAAAATCATAGTTACTAAAAAAAGAGATGATTTTTTCTGCTGTATGTCCCATTTACTGCAATTTTGTCTCCTCCACCGCAAGCTCCCTGTGCAGAGTCAGGGAAGCGGTCGCCGCAAACAACCAAATTCACAATTAAGGACGCGGGTTCTGGATGTGCCTCTTGTGAAGGTCACCAAGCAAACCGAAAGTTGATCAGCTCTGCTAATTAAGCAGGGCTCATTAGTTTTCTCACTGTGATAGCTTGCTGTTAGGAAGAGGCTGCGGGTTTAATAAGGCTGCGGGTGTTTTTGGGACTCTGCATTCCCAGCCACGTCCCATCACGCACCTCGGGATGTGGAAGCCGCATCTCTGCACCAAAACCACCTTTATTTGCAGGAAACAAGTATAATGATGGGTATAATTACAAGGTGTCCATGCAAGGGGAGAGCCGTGTGTGTTCAGCCCTGTGTCAGGCTCCTGGTGTTAGCAAGGAGAGGTTCGTGAAGCAAAAGTGACACAAAAACCAAAACACTCTTTGGGTGAGGTGTGGACACAGCGCAGTAAAGCCCGACTTTGCTCTCCAAAGGCCGCAGTTCACGCCCAACACCCTTACGAGCCACATAATGTAAATCTTTCGAGCCATCATGGTAAATTCTTTCAAGCCAGATCATTAAACTCTTTCAAGCCATGTTGTTAAACTCTTTTAAGCCATATCGTTGAAGTCTTGGCCACTGTGGTTACGATGATGCAGACTGGGACGTGGGATATAGATAAATTGGGTGATGCTTTAGTGCAGGAAGCCTTTCCTGGCTGGAGGGACCGTTGCTGAGTTGTGGTTCTCCTGGGAAAAGTAATAATTAAAAAAAAAAGCCTAAAGAAGCAGCTGGGCTTGTTGCAAACTGCTTACCAGGCCTGCAGGGCACAGATGGGATCGATCTCTGTGACATACACTATGGAGCCCATGGCCTTCAGAGCAGCGCAGCAGCCCTTTCCAACCTGGGGAGGGAGAAGAGAATCGGAGAATCACCCGATCATTTGGGTTGGGAAAGACACTCAAATCATGGAGTCCAACCATAACCTAGCCCTGTCCCTGCCCCTTGTCCTGAGAACCTCATGTCCGTCTGTCCAGCCCTCCAGGATGGTGACTCCAGCACTGCCCTGGGCAGCCTGTTCCAATGCCCCACAGCTCTGGTTGTCCGTTCTCAATTTTGGGGTGCATGAAACTCCTGAATGTGGAGTAAACTAGGACCTGGTTAGGCCAAGCTTAGCTGAGAGAGGTACTGAGAAATATAGAAGTGTTTCTAATTTCAGTCCCCGTCCCAGCACAATGAGAGATTACGCTTATCTCAGGGCGGGCTGAAGAGCCTCTTGTAACCTTTACTCTATTTAGGAAGCTTAATGGTTTAATCTCCAATGGTTAACGAGCTTTAACCTTTACACAGCATACAGGGTGCCGCCCTCAGGAATGGTTCGATGACCAAGCTTTCCCAAAAATGTGATTTCATAGGAGTAAATTGTCCGATTGCAGCTCTTTGGAAAAGAAGAGTCCCAGTACAGCCCCTGCAGCACAGCCCATCGTAACTGGCGTTAACTGGTCCCGACAAGAACTGCCGAGGGGTGAATATCCCCATCCTTGAGAGAGGATGATGATTCCATTTTGGGGTGAAATCACAGGGGTGAGCCAAAATTAATTGATGGGTTTTGGCGACCATTCAGCATGCAACACTGCGGCTGCACAGAACATCTGCAGGGCTCAGCATCTGGATATGTTCATATTATATTATAGAGAATATAATATGTAATAGAAATATGACGTGTAAATATACTAGATAAATTATATATAGATATAATAGATAAGCATAGTATTAATATATGATGTATTAGCATCTGAATATTGAAAGATATTAAGACTATTTAACAGTCATGCGTTTTAAGATTCAGGTTTGGTGTTTGTTTCATACTAAAGAAATATACTGGAAATGAAGAAAATCTTTGGTTTTGGTAAAAGCGCCGGGTCTGAAGCCGCCTGCGGATGCACAGAACGGGCAGCAGGACGGAGGAGCCCGGGGACACAGCCGTGCAAGGGACGCGCTGATTCCACGCACAGCGCCCGCCTGGGGATCACGAAGCTCTTACCTCCCCGTAGCCACAAACCACCACCTGCTTTCCTCCAAACATCATGTCTGTTGTTCTTTTAAGGCTAAAAAATAAAAAGGAAAGAAAAAAAATCAATTCTGTGTGCAGAAAAGACCCAAAGGGCACCTAAAAAAATGCCTTTTTCCTTCTATAAGGGTGGGTGCTACCAGTGAAATGCAACAAAGGGGAAGGGTTTGGGGTTTGGATCCCTTTTTGTTGTGTTTTTTTGTGGGATCTGGTTGGTTTAGCACTCCAGAAATATTTAAAATGTTTTCAATAAATATTATTTTCTTAATTTCTCTTTTTTTTAAGTCTAATTCCCCCTCAGAAACAACTACAGAGGAGCAGGAAGGTGGTAATTCACTGCCAGAATCCCACAAGCACAGCTCTCCTTTCCACTCGCTTTCCTTCTGGTTTCCCCCCAAGAGTGTCCTACATTCCGGGCTATTTTTAGCACACGAGTAAATAGGTTAGCAGCGCAGGGAAGGTGAAATTCCCTTACATTTCCCACCGAATTTCGATCAAAACCACAGCAGATTTAATCGCATCTCCGCTCGGATTTCTCTTGGCCCAGTTTGAGATGCCTGGGCCGAACTTCAGTGCCAGCGTACCTCCCCATAAGGCCCGTCAGACATCACAGGTGAAGACAACAGGATAAAGAAGATTTTTGTAAAGATTTTAAATGTTTCTGAGCCACTGACAGCAACTGCTGCACATGGAACACGGAGCTGAAAGTTGAGTCCTCAGACTTAAAATATGGGGGCGACTCTTGACCCCCCGACAACAGAGGCTGCCTTGAACCCAATGACCACAGAGCAGACATGGCCGTAATAAAGCTAAAAGGGCTACTTAATTAGAAGAATTACTTCATCAAGATGTTTTCATGGAATCACAGAAGAGTTTGGGTTGAAGGGACCTTCAAAGCTCCCCCAGTACCCCCCCTGCCATGAGCAGGGACATCTGCACCAGCTCAGGTTGAGGAAGTTGAGATGGGGTTGAAGTTGGGTCAAGGAGGTTAAAGAGGTTGAGGTTGAGTGGGGGAAGGTTGAGTTGAAGAGGTTGAGGTTGGGTTTGTAGCATCTTGGAAGGGTTTGGGTTGGAAAGACCTTCAAAGCTCCCCCAGTTCCCCCCCTGCCATGAGCAGGGACATCTTCACCAGCTCAGGTTGCTCAGACCCCGTCCAGCCTGGCCTGGGATGTCTCCAGGGATGGTTCAGCCACCACCTCTCTGGCCAGCCTGGGCCAGGCTCTCACCACCCTCATTTATCTCATTATTACTTCTAGCAAAGCCCAGTTAGCGACACTTTGCATCTTGGATTACGCTGCTCCACATCTCAGCTTCACAGGTTGTACATATTTTGGAGATCTGCTGCTGATTTTGATTGAACTTGTCCAGTTTTGGTGGACAGGAAGAGCAAGAACCACTGGCTGTCTTTAGTGTCAGGTTCTGCAATCATAGAATCATAATTTGGGCTGGAAAGGACCTTCAGAGGCCATTTAGTCCAACCCCTTGCAATGACAATAATAAAACATCTCGTTATGGAACAGCTGGATAACATCACATTGAAAGGGAGCCCAAAATTTAGTCTTTTGGAACAATGAGTGATGGAAATATGGAGCTGGACACCACACCTGTTGCAGATCACCCCGGGAAGTATATTGGGTGGTTCGGTAACTCACATGGCACCTGCACACGTTCTAAAGATCATCCTCTGGATTTGGACACAGAGGTTTTACAAAGTCTTCTTCACTTCTCCTGGCCGAAGATGACCACTACCTAGAAGTCCATTTCAAAACTGAGGAGATAAATGAAGCACTTCACTACAAATCCAACAAAATTTGGGAAAAAAGATGTGAGAGGAGACCCTGTGATCACCTATGTTGGGTCTCCAGATCCTCTGCCAGATGGAAGGCAGCGGTAGCACAGATGAACATCAATGGCCAGATGGACTTGATTAAACAGGAGACATTTCTACGTCAGCAAGGAACCAAGAACTGCAGATCTCAAGACTTCTTTAATCTTTAAGCCACTCCAAGTCGTCAACACATAAAAAGTCTATTCTCTCGAAGTCTTCTCCATGGAGGGCTCCTCCTCTGCACCACGAGCAAGCTTTCCTCCGGTGTTCATCTCATCAGCATCAATGTGCATCTGGAAAGTCCAATTTGTCCTTGATTCTGCACTTACTTGTCTGCTGGGACTATAATATGTCATAGTCTGAACTGTAAGAGTAAAACTTGTCCTAATCTCGCTTGGCTTTGACAAAATTTGGCAGCAGGGATGGTGGGGACATGAACACCCAATTCCATCAGAATACATTTTAGAGAAGAGAGGAAAAAAAAGATCCCTGAGATTGACACCCTCTCTAGATCACAGCTTCAAGCGTTTCACTCTGCATCTCAAGCCCAACAGTCTCAGAAGATCCATCGTGTTCCCGGTGCCCACGTATTCGTCAGCGGCTGATTCCCGTCCAACCCTAAAAACCACAGCACGGTGGGGACGCTGCAGCGCTGCCCCCAGTCCCACCGTCCTGCTGGGGACAGGGAGCACAGAGGGACGCAAACACGGCTCCTTGCTCACATGGCTGTGAATCCTGCAGGATCGGGGTTCAGTCAGTCAAGTCTACGCTTCAGACACGTAACTGTTACAGCACAAAGTCTTGCTCTGCCACAACCTCTTTGGTTTTCTTTCTTTTGGTTTATTGTTTATTCACACGAAAGGATGAAAAAATGAAACTAGAAAGGCCAAACTGGGTTGTGATGAAGCAGTTGCTTGACAACACGGATTCATAGAATCATTTTGGTTGGAAAAGGCCTCCAGGTTCATAGAGTCCAACCATAACCTGCCCTTGGCATTGCCCCATGTCCTGAGAACCTCATGTCTGTCTGTCCAATCCTCCAGGGATGGTGACTCCAGCACTGCCCTGGGCAGCCTGTTCCAATGCCCCACAGCCCTTTGGGGAAGAAATTGTTCCCACATCCAACCTCAACCTCCCCTGGCGCAACTTGAGGCCGTTTCATCTCGTTCTGTCATCACCCTGAGAGCACAAAGGTTCGTTGAGCTCCCTTGAAGGGCACTGGGATGTAAGTGCCTTCTATCACTATGGCTGATAAACCACCTGATGTTGGGAAAAGAGAAGACATTCTTTCCACAAAAAGAGGAGCAGTAGCAGAATTTAAGTGGTGTCCCATTCATACACGTAGCTGAGTTAAAAATACTGAATTTGGACTTCTAGAGATGCCGAGGTCTTCTCTGCAAGATCATTCCTAGAATCATAGAGCAGTTTGGGTTAAGGGACCTTCCCAGCTCCCCCAGCTTCCCCCCTGCCATGAGCAGGGACATCTTCACCAGCTCAGGTTGCTCAGAGCCCCGTCCAGCCTGGCCTGGGATGTCTCCAGGGATGGTTCATCCACCACCTCTCTGGCCAACCTATTCCAGTATTCTCCGACAAACAGAAGATTCCATGTTTGTTTTCTGGTGTGCATTGGAGAGCTTTACATACAATTGTACAAATAAGTCTTAGGACCTTCTGAGCCGGTCTCAAAATGCCTTGCAGATAGAAATAACATGGACCAGAGGTGATAAAGGGTCTTTGCTCTCCTCTGACAGATCAATTGATCTAAAATGACCTAAAGTGGCAGGAAGGAGGGACCCACTGAGACAGTTCCCCGTGGGGTCTGACACAACGTGAGCAAGGGACACGGCCCCGTTTGGGTGGCCACGCGCGTACCCGTCCAGGATGGACTCTCTGCAGCAGTACAGGTTGTCAAACTTCTGCTTCGTGACCGAGTCGTTGACATTCATGGCTGGGACGCAGAGCTTTCCCGCTTTGGACAACTGGTACAGCCTGTCACAAATACGGGAAGAAAGAGATGATCAATGGAAAAATATTTTCCTACACTCTACTGTTGGGTGCTCTTGAGACCTTGTTTAGTTGGAGTAAGCGGTGCCCACCTAGAGGGTCAAAAATAACCTTTTACCAGGAGCTCATTTTGGGAGAAATAACACACAGAATCACAGAATCACAGAATCACAGAATCACTGGAAGGGCCCTGGAAAGCTCATCCAGTGCAATCCCCCCATGGAGCAGGAACACCCAGATGAGGTTACACAGGAAGGTGTCCAGGCGGGTTGGAATGTCTGCACAGAAGGAGACTCCACAACCCCCTGGGCAGCCTGGGCCAGGCTCTGACACCCTCACCCCCAACAAGTTGCTTCTCCTCTTTCAGTGGAACCTCCTGTGTTCCAGTTTGCACCCACTGCCCCTTGTCCTGTCCCTGGTTGTCACCAGCAGAGCCTGGCTCCATCCTCCTGACACTGCCCCTTTCCATATTGATCCCCAGCAATGAGTCCCCCCTCAGTGTCCTCTTGTCCAGCTCCAGAGCCCCAGCTCCCTCAGCCTTTCCTCACACGGGAGATGCTCCACTCCCTGCAGCATCTTGGTGGCTGCGCTGGACTCTCTGCAGCAGTTCCCTGTCCTGCTGGAACTGAGGGGCCACAGCTGGACACAAGATTCCAGGTGTGGTCTCCCCAGGGCAGAGCAGAGGGGCAGGAGAACCTCTCTGGCCTACTGACCACCCCCTTCTAACCCACCCCAGGTCCCATTGGCTTCCTGGCCACAAGGGCCCAGTGCTGGTTCATGGTCACCCTGCTGTCCCCAGGACCCCCAGGTCTCTTTCCCCTACGCTGCTCTCTAATAGGTCATTCCCCAACTTATACTGGAACCTGGTCACTTGTCCTTCCCCAGACATTTGTACCCATTTCCCACTCCTACTGAAGAACCACCAGGCTGGCAACACACATTTCACAAAAATGTCAAATAGCAGATTAGAAGGTGCTCTAGACGCCATGTGCCTCATAACCGCTGATACTACGACCACCCTCTGATGTCCTCAAAAGGATAAACCCCCAAATCCTGCTTCAGATCACAAAAGATGAGGGTTCTTGTAACTTATCAAGCTCTTACAGCTCAAGTAGGAATGGCCACAGAGGGTAAGACTCGCAGCAACACGAAGCTGCTGCAACCACACCTGCAGTAAAACATCCCTCTGAAGAGCAGCAGGAGTGTAACCACCACGATGTCGAACAAGAAGCAATCAGGCTGGAGAAGACCCCAACCTGACCTGCTTCTGAGAACACACTGAGCTCAGGGTAGCACCAAAACCACTGCAAATGAATTTAAACACTACACTGCGGCTCTAAAGAGAATCTGGAAATCACCTCCCACTCCAGAGCTTGGGCAGGAGAACCTGCTCCCTCAGTCAGGCTCTACAAACCACCTCTGGGCCTGTGGACCACTTCATTCTTGCACATCTGCTTTGTTCTTGCACATCTGCTTTGTTCTTGCACCTCTCTTGCACCCAAATAGGGAATGATTCCTGATGCTAAAAATGTTATCGGGTCCTTTTCTTGACCCCACTGGCTGCAAACTCTCGGTCAGCTCTGAGCGCCGCAGCCAAGCTTTTCTCCCTGCAAAAATAAAGAAAAGAGCAGAGTCTGCTGCTCTTCTCCTCAGTCCGATGTTTTCTGTTACCCGTGATATGATTAACACCACCAGAAGAGCATCTTTGATGTCTCTCTGCACCCTGGGAGCCACTTCTCCTATCACAATTCTGCTTCTGCTGCAGGTCGATGGATGTGAGTCCATCATATTTTCCCTTTCCAGACTCCCACCCCAACTAGAGATTCAATTCCTCTTCCCGAATCTCACTTCTTCCCATAGATGTAGTTTAGGATGGCGCTTTTGACCCTCCTTTCTTGTGTGACACCCTCATCCCTTCCTTTTTTCATCTGCAAAACGAGGTGAGATGATCATTGTCCCTGTTTCCCAGGTGGGAAACCAAGACCCTGTGCACTTTTCCCACCCACCCAATGGGCAGTAGGTGATTCTGCTCCTTGTCTGAAATTCAGAGCAGTAGTTCCAAGTTGCTTTCACTAGACGAGAAATTTAAAACAGTTCTTATGGCAAAGCCAAGCCCAAGCTGAAGGAAAACCACAAGGGAGGTTCAACATGCAGTTGAGTCTGTGGCATCTTTTGTTGCTGGTGCCCTGAGGTGTTTTGTGCAAACATCTCCGCGCTCACAGTGCAGCCTGTCCCGGTACCTGTGGACACCGGTCACACTCTCCTCCACTATCCCCTTGATCTTCTTAAACATGTTGGGGTATTTCTTGTAAATCCAGTGAGTGAGATCTCCTCCGTCATCCAAGATCTGTAGGAAAAAGAACCACAAGGTCACCGCTCTGGAGATGCAGCGAGGCTTGCTGACCCCAAAGGGGGATAAAGCACAGGCTCAAATCACTCCTAATCAAGCCCATATTTTGGCATCTCATTGTGACAGCTTAAGTGAGAGGACTCGACTGTTCAGAACAGGAAAGTGGCTTCATCGATGTTGTGCTGGAAAGGGAACGGGTCAGACAATCCCAACAGACCTTGATGTTCATGGCAAGGCCAGAGGAAACATGGAAAATTGCTGTGGAAGCTCCTCTCTCCGCATCCCCTAGAAGCACAGAAGGAAAAGCCTTTGAACCACACAGAGTCATCAGCTTTTCTAATGAGAGTGCTAATGGAGGAGGGAGGAGGAGGAGGGAGAAAGAGGAGGATGGAGAAGGAGAAGGAGGATGGAGGAGGAGGATGGAGGAGGAGAAGGATGGAGAAGAAAGAGGATGGAGGACGAGTATGGAGAAAGAGGAGGATGGAGAAGGAGGATGAAAGAATAGGAGGACAGAGGAGGAGGATGGAGAAGGAGGAGGATGGAGAAGGAGAAGGATGGAGAAGGAGGAGGATGGAGGAGGAGGAGGATGGAAGAAGAGGAGGATGGAGGAGGAGAAGGATGGAGAAGAAAGAGGATGGAGGAGGAAGATGGAGAAAGAGGAGGATGGAGAAGGATGAAGGAAGAGGAGGACAGAGGAGGAGGATGGAGAAGGAGGAGGTTGGAGGAGGAGGAGGATGGAGGAGGAGGAAGAGGATGGAGGAGGATGGAGGAGGAGGAAGAGGATGGAGGAGGATGGAGAAGGAGGAGGATGGAGAAGAAGAATGAAGGAGAAGGATGGAGGAGGAGGATGAGGGAGGAGAAGGAGGAGGGTGCAGAGCCACCAATGTCAATTATAACGCAACTGCACCATAAAACACTGTGTTAAAAATACTGAACCTTAGACACAACAACTTTGGGTGTCTGCCCATTTCTTCTGGCTTTGACCCTCAACCTCAGAACTACAAAACTCTTCTTTATCAGATCATGAGTCTCCTGAGCCACCCGTTTCCTCCTAATGACACATTTCAGGGGGGAGGAGAAAGCCTGAGACTTACTGCTTTAATAAAAACAGTAAAGACGAGGAAGTAAATGCGCCCTTTGAAAATGTGTTTTGGAAAGGACAGACATGAAAACAATTGAGTCACAGAAGTCTAAAACTCGCAGTGAGAAGAGGTGTCTCGGAGCTTGTCTGTTCTCTGCTGGTGCTACAATCATCCAACATATGGGAATACCTGGTAATGGCTTTGGACACGAATATCGTAACACCGCTGAAAGTCCAACACGTCCAGATACACCTTTGTGTGGGTTGATGTTATCTGGGTATTTTTGTGATGTTCTATAGTGTCACCGGAATAACCAAAGACTTTAAACCAAGGCTTATTTTTTACCCCTGTAAGTACAGAACCTCCGATAATCGCAGAAAACAGTGATAAACTGTGGAGTTTATTTGGAGACTCGGTGTTTGTGTCCTACGTACTTGTCTCTTAACAAACGCGGCCCCAGTCCCAAGCACTCCGGGGCATCCCCTGCTGCATCTCAACATGTGCCCAAGGAGAGTGCTGAGCAATAAACGCTTCAGAGAGGGACCCACTGGCGTGTCTGGGAAAGAAGACACAAGAAAAGGAAAAAGAACCCAAGCAGGTGCATTTCCCAGAGTCCTCTTGTCACCCAGGTGGCCTCAGGTGGCCCAAGCAAGGTGGGAAATGTGGCAACCCCCGTTAGACTCAGAATTAACAAAAAACAGGGAGCGGGTTTCACTGGGCGACAGGTGAAATGCCAAGGACTCATGCTGGTCGAGAGCATATTGCCCCATATTGTTATTATCATCATCATCATCCTTGTTGTATGCTCCCTACACCAACGTCAAAGACTTCTGACAACATCATCACCACCACCATCATCATCATCATCATCCTTGTTGTATGTTCCCTATGCCAACGTCAAAGAATTCTGACAGCATCATCACCACCACCATCATCATCCTCATTGTAGGTTTCCTACACCAACGTCAAAGACTTCTGACAACATCATCACCATCACCATCATCATCCTCGTTGTATGTTCCCCATGCCAATGTCAAAGACTTCTGAACAATATCACCATCATTATCATCACCATCATCCTCATCATCATCATTCTCTTTTCATGGTCCCTACACCAACATCAAAGACTTCTGATGGAATGATCATCATCATCCTCCTCTTTGTATGTTCCTCTCACCAACACCAAAGACTTCTGATGGAGTGATCATCATCATCCTCTTCTTTGCATGTTCCCTTCACCAGCACCAAAGACTTTGACTGCACCATCATCCTCCTCTTTGCATGTTCTCCACAACAACATCCAGGACTTCTGACTACACCATCCTCCTCCTCTTCCTCTTTGCATGTTCCCTACACCAATGTCCAAGACTTCTGACTGTCAAACAAGTCCTAGTAACCTACTGGTGGGGTGTGCAGGTGTCCTAAAATGCAGATGTCATACCCGGGCAGAAGCGCCTCTGTTCACTGGCCAGTGCTGGAGCTCAGCAGGGATCCTCTGGTGTACATGTCTTCAGTTCTCCACCAGTGTCTGCAGCCACCAAGAAGAACTGGACACTCCCACCGTGCTCCTGTGACAGAAACCCCATTGAGGGCACAAAGACGACGTTGCCGAGCTTTGTCACGACACGACGTGGTGGCTGCGCGGAGCCACCGCTCTGTCATGCGTGGGCAAAGAGCTGCTTGGAAATGCTGCGTTGAGGTTCTCCATGGGCATTGTCTCGGGCACGCTGTCAGGGACAGAACTCCGGATAACAGCTCCAGCCGTGAAACCAAAATTAAGTTGCCCTGAGAGGTGGTGGATGAACCATCCCTGGAGACATCCCAGGCCAGGCTGGACGGAGCTCTGAGCAACCCGAGCTGCTGAAGATGTCCCTGCTCATGGCAGGGGGGAACTGGGGGAGCTTTGAAGGTCCCTTCCAACCTAAACTTGCCTGTGATTCTATGATCACAACCTTTTTCTCTCTAAATTGTAGGATCTTCCACCGAAGATGAATGCTGCGTGTAGCAGCTGCTCTTCCACAAGTGTCTGGAGAACACATGGTGTCCTACCAGAGTAGAACACGTGTCTTCCACACAGACCCCGCTCCCCGGCGTCCCCGTGGACTTCAGATCCACCTGAAGTGGAGGCAGGTGAGGGTTAAGTGGGCTGAGCAGCTCCCTGGGCCAGCCGAGCTGGGCATTCAGCAGCCAGGCTCCCAGGACGTCTTCATTTCACTAATCCCCATTTAATAGGGCACATAATCCTCTTTCTAAGAGAATTCTGGGGGCTGGCAGTTTTCTTTTTCCTAGGAAGGCAGGAGACGGAAAAAAAACAAACAGCAAGTCAGCAGAGGAACTTTTATCTCAGAGAAGAGGATGCTGGAGTCTTCATGCCTGTAAAAACATCTTCCTGTCATCACCCCGAGCCTGCAGGGACGTTTCTTTTTGGAGGTGTGACCATGCCCCGACCCAAGCACCAGGAGATATCAAATCCTGCTCCTCTACCCTGAATTGTTATGATTTTTGACTGATCTGGTGTATCCATATCCCCTTGGTAGGTGTATCCATATCCCCTCGGTAGGTGTATCCATATCCCCTTGGTAGATGCATCCATATCCCCTTGGTAGATGCATCCATATGCCCTCGGTAGATGCATCCATATCCCCTTGGTAGATGCATCCATATCCCCTCGGTAGGTGTATCCATATCCCCTTGGTAGATGCATCCATATCCCCTCAGTAGATGCATCCCTATCCCCTCAGTAGATGCATCCATATCCCCTCGGTAGGTGTATCCATATCCCCTCGGTAGGTATATCCATATCCCCTTGGTAGATGTATCCATATCCCCTTGGTAGGTGTATCCATATCCCCTCAGTAGGTGTATCCATATCCCCTCAGTAGGTGTTTCTCTCAGTGCTTTTCTCTCCAATTAATAATTCCACGTTGCCATCTGCCAACAAACATCTCACCCTGTCCCCTTCCAACTCTGTTGGGTCAACAGTTGATACCGTGGAGCTGATCTCGCTAAGAACAAGCTGATTAAAATGAGCCAGGATCAGGTCAAAACACGGCTGGAAATAACTCACTGCAGAAAAGGGGTGGTGAGAACACCAGGAGGTGCTGGGAAGGCATGGTCAGAGGTGGCGTTGAAATGCTCCGCTGGCAGCGCGGTCCTGGATCACTTTTTGTTATAAAGGAAGCCAAACCAAACCCTCAGTCCTGCAGACACAGTATTTTTCAGAAAATACTAATAATAAGAAAAAAAGAGGCATTCCTGTCCAAGCTGAGCACTCCTCTCAAGGTCGGTGATTCCCATCAGAAAACACAAGGTATCTATTTTTTGGAGACTCTCGGTATTCATAGCTACCTGTCCTCATGGACTAACGCTACACAGAAGCCCAAATATTGAATATTCTGATTTTGGGGCTGTAAGACACCCCTATTTATTTGCAATTCAGCTCCATCACGCCTTGCAGTGCCTACCTGGACACGGGACTGGTGGGGCCAGCAAAGCAACTCCTGGGTGTATTTCACGCCCTGATTTTGGGTCATTGTGGCGTACAGAAACCTGCTCAAATCTGACCCATTTTGCTTTCTCTGAAGTAGAACAGTGATTGCACTTCTCTTCTGATTGCACCACAGCACGGAGCGCCGCACAGAACACCTTCAAAGCGCCGCAGGACCGCTAATGAGCATCGAAGACGTTGAAAGGTGTCGGTGGTATTTTGTTGATGGGAAGAGACGAGAAGACAAGAGACGATTCTTCACCCTGAGGGTGGTGAGACGTGGAATGGGCTGCCCAGAGGAGCTGTGGATGCCCCATATCTGGAAGGGTTCATGGTCAAGCTGGATGAGGATTTGGGCAACCTGAGCTGGTGAAGATGTCCCTGCCCATGGCAGTGGCACTGAGTGGTCTTTAAGGTGCATTCAACCCAAACCACTCTACGTCTCAATGAAAAGAGGTCAAATTTGGATTTATACCAAGGTGATGGGCTGCCAGGGGCAGCAGCTCAGGCTCGGTCCTACAACCCGAGGACATTATCTCCTTGATTTGAGATATTGAGGAAAATAGTCTCAACAGGAGAGATAAAACATGACGCACGGTCTGAAAAGCTGCCACGAGCAAAGGGCGCAGAGCAGGTTCATCTCGCTTCAGCCCCGAGACTGGAGGTACCAGAGAGGATAATCTTGTCTTGCTTCTTTGCCCAACTTTGCCAGCTCCTCTCTTCTGAAATAACTGTATGAAGATCCTTTCCACACCTGATCTTCACCCAGTGCCCAGCGTCCTATTTCTGGCCTCTAAAACCATGGACCTCCAAAATTAGGCATGCAAATCTCCAGGAACCGCTAGATCTGAGGCATTTGGGGCTCCCCAGTAATTATTTCTGTCCTCCAGAAGCAGGTCTGAAAATACACCGATAGATACAGACGCGTCGCAGAATCAAGAGGTCTGAGGAGATCCAATATGCATTTTCTGCTACGTTCTTCAATCACTGACATTTTGGATGGGAAATTATTCCTCCAAGAGGAGAAGAAAGCAGCAACCACGTCTAGACTCGTAGCTTGGGGGCGGATTTTTGATGAAGGTGACAGTGAGGAATTGAGCAGCTGTCGACCGAGAGGGACAAAAAACCCACCTCAAACGGGCCGATACCGGCAAACAAACAATACAGACGCACTCCTGTCTTCCACCTTTGATTGCTTTTTCTCTAATTTAGATCATAAGCTCAAAACCTGTCGGAGGCATGATGAAAACAGCACTTCTGACAGCTGTAAATTATTCCGCTCACCTAGTTCAGGCTTCTCTGTTTTCCCTAGAAACAAGGGCGGAATAAATCAGCAAAGAGTGGAGCTGGGTTACCTCAGGTTATGTGTTCGTACATAAATCAGCTAAAAACCTCAATTTGTTCTGGAACAACAGGCCTAGATAAGAAAAATCACATTGACCAAAAGTGTGAATTTAATCAAATATGGTAAAATGGATGCAGCGCCTTTTCAGAACATACTGACTTTGAGTCGGTTTTTCCTGGCTAGATTGAATTAGTTTGGTTTAAACTGGAGCAAGCTGCTTTGGAAGCAAATTAAGCACCCAATAAACTCTGTACTAATGCACTAATGTACTACGCTTAATTAGAAAATCGTTAAACAACACCTTGCTTGGTAGGCAAGACCCACACGCAGAAGTTATTTAACCCACCTCCCTGACTTCACATCTATGAGATAAATGGATTCCCTGCATTGCGTAGTTAATTGTAAAGCACTTGGAAGGCAAGTGCTGTGTTAGCACCAAGCCTTAACCGCTAAGTTAGGTCTAAATTCAAGAGGAAAGCACAGACCAGCCCTAAACCCTCTTCCTTCTCTCCAGATGAGAGCCACCCGTGCCCCAGCACATTTCAGAGCTGGCCGCGTCTCACCATGTTGGGCTGCCACCCTTCGACGTTGACGCAGCGGTCGATGCACCACCAGAAGTCGTCTTCGGACTCTCCCTTCCAGGCGAAGACGGGGAACCCTGGCACAGAGAGGGAGATGGTGCTCAACCCCGTGCGCTGGGCGCTCCGCAGGCCGCGCTCCCCGCACCACTGCGCTCGTGCTTGCAATCTCATTGTTTTTCAACATCTACCTTCTAGAAGAAGCTTCAGAGATACATGGAAGACACACACACAAGGCAGCAGAGAGGACTCAGCTTTACCCTTCCTCATTTCTTCCTCTCCCCCAAGGAAAAGCTCTGTCCACCACATGAGAGGGCAACACCGTCTCAAAAATAACATTTATTTGCAAAATCAAGCTTTTCCTGCAAGTCAGATGACCTGCCTTCCTGTTAGGCACGTTATCCATAAATTGAACCAAATGTATTTTGACTCATGAGCAATTTGTAGACTTGTCAGTGATGGGTTAAGGGTTGGACTTGATGATCTTAAAGGTCTTATCCAACTAAAATGATTCTATGATAATTATTATTAAGCTTCAGTAAGCAAGAGCAGGTAACAGCCCAGCTGGTGGGTTTGGCTTCTTTTGGGTCTCCAGCTCTCATGGTCAAAGCCCTGACCTTACCCAGTATAATAAGATTTGAATTAAGGCATCTCCCAGTTGAGCAACAACAGGGACAGCTCTGTTTAGTGAATTACGTTCCCCGAAAATTCTCTCTTTCAGCCCTTTTAGGCAAAGTTATGACTCAAATTTCTAGAACCGAAATGAAATTTAGCTTAGTTTCTTCTAGCAAAATAACTTTCATGTTCACACAGCCCCGGCGGCCAATAACGTGCGTCACTGTCAGTTGTGCTACAGACTTTTACACTCTGGAGAAAAATCCTCCTAAGCTTTTTAGACCAATGGAAGGGATTGATCTGGTGCTGTTCAACTCCTACGGGTTTATTCTAAATCAAAGAAAATGAAGGGAAAAGTATAAGAGACGGTAAATGAGCTAAATATGATTGGACAGTAAGCAGAAAGAACAAAGGGGTGAAGGTTCCTACCGCTCTCGGCGAGGGCAGCGGCCACTTCGTTAAGGGTAGAGTAGATGTTGCAGGCAGCCCATCGGCACTGGGCGCCCAGCGCGCCCAGAGTCTCCATTAGAACCTGGATTTAAACAGAAAACATCAGAAAGAGCAACGCAAAGAGCGACATACAATGCAAAGAGCAACATACAATGCAAAGAACAACATACAATGCAAAGAACAACATACAATGCAAAGAGTGACATACAATGCAAAGAGCGACATGCAATGCAAAGAGCGACATGCAATGCAAAGAGCGACATACAATGCAAAGAGAGACATGCAAAGCAAAGAGTGATATACAATGCAAAGAGAGACATACAATGCAAAGAGCGACATGCAATGCAAAGAGCGACATGCAATGCAAAGAGCGACATACAATGCAAAGAGCGACATGCAATGCAAAGAGCGACATGCAATGCAAAGAGAGACATACAATGCAAAGAGCGACATACAATGCAAAGAGTGACATACAATGCAAAGAGCGACATACAATGCAAAGAGAGACATGCAATGCAAAGAGCGACATGCAATGCAAAGAGCGACATACAATGCAAAGAGTGACATACAATGCAAAGAGCGACATACAAAGCAAAGAACAACATACAATGCAAAGAGTGACATACAAAGCAAAGAGCAACATACAATGCAAAGAGCAACATACAATGCAAAGAACAACATACAACTGGGATTTTTATTTGCTATTTATGGGAACCTTCTGGGGCATCTGCAGTTGGTTTTAAGCAGCATCAGAGTTGCACAGGAAACAATTTTACAATCTTTTTTTTCTTTTTTTTTACAATTTAAAATGGATAGAGTAAGTAAAAACTTCACAGTATATTCCATACGCAGCATATATGTGTATGTGGGTGTATATAAATAGACATATATGCAGGTTGCACTCAGCAAAGTCCTAAATTTAATCAGGAGAAAGCTCTCCTGTCCCATATTTGGAAGATAAACCACAGCTCCTGAACTGCGTAACCTCACTGACCACTGACGCCCCCTTCTTCCTGCTCATACTATCCAGATAATTTGATTTCCTTAATTATCATCACACCATCTATAGGTATGAGCATCACATCGCCCTGAAGCACAGGCTCTGTTTATCTAGAAATGTTCATAAAATGGACAGTTCTCTTTATACTCGGTGTAAGGTGCTGGATGCAGGGACTGTATCTCTATATTAACTGCTCGGGGTCAGTTTTAGGGGCTAAGACATGAAAAGTCTCGGTCTGTAGTTTCCAGCTTACAGCTGTCTGCGCCGTGATGTGCGTGCAGCCCACGATCTTGGCCCCGGCCAGCGGCTTCTCCCCCTGCGCTCTCTTCCTCAAAGCCATCAGCGCCGGCATTTCTGAAACCAGAATAAAGCAATGGATAAACCCATCAACGCGACAGACAGAGGGACGAGCGCGGAAGAAACAGGCAGCGGCACTTGTCGCCCTGCTGGCTGGTACCGGGATGAAACAGGTCATGACACAGATGAAAAGGACCCGATAACCCTCTGAGGTCTTTCCCATCTCTTTAGGATGTAGCATCATCACATTTTTCAATTTCTACCCACGAATGCCCGGGTGAGGCTGCAGGAAAAGCTGCTCCAGGCTGAGGAGGCCGTGGGACTCGCTGCTCGGATCAGCCTCTCCAATATCCCTCCAATGACCTAAACACCGTGTTGCTTTTGCTGTGGGTTTTTGGAGACAATCGTGTCAAACCAAAGTTACCCAATTTATTTGATGGATTCTATATTTTCTCCTGGTTTTAACAAAATGCTTCTGACTCTAGAGTAGCGCTTCAGTAGCCGGTTGGTTGGAGCTACACAGTGTAACTCAATAACTCCTTTGCATCCCCAACGAATCCAGAAGAATTTCCCTATCATCTCTGACCAGAACGGAGTTGAGACATCACCAACATCCTGAACATCGAGAAGAGGATTTGGGGCAAGGAGGAGCCCCACGAGACAGCTTAGGATGACATGGAGCTTGAGGAACGCGCCCGCGTTTACCTTGTTCAGCAATTTCGATCTCCCGGCGCCCAAACTCCGCCTGTTTGATGTTCTTCACACAGAAGTCGCTGCTGCCTTTGGAGTTCTTCTGCTGCTTGTCGCGGGGGGAGGTCTCATCGTCAGAGCTGTCTGTGTACGAGGCGGCTGCAGGAACAGAAACAAGGTCAGAGACACAACCAAATATTCCCTAAAGCCTAAACCATCTGCAGCTGAAGGGCGCCAATGATCTGCTGGATGTGTCCATGGATGTTCTCCATGTCCATGGGCCAATTTCTTCCATCCTCAGCTGGGCCATTCTCCTCACAACCACCATTTCCCCACCATCAGTTTTTACCTACAATGACCTCCTCACTCTCATCTACCTCCACCCAACACCACGCTGGAGGGAATCAGCTCAAGCATCTCCGTGTCCTCCACAGACTCATCTCCTCATGCTTTGCAGCTCCTCTGCGGCCTTTTCCCACCTCTCTTCCCAAATCTCAAGCCTTTACCTCTCTAAAATAGCCAATAGAAACACCTATTAATGTTTTCAGCACTTCCAAAACATTAGGATTTGTAATTTAAGACAGGAGACCCTATTTAATTTTAAACAACAGCATGGTGGAGGCTGCTAGTTAATAATACTTCAGTTATAACTGGTGTTCCCAGCCCTTGGATTTGCTCCATTTCTACCTTCCTCAACAAGAGCAACGGCCACGAGTTGCTGCCGGGGAGGCTCATGTGTGCCATGTTCTCCTCTGGAATGTGCTCTAGTGTGGGAGACCAGACCTCTGTCATCTTCTAGGACCAGAACCCTGGTCAAAGCAACATGGACAGCTTGGAGACGAACTAGAAAACATCACTCGTCTTTCCTGTCCAGAAACAAAGCACCTGGAACGTGAAGCTCTTGGTTCAGCTGAGCTTCCTACCACCTCCTCCTCCTCCTCCTTCTGAAGTTTTAATCCAAGTCTTTTCTCTCCAGATCGTGTGGTTCTTCTAAAATGAACATGAGAACCTGGCATCCAATTATTTGTTCCAGCAGAAGAGGATGACCTTTGTAGAACAGCACTATCCATGAGAGCCTCAGGGAAGCTGGCCCATATTATGCATCACTAGGGAACAATGTGCAAATGTGAGGGCATCACACAAACCAGAGGAGGTTGAGGTTGGATGTGGGGAACAATTTCTTCCCCAAAGGGCTGTGGGGCATTGGAACAGGCTGCCCAGGGTGGTGGAGTCACCGTCCCTGGAGGGTTGGACAGACGGACATGAGGTTCTCAGTACATGGGGCAGGGACAGGGCTGGGTTATGGTTGGACTCCATGATCTTGAGGGGCTTTTCCAACCCAAATGGTTCTGTGATAGATGTGGACTGTATTCAGTTCTCATCAGCAATCCCCTTGGCCTTGGTTTAGAGGTGGACTTGGCAATGTTGGGTTAACGGTTGGACTCAACAATCTTAAAGGTCTTTTCCAATCAAAACGATTCTATGATTCTGTGATGACGAGCTCTCTTTCTTCCACAAGACCAGAAAAGAGCTGGTTGAATCTTTACCTAGGAAACATCGTATATTCAACCTCAACAGCTACCGGCTTTGGGTGACGTGTTGCTGTACATGTGAGATGGTTTCTCTCGCAGGCACGGCTTCCAAGAGGGAACGATCTACACCAAACACCCAAGGGATGTGTTCCACCCAACAGTCAGTGGGGATTCCTGACTTTCTCCCTCCAATTCCATGCCAAAGGAATTTGGTAACACAAAAGGTGAGCACTTCTTACCCAGTGTCCTAGCAAGAGTGACATGGTGGAACCCACCAGCGCTCCCAAAGAGCTGCAGCTTTCCAGAGGTGTCCAGACCTCAACTGAAGACTGAGACCAAGAACCCCTTCCGAGAACTTGCAGTAAAGCCCAACCACCCCTTCACCCAACCATTTTCATGCCAGAAAACCCAAAGCAAGGAGTTAAACCCTTCTCCCCAAGCACAGCCATGGGTTTGTCTCTCCTGCAGCGCCTAGCGAGCCGGTTACTTTCTCTTCTGGTGCCCGTGTAGAGCTTGAACGATGCCGATGAAAAGAAGCTTGGCACTGTCAGCGTGCCAGGCTCCCCGAGACCCGCTCGGGCCTTAATCCGCTTACGGAGGAGAATTATCGCATTGCTGACATTTCTCCGCAAAGGCTTCGTCCTCGGCGGGGTGCGAAAGGCAAGTCCGACCCTGCAAACAACGCGCCGATGGAAACGCTCTCTGAATTCATCTGCAAATCCCCCAGCGGCTCTTGGAGGACCGGGAGCCTGGCTTAGTAACAGAAAGAGCACCTTATGTAATAACGAGCTCCTGTCTATCAAGGGGTCTAGAAGGATTGATTAGTGAAAGGAGGATTATTTCCTTGAAGACAGCTAATCTGTGCCGAGGGTTCTGTAAAACCGTAGGTCTCGCTTCTGGGGGCTGAAAGTAATTGGTTTAAAACAAAAAAACCCACCTAGATAGTAGCCAGATTTTCACATGCTAATGGTTCTTTACTGTTACATATAAGAGTGCGTATAGCATTATTGTAATTAAATTGTCAGTGTGCAAATGGTTCTTTACTGTTACACACATATAACACATAAGGGTGCGCATGGCATTATTGTAATTAAATTGTCAGTGTGCAAATGGTTCTTTACTGTTACACACATATAACACATAAGAGTGCATAGAGCATTATTGTAATTAAATTGTCAGTGTGGTATAAAAACATACTAATATATACTAATATTGGCCTTGCTGTCCTATAAAATGAAAAACAAGTACAGAAAGGAAAGGATTCCTAGCACCTCTGATCTAGAAATACCCGGTTTATTGACGGGATATCTCCTAAATATCATCCCATAGAATCCGAATGTTGATTAATTAAACTTCATATCCGGGGTTGTTGCCCCATAGAGCCGTGTGGCTTTTTAATATAAATTATATTATTTCAACATGAAAACAGCAGCAGGTCCCGGGCGCTGTTATGGTAGGAAAATGTTGGGGGGAAGAGGAGACGCCTTCAGCCCACGTCCTAACCCAGCAAAGCCCAGCTCAGAGCCTAAACCCAGCAAAGTTTAGCTTGGCTTAATATTTTAGATGAGGATCCACACAGATCTGTGGTATTGGCATCGGTTTGGAAATAAACAGCCCCTGTTACAGCCTGGCGAAAAGGACAAAATCTGTTTCTGTCCTGCACAACCTTTGGAAAGTTATGAAACAGCAAGAGGATGAAGTCAATCGCCTTTAATTAAAGATATTACTGTTCTAATCCCATTCCAGCAGCCACATAATGTGTGTAATAAAAACAGAGTGCTTTAGTATTCAAATAGGAACCAGCTGCTCCCCAAAAATCTTTGTTTGGGCAGATAATAGAACTACCTGAGTTTCGCAGAAAGGGATAGAATAGTTGCTGAAATTCAAGTGATTCGACCATTTCAACCCCAAATGTCTTCTCAACCACAAAGCCGAGCTGAGGGGTTCCCTGGATCGCGGTAGCAGTGTCTCTGAGGATTTTTCATGAAATCACGGATGGTTTGGGTTGAAGGGACATTCAAAGCCCCCCAGTTCCCCCCCTGCCATGAGCAGGGACATCTTCACCAGCTCAGGTTGCTCAGACCCCGTCCAGCCTGGCCTGGGATGTCTCCAGGGACGGTTCATCCACCACCTCTCTGGCCAACCTGGGCCAGGCTCTCACCACCTTCATTTTTCCCATTATTCCGTATAGAAAAGCGTCACTAAGACACTTTGCATCTTGGATTACGCTGCTCCACATGCTGACCTTTGCAGATGGTACATATTTTGGAGACCAGCTGATGATTTTGACTGAGCTTGTCCAGTTTTGATGGGCAGGAAGAGCACGAAACCCCTGGTTGTTCACAGACACGCTGTTTCCGCATTCAGGCGTCCCTGTGTCACTCAAATGGCACCAGCACCTCGTCATCATTTTGGGCAGAGATGCTGGGACAACAGCCTTCCCACCAGCCACATCTCAGCAAAGAGTCACTTGGGTTTCACTCATTGCTTCCTCATGCCCATCACCTCTACAACCTCTGGAGTGTCCAAAGAAGAGCAACGGAGCTGGTGAGGGGCTGGAGCACAAGTGTGATGGAGCGGCTGAGGGAGCTGGGGGGTTCAGCTGGAGAACAGGAGCTGAGGGGAGACCTTCTGATCTCTGAACTGCCTGAAAGGAGCTTGGAGCCAGGGGGGTCGGGCTCTGCTCCCCAGGAACAAGCGCCAGGAGCAGAGGAAACGGCCTCAAGTTGCGCCAGGGGAGGTTGAGCTTGGATGTGGGAACAATTTCTTCCCCAAAGGGCTGTGGGGCATTGGAACAGGCTGCCCAGGGCAGTGCTGGAGTCACCAGCCCTGGAGGGCTGGACAGACGGACATGAGGTTCTCAGGACATGGGGCAGGGACAGGGTGGGTTATGGTTGGACTCCATCATCTTGAGGGTCTCTTCCAACCAAAATAATTATATGATTCTATGATTTATCCTGTCTGCTCCCAACGGGTTATGGCACGTACCATGACAAGACTGACACAAGAACACGGACGTTCCCTACAGCTTCAACAGTCAACACCTACAAGGACTTATCAGATGGGCACCAACTTCCGCTGTAGTTGTCACCTACACCCACCCTGGGACATAAAACAGGCGCGGGACTGGTGTCGGCTGCTGGGGCCGGCTGGTGTGGCACAGCTCGGCTCACACCCATCCATGGATGACATGGACATCCCTGTGTAAGCCCATGGGCTCTGTCCTTTCTTGCACACCACACACGCAGGTGGGATCTGGCCCAAAACACCCTCATCCAAGCAGATGCAGGTGGACAACCTTCAGATTTGATTTTCGGCCACGGGCTTTCAGTGTGCAGAAGGGGACTTGTCCATGGCCAGCCAACTCTGCAACCAAAACCCAACCGTAGCTCACAGCACGTCATCCACCCCAAAACACAATTATTTCTTGTTCTACACAAGGTCTCCAGATGAGAAGGTCAGGGTAGGATGCACCTTTGGGTTTTTGTGGCTTCTGATGCTTTAAACTACCAGATATCTACCCAGATTCTCCTCAAATACGCTGTGACCTGCCAAGTATCCAAAAAACGCATCCATGTCACAGACAGGGGGGAAGCGAAGGGCTGTGCTGAAGCCTCACCGTGAACGTCCCTCATTCCCCACGGCTCTGGCACAAGGCCAGACGTTGGCCACCAACCTGAACATCGAGGGGAGGGCTTTGGATGGTACTGCACCGTGAGCCTGGATGCAAACCACCAGAAAAGCCTGAACATGTGGCCTTGGCAGGCATGAGGAATGGAGGAGCCTGTTCTCCCAGGGGAGGTGCCGAGGAGACCTGGGTGTTGCCAGGACAACGGTGACCACCCCACCCCACCCACGCCTGGAGGAAAGCGTTCTAGTGACCAGCGCCAGCAAACGGGACCTGCGGGTGTTGGTGCCAGCGGCTGAACATGAGCCAGCGTGTGCCCAGGTGGCCAAGAGGCCACCAGCATCCTGGCTGGGACCAGCACTGGTGTGGCCAGCAGGCCCAGAGCAGTGACCGTCCCTGTGCTGGGACCTGGGGAGCCCAAACCGCCAACCCTGGGGCAGTTCTGGGCCCCTCACGCCAAGAAAGGCCTTGAGGTGCTGGAGCGAGTGGAGAGAAGGGAACGGAGCTGGTGAGGGGCTGGAGCACAAGTGTGATGGAGCGGCTGAGGGAGCTGGGGGGTTCAGCTGGAGAACAGGAGCTGAGGGGAGACCTTCTGATCTCTGAACTGCCTGAAAGGAGCTTGGAGCGAGCTCCAGAGCCCTCAGCACAGGACACACATGGAGCTGCTGGAGAGGGGCCAGAGGAACCACGGGAATGACCCGAGGCTGGAACAGCTCTGCTGGGGACAGGTGAGAGAGCTGGGCTGTTCAGCTGGAGAACAGAAGCTCCGGGGAGACCTTAGTGCGGCCTTTCCAGACTTAAAAGGGGCCCATAAGAAAGAGGGGACAGACTTTTGAGCAGGGCCTGTTGTGACAGGACAAGAGGTGATGGTTTAAACTAAAGGAGGGAGATTCAGGCTGGACATGAAGGAGAAATTGTTGCCCTGAGGGTCGTGAGAGCCTGGCCCAGGTTGGCCAGAGAGGTGGTGGATGAACCATCCCTGGAGACATCCCAGGCCAGGCTGGACGGGGCTCTGAGCAACCTGAGCTGGTGAAGATGTCCCTGCTCATGGCAGGGGGGAAACTGGGGGAGCTGGGAAGGTCCCTTCAACACAAACCATTCTATGACACCAGCAGGAAAACCAGAAGACACGTGTGGCCTTCACAGGTCACCAGTGCTCTTCCAAAGACTCCAGCTTCACGTGCAATGGGTGAGTCCAAACCTACAGTGGGATCCACATGGACTTATTGAAGAATGGGAAGGGATAATGACAGGCAAGCAGAAACACAACAGAAACACTGTTTGCTGCGCCTGGAAGGAAATGATGGGGAAGAGAGGAGGAAATTCAGCAGCAATGGCACATGAGGGTTACAAGGAGAGATTAGAGGTGTTAAGAGCAGTAGAGGAACTAAATTTTCAATCCAGCTCTACATGAAGATGAGCAAAATAAGCAACAACCCTCTTTCCACGGCTTCCCTCCAACACCACCGGCTACACAGTAGAACCGGGAGACCCTCGAGCTGCTGCAAACTGCAGGATCACCCTCCACTAAGAGTGGCCACTGATCACAGAACCATAGAACATCTCAAACTGGAAGGGACCCAAACCACTCAGAGTCCAACTCGCTGCTCCACGCAGGAGTACAACGAGGCATAACTTTGCATAACTGTAAAGGTTTTAGTTTGCTTTAAAATGAGCTTAAACTTTTAATTCTGACAACGAATGGGAACGAGGTGCGGTGTGGGAAACTATAGTGGGTCTGTGGAATCCTTGACAGAGAGTATGGGAACAGAGATCAGCCTTGAAGATATTAAGGTTCACCCTTGAGAAGGATGGGAGTAAAGGTGTATCTGGAGATATCAAGTTGAGAGAGAGAAGGGAGTAGAAGCACGGATGACAGCAAAATGAGCCAAGGAGATGTTACTGCTGTAACTTGTAACCAGCAGTGAAGAGACACGTGAATTGGTAGAACTGTATACAAATGCACTTGTAGCAATAAATGGCATTGTCCTGGTTTTGTTAAAAACAAGTTTCTCTTTTAGTGAATTTGCCTGTCAGCTAAAGCCTTCATATTAACTGCATTTTCCTGGAGAACCAGACACATGCTTTGGTAAACCTAGCAATGGAATGCAAACTTATTGATAAGCACGGATGGACATCTCGTGAGAGGGGCAATGAGAAACAAGTGACCAAGAGACTGACCAACTGTGTATAACATTCCATTCACGTGAATACTGCATATAAAAGTGGGAGATCACGAGGATCTCGTCCCTTTTCCCTTTTTGCCTTTTCCCTTCTGCTTATGGCAACATTAGGAGAGGACCTTGCTAGTCACCCCTGCAAACTGAGGCCAGTGACAGACTGAATCCAGCTCCGGTTGGCTGCAGAACCCAGTCCAGGACTTTGGGTGCCGGCTCTGCAGTTGCTGAGATTTTCAAGATTGGTTTTGTATATTTTGTATTATTTTGTCTATTCTTATTAGTAGCGTTAGTAAAACATCTTTAATTTTTTCCAACTCTCTTCTCTCTGTTCTTCTTTCCCTCCCAATCGCCTGTCCACAGTAAGGTTAACAATACATCTGCCAGGGTTTTATTGTCATCCCACAATCTAACCCTCGACAGGCATCTACTACTTTCACCCTGGAAGAACCTGGTCCGTGTCGTCTGTCCGTCTCACCCGTGATGGTGCGGTGAGGACCCACCTGAGCTGTAGCTGTCAGTGGAGGACTGTGAGATGGAGCGCGACAGCGAGCGGCGGCCGATCTTCGTCGGGCGCTTGTTGAATTCTTGTTTCTGGTCAGCAAACTGGATCTGTTACGAGAAATTAATAGTTCAGTCAGGCGGAAAAACCCAACAGCCTGATTAATCCCAAGAACCCAAAGCCGTGAGCAGGCGCCGGCACCATCTCAGTTACGGGCTGAATCGCAATTCTGTGGTTTAATTTGGGGTATGGTATGCTAAGTCGCACTCTTTGTTTCATTTCAGACCCTCCAGCAGATGCAGCATGGACACGCTTGTCTTTCAAATACCTTGAAACTCCTCTTTTAACCACCCAAATCAGAAAACGTCTGTCCCGGTTACACACAAACTTAGTGTTCCAAGATGTGAACAATACAGGTTATTCATGGCAAGAGACGCCCCAAAGGGCCACCCAACGCTTGCAGAGCTGATGTGGGACTGACCCACCGCACGTTTATGGTCACGACCGTGCGAGATGCTCCCTGTTCGCTGTATGAAATACAAAGAGCAAAAACGAGAACAAGTCAGGAATGCCGCTCCCAGCTGCGCTTTCTTTTAAGAAACATTTGAGATCAGACACATCGCTCGAGGCTGTTGGAGATGTTGGGAGCGTGGACACCTGGAGAACACAAGGAATTCAGATTATTGCACACAACTTTATACAACAAAGCATGAAATGGAGGATAAGGCACGTAAATGAAGCGATGTGCAGACTGCCAAAATGTAATTACCCAAGGTGGGGAGAAGGAACCAACTCTCATTTACCAGCAACGCTGACAATGACCATAGAATCACAGCATCCTTTAGGTTGGAAAAGACCTTCAAGATCATCACGTCCAACTGTTACTTAGTACAGCCAAGTCCACCACTAAACCATGTCCCAAAGCACCACATCTACTCGTCTTTTATGACACCAATGGACGGAACACTGATATCTTCCATTTTCCCTTTTATAATGGAGCTCATCTCATCACAACAAACTGCCGTGGGTGACAAACAACCACCTGCTCGACCCAAGATGAAAAATCAAGTCCATTTCCATCTCAATCACGCCCAAAGAATGTAATTTCAGATTTCCCAGGATGTCTGTGAAACCCTAAGCCCAGCGCCGGGTTTAAGAGCAGCCGAGCCCAAGCAGGCTCAGCCTAAGCAGGCTCAGCCCAAGCAGGCTCAGCCCTGCCCGTGTTCCAGCTGCGATAACCGCCCAGCCAAGAGATACCAACATTTATTTTCAGATCGGCTCCAAAACATGCAGAGCACAGACGAGATAAGTGAAGTGGCGTCACTTCTATCCAGGCACTTTTATGGGGAAAATGATCTTTAACATCGGTATTTATAGAACAGGCTTCACGCCTTCCCTGGCCAACGCATTGTTTGGACAAGAACCTTCTCCAAACTTTGTTTTGATCCTGCCTTTGGTTGAAAAGAACAGTAAGGAGGCCAAATAATCAGTATTTCCTCACTATAAACTGCCCAAGTTCAGGTTTTCACATAAAGTAAACATCTTAGAGATGACGATTAGTGGTTTTCCAGTAGGAACTCAACCCTTCTGTGCTCTGTTGACGCACACCTGGGGTTGAACTTGTCTTAACGCTTCTCCTTATGTGGCCACTGGGCCATATTTAAGCATTTAGAACACTCTTGTAGTTTTAGGAAATATGTAAAGTCCCGGCACCCATCGCTTTGGAAGCCAAACCATCGCCGCCTGACGCTGACCATTTGTGCCAAATCCCAGGGGAACTGGAAACCCAACTTCCAATCTTGCTACGAGCGTGAACTGACTCAATCTGGTACAACGGGGTTAAACATTTACATCTTCAAAATACCCAAAGCCATTAACTGAGTCTATTAACCAACCCCTTGGGGTATTTTGAGACATTAGTTTTGTTTAAAGAAGCCATCTAAGCAGGAAGAATTCGATCCTGTCCTGGGAATTCGAGCTCAGTGGTTTAAGTAGCAGCACCTGATGTTGCATTTGAGATGCACTGGTGATGCCACGGAGCCGGCACAGCTGGTGATGCCATGGAGCTGGTACAGCTGGTGATGCCATGGAGCTGGTACAGCTGGTGATGCCACGGAGCCGGCAGAGCTGGTGATGCCATGGAGCTGGTACAGCTGGTGATGCCATGGAGCCGGCACAGCTGGTGATGCCACGGAGCTGGTACAGCTGGTGATGCCACAGAGCCGGCACAGCTGGTGATGCCACGGAGCTGGTACAGCTGGTGATGCCATGGAGCCGGCACAGCTGGTGATGCCACAGAGCTGGTACAGCTGGTGATGCCACGGAGCCGGTACAGCTGGTGATGCCACGGAGCTGGCACAGCTGGTGATGCCACAGAGCTGGTACAGCTGGTGATGCCACGGAGCTGGCACAGCTGGTGATGCCATGGAGCTGGTACAGCTGGTGATGCCATGGAGCCGGCACAGCTGGTGATGCCACAGAGCTGGTTCTTGGTGGGTTTGGGCCAATAAGTGAAGGAAAAAGGTGATGAGGGTCTCAGGTTGGTGAATTCGGAGCCTGAGCTGCTGGGGAAGGAGCTGGGAGGGGATTTGCAGCAGCACCTGGACGCCCTTTTGTTGGTTTTGTTTTGCTTTTTTCCTGCTAATCTTAAACCGAACGACAGTGGCTCAGGAGACGCCCAGGGGAGGGAGAAAAAGCACCTGAAACTCATATTACAGTTGAGACTTGGGTTGTGGATTAACACCTCTGATCCTGGTGGGACCTCCACACACACACACCATTTTTTAAATTCATTTTCTAAGAAGCTGTTGGCCTGAACTAACTTTATTGTTTGTTCTCGTTTAAAACAAAGCCCTCGTTAGGCGAGCAGCTTCATCGCCGCTCCGGGTTAGTTGTGCGAAATGACGCTCTCGGCAAAGCGAGACTGGAAGTCTTGACAAAGGGTGAATAATTCACATTATAACTCACATTTTCCCCTCCCGCATCATCTCTTCAAGGACATTCAACGCAACTATTTCAAGTGATGCAGTAATATTGATGCACTTCTGCATCCAAGACTGAGAGGCAAGCACACGCCAAAAAGCAAAATAAGTCAAGAACCAAGTTAGGCAGAACTAGAACTAGACTTAAACTCTACTCTCAGCCCCTTCAAGGGTTTAAACCCTTTAAACGCTGCCACAAGCTGGGTTTAGCTTGAGCTGCCAAGAGGTGGAAGGAAATGCAAGAAGAGAACGTCGGGATGGGACCAGCTCAAGGCTCAGGTCTGGTTTTAGCCAACGCTGACCATCCACCGATGTCTTTTGGCTTTATCCTTTGAGAAACAGAGAAAGCAGGCAAGAAAGGATGCTGACATTTGATTTATTTAAGACATTGATTGTACCCACCTTCATTTAGAGCTGGATTTTGTATCGTTTGGACATGCAAAGGGAATCAGTCATTGAACACCAGGTGGGATGGGACCTCAAGGATCATCTGCTCCAATCTTCCTTGGCCAAATGCACCGATCTAGAGCATTGCTCTTTGTCTTTTCCCTGGGATTCCTTGTAAAAAGGGAGTTTTCATCTTCTTCGTAGCCACCCTTTCAATATTGGAATATGGTGACTCCCCTGGACCTTCTTTTCTCAAGGCTGAGCAGGGATATTCCCTCAAGCCAGTTCCCACAACACGTCTGAATTTCTGAGTTGAAATCTCAGCAACGCAAACTCGATCCACCCAGAAGGAGCAAAGTAGACCTTGCTCACCCAGACCTAAGCTCAGGTTTAAATCCCAAGTGAACGGCACAATGCGACCGACGGCACGACGTGATATGTTCCAGCCCGGCTGGGAAGACGGGGACGTTCAAAACAGGGATGAAAACAGTTATTTTGTTCCAGGTTGGACTCATTCAGCTCACACTGAGACACCTCTGAAGGTACAAGCCAACTGTGCAGAGGGCAAAGCTCGATGGGGGGACCACGAAGTCTTTGAGAGCTGCAGCTGCTTGACTTTAAGAGCCCAACCTGCTCGACTTTAAGAGCCCAACCTGCTCTTGAGCTACACAAGTGCTGCTGCTTTCAACCTCCAACCGAAAAACACAATAGAATTCAAGCTGAAAAATCTCACATTTAGAGATCCAAGGGGTTAACGGCTTCTAAACGCAGGTGCGTGCTCATTACATTTCAAACGACTCAGTCTCGCTTCGACCTGGGTTTCCACCACAAAGAGCTGCTCTACGTTACTACACCGAGCAGTTCTCATTGTTTCAGGTTCTCCAGGGCAACCCCCTGCTCGCAAACCCATCGGCTCCTCCAAAGAGCAACCCCAGAGCAACAGGTTTGGCTCAATGCTTCGCCCTTTCAAACCTCCTGCTCCCCAGAGAAAATCAAGTTCTCCGGAGATGGGGGTTTTCTCTGAGAGGGGAAGGACACAGGCAGCTCCAGAAATAAGGGATTTAGGGGAATAGCAAGGAAAGGATGGAAAAAAAAGGGAGGGGTAGAGACAAACTAATGTACTTTTAAATAGAAAAATGATATTATGGTGCTAAAGATCGTCCTCACCTGGGGTTTAATCCCCGAATCTCCGTTCACATTGTATTTCTTCTTGTTCGGCATGACGGCATCACTGCCAGCTCTCGGTGCTGGCTCCCGCCGGGACAGGGGCTGGCCCCAAATTTATACTATCCGACATGCCAGCCCTGGTCCTGCCCCCACATTTACACCTCCCAACCCGCCGGTCCTGGTCCTGCCCCCCAATTACACTTCCCAAACCACTGATCCCGGTCCTGCCCCCCAATTACAGCTCCCAACACACTGGTCCTGGTCCTGCCCCCCAATTACACCTCCCAACCCACCGGTCCTGGTCCTGCCCCCCAATACACCTCCCAACCCACCAATCCCAGTCCTGCCCCCCAATTACACCTCCCAACCCGCTGGTCCTGGTCCTGTCCCCCAATTACACTTCCCAAACCACTGATCCCAGTTCTGCCCTCCAATTACACCTCCCAACCTGGTCCTGCCCCCCAATTACATCTCCCAACCCACCAATCCCAGTCCTGCCCCCCAATTATAGCTCCCAACCCACTGATCCCGGTCCTGCTCCCCAATTACACTTCCCAACCCACTGATCCTCGTCCTGCTCCCCAATTACACCTCCCAACCTGATCCTGCCCCCCAGTTACAGCTCCCAACCCACCGATCCCAGTCCTGCCCCCCAATTACAGCTCTCAAGCCACTGATCCCAGTCCTGACCCCAATTACACCTCCCAACCCACTGGTCCTGGTCCTGTCCCCATTACAGCTCCCAGTTTCCCCCACGCCGGTCCTGCCCGCTCTGGTTTTGGCTGCGGGATGGCGGGAGGGGAAACTGCTCGGATTTTCAAACTCCCCCTTTTCTTTTTCTGGCAGAAAAGGACCCCGGGACTTATCGAGGCGTCCGGCAAACAAGCCCTACTTGTGTTTCATGTTGAATTACAGCGTTGCTGTGACCTCTAGACAGTTTGCGGCGGTTTTTAACGTGGCCCGGCCTGTGTGCGCACAACAATAGCTTATTTATGTAACCAGAACATTTCCCCGCTTGCTATAATTAACTTGCTAATTAGGCTTTTTAACTTGGGTTCTCCCCCCCCACTTTTTTCTTTTCCCCAATGTCAGGTGATTACGTTAACTGAGCCTCATTAGAAGAAAATTAACTAATGAGCAACTAAAACAACGAAGGTATTTGTTAGATGGCAAAGTGGTTTTTAATTACGCCGGTCCCTGCTCTGTCCCCCAGGGCAGCGAGTGCAGAAGGTCTGTCCTTGGAGGGGTCCCAACCCGACACCCATCCTGAGGTTCCAGTGTTAGACTGGTTCTCTTAGAATCATGGAAAAATGGAACAGTTTGGGTTGAAGGGACCTTAAAGCTCATCCAGTGCCACCCCTGCCATGAGCAGGGACATCTGCACCAGCTCAGGTTGAGGTGGGGTTGAATTTGGGTCAAGAGGTTGAAGAGGTTGAGGTTGAGTGGGGGAGATTGAGTTGAAGAGGTTGAGGTTGGGTTTGTAGAACCTTATAAGGGTTTGTGTTGAAGGGATGTTCAAAGCTCCCCCAGTTCCCCCCCTGCCATGAGCAGGGACATCTTCACCAGCTCAGGTTGAGGTTGGGTTGAGGATGAAGTTGGGTTGAGGAGCTTGAGGTTGAGTTCATAGAATCATAGAGCAGTTTGGGTTAAGGGACCTTCCCAGCCCCCCTAGTCCCCCTGCCATGAGCAGGGACATCTTCACCAGCTCAGGTTCACAGAATCACAGAATCACAGAATGGACTGGGTTGGAAAAGCCCTCAGAGATCATCCAGTCCAACCCTTGGTCCAACTCCAGCCCATTGACTAGATCATGGCACTGAGTGCCACGTCCAATCTCAGTTTAAAAACCTCCAGGGCCGGTGAGTCCAGCACCTCCCTGGGCAGCCATTCCAATGCCTGATCACTCTCTCTGCACAGAATTGCTTTCTAATCTCCAGCCTCAGTTTCCCCTGGCAGAGTTGAAGCCCATGGCCCCTTGTCCTATTGCTGATGCCTGGGAGAAGAGCCCAATCCCCACCTGGCTACAACTGCCCTTCAGGTGGTTCTAGAGAGTGCTGAGCTCACCTCTAAGCCTCCTCTTCTCCAGACTAAACAAGCCCAGCTCCCTCAGCCTCTCCCCATAGGGCTTGTGCTCAAAGGCTGCTCAGAGCCCTGTCCAGCCTGGCCTGGGATGTCTCCAGGGATGGTTCATCCACCACCTCTCTGGGCTATTTTTAATTTGGATTTAGTGCCTGGAGCTGTTATCCAAAGAGTTTTGTCCCTGACAACATCCTCAAGACAATTCCCATTGATTGACCTCAGCACCAATTCTAACTAAATACACACAAAACAAGCTCCTCCCAGCTCTGCGTATTGTTACACACACCCGCTTTAGAAATGGTTTACCACTGAGCTGATCTGATATTGCTCCTCAATAGTTGTCACTGGAAACGCTGCCAGGGAAACGTTGGTTGTGGGGGTTTGTCTGAATGGTTCTGCAGACACGGACGAGCCGTGACGGCATTTCACGTTGCAAGGAATCCGCTAAAAGAGCAAAAATTGCTGGGTATATGAAAGCAACACCCGCTTTGTGAGAGGAAAAAACAACCAGCCAACACAACCAACCAACCAACCAACCAACCAACCAACCAATCAACCAACCAACCAACCAACCAATCAACCAACCAACCAACCAACCAACCAACCAACCAACCAACCAATCAACCAACCAACCAACCAACCAACCAACCAACCAACCAACCAACCAACTAACCAACCAACCAACCAACCAACCAACCAACCAACCAACCAACCAACCAACCAACAAAACTCCCAAACCAAAACCAAACCAAAACAACAGAACACAAACCAAAACAAACCCCGGAATTCCCAACTTCATGAATCTGTAGAGTCACTGGAATACAGATTATCCGGAAAATTGAAATAGGGATTATCTGGAAAATGGAAATAGGTATTATCTCCCATAGGAAAATAGGTCAGGAAATTGGAGATTGGGATTAGCACCATTCGCCTCAATTGCTACTGAAGCCCAAGTTGTGTTTTCAAGGTGAGTTTTTAGTTTTTAGCATTATTGATGGCACTTTCCATGTGAAATCCTAAGGCAGAAGCTATTTGAGCTCAGTGTAAGCCGAGGAAAGCCTGGAAAGGGGGTTTGAAGCTCCCACCACCAAAGCACAAATGACTTTTCCCAGTAGGTTATCACATCAAGATGATTCAATTCAAGCACTTTTCCTGAGGAAGGCGATGGGAAACGGGATGGGAGGAGAGGGCCTTTCGTTTGCAGTAAAGGCTGAGTCTAAGACACCAAATTAAGAAACGTCGATTCTATAAAAATGCTAAAAATCAAGTGCAGAGCTCAGGTATCTTCTGCGAGTCGTGTGTCCTTTGTAATCTGGCTCAATCTTCAAATAAAACCAGGGCGAGCCATGTCAAACCCTAGTAAAACCTGGCTTATCCCCATCATTTAACAAACCACGCGTGATTAACGTCTGCTTTTTAATGATGGTTGGAGCCCAACCGCTGTGTCAGTTTGGCCATGAGCTCCTAACATTTTCTACTCTTCTTAAAAACTGTTAAATCTTCAAATGCTGTACCACCCATAAAATCCCCCCCAATAGAAACCACTCGTTTCACTTCTTGGAGCTTTCAAACTTTGGGAGTGCAGCGTTTTCGTAGTTCGAGCGTCTTGAATTTATTCTCAGCCACGGGGATTTATTCTTCTAAAGGAACAAAGGGAATAAACAAGAGTTTTCCGCGCAATGAAGTCGCATGAGTTCCCCGTCATCGTGAACGGCTGCAAATCCACCTGCACCAAACGTGGGGAATAAAAAGCAAGTTACAGCACTAATTAAAATCCATTGATTGACATATTGACCAGCAGGTCAAGTCTATGGCCTTCAAGAGCTGCCACCACTTGGTTATTCGGGTGACAAACCGCCTGCAAAACCTTGTTCTCAGTGGAAAAACTTCTCATCTGTCTGTGATGCCAAGTGTTAGAATTAATTTACTCTTCTTATTTGTTTTTAATAAGGTGAAGATTGGTATAGGTAGAATAGAAGGGACCAAGATGACTGTTCTGATGTCCCACCAGAGCCCAGCCTTGCAAGTCCCAGCCCAAATCTTCTCCTGCTGCCCTCCCATCCCAGTTCATGAAGGAAAAGTTGGTTTCATCCAACACTCGACCTTCCAAGACTGGTTTTATGGGGGAAAGTGGAGCAGGGGATGAAGTATCAGAGACACCAGGTGTTGGCATCCAAAACGCAACCGGGAAGAGGCCTTTGACCTTAATCTTCAACGTTCCAGGCAGCATCTGTTCTCCTAATCCACCTCCTGAGCCTGGATCATCAAGAACGACCGTCCAAATCCATTTATTCCATTGTTTCGCATGCCTGAAATTAATATGTAATCCTGATGAGGTTGCTCACTGAGCCAAAACTTGAACTGGAGCTCAAAGTGGTTAAATTCCAGTTCTCCAGCCGAAAGGTCACACGGAGACCAACCCTGGGATTAACACACACGTTTAACCCTTTAGCGTCTTCCTGCTGAAAAAGCAGCTTGAGAACGAGCAGGTTAAGGCTGATTTTACCTACAGGACTTGGGGTGGAAAGGATGGGAACCAAGAGTCACCCACCTGGGCCAAAGCAATTCCCAAGCGTGTTAGAAATTAGGGCTATTGCCTCTTGAAGACCCAACACTGGTGGCAGATCTGCTGGGCTCTGAAAACACCCAGCGCCGTATATTTCTCGATGTCAGCACTGGGCTGAGGTTGTGTATGGTACAAACATCAGATCACTGCCCCAAACACCTCCATTTATTATCTTTTCCTAGGACTGGGACCCGTTTTGATTCTCAGACCTCCAAGGTGATGGCTAATGAGGACCAAATCACAGTTCGTGTCTATCTAGAACTGTTTGGGTTGGGAAAGCCCCTCAAGATCATGCAGTCCAACCATTAACCCAACACGGTCACTGCCCCATGTCCCTGAGAACCTCATGTCCGTCTGTCCAACCCTCCAGGGCTGGTGACTCCAGCACTGCCCTGGGCAGCCTGTTCCAATGCCCCACAGCCCTTTGGGGAAGAAATTGTTCCCCACATCCAACCTCAACCTCCTTCTCCTCCTCTTCCAGCCCCTTCCCCAGCTCCGTTCCCTTCTCTCTATCAAGCCCTTGCTCATTTTAATGGCTGAAACTCACTCTTAATTTACATCCTTTTTAAAGAATAAGCATAAGCCACAGTAGTAGGAATCCAGGAGATAAAGCTAAAAGAAGCTCTTCCAACATCTTAGCACTTATTGACATAGAGCATGGTCCCATTGCAGCCAGCAGCAACATCAACATCCAACGCATGACCAGGATGAGCGCGGCCAAGGAGAAACCTTTAGAAACAAGGAAATAACCAAGATCTAAAGCGGGCGGCTCCAGTGGGGACAATGGGAAGGACAAGGAAGTGAGGAACCTTCTCCCCCAGCTTAAGACAGATCCCTTGGTCCCCCCAGCTCTGCTGGTCCCAGTCCCAAACAAGGTCGGCGAAAGAGGAAACGGTGATTTCCACATCACCTCAACTCGCAACAAAGGGGCAACTTGGGTTTTGTAATTAGAAAAATGCAGGATCTCGGAAGTCAGAGACGGAAAACGTCTCTGGAGTCATCACGATACCCATCGTCACGGGTATCACCTCTAGCAGCGAATACATTTATACTGGAGGAGCATCCCCCGCAGCTCAGCAGCTCCTTCATGCCCTTGATGCTCCGATACGAGCCAAGAAAACCAGATTTCCCTGGCAAAACCACGGACCATTCCAGCGAAAGTCTCTCCTGTTTACTCCCCATAGATTACGATTCAAGACTCTAAACTATCACTCAACTCTGCAACCTGAAATTGCCGAAACTTTCCCAAACAAGACACCAAGTCAGAACAGGATTTGTGCATCACGCGCTCACCGGCTGCGGAATTTCAGAGGGTCCAGATCCGAAAGTTCAGAATTTCCCCTCATTTTGATCCCATCCTCATCGGGACGAGAACGTCACCACAACTGCAGCCGCGGATTTCTCCCTGATGCGGTGGGTACAACGTTGTCCAGTGTCAATATTACATCCAAGTGGTGGATTATTTGACAAACCAAGGGGTGTTTTACCCAATAAGTGAAATATTGGGATGTCCAGCTTGGGTTGCAGCAGATTCAGTAACTCCTGATTGTGGCGTCGCGCGGGTTTGCAAATCTCCACATCGCTATCGCGGCTCAGGCGCCGCTCTGCAAAACCCAAACCAACCTGCTCTTCTGAGACGCAATGCAGAACTATTATCATTATCATCATCATCATCATCATTATTATTATTATTATTATTATTAATTAATAATTTTTCAATATTTGGTTAATAACAAGAGGTTCGCTGTAGTAAATGTAGGACCTTGGTAAGAACATTAAGACATAAAAGGCTTCTTGAAATAATGACCTTAAGGATAATGAGCCTTTGAAAGCTCAGGCTAATTATTACTTGAAATGTGGTTTTTCAGCCCCACGTTGTCCTGAGGAACCACATAAAATGCAAAGCAGGTGAATATGCTGATTAAAAACGTTGCTAGAGGACATAACCCAAAGCCCTTGGTATAATAGTGGAGTTTAAACCATCTAGAAAATGGCACATAAGAAATAAAGATCTATTTAAAGAAAGTTTTCGTCATCTGGTCCCAACCCCAGCGGCACTAAATTCATAGAAGAGAAAATGACAGAGGGGGATGAATCCCTAGGGGGAGGTTTATTGCTTGTTTTTAAGCAGAATTCTGGACTTTTTACAATTAGAACCAAAAAAACCCACATTTCAATCAATAAACGAAGTTGCACGTTATGCAAAGTTTATCAGTCCCGACCCTTACATGCAACATTAATTTCCTCGCCGTTGATATAAATACGACATAACCGGGTGGGAGCTGAAAGAACCGCGGTCTGTAAAACACCAGAAAGTGAGAAGCAGAACAAGAAACTGTAATTTTATAGAAATCAAATCCATAAAGCTTGAGACAGCGCTAGTGGGGGCACCTCAAGTCGTATATTCAAGGGGAATGATGAAACTTGAATCAAATCACCGTGCGTGGACTCTATTTGTAGAACAAGATCAAAGCAGCCAGAACAGCTTCCCAGGAGTAGAATATGAACCTCTTATTACAGTGATCCAAGTATTTTTAGAAGAACGAGCAAGAGTGACAACCGTGAACATAGCAATGGAGATACCCGCAAAATCCTGGGGAGATACAACAAATATTGACAGAGATTTTCAGTGCGCTGGAAGAATCGTGACCATTTGTGCCCCCGCGCAGCCCCATAGAGACACGTGGAGCAGCCCCAGACCCGCAGCCTCTTGTCTGCCTGATTATTTGGAGCAATGTCACTATATTTCCAGCTGCTTTGAGAATTCTTTCCACCAGAGAAGCAAAGCGGAGTGTATTTTAGTGTTTTCTAGTATCTATTCTCGCTTCTTTAACCACCAAAATGAAGCTGAGCAGCGTACGCTGCCCTAAAGCCTATCTTAAATATTAGAGGTTTTATCTAACAACAGAATCTAAATTGATGCTAAGAATTAAAGCAGACAAAAAGATGGTGTTTTCTGCGCTGATCCTGACGAACGCATCGCAAAGTGCCTCCCACTCCTCCTCCCTGCTCCCCAATTTCTGTAAAGATTAGTTTTTAATATAACGCATCTGCAAGATGGGGCGGCCCATGGGGACCATCCCCCCGTCACTTGACCGTTTGCAATTGGGGCGAACGCCGAGGGAGGAATTCTAAGCGCCCTCGTTAATATCGGGCGTTAATGAACGCTGGTTGGGGTTGAACACCGGCGTATCCTGGTGCGGAGCAGCGAGAGCCAAAGCTCCCTCCAGAAACTCAGCAGCAGATCTGCCCCCTGGGTGCGGATGGAAATACGAAGGTAAATAACTCACCATCCACTCAGGCAGGTGGAAAGTGGCGGCGTTGGCGTTGCCGTCCCACGTCTCCATGGGGGAAACTCCCTACACTCACATTTTTTTGGCAGGAGGATGCAGGAGGATGCAGCGGGATGCAGGAGGATGTGGGAGGATGCAGCGGGATGCAGGAGGATGCAGGAGGATGCAATGGGATGCAGGAGGATGCAGCAGGATGCAGGAGGATGCAATGGGATGCAGAAGGATGTGGGAGGACGCAGCGGGATGTAGGAGGATGTGGGAGGATGCAGCGAGATGCAGGAGGATGCAGGAGGATGCAGCAGGAGGCAGTGGGATGCAGGAGGACGTAGCAGGATGCAGGAGGATGCAATGGGATGCAGGAGGATGTGGGAGGATGCAGGAGGACGTAGCAGGATGCAGGAGGATGCGGGAGGACACAGCGGGATGTAGGAGGATGCAGCAGGATGTAGGAGGATGTGGGAGGATGCAGCGGGATGCAGGAGGATGCAGGAGGATGTGGGAGGATGCAGCGGGATGCGGGAGGATGTGGGAAGATGCAGTGGGATGCAGGAGGATGCAGCAGGATGCAGGAGGATGTGGGAGGATGCAGTGGGATGCAGGAGGACGCAGCGGGATGCAGGAAGATGCAGCGGGATGCAGGAGGATGCAGCAGGATGCAGGAGGATGCAGCAGGATGCAGGAAGATGTGGGAGGATGCAGCGGGATGCAGGAGGATGCAGGAGGACGTAGTGGGATGCAGGAGGACGCAGCAGGATGCAGTGGGACGCAGGAGGACACGGTGGGATGCAGGAGGATGCAGCGGGATGCAGGAGGACGCAGTGGGATGCAGGAGGATGTGGGAGGATGCAGCGGGATGCAGTGGGATGCAGGAGGATGCAGGAGGACATAGTGGGATGCAGGAGGATGCAGCAGGATGCAGGAGGACGCAGCAGGATGCAGGAGGATGCAGCGGGATGCAGGAGGATGCAGGAGGACGCAGCGGGATGCAGGAAGAATCAGGAGGCTGCAGGAAGATGCAGGAGGATGCACCAGCTCACCAGCCGAGCCCCCTGCTCTTGTGCTCCCTGGATCTTCTCCCAGCTGAGATCCCTGTTACAAACCAGCCTCGTCAGCCCAGGTGACACGGGCAGCTCCGAAAGTTCACTCAGTTCTTCATTTCTCTTCAAATATCCGGGTGAAGCGCTCAGGTCCAGCCCAGTTTTGCAGCCGTGATTTCACGCCAACCCCGGCTCTGCTCCATGTTGGAGATGATAAACCCAGAGAGCAACCCCACCGTGGCATGGAGATGTCCGTCCATCCATCCATCCATCCATCCATCCATCCATCCACCTATGCCCCTAGCCCTGTGTCACCAAAACGCCGATACCCCGATCGGTACAGCCGCAAGATCAAAGGCGCACACCTGTACTTCAAGCTACAGGTCTCCTGCAGCGAGGACTGTCCTTGGAGCCACCAAAAATTCACGCAACTTCAATCAAAGCAGCACACAGACACCTCCAATGCTCAACTGCTTTCAGCTTCCAACCTAGCGTGGTTAGAAATGAACTTCTTCATCCCGCAGAACCAGATAAATGTTGTAGATCAATATCATCGCGCAGTGGCGGGGATGGAGCGGCTGGTGGGGACGGAGCTCCCTCTGCTGAGCAAAACGCAAAGACAAATGAAGGTTTTTGTAGCCAGAGCGATTGCAAAGGGACTTTGCTCCTGCAAAGACGCTTTTCCACGCCAGCAGCTCCACCACAGCCTGGCCCACAAACCTTCGCTGCCCTGTAGTGCTGAAGACTTGAATTGAGGCTTCAATTTCACCGAAACCTCCCCAAATGATGCAGGATTCTGCTCTCAGGTATTAATGAGCCACCCGTGATCACTTCCAGAGCCCACTTTGGTATGTTCTTAGTGCGTTTCCGCCTGCACGGCGCCCGGGACGAAGCGAAGGGGGGGTGGCAGCGCCTGGCTGGAGATGCTCAAGGAAATGCCCTTTTTCTGTTGGGAACGTCCGGCAGCTCATCAGCCCCCACAAACATCACCTTGTTTTACTTCTCCTTCATGCGACATGTTTTATTTGGGGCAATAGTTGACACAAACCTCCCTTCACCAAGGAACTTGGCTTGTGAGGCACCAGTAGACACATCCCATCGGGCTCCCACCTCACCTGGAGAAGCTCGCAGGGTCCCTTCCTTGCTCTGCTCTCTCACCACATGAACAATTTAAATGCTGTAAATTGGGAAGTTTGCTGTTTGTGGCTGAGATGGGGTGGTGGGAAGACACAGGTGAGAACAATCAAAAAGGTGGAACTCAAATCTGTGTGAGCACCACGCAAAACTCGAGTAGATATTCATTTATTTTGTCTAAGTCGATTCGCAGAAAACAGGAGAAGTTTGTTATTTTGGGGCGTGATATTTTCGCACTGTTGGCAAGATCACCTTTCCAGATTGGAAGGATCTTCTGTGCACAGAATCACAGAGGGGTTTGGGTTGAAGGGACCTTCAAAGATCACCCAGTGCCCTCCCTACCATGGGCAGGGACATCTGCACCAGCTCAGGTTGAGGTTTAGTTGAAGATGAGGTTGAGTTGAGGAGCTTGAGGTTGAGTTCATAGCATCATAGAAGGGCTTAGGTTGGGAAGGTCATTCAAGGCTCATTCAGTCCCACTCTGCCATGGGCAGGGACATCTGCACCAGCTCAGGTTGAGGTTGGGTTGAGGATGAGGTTGGGTTGAGGAGGCTGAGGTTGAGTTCATAGAATCATAGAATGGTTTGGAAGGGACATTCAAAGGTCACCCAGTGCCACCCCTGCCATGGGCAGGAACACCTTCACCAGCTCAAGTTGAAGTTGGGTTGAGGAGGTTGAGTTCATAGAATCATAGAAGGGTTTGGGTTGGAAAGGACATTCAAGGCTCATCCAGTCCCACTCTGCCATGAGCAGGGACATCTTCACCAGCTCAGGTTGAGGAGGTTGAGGTGGGGTTGAAGTTGGGCCAAGGAGGTTGAAGAGGTTGAGGTTGAGTGGGGGAGGTTGAGTTGAAGAGGTTGATGTTTGGTTTGTAGAATCTTGGAAGGGTTTGAGTTGGAAGGACCTTCAAAGGTCACCCAGTGCCACCCCTGCCATGAGCAGGGACATCTTCACCAGCTCAGGTTGAGGTTGAGTTGAGGATGAAGTTGGGTTGAGGAGCCTGAGGTTGAGTTCATAGAATCATAAAAAGGTTTGGGTTGAAGGGACCTTCCCAGCTCATCCAGTTTGGGATGAAATGAAGCTTTAGACCAGAATGAGTAAGCAAGGATGTGTTTTCCTCATCTCTAACATGTTCTCTTCACTTGGGAGGTGAAGGCACGGTGAAAATACATTGAAATAAATCCTGTCTGATACTCCCCAGCGTGTAGCTGCCCGTTGATGGTGGTTTCTAAGATACACGACTCAAATCAGCGTTTATTATTAAAAAGAAACTCAAACTAGCAGCCCTGAGCTGCTCAGAGAGCCGCACCGTGCGGAGCACCGCGCGCCAGGAAAAGCTGTTCAAACCTCCTTCAGAGAGATGAGACGCTCGTCGGGTCCAATGAATCAAGGACACACTTTTGCCCAGTGATATGTTTCATAGCAGAGAAAAAATCAGCTCAAACCCCAGTGAATATACAGGGAAACGGGACTAAAGCTCTGACTGAAGAACAAGAATTAGCAATTATTGCTGGAAGACTTAAAAATACGTGGTGAATTCCTGGTGACAAATTGGGTACAATTCAATGACTTGCTTGAGAGCTGTTGTAGTAGAGACGTGAAAACAAGACAGCCCTTGAAAGTACGTTGGAAGAACAAGGTAAGGAGAAATGAATGCAAGATGAAAGGATGCAAAAGCCTGTGCAGACACGAGGGGGAGCGAGAGCCCGAGGAATCAAAAATCCCAAGTTTAAGCCTTGATTTATGAAGAAAAAGGAGAGAAAATGGAGCGGTTCGAGGACCACACAGCTTTAAGTTCAGGTGTTTGCAGAAGCTTCTTCCAACCTGAAGGCGTGATCGGCTGCTTGGGAAATCAATGCAGATTGGCAAGAGATGAAAAGGCTTTGGTTGTATGAAGGTGAGATAAGGAGTCCCCAAGCGGACACGAACACAAACCTGCACATCCCCATCCACGGCTTTAGGCCCAGCTCAGCTGGGACAGGCCTACAGACAAGACACATCCCCTTCCCTCGCTGTCCCAGCTGGGTATTTGCTATTGAGTAGATTTAAACTCCGTTACATTGTTCTGAAATTGGTATTGAATTCAAATTGTCTCAAATCCCCATGGTGGCGCGACCCAACCAAGCGGGAGACGCTTAGAACAACTCCCAGTTATTACAGCATTATAAATAACCAGAATAATAATAACTCCCGAGCGAGTTAGAAACTCTCCCACTTCCAAACTTTCTGCCAAGGCAACATCAGAACCATCTTCCCGTGGGTTATGTAATTTCTGCACAATTTTCAGTTTTATACGGAGTGTTTCAAAAAGGTGGAGCCAATTTCTAACTGAAACGACTTGGAAATTGGGTCCATCTTTTTGAAACGCCCTGTGTAAATATCGGTTTACTGCCAATGGTACTGAAGCCCAAACTCTTCAGGCCATGGGCTGAGCATCCTACGGTAGAAGCTCTTCAAAGACTCGAGCAGAGGTTTCTGCACCACCACCCTGCTGTGCTCCCTTGTTTTTCCTGCTAGATATGATGTTTCTGAAGCACACACACAATTAATCCTCTTAAATAATAAGCAAAACTAGATTTGGAAGGCTCTTTCCTTCAGATTTTGCTGCGACACCTGTGAAATCCGCTCACGTCAGCTCTTCATCCTGCTCAGTTATTACAAATACTCACTGGGAACTGATTTATTGCTAATCGATTCCACTCCGTCAGCTGCGTCTCATGCTTCGTGCAGCCCAGCTTTGAGTATCTATGATGCTGTTGATTACCTGAACCATCAGCTCAGCTTAATTAGGGTGTCTGCGGGAACTTAAGGCCAGGCTTTACAGCAAGGACCAGCGTCGCAGGCGGGTTTAGCTCTTGGTATCATGTTTTAGTTATAATGGTATAACTGTAATTATAAAGGTCATTACCTGCTCATCCTCCAGCTCTAAACGAGTTCTCCATCCTCTTGGATTTTCAGAGAGCACAAGGGCAGCTGTTAATTCAATGCGGTGACACCGTGACTGTCCAGCCCAGGCGGGAGCTCCGGCCCAGCCCTTGGACAACGTGGGTGACACCAACAGACGGTGACACCAGGAGGACAAGTTTGCTCTGGTGAAACGTGGTTTCAGAGCACCCTGGAATGAGAAGACTGTGGGCTGCTCCGTGCCAATCAGACGAGCGCATTGACGGCTCTCAGGCTATACAATACACGGTAAATTAATTTCTGCTCTCATTTTCTCTGTTCCTTTTTAAATAAGGAGTATTGAGAAGCGTTGCTGATGGCGCTCGAACATCAAAATCAGGCTGTTCACAGAACCTGCTTCTAGATTTTATCATCAGAGGAATTTTTATTTTGTTTTCTAAATTGATTTTCCCACGAAGCTTCAAACACTCCAGGGGTTTCTGCATCCGAAACCACGATGAGGTTCAGGCCAACTGTGGGTATCAAGCGGAAGGCAACGCAGCACTGTATGAGCCCCAGGTTCCAGTGTAAGTTGGGGAATGATCTATTAGAGAGCAGCGTGGGGGAAAGGGACCTGGGGGTCCTGGGGACAGCAGGGTGACCATGAGCCAGCACTGGGCCCTTGTGGCCAGGAAGCCAATGGGACCTGGGGTGGGTTAGAAGGGGGTGGTCAGTAGGTCAGAGAGGTTCTCCTGCCCCTCCGCTCTGCCCTGGGGAGACCACACCTGGAATCTTGTGTCCAGTTGTGGCCCCTCAGTTCCAGCAGGACAGGGAACTGCTGCAGAGAGTCCAGCGCAGCCACCAAGATGCTGGAGGGAGTGGAGCATCTCCCGTGTGAGGAAAGGCTGAGGGAGCTGGGGCTCTGGAGCTGGACAAGAGGACACTGAGGGGAGACTCATTCATGGGATCAATATGGAAAGGGGCAGTGTCAGGAGGATGGAGCCAGGCTCTGCTGGTGACAACCAGGGACAGGACAAGGGGCAATGGGTGCAAACTGGAACACAGGAGGTTCCACTGAAAGAGGAGAAGCAACTTGTTGGGGTGAGGGTGTCAGAGCCTGGCCCAGGCTGCCCAGGGGGTTGTGGAGTCTCCTTCTGTGCAGACATTCCAACCCGCCTGGACACCTTCCTGTGTAACCTCAGCTGGGTGTTCCTGCTCCATGGGGGGATTGCACTGGATGAGCTTTCCAGGGCCCTTCAACCCCTGACATCCTGGGATTCCGTGATTCTGTGAATTCCTGCTGCTCTTGAATTACAGCATCACCCCTGCTATAAATAATTCCAAGATATCATCTCTCTGGTGCTGGGATTACAGACGAGCTGGGTGGAGCAGCCAGAGACAAGCACCTGTCCCTGTGGAACAGCCCGAGATGTTTCTCCATCATCTTTGGGGCAAAAGGCCACTGGTAGCATGGTCACGCCGGCCATCCAGCCTGGATGTGTCCCCTTTCTGGAGTAAAGGAAACACAAGAGATATTCCAGGAATAGCTTAAATGAAGTATTTTTTCATTGTCAGAATGAAGAAGTGCTCCTTGAAGAATCAAATATCCACATGGTGTAAACCGGGAGGATCCCTGACAGGAAGGAGGTGTCCTCTCCAACACCTTTGCCCACAGCACAATATTCGCCAACCCCTATGAGCCCGGTCGTGCTGATCCTCTCGGTCAAATAAAAAACGAACGGTAAGGTCTGCGAGAGCTGGGAAGTTTCTGTGAGCCAAAAATGGATCCTGATGTTACGAATTACAAGAAAGCGACCGTATGAGTTGAGGTTTGAATGAGAAAGGGCTGAAGCGGAGGAGAGCGGCTCTTCCAGGGGTTATACAGGGGATCACCAGCTTTTAAATAACTCTTTGTTTAGCAGGCAAAGCCAAGCTCCAAGCGAGATGCCGAGACTCAACGCGCACCAACAGAGGCCATCCTGCATCTATGCTTCTCACCACGACGACACCACATCCTATTCGAGCAAGGTGAACGCTGGTCAGATCCAATCCCATTGGCGGCTTCTTGGAGGAAAAGCACCAAATACGAGTCACGTTTCTCCTTACAGCCCAAAAAAAACAACAGGAGCCTTTCCAGACTTGTAGGTGTCTGGAGAGAAGACCAAATTTTGGATGCGTTTCCAAGGTGGCAGCGACTCAAGGAACCTTCCCGGAGGCAGAGGGGGTGTCAAGAGGCCACAAGCAAAGAGGTGCCAGGTGGGGACGGTCCCTAAGGGTGCAGAGCCGCTGGGTTTACAGGTCACCTCTTGTTTCGCTTTCATTTTTAAAACACACAAAATTGCTCCTTCCCAGGTATAGCAGAAAAACATAAGAGCAAAATGTTTCGTCTCCCCAGGGTGAGGATGGGTTTTGGCACTGAAGAGTCGCGCATCACTCCACCTCCCCTCCAAAATTAACTACGTGGTTTACAGTTATTTTTCTTCCGGGAAGGCAAATACAAAACTCCCAATCCACACGGGGAAGTTAGATTTGGATGTTCTGCTCTCCCAACACCTTGGTAGCAACACATGTGGCTTTCTGAGGATTCAGGGTGTTCTGGAGCTGAACAACAGCTGCTGCATGGCAGGGGAATGGCAAAAACCCAGGAGAGGCAGCTGCGGGAACACCAACGGCACCAACCCACTAATCACCAACAGAGGTACTTAAAAACATGGCTTGAAAGTGGGAGAAGGAAAGGGAGGTTGTACCAGCGCGGTCACGACAGCAAGTTTCATTCCGGTGCACAGGTGACAAACACAAGCAGATAGAAGATTAATGAGGAGGGGATGAATGAAACACAAAAGGCATTTACTCATTTCTGAAGGCAACAGTGCGATTAAAAAACAGAGACACCAAACAATTCCAGTGCTGACATTTGTTTGCAGTTTTGTTTCCAGTTCCCTGCGTTTCTTACGGTGGAAAAAGCGACTGGAGCCCGTGTGTGGTACCAGCAGCTCTAGAGAGGCAGTGGGTCCATCCAACCATTTGTGGGGTGTGGGGAGCGTGGGCAGCAGGTTTGGGGGATCCTGCCCCTCTGCCCCGCTCTGCTGAGACCCCCCTGCAGTGCTGGTCCAGCTCTGGGTCCTCAGCACAGGACACACATGGACCTGCTGGAGAGGGGCCAGAGGAGCCACAGGAATGACCCGAGGCTGGAACAGCTCTGCTGGGGACAGGCTGAGAGAGTTGGGGTGTTCAGCTGGAGAACAGAAGCTCTGGGGAGACCTTATTGTGGCCTTTCTGGACTAAAAGGGGCCCATAAGAAAGATGGGACAGACTTTTAAGCGGGGCCTGTTGTGACAGGACAAGGGGTGATGGTTTTAAACTAAAGGAGGGAGATTCAGGCCAGACATGAGGAAGGAATTGTTGCCCTGAGGGTGGTGAGAGCCTGGCCAAGGTTGGCCAGAGACGTGGTAGATGAACCATCCCTGGAGACATCCCAGGCCAGGCTGGACGGGGCTCTGAGCACCCTGAGCTGGTGCAGATGTCCCTGCTCATGGCAGGGGGGGAATTGGGGAGCTTTGAACATCCCTTCCAACTCAAACCCTTCCAAGATTCTTCAAACCCAACCTCAACCTCTTCAACTCAACCTCCCCCACTCCATGTCCATTCCAACCCAAACCCTTCTGTGATTCTATGAACTCAACCTCAACCTCCTCAATACCCAACCTCATCTTCAACCCAGACTCAACCTGAGCTGGTGCAGATGTCCTTGCCCATGGCAGAGTGGGACTGGATGAGCCTTGAATGTCCATTCCAACCCAAACCCTTCTATGACTCTATGAACTCAAGCTCCTCAACCCAACCTCATCCTCAACCCAACCTCAACCTGAGCTGGTGCAGATGTCCCTGCCCACTGCAGGGGGACTGGGGGAGCTTTGAAAGTCCCTTCAACCCAAACCACAACCTAACTTTTCACCTTTACTCCCTTGCAAACAGCAGGTATTCGGGAATTATTCTAAAGTTTAGATCCACCTACAGAAAAAGAGGTGTCTACAGAAGAAAGTCCTAAAGACGCAGAGCCCGCATTGCCACAAGTTGGTGGCGATGAAGCGTCTCGTCTCCATTCGGTGGTACTGCAAGGGGTCAGGTATTCTCAAGTCCAGACTGCAGGTTTTACATGGCTTTGAACAGCGGCCCGAACCCCTCAAAATGGGCATTTTCTGTGAAAGTTAAATTGGGAGACGAGGCAGGAAGAGAAGCAGGACGGGAGAGGGAGAAAGGCAACATCTCGGCAATTAGCACCCACTTTAATTGACCGGGGACTCCTTCGAGACAAGAGAAACCACAGCAAACCCAGCGCATCCCCTGCACAAACCCAGAACTTAGCGCTCCGAGCAAAAACGCTACTGGGAAAAAATAAGGAGGAATAAAGTAATAACAACAAGAATCAAATCCTATTATACCCTATTAGATGCACTCACCCAGACAGACTGACCAGTTCTTTGCGAACTTGCCAAATAATTTCTGCTATCTTCATGTTTCATCCATCTGAATCACTTTGTTTGTCCCCAGTCTCTACTCCATTAAACACCTTTGGCGCTTTCATTCCCTACATTTAAAATACGGGTGCAATCTGCAGGAAGGTTCTCGTCACCGCTCCTCTGCATCGGGATTATTTTATAGGATTATTATTTTATAGTCTTCAGATACAGACAAAATATGAAGCCTTTAGCAGCCACCATTATGTATATTATATATATAGCAGCAGCCATTGCATATTATGTTTGTATATATATATATATATATAAAATAACCAGTTAATAGCAGTACCTTGCAATCTCTTGTGCTCCTACTTGCTTCTGAGCACAGTTTTAGGCAAATGAAAAAGGTTTGGGTTTTGCTCTTTAAAGCATGGTGCTCGGAGTGTTATACTTGAGTATATAACATATACTCCGGTCATTCCACGTACGTCTAATTTCTTGCATGGCCTCTCATGTGGTTTCGGGACCAACCTGCAGTTTATTTGTGGAGCCACAGGTCTGGTTACTGACCTGTCAGAATGTGGATCCTTTGAAAAGCCGAACAAAAGGTTTTACTGGACCAACTTACCCATTTTTTACTGTAATCCCTTATACACTCAGCAGCCTGACACTAATGGTTATTTAATCAATACGTCTGTAGTGCACAAATGCGTGTTTTTAAGTTAAAAGGGGCGCAGACCACTTCCAGTTCTGCCCACCGTGAGAACAACTTCATGAAACCACAGCGTCAAATTCGGTATTTCGGCACAGACGCAAATGTAAATGAAGTGTGAAAGCTTTAGTCTAAGCTTGCTTTCTGGGCTTAAAGTCCAACTCTAAGATGATTTCTACTTGAAAAGGCGCCCGTGTGGGATGGTCCAGCCACAGCGACCAGTAGGCTGTCGGGAGAGTGGTTCATTAGAATAGAAAGGCAAGGATTCACAATATTTTGGGGACAGAGTAACAGCTCAGTAGCCCCTTGTGGAAGGAGGTGTAAGGACCACATAGGTGTAAGGACCATGTAGGTGTAAGGACAACATAGGTATAAGGACTATGTAGGGTATAAGGACAACGTAGGTGTAAGGATCACATAGGTGTAAGGACCACCTAGGTGTAAGGACCATGTAGGTGTAAGGACAACGTAGGTATAAGGACCACGTAGGTGTAAGAACCACGTAGGTGTAAGGGCCATGTGGGTGTAAGGACAACGTAGGTATAAGGACCACATAGATGTAAGGACCACATAGGTGTAAGGATCATGTAGGTGTAAGGACCATGTAGGTGTAAGGACAACGTAGGTATAAGGACCACGTAGGTGTAAGAACCATGTAGGTGTAAGGACCATGTAGGTGTAAGGACAACGTAGGTATAAGGACTATGTAGGTGTAAGGACAATGTAGGTGTAAGGACAACGTAGGTGTAAGGACCATGTAGGTGTAAGGACAACGTAGGTATAAGGACTACGTAGGTGTAAGAACCACGTAGGTGTAAGGACAACGTAGGTGTAAGGACCACGTAGGTATAGGGACCATGTAGGTGTAAGGACAATGTAGGTGTAAGGACAATGTAGGTGTAAGGACCATGTAGGTGTAAGGACCACGTAGGTGTAAGGACCATGTAGGTGTAAGGACCATGTAGGTGTAAGGACAACGTAGGTATAAGGACTACGTAGGTGTAAGGACAACGTAGGTGTAAGGACCACGTAGGTATAGGGACCATGTAGGTGTAAGGACAATGTAGGTGTAAGGACAATGTAGGTGTAAGAACCATGTAGGTGTAAGGACCATGTAGGTGTAAGGACCACGTAGGTGTAAGGACCATGTAGGTGTAAGGACAACGTAGGTGTAAGGACCATGTAGGTGTAAGGACCATGTAGGTGTAAGGACAACGTAGGTGTAAGGACCACGTAGGTGTAAGGACCACGTAGCTGTAAGAATCATGCAGGTGTAAGGACACCATAGGTGTAAGGACAACGTACAGCACCTTTCCCACGGCATTAGGTCTCACTAAAATATCTTCTAACAAGAGAGTCTTATTAATGGTATAGAAAAGGTCCTTTTGCCAGGTGATCCGAAAGAGCAATGGGCAGATTAAAGCTCATCCATGTTTATTGAGCCCTCGCCGGCAGAGCTTTTAAAGCTTTCTGCAACCTGTATTTAACGCTGCCACAGGATCGTACCATTTGGACAAGAATCAGGAACGTCAACTTGGGAGAGATCTGGACATTTTCTACAGGCTAAAATGTTTGGTGGGGAAAAGAAGGTTAAGAAATGAAAAGTAAGATAAAAAATACAATGACATTAAAGAAATAATTCAATTTTTAAAGCCTCCTGGGCTGTCTGAATCTCGCTGCCTCACCGAGTGCCCCAGCGCTAACCAGGAGCGGAACTGGTGACTGCAGTCAGAACTAGCGAGCTGTACATTTGGAAACAATGCACATGGATGCAGTAGATAAGGACAGAGGGAACATCCTGGAAAATCTGAGTGCGGGGAACAGACCCCAAGCTGATAAAAACCCGCGTCCCGACCCAACATTGAGCCCAGAACTTGGGGATATGAGACGGAAAAGCCTCTTTGTCAGGTTAGTAAGTCTTATTTGTTCCTGTCTCTGTGTGTCAATGGGTGGATATAGAATCATATAATCATTTTGGTTGGAAAAGACCCTTAAGATGATCAAGTGCAACCATAACCCGAACCCTGCCCCATGTCCTGAGAACCTCATGTCCATCTGTCCAGCCCTCCAGGGCTGGTGACTCCAGCACTGCCCTGGGCAGCCTGTTCCAATGCCCCACAGCCCTTTGGGGAAGAAATTGTTCCCACATCCAACCTCAACCTCCCCTGGCGCAACTTGAGGCCGTTTCCTCTGCTCCTGGCGCTTGTTCCTGGGGAGCAGAGCCCGACCCCCCTGGCTCCAAGCTCCTTTCAGGCAGCTCAGAGATCAGAAGGTCTCCCCTCAGCTCCTGTTCTCCAGCTGAACCCCCCAGGTCCCTCAGCCGCTCCATCACATTGTGCTCCAGCCCCTCACCAGCTCCGTTCCCTTCTCTCCACTCGCTCCAGCACCTCAAGGCCTTTCTTGGCATGAGGGGCCCAGAACTGCCCCCCAGCATTGGTGGTTTGGCCTCCCCAGGTCCCAGCACAGGGACGGTCACTGCCCTGGGCCTGCTGGCCACACCAGTGCTGGCACCAGCCAGGATGCTGGTGGCCTCTTGGCCACCTGGGCACACGCTGGCTCATGTTCAGCCGCTGGCACCAACACCCCCAGCTCCTTTTCCAGCTGCTCTTCCCCAGCCTGCAGTGTTGCATATAAATCAACATAAAGCTAAGTCGAATAAATCAGAATCACACATGGAACCGTCCCCGCGGGACGGCGGCAGCAGACGGGGTTTCTGAGGGCAGATTCACTCCGGCTCTGCCATCAGCCAACGAGGGAAAATGAAGTTAACGAGCAAAGCTTTAATCAGCAGCCCTTGGTGTAATCAGCAAGGCAGCCCCTCGGATACGTCACAATGGGCCGTGTCCCCCTGACTTTCCGCTTTCCCATGAGAAGAAAGTTCCAGCGCCTCAAATAGAAAAGAAAAAGCCTCCAAATCAGAGATTTAAGATTCCTGACCACAAATGCCACTTTTCTCCAGGCGTCCGTTTGTCCTTCCAAGGCAAAAAGCAACTGGAGTGCAGGACATCCAAGAGCAGGATCAACAACGGCTGGAGTGAGGAGAAGAAACACATTTGCTCATATAATATTGTGGTTTTGCTAATAAATTTACATACAGGAATGCCTCACTGAGTAATAAACACTTTAATTCAAATTTTGCTAAATAAAAACCAATGCTTATCTGAATTCTACCCCAAATGAGGTGGGTTTATGCCCGTGTCCTTGCGTAGCCCGGGCAGGCCGCTGCTTTTTTGCTGCTCACTTTTTCCAGGCAAGATGCTCTTTGGGTTTTTACCCCACCGAAAGCCTGGAGCCCACCCCAGTTTAAGAGCCTTTCTTTCCTAAGCCTGATTAAGCGCTCCCGGAGCACGTGGGGATTACCAGCGCGGGGCCTAGAGGATGCATTTCAGCTCTCCGCTTTCCCAGGGTCTGAATTTGAACCGTCTCGACGCATTTAGACTCTCAAACTCGTTTGCTGCCTTTAATGGGTGTTAAACCAACCAGACATGAGGCCTGAGCTCTGTTTAGCACCTAAACTGAGTTTATAGACCTATGTATGGCTCCTGGACATCTCCTTGGGCAATTCCCTTGAGTGCTTACCCTGAAGGTGAATCCCAATTATGATTTTTCTCCCTGGCTCTGCCATTCTCAGTAACCTCAGCAAAACCAGGCTCTTGGCATTAGGGACGTTGTTCGGTGCCTGAACATGCCACGAGGTTCCTGGGACGCCCCGAGGGGTCAGTGCCGTGATCAGAAATAAAGCTATTTGCAAAAAACACATTACCAACGCTATAGACTCATCATCCCGTTATTGTGTCCTACAGAAATCCCTGGCTATTAACTGCTCCTAATAGAACCATCACTCGGCGCCTCCTTAACCTGCAGAAATTACAATATAATTCAAGTTATTTTAACCCGGAAGCAAAGTTCTAATCCAACCTACAGAGTCGCTTTTGGCAGGTGGAATTTTGTTGTGCCATTAAGGGCAAAATACTCCATCAGAGGAATTAGCCACGTGGGTCATTAATTGCATTTCACCTTCTGTAGACCAATCCTAATGACATTCCCTTGTCACCGCACTCTCAGACAAGGGTCCCTAAGAGGCAGCTGTAAAGAATCACAGAATCACGGAATGGACTGGGTTGGAAAAGCCCTCAGAGATCATCCAGTCCAACCCTTGGTCCAACTCCAGTCCATTGACCAGATCATGGCACTAAGTGCCATGTCCAATCTCAGTTTTAAAACCTCCAGGGCCGGTGAGTCCAGCACCTCCCTGGGCAGCCATTCCAATGCCTGACCACTCTCTCTGCACAGAATTGCTTTCTAATCTCCAGCCTCAATTTCCCCTGGCAGAGTTGAAGCCCATGGCCCCTTGTCCTATTGCTGATGCCTGGGAGAAGAGCCCAATCCCCACCTGGCTACAACTGCCCTTCAGGTAGTTCTAGAGAGTGCTGAGCTCACCTCTAAGCCTCCTCTTCTCCAGACTGAACAAGCCCAGCTCCCTCAGCCTCTCCCCATAGGGCTTGTGTTCAAGTCCCTTCCCCAGCCTTGTTGCTCTTCTCTGGACCCGCTCCAGCACTTCAATCTCTTTCCTGAGCTGAGGGGCCCAGAACTGAACACAATACTCCAGGTGTGGCCTCCCCAATGCAGAGCACAGGGGAAGGATCACTGCCCTTGTCCTGCTCACCACGCTGGTTTGGATACAGGACAGGACACCACTGGCCTTCTTGGCCACCTGGGCACACTGATGGCTCATGTTGAGCTTCCTGTCAATTAGTCCCCCCAGGTCCCTTTCTGCCTGGCTGCTCTCCAGCCACTCTGTGCCCAGCCTGGAGCGCTGCAGGGGGTTGTTGTGACCAAAGTGCAGCACCCGGCACTTGGCCTTATTGAACTTCATCCCATCGGAATCAGCCCATTTTTCCAGTCTATCCAGATCCCTCTGCAGAGCCCTCCTGCCTTCCAGCAGCTCCACACTCCCTCCCAACTTGGTGTCATCAGCAAATTTGCTGATGATGGTCTCAATCCCCTCATCTAAATCGTCAATAAAGATGTTAAACAGGACCGGAGCCAACCCTGACCCCTGGGGGACAGCACTGGCCACCAGCTGGATGCAGCCCCATTCACCAGCACTCTCGGGGCCCTCCAGCCAGTTCTTAACCCAGCGTAGAGTGCACTTGTCCAAGCCACGGGCTCCCAGCTTTTGCAGGAGTATATGATGGGAGACAGTGTCAAAGGCCTTGCTGAAGTCCAGACAGACCACATCCACGGCTTTCCCCTCATCCACCAGCTGAGTCACCTGATCATAAAAGAAGATCAGGTTGGAATGGAGTACAATCCAAATTTGAAGCATAAACTCCAAGTTATTTGGGACAAAAAATCAAACAAACCCCAGTTGTTAGAATAAACGTGTTCTGAGAGGGATGCAAACAGTTATAAATGAAACAACCTTGTATCCTTTGTACTTTCTCCAGGTTAATCAGTGAAATCGAGTGCTATTAACACCCGTCAATTGATGCGTTTTCATCATTTAGCAACGTCCAAATCCATCTGAATTCCAGTTTCATTGTCGGGATTAAAAATACACCTTTGATAGCAAATTAATTCTTTTGATAACCAGCTTCACGCGCTTCTTTTTGAGACGGCTGCAGCGCTCTGGAAAACAACCCAGCAGCACCGTTCTGTTGAGTCCATAGGGATTTGAATTTGTTTTATTGTTTAATTGTAAATGTTGATTTCCTATCAATACCTCTCATCGTCCAGGACGCAAAGGCAGCGAAGATTCAGCTCGCTGAAATCTCCTGTTTGACTCAGTTTGACCCCCCAACTCACACTCAGTTACATTAACAAAAGATCTACCTGGAGCCGAGCTGAACATGCAGGTGTGTTCTCTCTACTTCTTGTGTTCTCTCTACTTCCAGTTACGAAGGAGCCGTTACAAAGAGCGTGTAGCCAACGAGAGCTCTGACTCACCCAGTGCTGCAAAAACCTCCGGCCAAATTAATAAATCCAGCATTAAATCACCATAGAAATCAGAAGCGCAGGTAAGTCCATTAGGAATTCTTTGTCTGTATTAAAGGATCAAGAAGAAGGTTTAAATACAAGTGAGATCCTTAAAATTAGACTAATGAGGGATTACTAACTCGCCTTGCTCTGCAAGCGGGACGCTCGGGCGGTTTAATATGATGTTATTTGGTAGGTGGGCTCTGTGTTGGATCCCACGCCGGGCACTTGAGATGGGAAATTCACTGCGAACTCGGAAAGAAGCATCATAATTTAATGAGAAACCTTCTTTCATCCATATTTGGAGAATGGCAAATTGATTTGGAGAGAAATACACGTAAATATATATCTATACAAATAACAAATGCAAACTACTCTATGATTCTGTGATTTTTACCTTTCCACAGCAAAACACCCGAAGGTTTTTCTTCTTGTTAATAAAGCCCTTCTATCAATTAAAGAGAAACTGCAGATTTATCTTTGCACCCCTGTTTTGCCAGCAGCCCCTTTACCCCTTCTCCTTTCTCCCCGTCCAATTACCGTCATTATAGCACAGCTTTAATTGCCCCCCACGGGAGGACTGGCCAGCAAATTCAGTGAGTTTCTGCTGTCCCAACACAACCCAGTTTGGGTTCCTGGGGCTGGACAGGGTTTGTTCTTTGGAACACAGAGAATCTCACTGAAGCAGCAACAGGATGACTCTTGCTTGTTCTGGTTGCCATAATGCAGATTTTAATATACATATATATATATATATATATATATTTACCCAAAGAAGGACAAGTGTGGCCTCTGGCAGATGCTCCAAACGCGGCGGGTGCAGCTGATTTTTAAGCAAGGACTCACTGCCAGAGTGACAAGCAGATGCGATGGCAGAGCTCAGGCACTAATACTGCCCGTGAAAAATGAATAAACCATAAACGGCGTTTATTATAGACGGCGCAAGGGGACACCCCCTGCAAGATGAGACGTCGGCGCTGTAAATCTTGAATGAAACAACGGGATATTCCGCATTCAGCCACTGCAAACACTGTCTTGTGTTTCCCAAACGCCACTGTCGCCACGCACAATTAACACAGGTGCAATAATTGGCTTAAGGGAGCTCTAATGACATTTTTAAGCTGTTTAACCTGCGCTCCCGTGGTTTAACCGGTGATAATCCCCGCGGGTGGGCAGGCACCGGTACCTCACCCACGTCCATGTGCCATCGCCCCTTGTGTCCAAGAATCACAGGATCCTGGAATGTGAGGGGTTGGAAGGGCCCTGGAAAGCTCATCCAGTGCAATCCCCCCACGGAGCAGGAACACCCAGATGAGGTTACACAGGAAGGTGTCCAGGCGGGTTGGAATGTCTGCACAGAAGGAGACTCCACAACCCCCTGGGCAGCCTGGGCCAGGCTCTGACACCCTCACCCCAACAAGTTGCTTCAAATGGAACCTCCTGTGTTCCAGTTTGCACCCATTGCCCCTTGTCCTGTCCCTGGTTGTCACCAGCAGAGCCTGGCTCCATCCTCCTGACACTCACCCTTTATATATTGATCCCCAGGAATGAGTCCCCCCTCAGTCTCCTCTTGTCCAGCTCCAGAGCCCCAGCTCCCTCAGCCTTTCCTCACATGGGAGATGCTCCACTCCCTGCAGCATCTTGGTGGCTGCGCTGGACTCTCTGCAGCAGTTCCCTGTCCTGCTGGAACTGAGGGGCCACAGCTGGACACAAGATTCCAGGTGTGGTCTCCCCAGGCTGGGGACCAGGCTGCCCAGGGGGGTTGTGGAGTCTCCTTCTGTGCAGACATTCCAACCCGCCTGGACACCTTCCTGTGTAACCTCATCTGGGTGTTCCTGCTCCATGGGGGGATTGCACTGGATGAGCTTTCCAGGGCCCTTCAACCCCTGACATTCTGGGATTCTGTGTGAAAATCAAACCCAAATTAAACTAAAAACCAAACTAAAACGAAACTCAAAATCAAGCTAAAATGCAAAGTTTCTAAGGCCAGGAGAGAAGTTTTCTGGCCAGCAGTGGAAATTAACACCTATAAGGTTGAAATGAGATAATATCCTCGTCGGAAAGCTCCGAGCAAACTCACGCTGCTCCAGCTGAGCGATACACAACATTTCACAGCTGGGTTTGGAAAATTGTCTCTTTTTTTGTTGAATGTCAATGAACTCCCAAGATGGTATCACTGGGCAGCAGGATCCGCAGAGCAGAAAAAGGATGAAAGAGGAAAATGAAATTCTGAATGAAAGGAGCCTGTTCCTGCCCTGCAGTCCCTCCGGTCCCATCTCATGGTTGTTCGCGTCCTCTCCAAATACGGGTCACAGAACCCAAAATTGTCACTGAAATCCTTGCCACGAGGTTGGCGGGTCAAACAAGGTGCTGAAGTTGTAATCTGAGGAGTTGCTGATGTGTTAAAGAGTTCACCTCGTGATTATTTTTATCGGGAAATACAGCACCGCACAGGATTTCTGGTTAAAAGACGCAGCTACTACAGGTTTACTGGAGCAAGACGCTAAAGCGTGTGTTCTCATCACAATTGCGATGGATTTTCTCTATTGTTGTTCAAATAAAGGCTGCGAGCGGAGGAGCAATCGCTGCCTCGTCTTTCTGCCTCACGGGACAACGCGTTCTCCTCGCTGCCCAAACCGGGAACTCAGCGCCGGGCGGTTCTTCCCAAGGGTTTGCCCGGGAAAAGGGGCAGGAATTGAGTGGGCGTTGAGCTGGCAGAGATCCTCAGACACGAACGTTTCACGGCTGTGGGGCGGATTGAGCCACGTGCGCCAGCGATGGGTTTGAGTTCTGCAGCGGAGATTGCTGCTGGAAAACATACCGGGCGCTAAGCGTTGGTTTTAACGAACCACTGATTCAGAAACATTTTCCTCAAAACACAAGTGGCTTAATCATCAGAAAAATACAACCCTTTGCTGCATTGGTGTTTCCTGATCCTTTAGCATCAATGAACCTGAGAATGATGGAATAGTTTGGGTTGGAGGGACCTTCCCAGCTCCCCCAGTGCCGCCCCTGCCATGGGCAGGGACATCTGCACCAGCTCAGGTTGAGGTTGGGTTGAGGATGAGGTTGGGTTGGGGAGGTTGAGGTTGAGTTCATAGAATCACAGAAGGGTTTGGGTTGGAAAGGACATTCAAGGCTCCCCCAGTGCCACCTCTGCCACGAGCAGGGACATCTGCACCAGCTCAGGTTGAGCTGGGGCTGAAGTTGGGTCAAAGAGGTCTAAGAGGTTGAGATTGAGTGGGGGAGGTTGAGTTGAAGAGGTTGAGGTTGGGTTCATAGAATCATAGAAGGGTTTGGGCTGGAAGGGACATTGAAGGCTCTCCCAGTGCCACCCTTGCCATGAGCAGGGACATGTTCAGCAGCTCAGGTTGAGGCTGGGTTGAGGATGAAGCTGGGTTGAGGAGCTTGAGGTCGAGTTCATAGAATCATAGAAAGCTTTGTGCTCAAGGGACCTCCCCAGCTCTCCCAGTCCCCCCTGCCATGAGCAGGGACATTTGCACCAGCCCAGGTTGCTCAGAGCCCCGTCCAGCCTGGCCTGGGATGTCTCCAGGATGGGGAATTTCCCAATTTTTAGGCCAGACACAAACTTACAGTCAAAGCCTCTGATCAGAACCACGAGCAGGAGCGCTCTGCCCGCAGTGGCACCACCACAAGCACAAGAGCTTTGACAGCCCCCTTTCATTTTAACGTGGTTTTCATGCTTTATCCCCAACTTTATTTCAAGGCAGGTGAGAAGAAAAAGTCGTCATCTAGCACTCCTTGCAGTACTTAAAGGGAATCATAAGAAAGATGGGGACAGACTTTTGAGCAGGGCCTGTTGTGACAGGACAAGGGGTGATGGGTTTAAACTAAAAGCGGAGATTCAGGAGAAACTGTTGGCCCTGAGGGTGGTGAGAGCCTGGCCCAGGTTGGCCAGAGAGGTGGTGGATGAACCATCCCTGGAGACATCCCAGGCCAGGCTGGAGGGGGCTATGAGCACCCGGAGCTGCTGAAGATGTCCCTGTCATGGCAGGGGGGCACTGGGGGAGCTTTGAAGGTCTTTCCAACCCAAACCCTTCCAAGATGCTACAAACTCAACCTCAACCTCTTCAACTCAATCTGCCCCACTCAACCTCAACCTCTTAGATCTCCTTGGCCCAACTTCAATCCCACCTCAACCCGAGCTGGTGCAGATGTCCCTGCTCGTGGCAGGGGTGGCACTGGGGGAGCCTTGAATGTCCTTTCCAACCCAAACTCCTCTGTGATTCTATGAACTCAACCTCAACCTCCCCAACCCAACCTCATCCTCAACCCAATCTCAACCTGAGCTGGTGCAGAAGTCCCTGCCCATGGCAGGGGTGGCACTGGAGGAGCTGGGAAGGTCCTTCCAACCCAAACCATTCTGACTGAAGTTAAAACCAACTGTACTAGGCTATTGACTCTAAAAAAGCAAGTGTACTATCAATACAATAATACATTTCCTTTCCTGTAGTCACCTTCTGCAATGCATCAAGACTCTCAAAGTGAAAAACAAAGTCCCCATGGAACCTGTTTGTCTAAGGAACGTACGGCATGAAGGTGGCTCCTGGAATTCAGACGTCCCCAAGACAGTTCCGGCTCAATCAGGTGCTGCCGCTGTTATTTCGGCTCCTGGGAGCGTCGGGCGGATTGAGATCTCGCTGCCCATCGCAGCGGGTGCATGACCCCAAGGATCCATTTCCACACGTCAACACGGGACGGCTGCATTACACGCTTGGAAAAAAATACATCAGTAGAGCTCTTCTGGCTCTTGTAGGTAATTCCCCTAACACTCCATGCAGCAGAAATATCCTACACTTGGTTGAACATACAAGGGGATCAAGTGATGTGAAACACCAAAGGCTTTGTGCTGTTCTCACACCCCCAAGAGAGCAACAGTCAGACTTAAAAGCCCTCGCGAGACGCAAAATACTCTGAATATATTCACATCTGAAGCTATTTTCAGCTTTTATACCCACTTAAAACTAAACGCATAAAATAAAAATAGCAATAATAATAAAGATAATAAGCAAAGCTTCACTGGTTCTGCACATCTTGCTTTTCAGCGGAAGAATTTTGAGTCCTTTTCCAGAGCTTTCCCTAATTCCGCAGTCGCCTCCAATCTGGGTTCTGTCCCCCCTATCTACTAATGCATATAGAATTATGACAAGAAATCACTACAAAAATCAAACAGGTGCTTCACATATTGGTTCTTAACCAATAAATCTTAGTCTCTGCAGTCTGCCCAGGGAAATATTGCTGGGATGTTCCTAATGTGATTTAATCAAAATGAACAAAAGTGATTTCTGGAGTAGATTATTCCTGAAGTAGCTCATGCTGACACACGGCCAAAATAAAATATCGACATCCCTGGATCAAGCATCATGCCCTGAGACGTTTGGGGGAACATTTTCAGTCCCTGGTGGGATCTGGAGCCTTTATAACAGCGGCGGATTTGGGAACAGCGCACAGGAACACGGCGAATTAACATGCATGGCAAGAGCTGCAGCATTAGTCACATTCTGCGTGAGAACGGGATATTAACTAGAATATTTAAGAAAAAAAACCTGTACGCAGCTGCTGCTGCTTTATCCGGCCAAAATCCTCCAGATTCTTGTCTCTTAAAAAAAAAAAATAATGTGGGTATTTTATATAAGCATAGAATTCTGAAACCTCCATCATTTTAAGGCTTTTAGAATTTCGGGTCTTATGGATTAAATGGGTGGATCGATGGAATAACTGGAGGGATCTTCTTGTGCTAAATGTTGGTGTTTTGCAGAGGGGTGACAGGAGGCGACTCCTGTGCGGCAGCGGCTCGGTGACAGCCGTGCTTCTCCGAAAATCACCAAACCGGGAGGAAAACGAGCAATGCCGCTCGCTGCTGCTGAGCTCAGCCTGTGGGGAGCAACAGATCTCCCACCACAGCCCTATGGAAACACCCCAAATGCATCAGCCCCTCTTAGAAGCATCCAGTCATCTTGGTTGCAAAAGCCCCTCAAGGTCATGGAGTCCAAGTATAACCCACCCCAGCACTGCCCCATGTCCTGAGAACCTCATGTCCGTCTGTCCAGCCCTCCAGGGATGGTGACTCCAGCACTGCCCTGGGCAGCCTGTTCCAATGCCCCACAGCCCTTTGGGGAAGAAATTGTTCCCACATCCAACCTCAACCTCCCCTGGCGCAACTTGAGGCCGTTTCCTCTGCTCCTGGCGCTTGTTCCTGGGGAGCAGAGCCCGACCCCCCTGGCTCCAAGCTCCTTTCAGGCAGTTCAGAGATCAGAAGGTCTCCCCTCAGCTCCTGTTCTCCAGCTGAACCCCCCAGGTCCCTCAGCCGCTCCATCACATTGTGCTCCAGCCCCTCACCAGCTCCGTTCCCTTCTCTCCACTCGCTCCAGCACCTCAAGGCCTTTCTTGGCGTGAGGGGCCCAGAACTGCCCCCAGCATTGGCGGTTTGGCCTCCCCAGGTCCCAGCACAGGGACGGTCACTGCCCTGGGCCTGCTGGCCACACCAGTGCTGGTCCCAGCCAGGATGCTGGTGGCCTCTTGGCCACCTGGGCACACGCTGGCTCATGTTCAGCCACTGTCACCAACACCCCCAGCTCCTTTTCCAGTCGCTCTTCCCCAGCGGGGTTGTTGTGATCCAAGTGCATCACCTCAAAATCTCTAAAAAAGAGCTCTTTCAGGATCACAGCTAAAGGGATGTCTTAAATACACACCAGGGAACAAGCTGTCAGGCTGTGAAAAATGTACAGTTTGGTAGTTTAATAAACCACAACAGTTCCAGCAATCAATTCGTCTGCACCTTCCTCTGGCAAAACCTTTCCCGAGGAGGAGGAGGAGGGGAAGAGTCTTTCGGAGTCCACGTGCCCGACATGAAAAGCTTGAGAAATGTTCCTCATCTGCCCGCACAATGACGCTTTCTCAAGCACTAATCACTACAAGTGTCTCTCGCTTCCATTAGTTGTGAATACATGTATAAGTGGCGGTGCCAGAGTGCTTTGTTCGAGCTGCTGAGGGACAATAACTGAAACAAAATCAACCAAAACAGAATAAAACTCAGCACATCCTTTACAGCCTTAAACACCTGATGCTGAACATGGTTTACTTTTCCAATAGGGCATGTTACCCTCACTAATGTTAAAATACAAACCCTGATCACAACAAACATACCCATCGTTTTCCCCACCCTCAACATTTAAAACCTCATGTCACTGAACAAAAGCGCCTTTTTCTTCCCTTATTTTTGGATGTGTTTTCATTCGACTGCTCCTACAATTATTAGAGGTTTCCTTTGATAATTGTAATGAGTTTCACCGTCCCGTGGGTTCCGCCTTGGTTCCTGTCACACAGCCTGACACGTGTTCCGGATTTCCTCGACAAACAGCATCTGTTTAAGCACTATCAATAGATTTCAAGACCCCATCTCTGCTTTTAATGGACAGCTAAACTTCCTCTTGTCCAAATTGCTCTGTTCTTCATATTTTGTGGCAATAAAGGGATATTTTTGCAAGAAAACGCAAATCTTTGGGAGTTTTCAGGGCTTGTTGTGAACCTCAGCCCTTTGCACGCGGTGACACGAGGGATCACGAGTTGACCGTCACATCCGTCACCACCTTGAGCGGCGTCTCTTGAGAGCTCGCTGGGAAACGGGATTTAATCACTACGGCAGCAGCAAAATGGAAAGGAGCCATTTAACAGAGCAACATTTCTCAGTAACGCCGGCTCTGACAAAGAAAGTCCAGGCATTTCAACATAACCCACCAAGATAATGGAAGGAAAAGCCTCCAGGAGCAGGTGTGGGTGGGCTTCAATAGAAAAAGAAATAGGAGCCTAGTGAAAAGCCCAAGTTAATGGAGAATGTGGGAAGAGACAATCGCGACTGCCTCTGCGCAAAAAGGTTAATAGCGGAGCCATTTGGAACCCCAGCAAGTTTCTGTCTATAATTTTCGTGAGAATAGAATGCACCTGACATTTATTGGCTCGACTAATGTTTGCACTTGGGATAAAAGACTCGCGGAGTCATTCGAGGTCTCCAAGTTAAAAAAGAGAAAGGCTGAACTATCTGTAATACAGGAAACAAGGCAAGAGTTCTACGCAAATACCGCTACGTAAATATTTTAGATGAAAACTGACGTAAATGTAGCTCATGGCCCTCAAAATGTTCTTCCATCTCTAGGAGGGAAGCGCAGAAGCATCTCAACACACACGGATCTTCAAGGTCCCTTCCATCCCAAAGCATTCCGTGATTCTATGATGGGGCATCAGCCACCCAGAGAGGTGGATGAACCATCCCTGGAGACATCCCAGGCCAGGCTGGACAGGGCTCTGAGCAACCTGAGCTGCTGAAGATGTCCCTGCTCATGGCAGGGGGGGCTGGGGGAGCTGGGAAGGTCCCTTCAACACAAACCCTTCCAAGATGCTACAAATCCAACCTCAACCCAACCTCCCGTACTAGACCTCAACCTCTTCAACTGAACCTCCCCCACTCAACCTCAACCTCTTCAACCTCCTTGGCCCAACTTCAACCCCACCTCAACCTCCTCAATCTGAGCTGCTGAAGATGTCCCTGCTCATAGCAGGGGTGGGACAGGATGAGCTGGGAAGGTCCCTTCAACACAAACCCTTCCAAGATGCTACAAACCCAACCTCAGCCTCTTCAACTCAACCTCCCGCACGCAACCTCAACCTCTTCAACCTCCTGGACCCAACTTCAACCCCACCTCAACCTCCTCAACCTGAGCTGGTGAAGATGTCCCTGCTCATGGCACGGGTGGCACTGGGGGAGCCTTGAAAGTCCTGTCCAACCCAAACTGTTCTGTGATTCTATGAACTCAACCTCCCCAACCCAACCTCATCCTCAACCCAACCTCAACCTGAGCTGGTGCAGATGTCCCTGCCCACAGCAGGGGTGGCACTGGGTGACCTTTGAAGGTCCCTTCCAACCCAAACTATTCAATGATTCTATGATTTTATTATTTCAGAAACTTGTATCAAAATCTGGAAGATCTGTGCCAAGAACAGTACAATGAGATACTTGAGCTCAGTTGAGATCCCACCAGAGACCTCAGATGATGGACCCATGATAGGCGACACTTCTATCAGCTCAAACCACCCGGGAAACCACTGGCCCTACCTGGATGTGGTTCTGCTTATGCAATATTAGAAGCTGAATTTAAATGCGGTGAATAGAGATATCACAAAAGACAGTTAAGACACATCGTAAATAGGAACGTGGACGCAATTCCCTTCAAATCTGCAGAACCCCCAGGTCAGAGGTTTAATTAAATCAGGTTGAGTATATCAACAAATGGTTCCAGGGAAGCCAGTGTGCACAGCGGGAGTTCCGGCAGATTATTTGGGGTATATTGGTATAAAAGCTGCCAGGTTTTCTTGAATTTATTCTTAGGTGAACTTCATTAGACACGGGCAGATAGAGAAGCCAACTTGCTGCATGTCAATTATTGTCCGAGAGCTTAAATCGAGCAAACGAAATCAAAAGAATCCACCCAATTTCCCTGGTGCTACGGCAGATGATAAAAGGCACTTTGAGCTCACAACCCTTTGCAGTGTTTCCATTTACAAATATATACGGCCCTTTTATAAGGAGCCCTTTCAAAATCTGGGATTGGGCTTTTCATATAAACTGGACTGAGCCAGATTAAAGATTTGCCCCCAAAACGCCGACATGAACTGAGTTCAACGTCAAGCTCGCATTCATGCTCATTCTTTTCAAAATTATAGATACATTAAAAAAACAATCGTGTATTGTTTACAGCAACAAGGCAGCTGGTAGACGCCAGGAGCAAATGAGATGAATTAGACGGTCTTTAGATGCAAACCATGGCGAAGCTGAAGCCAAAAGGAAAAGGAATCCTACCATTTCACTTGAAAGCACTCATTATAGCAGCAATTGCATGAGGTTCATGCAAGAATACAGCACGTTCCCCTCCCACAGCTTCTCCCAGCATTTCCACCAAGCTGCATTCGTCCGTATTTCGGGAGCTGGGATTATCACGTCCATTCTGTGGAAGGATCCCCAGAACTTAGGGCTGCGTTTTCGGAAGGGATTTCAGCACCTGAGCCAAGTCACCTGTTCAAAAGCACAGAGAGAACCCACCTTGCAGGGAACAAGGTGCCCGTTCCCTCCTCTGGCTTCGCACAGAGCCTAAAAGCAGCTTAAACAGCTGGTGTCCTAATCTTTGGAGGAAAGGAACAGTAACAACCATTGTTTAACAATAGCGGCGCTGATTTATTATTTAAGAGCTGTGAACAAAGCCAAGCTGCAAAGGTATTTCCAGATTTTATCTAATTGGAAAAAATGAAGCAGCACTAGAGTGACTTTTAAAACTTAATACACAACTAATCAGCAGCCTCAACGCTTCCCTGCCAAAGCAGCTCAAACCGCTTCTCCCCCCCATTGTTGGTGATTTGTGGAGAGGAACCCTGGGCGTGGGCAGTTCAGAGCTAATTACAGCAGCTCTTAATTACACCTCGCTCCGAGCTCTGGTTCATTGGATGGGGCTGCAGCGAGACCTTTACCAGCCACTCGCAGCACCAGGTTGGTAAAGTTTGGTGCAAAAACTCCACTTGTTGTCAGCCCAAAAAAACCAGCCCAGGCTTTGGTCACGTCCTGAACGCCTCATCACCCGCATTTACACCCAGTGCAAGGTTCTTACATCAGCTTAAGTCTTTAGGATCCACCACAATGTGAAACTACTACTTCTATATTGAGAAGCATAATGAAATTGGCCAAATCCTTTAACAAAACACATTTGTGGTTTGTCCAAGGCACTCAAATCGTAGGAATGGGCTATAATCCAGACCCCAAACTCTACACACACACATATGGGGAATATCAAAAGCTGGTTGTGACAGTTCATCTTCTCTGGGTGTTTTCTCATTACCCGAGAGGCGTTCCCTGTCCTAGAGCCGCGCTCCATTCCATCTCTGGAAAAGAGAGTTTGAGGGGCCTCTGAGCACTCACCTCCAGCCTCACCCTAAAAATCAGTTGATGTTCAAGACCCAGACTGACTTTGTCTTCCCCACCTGATGAAGAACCATTTCTTACTTGGACCAATAACTTGAAAAGAGGTTTTCCAGCCACAGTTTTTACTAGTAGGCAAAATATCGTAAAGATGCTTGGAGTACGGAAAGAAAGGCACTTCTTAGCCAGCCCAAAGCTCACCTGGATTCTCTCTTCGCCAGCTCATTTCCTCCTCATTTCTCTTGACTAAAAAAAAGGGGGAAGGATTCACAGGTCCAGGTGACTTTTCAGACTCGGATCCTTGCTACTGGCCGTTGTTCATCCACAGCCTTATCTCCCGCACCCCGGTGAACCCCTGACTTCCAGCCACACTTCACACATTTAATTTTCACTCCACAAAGGTGTTTTGTCCAGATGGTTTAGCACAGTAACACAAATAACGTCTTGAGTTAAAGTGAAAAGCAGCCCTTAATTGTCTCTGCTCTCATAGAACAAGTGACGGCACAAGAGAAACGGCCTCAAGTTGCGCCAGGGGAGGTTGAGGTTGGATGTGGGAACAATTTCTTCCCCAAAGGGCTGTGGGGCATTGGAACAGGCTGCCCAGGGCAGTGCAGGGCAGACTCCATCACCATTCCTGGAAGGTTGAAAAGGCATTTAGATGAGGTTCCCAGGGCCATGGTGTAGTGCTAGAGTTGTTAAGTTACAACTGGGAACAGCCAATGCACTTTAAAATTTGCTTTACCTTCATCAAAAGTGACTTAAATGCAGAAGAGCTCAAGCGCTGGTGTCACTGGCCAAGCCACTGCATGGGAGCTGGAGCCGCTGACCTCACGGGTCCCTTCAACACGACATGTTCTGGGGTTCAGCAGATGTGCCACCTTTTCAGATACTGAACAATTCTACAAAGTGCTAGAGGAGAAGCTGCTTTTTACACCTTCCTTTTATACTCTGGATCCTCAGACCAGGACAAAGCGCTAAAAGGCTTCGCGAAACTTGTTCCAACGGCACTTCACGTCCTGAATTCTGACAGGTGTCAGATGTTTGCTACAGCGGACACAAAATCTATTCGACTTTACGGTTTTCCTTTGGTTAATCTGAAGTGGATTGAGGCGAGGAGCAGGAGAGCACCGTGGGCTACGCCTCCAAGCGCTGCCTTTTGCCAACCAGCAGAAGCAAAACTGCAAAGTATCACAAGCAGATTTCAAAGTTAATGAAGAAGCAAATCCTTCCTAAAGCCGTTTATTCGTGTTTGTAGATAACGATCTCGCTGCCCGCGTTTCAGCTCAATTATCCTTTTGAATGTGCTCTTTGTTGCCACATTAAAAAAAAACATAAATGCTTTTAAAAATATTAAACTATTCTATAGCAAAGGGCAAGTTTTATGGTTAAGGCACGGGAACACGCAAAGGGTTATTTAGGAGAGGTTGGTGCTTAAGAACGTGCCCACAAGTTACGTTTATGGAGGAGATTCTGCGTCTCGGTGCTCAAAGGTTCTACCACAATATCCCCACAAGGTGAGCAGGTGAAATCCAACACCTTTTTAATCCATCGCTGTAAAACAAGCATCAATTAGAGCAATTCCCGTTAATCCACATCCTCGCTCTGCTTGCGCTGCCAAAGCTGTTGAGAAACCAACGGGGTGAGTTGGGTAACACCAAGTGAGCCCTTTCCCTCAAGGGGGATTTGCTTAAAGTCATCGCTACGAAACGCAGAAGCAACAACCGTATTTTCGCCACGACTGATTTAAATAAATACATTTAAAAAAATCTTTGGATGATAGAATGGGAGTGAAAGCAAAAATGTTGATTTCTCAATTTTCTCCCGGCAAAAAGGGAATCACAGAATCCCAGGCTGGTTGAGGTTGAAGGGACCTATGGAGACCATCCAGTCCAACCCAGCTGCTCACGCAGGGTCACGGAGCAGATCACACACGTCGGTCCAGGGGGTTGGAATGGCTCAGAGGAGGAGACCCCACAGCCGCTCTGGGCAGCCTGGGCCGGGCTCTGGCACCTCCCAGCAAAGCAGCCCCAGGAGCAGAGGAAACGGCCTCAAGTTGCGCCAGGGGAGGGTGAGGTTGGATGTGGGAACAATTTCTTCCCCAAAGGGCTGTGGGGCATTGGAACAGGCTGCCCAGGGCAGTGCTGGAGTCACCAGCCCTGGAGGGCTGGACAGACGGACATGAGGTTCTCAGGACATGGGGCAGTGCTGGGGTGGGTTATACTTGGACTTGATTATCTTAAGGGTCTTTCCCAACCAAAACAATTCTATGATTCTAAGTCTTAATGAATAATTAACACACTACTCACAGAATCTCAAAATGTGTTTGTCACTCGAGTTACGCACTTGCCAATAATATTAGTATTGTCCACCGAGTTTGTTTTCATCTTCATCTGCCTTTAGCACCACAGTTGTGCTATAGGGTGGTTCTGTAATCCAGATGCTGCTGTGTAGGTGCACGAGTGGGGTTTTAATGGGGTTTTAACAGCACAAACCCAGATACCAAATAAGTCCCCCACATGGTCTTCTCCAACAAAAGGATTGATGGTACCAAATCCCATCAAATACTCCTCGAAGAATCCCAGGCAGAACTTCAGACACGCCGGCACCGGGCTGGGGAGCACGCTGAAGAAAAGGATCGAGACCCTACATCCGATGTGATGTTTGATAGGGAGCTGATAAGCAAAGTCGGCGCTCTCAGAGCAGACGGCGTTCCTGCACCAGCTGGGCCCGCCGAGGGATGAGGTTTTGTGGCCAAATATCATAAAACCTGCTGGCTGATAGCAATGAGAGGAAAAATTACTGAAGCCTCGGGTTTTGCCGCATTAGAAACATCACTTGTGTATATATTCCGTGGCTTATTCTGCTATTATTTTCCCAAAAACCCAGCACAGCGTCAAGTAGCCTTTTGAAAGGGTTAACACTGCTGAAATGCCGAAACAAATGCAGCTCACGCAGCCTCCGCGCTCTAAGCCCCGATTCATCACCTCCAATGTATCGTATGGATGCGAAACGTTTACCGAACAGTCTTTGGTGAACCCAGAACTGCGGATTCATCACACTCACAGTGATAAATGGTGTTTTCTGGCATGGAGCTAATACAGGATAATACCTTGTCCACTGCAGGGGCTTTTCCTCAAATAAAATACGATGGACAGTGAGATCTTGCACAATCTTCTCCCTCTAATAGTTAAAGCGAGAGCTGGGGTGACGCTGGGCCCTAAATGAGCCTCCGTGGGATGAAATGAGAACCGCCCTGGAAAAATAAAGACAACCCAAAGAGTTTTCCTATCCAGAGCACACCCTGTTCATCTGCTCTGGTTTTCTATGCTTTTTAGAGGTGAAAAAGATGAGGGAATAGAGTGACTATCAGCCAGTTTGCTGGTGACACCAAGCTGGGAGCAGTGGTGACACTGGAAGCTGTGCTGCCATCAGAGACCTGGACAGGCTGGAGAGCTGGGCAGGGAAAAGTTTAATGAAATAGAACAAGGGCAAGTGTAGAGTCTTCAATCTGGGCAGGAACAGCCCCAGGTTCCAGTGTAAGTTGGGGAATGACCTGTTAGAGAGCAGCGTAGGGGAAAGGGAGCTGGGGGTCCTGGGGACAGCAGGGTGACCATGAACCAGCACTGGGCCCTTGTGGCCAGGAAGCCAATGGGACCTGGGGTGGGTTAGAAGGGGGTGGTCAGTAGGTCAGAGAGGTTCTCCTGCCCCTCTGCTCTGCCCTGGGGAGACCACACCTGGAATCTTGTGTCCAGTTGTGGCCCCTCAGTTCCAGCAGGACAGGGAACTGCTGGAGAGAGTCCAGCGCAGCCACCAAGATGCTGCAGGGAGTGGAGCATCTCCCGTGTGAGGAAAGGCTGAGGGAGCTGGGGCTCTGGAGCTGGACAAGAGGACACTGAGGGGGGACTCACTCATGTTTACAGATATATAAAGGGTGAGTGTCAGGAGGATGGAGCCAGGCTCTTCTCGGTGACAACCAATGGTAGGACAAGGGGTAATGGGTACAAACTGGAACACAAGAGGTTCCACTTGAATTTGAGAAGCAACTTGTTGGGGTGAGGGTGTCAGAGTCTGGCCCAGGCTGCCCAGGGGGGTTGTGGAGTCTCCTTCTGTGCAGACATTCCAACCCGCCTGGACACCTTCCTGTGTAACCTCAGCTGGGCTTGTTCCTACCCAGATTCAAGACTCTACACTTTCCCTGGTTATATTTCATTACATTTTTCCCTGCCCTTAGAACACAGAGGCAGCGCTTAAGCGCTTCTTCCCTTTCCCCAGCCAAACTATGGGTGCCGCAGGATGGAAATCGCCACATCCCTGAGCTTTGCAGCAATTATTCAACGTTTATTAAAAACTCAACACTCCAACCCCCCCAGCGACGCCGTTTCCAGGCTCACAACACAGTCACCTCCACCCTACGGCCAAGATTTCTTAAAGCAGGTGATATTACCAATTCTGCTGCGGTTAAATAACCCCAGAGTTAAAAACCAGCACATTTCTGGCCTTTTTTTGTGTTTGCACCATTCCAAGACACAAAGTTTATGCTGACGCAGAGTTTGCTGGAAAGATGTAGGAAAGAAATGAACATTGGAGAAACCCCCGGCTCATCAGCATGAGATTCATTCAAAGAAAATCAGCTGCTACGAAGCAGGTAGAAAATAAACATTAAACTCATTGGCCTTTCTATCTTCATTCACATCCTCTCTCCAGGTTGACTTTTCACTCCGTTGCTCGAGGTTTTGTTATTTATCCTTTCAATGTATTTTTGTTACCGAAGAAAAGTGGCCAAAGCCCATGAAGAAGGATTATTACGTATTTAAATAGAGGTTTATCCTTTAAAAAGGCAATCAACAGGCCGTTGTGCTGTGTTATTTACTACAGATAACCGGCTTGGCTGTTGGGATTCTGAGCATTCACACGCGTCGCTCCACAACAGGCAGGACCAAGCTGCAATTTGGGGTCAGATCTTCCATTTCTGGCCCTTTTTAAGGCCTCAAAAGCTTTCCTGGCTGTATTCTAGGGAAGAATTTGGTTCCGGGGCTCTGTGCTTCTCGGGTCTGTCCTGTTGGGGGGCGCAGGTATCACGGGCTGATGCTTTGAAGACAGTTTGGGGTTGTTTTATCCAGCTACTCACCTAACGGTTTTCGCAAAGCTGATTTTCATGAGAGCTTCAGCTCCGGGTTCTACCAACCCAACCTGGAGGGCAGATACACAGCCAGCGTGTACAACAGCGGCTGCAGAGCGAGCGGGAACCCGGCACGAGAAGAGATGCCTAATTTCTTCTAAAAGAACGTTTACAGCGTGTTTAGAGACTCGTGGAGCCGGGCTTTGCAGTGGAAACACAGACGGGACCGTCAGAGCAGAGAGCGAAGCAGCAGATGCTGCTGGAACAAAGTGACAAACCTCCCAAAAATATGTGTCTGAAGGACCTGCCAGAGCAATAAAGCAGCTGTAGCTGAAGCGGCTCAAGCCGCAGAGAAGGCCCGTTGCGCGACGTGCTGCTGCGAGCACCCAAAGCTGCTCACATCAGAGGCTGGAGGGGCTGCTCCTCCGTTCCCTCCTCAAGTTTGGCAAAGTCCAACGTCTCAGGAACGCGAAGGGCGGCGCTTGGCCGAACATCCAACATCGGCGGGGACGGGGACAGAGGGGAGAGAGGAACATCGCCAGGCTCCAGACAGTGGAAGTGCAGGAGGGAAAGGAGGAGGAAGGAAAGGGGGAGGAAGAAAGGGAGGAGGAAGGAAAGGAGGAGGAAGGAAAAAGGAGGAGGAGGAAAAAAAACAAGGGGGAAGGAAGGAGAAGAAGGAAGGAGGAGAAGGAAGGAGGAGAAGGAAGGAGGAGAAGGAAGGAGGAGAAGGACGGAGGAGAAGGAAGGAGGAGAAGGAAGGAGGAGGAAAGAGAAGGAAGGAGAAGGAAGGAGAAGGAAGGAGAAGGAAGGAGAAGGAAGGAGGGAAGGAAGGAGGGAAGGAAGGAAGGAGAAGGAAGGAGGAGGAAAGAGAAGGAAGGAGAAGGAAGGAGAAGGAAGGAGAAGGAAGGAGAAGGAAGGAGAAGGAAGGAGAAGGAAGGAGAAGGAAGGAGAAGGAAGGAAGGAGGGAAGGAAGGGGAAGGAAGGAGGGAAGGAAGGAGGGAAGGAAGGGGAAGGAAAGGGAAGGAAGGAAGGGGAAGGAAGGGGAAGGAAGGGAAAGGAAGGGAAAGGAAAGGAAAGGAAGGGAAAGGAAGGGAAAGGAAGGGAAGCGAAGGAAGGGAAGAGAAGGAAGGGAAGAGAAGGAAGGGAAGAGAAGGAAGGGAAGAGAAGGAAGGGAAGAGAAGGAAGGGAAGAGAAGGAAGGGAAGGAAGGAAAAGGAGGAGAAAGGAAAGAAGGAAAAGGAGAAGGAAGGAAGGAAAAGAAGGAGGATGGAAGGAAAAGGAGGAAAAAAGGGTGAAGGAGGAAAAAAAAGGAGGAAGGAGGAAAGAAAAAGAGGAAGAAGGAAAAAAGGAGGAGGAAAAAAAGAGTGGGAGGAAAAAAAGAGCGGACCCACCAGACACGCCACTCGTGGCTGCAATTCCTTACCAGCTGCCCCTGTAACAGCACCTCTTCCCCACGCCAGCGCCTTCCTACAATGCTTCTGTTGGGGGAACTTACATATTTTCCCTAAATTGGGAAATAAGCACTCGCTAAGGGCAGAGAATCTGGTGCTCCTGGCACCCCGTGTCCATCTCCAGCAGCGCCACCCGCGCCCAAACCTCCAGCATTTCAGCATCCAGTTGGCTCTGGGAACACGATTCCTGTTTCCTGAGGCCGCAGATGGAGGCGTTTGCTCCGGGAACCCGTCACGTGCTTATTTCCAGACAATAATGATAATAATAATAATTGCGTTCCCAGGCTTTCGATACTCCAAATTCGACTAACTTGGTTTGGGTGGGCTGGCATTGAAGCAGCCGGTGCCACATCTTGCGGAGCATCCTGAACCCCCCGCTCCAAATCAAATATCCCCTTCACTCCTCCTCATCACTTTAATGAAATTGTAACGACCCCAAAGGCTGTTAGGGCTGCGTGTGAAGACAAATGTCTCATAATGAATCTGCCACAACACCAGGACTATTATCTCGCTGTGTTTTGTGCGACCGAGAAGATGCTGTTGGGCCCAAGACTTGGGCAATCACCTTTTTTAGGGTTTATTTTCATAAATCACTGCAAGTTTCAAGAAGCAGGAGCGTTGATCACCCACAAACCCGCTGTGAGCCCCAGCAGACTCGCTCCTAATTGGAAAATCATTTATGTCCAGAGAAGGAAAAGCAAAGGCTTTGTCTTGGCTAATTGCTCCACGGGCTCTTCTAACAATAATTAATGATAATAACCAATATTTGCAAATAAATCCAACAAGAAGCTTTAGAAATCCACAGGTGAATAAAATAACTGGGGAACCATTGGGGGATTTATGGAAAAATGGATGATATGGGTTATTCCCAGCGTGGAGTATCTTTAAAAAATCATCTCTTGGGTTGGTGGCAACTTTTATCTGGAGACTTTAGAATCATGTAAAGCATTAAATTCCATCTTAACGACAAATATTCATTTGATAAGCGCCAATGGCACTTTAATTGCTGATCCTGATAAGGCCAAAGACTAAAAAATCAACATCAAAATCAGCCGGTACTAAGGGCTCCAAAAGTACAAGGAGTAAAGCCCAGACCACTAGAAGCAGAAATTGCCTTTTGACGGCTAAGAACGTATGTTTTTTTCTAAAAATAAAAGAAAAATCAGATTAAGACACTATGAAAAGATCGATAAGAAGATGGTCAGGCCATAGCCAGCCTGACCAAGAGGGGAAAATGTAATTTTGGGGTATCAGGAGGTGATGTCTGGGACTCAGGACACTACAATGAGATTAGGGCTGCGCTAACACCTCAGCAACACTATTGTCTTGGACATGAAGAATATGTATGGAAGAAGTAGGGGAAAATAGAGGAAAATCAGCATGAAGTCGTTTATTAAGGTGGTTTCCATCCAGCCACTTCAACCCTGTTCTCATATACACATTTTGAGTCCACCCCTGTGCTTTGCACACAATTCCTGATCGTTTTCCAAGGGGGTTTTAACCATGTAATTCCTACGGTTTCTATCCATAGACTGTGCTGGTTCAACCCCGAGCAGAGACACTTGGGGGTGACCTTGGCTCCTCCTGTCTCCTAACTGAGGATAATTCTCCTTCGAGAAGCCGCTTCTCGCTGAGGAATCTTGTCCATCCGCTGTGAAGGGAACAGTGTTAAATTTAGGCATTCCTTGGCGTTTCAAACGGAGCAATAACACCCAAATGTGTTCCTGCACTTCGCTCCCTTCCACCGCTCCGTATTCATGAGAAATGGGCTCCAGGGATCTAAATGGATCTTATTCCCTGGGGTGAGGCAGCTGGTTGAGGCGGTTCCTGAGCTGGGAGTGGATACAACCCAGATCTTTGGGTCGGACACCTTGACCCTGTTCTCCCAGTTCCTTGGGAAGTCAGGTCCCCAAAGGCTCCGAAGCTCTGGATCTCCCATCCCAACTCCCACTACCCCCCAACAAAAATTTAAGGCACCTACTCCACCTTAAATCAGCTCAAAGTTACTTTAAGACCCAAATATTAGACATGCTGTGTCTATATTCAAGTAGCCACCCGTGTATCCAAAATCACAGACAACGTGACTGCTGAATACGAGCACGGTCCCGGCTGAGAAATGACGATGCAAACCTTAGCGGCATTAAAATAAAAGCTCAAATATGCAGCCGCTATTCCGTCTGACCTGGTGGGACGTGCACGAGTCTCTTCGGGCGCTCCTTCCACCTGCTGTAGATATTTGATAACCTAGATACACCTTACACGGAGAAAATGACCTAAAGCAACCAGATCAGTGAAAGCCTCAGAACAAACACGGGATCAAAATCTTTCCAGCGATTGACTCAAGTTCCACCCTGATGTATTGTGATGTGCTCCAAAGCTGCTTTTAAAGTGGTTTTCTGCTCTTGTTCTATTTTATTTGTTTCTGAAATATGTCCTATCACATTTCTTTTCCTCTGGTCAAAACCTCCTCAGAAAGTGAGTAAAGACAGCGAAGTTTGACACTTCCAGGACTTCATGCGCATTAAAAAGCCACCTCAGAACCCAGACACGGCCGAACTTGTCCAGGAAGAAGAGGCCAAAGGACACCGTGTGATAAGGAATACCCGCTATTTCAAAACTGACATTTGCCCGGGATATTTTCCCAATTCCTTCTGGCACAACTCGAATGGATTTGTCCAGGACCCGCCGTCCTCATTTCATTGATGAGAGTCGCTTTCCTAATTCGCTGACACTTAGGGAGACGCGAGCGGGGAAACCATAAAGATCAGCATCAATTACTTCAGGGATACCGTAAATCAAGACAGTGGATGAAGTTGTGAGGCTGCGCCATCCAATCCAGCCGCTCCGTGGCACCAAAGGGAAAGATTCCTCTCCCTCCTCCTCTTCTCTTGACCATGTGGCAACTGTTCTGCATCCGACAGATCCTTTTCCGAACCCATTCAACTTGTCCAACATTTTTTGCGAGGCTTCCTAGTGCAACGAAGGAGCAAGGAGGGTGTGGAAGCACCAAAGGACGAGGGAGATCTCCTTTGGGCAGCACTAACTCATTGAGATGACCCAACGGTCTTGCCCAACTTGAAGACAAAGAGGGAAGAAGGTTCTTACCAACACAAACCAATGGTTTTTAGACCCAGATTTCCACCCGAGGTCACCATTCCCACCAGAGACTCGGCCAGCGCTTCAACAGCACGTTAAGTTCTTATAAAATATTGGTGATGTCAATTTAAAGCGCTGGGGTAAGTTAGAGTGGCCAAGACACATCCACTCGTTCACGACACCCTCAGCAAGGGCAAGGAATGGACAGTTAGAGGCTGAAACGCATCGAAACGCTTCGCAAAGGTCAAAAGGATGTTTATCTCCTGCCATGCCTGAAAAAATCAAAAATAAGGAATACATAGAAACAAACTTATTCCCAAGCTGAGGAAGTCCAGACAAACCATGGAAAGAGCAGAACTGATCTGATCTCAAAGACAAGCTCATGATACAATCCATACCCTTTCATCTCCTGGATGAAGGATGAATTTAAAGGGTTTTTTTTCATTTTAAACTAAATTCCACTCGCCGCAGGCCTGTGGTCGAGTGTGTGAATGCAGAGCCAGGCTCCCTCCCTCTCGCTCAACAACGAGCCCAAAGCGTCCCTTTAATCAACCGCTCCCTCGGACAAACGACAACGAGCGGGAAACAAAGAACAAATAAACAAGAGGGAAAAAAGCAGCTCAGAATCCCGACAGTATAAAAAGCCCATTGTCTGGGCTCCGTTTCGGCAGGAAGTTCAGCAGGTCCACACACACCTACTCACTTTTGCCACATGGAGATGAGTATTCAAAACTCACATCCAAAAAGCACAGCATTAACGTCTGAACTCCAGCCCTTCCCTCGTCCACGTTCCTAAAACTACACTTTTGTTGGACTTTTCATGTGATTGAGCAGAGAAGCAGCTTTTCCCGTGTCCTATAACCCGCTCAATTCTCTCTAAAGTCAGACGAGACGACAGAAAATGTAACGTGGAAGCTGCATCATGACGAACGCTCACTGCAAATGCTCCACGTGCTCAGGCGGCCCAGTGACTCACTTGTGGTCATTTTGCTGCAGCTGCTGCAGAGAAACCAGAAAACGTTTCAGCTTGTTTATATTCAAAATAAAAAGTCAAGGAAAATTCCAAAGGAAAGCGCAGAAGGTTCTCGGCATTGAGTTGCCCAGGAGCATCTTTCCTGCGGTGAGAAGATAACCATTCTAACCCCAAAGCCTGCGGACAGTGTCTGGGCACCATCCTCTCTAATCAAAGGGCATGAAACCCTTTAATCCTCCCAGCAAAGCTGCGTACGGCACCGTGTATTCCACAGGCCAGGCGCCGTCTCCAAGGAACCGAGGCCGCTTGAAGAGAGCCCCACAAAAATTACATTTATAGGCAATAAATTTCAGAACTTCAGAGCTGGAGATGGATGCCAGGCGCTTTTATGGATGTCTGAGTCATCACCAATTTAAAGAAAGAAAAGAAAACTGCTTTAGAACTAATTAAATCCTTTTTCATGGGGGTTGTTCCTTTCTAAAAGCTCAAAGATATTGCGGAACACGGTGCGGGTGGGAGAAAACTCCCTCCATGCCCAAATCTTTCCTAACCCCTTGGGATACATTCAGCCTTCCCTTGAACTCTCCGGATGGTCAGAAATGAAGCTTGTGTGGGGTCTGTAGGGTCAGTGGAAGAACATGGGAGGGAGAACCCTTGGGTTGGTGTCCAGAAGCCGGACGCGATCCGGAGCAGGGAATAATTCAGCAGAGACACGAGCGTTTCAGGAGACGGAGCTGGAACGGCACGAGGAGCCGCGGCAGGACACCGGCTGAGAAGTTCTCCTCGAGCATCCAGTGGCTTTTGGTCCCATCCGTCTTGTGAGCACAAACAGTGCCATACAAACCCAGCACGTGATAAACATTCAGACCTGCTTCTGAGAGATAACTGGGATTGTCTCACTTGCTAAATAAGAGGAAGGTATGGAGAGCTAAAGCAATTCAGCCAAGGCCGTCTTAAAACCACAAAATAGCTAAGTTGGGTGAGTCACACGAAGATTTTCTCTTCCCTAATCCCCCACTTCTGAAAGCCTTTTCCTACCCCAGAAATGAGTGAAGGTTTCCCTCCCGAAACGTGTTCTTTTTGTCTCTGCCGCTTGGGTGAGACCCTCTGCTCGCACATCGAGTTTTACACCACGGCGAAGGACTAAGCGCAGCAAAACCCGCCTGGTGCAGCGTCTCACGAGGTGATCCAGCTCCGCGGAAACAAAAGGCTCTCGGAGCCGCGTTCAAGGCTCGAGAATCAGCAGAAAAATAGTGACAAGTGGGGGTTTCTTTGTGAAAGCCAGTAGGAACGGACACTCCAACCCTTCCATGCCTGCTGGTGATGAAGAATGAACCATCCCAAGCGGATCCCTTCACAAACATCCACTTGCTTCTCTTTTGTTCCTCTTTTCCCGCGGGCAGAAAGCAGTTTGGACCATTGGGAGGTACCTGGAGGTCTCTAAACTCGCATATAGGGCAAAAACTCGCATTAGGGCAAGAGAGAGGACCCGGGTAATTATAGACCGGTCAGCCTCACCTCTGTCCCTGGGAAAGTAATGGAACAGCTTGTCCTTGGTGCCATCTCAAGGCATATCAAGGATAAGAGGGTTATTAGGGGCAGTCAGCACGGCTTTACCAAGGGTAAGTCATGCTTGACCAACCTCATAGCCTTTATGAGAATGTGACAAGGTGGATGGATGATGGCAGAGCGGTGGATGTGGTCACCTTGACTTCGGTAAAGCCTTTGACACAGTCTCCCACAGCATCCTCACAGCTAAACTGAGGAGGTGTGGGCTGGACAATAGAGTAGTGAGGTGGGTTGCAAACTGGCTTAAGGAGAGAAGCCAGAGAGTGGTAGTCAATGGTGCGGAGTCCAGTTGGAGGCCAGTACATAGTGCAGTGCTGGGGCCAGTATTATTCAATATATTCATTAACGATTTGAACGAGGGAATAGAGTGACTGTCAGCAAGTTTGCTGATAATACCAAGCTGGGAGGAGTGGTGACACTGGAAGCTGTGCTGCCATCAGAGACCTGGACAGGCTGGAGAGTTGGGCAGGGAATAACCTAATGAAATTTAACAAAGGAAAGTGTAGAGTCCTGCATCTGGGCAGGAACAGCCCCAGGTTCCAGTATAGGTTGGGAAATTACATATTAGAGAGCGGCGTAGGGGAAAGGGACCTGGGGGTCCTGGTGGACAACAGGATGACCATGAGCCAGCACTGGGCCCTTGTGGCCACGAAGCCAATGGGACCTGGGGTGGGTTAGAAGGGGGTGGTCAGTAGGTCAGAGAGGTTCTCCTGTCCCTCTACTCCGCCCTGGTGAGACCACATCTGGAATATTGTGTCCAGTTGTGGCCCCTCAGTTCCAGCAGGACAGGGAACTGCTGCAGAGAGTCCAGCGCAGGGCAACAAAGATGCTGAAGGGAGTGGAGCATCTCCCGTGTGAGGAAAGGCTGAGGGAGCTGGGGCTCTTTAGTTTGGAGAAGAGGAGACTAAGGGGGAACCTTATTAATGTTTACAAATATATAAAGGGTGAGTGCCATGAGGATGGAGCCAGGCTCTTCTCGGTGACAACCAACGATAGGACAAGGGTAATGGGATCAAGCTGGAACACAAGAGGTTCCACTTAAATTTGAGAAAAAGCTTCTTCTCAGTGAGGGTGACAGACACTGGAATAGGCTGCCCAGGGGGGTTGTGGAGTCTCCTTCTCTGGAGACATTCAAAACCCACCTGGACATGTTCCTGTGCGACCTCACCTGGGTGTTCCTGCTCCAGCAGGGGGATTGGACTGGATGATCTTTTGAGGTCCCTTCCAATCCCAAACATACTGTGATACTGTGATATAAATCCTCATCTGCAGCCCCGCAGCAAAGAGCTGGTTTGTTCGGTAACCACAGAAACAGTTTGACAAACCAGCTGAGCAGAGACACAACCTGCCCAGACCGAAGCTTCGGGTTTTGTTTCCATTTCGAAAAGCCCCACTTGGCACCCACTCAATCTGCTCCGCTCTTTGTTAACGCTGCGCTGAAGGACGCGCTGACCTCTGAAGATGCTTCTTTGCATTCCACACACACCTGCTCCAAGGGAAAATGCTTCTTGTGTTCAAAATGCTTCTTGTGTTCAAAATGCTTCTTGTGTTCAAAATGCTTCTTGTGTTCCTGTGCTCAGCTCCCTTCCAAAGGTTTCTTGCACCACTGCAGATCTCCGGCTGCTCCACGTTCAACCTCACACTATTTTACAGCGGAATTTCTTTACCGGGTGTCCCGAAACTGAAGCTGGAAGGTGCAGATGGCAGCACATCCCACCAGGAATGTCATCGATAAGAAGCTACTCTAAGCCACAGCTTCCCGGGCAACCCAGTGCTTTTGATATCCATGACATAAAAAAATCCATGAAAACATAAATCTACAGCCCATCACTCCTTCCTTTATCACTTCTCAGTTCAAAATTGTTCTCTGAAGACTCCCCAGGGGTCTATTCCAACCTCCCTCCTCCTCCTCACCAACTTTATTGTTTTATCCTTTCACTAAACCCAGCAGCTCCTGCTCAAACAGCCTTCGCGACACAGATGGAGTTTCTGGACTTCTCCTCCACCTCTCAAGAGAATTCCACGCAAGATTTCAAACCCGTTTCCATTATTTCCCCCCTCCTTTTCTTTCTCCTCCTGCTGCATCAACCTGGTATTCAGGTTAAACATCACGGGCTACAGTCTGTCCGAAAGGTATTTACAACATAAAGTGTGCGGAAAGCAACTCCCAGTGCTGACGGCTGCGTTAGCGTGTCCTTATAGTTTCTTTATGCCCATCAGGATTAGAGTTGCCGAGAGAAGAACAGGAGCCTGCAGGTGATGGGGCCGTGTCCTCGCATCCACAGCCAGGCCAGAGCGTCATTTTCAGATGCGACTTGCAATGATTCCTTTGAGGATCACCTGTTTTGGGCAGAAGAGCAAACTAGCTGTTCCACACATGGAAGAACATTTAAAAATGAATCAAGGAATCACCTGCGAGAAATATTAGTCAGCGGAGAAAAAGCTGAATGAGCGAGTGAACAAGAGAAACCTCGGGGTGGTTTTTCACTTAGAAATATAGGAAAAAAGCTTTGGGTTTTGAACACCACAATGGCTCAATACCCCAAGGTTCTCAGAAAATCCATACAGCAGGTTTTCAGCCCAGCTTTGGCACTAGAGTTCACAGCCCCTCGTGCTGCTCCTCTGCCTCCCAGCGGCACAAACGCCGGAGCAGCCGCTGCCAAACTCACCGAAACACCAGCACTGACGCACACTCTGAATTCCGCATTCTCACAAGAGCCAGGAGTTGGTACAATGAGCCTGAATTCTAGGCACCGATTCTCTGCATTACCGAACGGAGCCATTCAGCGAGACGAGCGCCGTGAACCCACATTTGCACGATCACGGTTACTCAGAAAAACTCGAGCGGTTTGGTGCACGCTGGACCCGAATGCTGAAATATTGCAGGGAAAAAGGAATCTGGAGGAGTTGATGGATCGGTGAGGCCGAGGCCTCACAAAAGACACCCTCGAAAAACCAGCGTGGTCGCCCCGAATGCTCCACATAATGCCGGGAGCGCGGCCCAAGGAAGCCTATTTTAATTCTAATGGTTGCCACGGTGACTTTAATTCCATCGTGCTCCAAGTAGTCTCACAACTTCCAACTCCACGCCGCTAATCAGGAATCTTGCATAACATTAGCGCTGAATAAGCCAATTTAAACCAACTTAAAAGCCTGGATTATTGTAGAGGATGTTGATGCAAAAAGGTTTTTAAGAACCCAAACAAACCCCCTGTTTTGCTCAGGGAAGTGCTGCTTCTGTGGTTTCTTTCCAGCAAGCGCTCATCACTCTTTAATGTGGAAGTTCTGGATGAGCCCAAGCCAGAGCAGAACCACAATTAAATACTATTTTGTTCATGGTCCCCCTCAATTTTCTTCTAAAGGAAAAATAAAGTACAATGAGATCGTATCAAGGCAGAAAAGAATTACCCCTAGTTATTGGGAGAATAAACGACACGACAATCCTGGAGTATCAAGCCTGGAAAGTTCGGCACGAGAGCCCAGGAGCTGCAGGAGGAGCTGCAGGAGACTGTAAAACGTTTCTTCTTCGACCACTGTCCGAAATGGTTTGGAAAAGACTCCTGCAATTTAAGCACAGCTGTAATAAGCAAAGCCGACCTTAGTCCGGACTAAGAAACTGCCTGAAGTCTGTTCTAATCTTCCTTTTGGGCTTCAGGTGAATTTTGGAAGACTGAGGCTTCCCACAGCCACCCACCCACTGCTCGCTTAAGGAGAGTAAAGACCCATGTAATTATTTCTCCCTATTAAAATAGGAACTATTTTCTTCTTCATTTAATTTTTCCCTCCTTCCTAACCTCCGGGATTTCTCCTCAACTAACGTCCATATGGGCGCTTTCCAAGGCACAACAGGATGAAGCTCCGTTTCTCTCCCTGGTCGTGTGCAGAAGAGGTGACGTTTCTCTCACCCAACCTTAAACGTCCAAAATCCAGGATTTTTCCCAAAAGAAAAGCGAGGAGCAGTAAAATGTGACCTTTGGCGATGGCCCTGCAGCCAGTTTTCTGCGAAGCCACGGACCTGCAGCAGCTTCAAAAGGAGAAGCAGAAGGAGAATTTTGTCCAGTTTGTGATATTTCACTAGTGATAAAGCAGATGCAGAAGCTTGTGAGAGTCGGTCCGAAGATGGAGCAGTATTTGCCTGAACATCGCCATCAAGAACTTAGAGAACTGAAGCCCTGACCAAAAGAACAGATGGACAATGACCTGGAGAGAGGCCCAAGCAGAAGCGTTGTGTTGCACTGTTTCTCCGATAGCGGGTGGCTCGTGCTGTGGACTTTGCCTGCTTCTCCAGCCAAACCAGCCTCTGGAAAGCTGTTGTTATGAGGGTCTCTTCGACCCAGGGACAAGAGCTGCCGTCCAGAAGAATGTGTTCTCACCTGCAGCCTCAGTCACACGTGTCCCTCACCTGCTCCCCCAAACAACGGCCAACGAAAAGGAGCATGTCCAGAGCTCGCCAAGGGGCCTGAGCTCACCCAATGGACCAGAGAAAGACCCTGAATGCTGCACACGTAAGCGTTGGCAAAAGAAAGCGTGAATCCTTTGAGCCTGCGCAGTTAAGCCTGGGTTGCAAAGTGACGGCGGAGACTGGGCTGAAACAATGGGAGCAGGGGGGTGAAGAAGCATACAAGGTGACTCCAGAATGGACACCGGTGAAGATCTTCCCGCCACAGGATCCCGAACCACGACGGAGGAGCGGCCGGACTGCACGGGACCGGAGACCAGAGGGAGCTTCTGGAACTGGATGGTGAGGAACGCAACCTCATTTCTCACCTTTTCCTTTACTTTCCCTGTTTCTTTCCCCTCTCTTTTCTTACTCTGTCTCTATCGTGTGCCGCTTTACGGGCAAATCAATAAAGTAACACTGCTTGATTGAATTATAACCCCTTGGCATTTTGGTCACCTTAATTTTGCACTCAGAGATCCAGGTAAAAGAACCATCACGAGTCCATCGCCGAACGGACCGTGACACCATCTGAGAGAAACCCTGGGACAGACTGGGGAGAAACGCATGGATTTGGGGACTGTTACGCAACGAGATCTTCCAAGGACTCATCAATAAAATGCTCCTTGTTCCCTGGAACATCTACAACATATTTTACTTTGGGTAAGAATGTTTGATTTTTCTTCAAAATTCAACCCAAGGTTCGTTTAGCTAAAATGCTTGAAATCTGAATTTGTGTGTAATTAAGCTCAAACTAATCAACTCGCCTCCTGCGTGTGAAGGAACAGGCCGACCACGTCCAACACCACCTAATTGTGTTTTCTAGGTAAAAGAACCATCACGACTCCATCGCCAAATGGATTGTGACTTGACACCCACATTTGTTTAGTGTACCTTCCAATGTAGACATCCCTAAATTCATTGATACAAAGCGGATTGCGTGATAAATTACTTATCTTTTCCTTCCTTCTTACTTTGTGTCTCCCTTTGAGGATTGCAGCTTGCATTCGTGGCCCTCAGCTCCTGAAAAAACAGCAGGATGATGAACAAAACCCAAGGACAGGCTGGTATTCAGTGCTGCTTTTGCTATTTATTTTGCTGCTTGGTTATTCTCCACTCCAGAGTTTTTAACCCCGCCAGTTAAACTTCACGCTTACATTAGGAAATAACGATGATGGCAAGAAAGCTCAGGTGGTAAAAAAATACCCATTTGACTCTTCTATTTAAGCTTGAAATGAGATTTTCCACATATGACTGCAGGTATTTCAGTTTAAAAGAGTCTAAAATACCTTCTGAGCTGCAGCTCTCCTGTCATCACTCTAAGTGGCAGCAGCTTAGATCTCAACATCCATCAGAGCACGAGGAGCAGATCCCAGCGGTGCTAATAGAGCAGAAGCAGAGGGGAAAAGCCAATATTGGCACAGGGCTCCGGCATGTTGCTTGTGCTTTGTCACTCCATAGAGAGGAATCTCTCATTCCTGGCCGTGTACAAAATCACTTCTGGCTCTAACAGGTAAGATACGATGACTTTTAATGTTTGATCTGGATGGAGAAAAAGGAAACCTGTGCAGAAGGATGCAAGATGAACAAGTCACTGGTTTATGACAAGAAATTCCTGCTTGTTTGGCCTTCACAGCAGCCCTGAGCCCTGAAGACCATGGGCACTGAAGGAAATAGCTTAATAAACACTGATGGGGAAGCAGGGAAAGAGACGGTACAAGCTGAAATCTCAGTCCTTCTGACACAAACACCCCAGGGCCACAGGTTCTGCTACAAAATCTCTGTCCAGACCCGGATACCAACCGCATTGGCCACCTGCTCCTTTCCAAGCCGAGACTTCCAGGCTCCATACTCCATCTCCTTCAGTTTTACACTCCTGCATCACAAACAGGTGAAAATGAGTCCTGAGTGCACCAGCAGAGCAAACTGCAGGATAACGCGGCTTCCAGGCGCCCCCAGGGATCAGTACTGGGGCCAGTTCTGTTTAGTGTCTTTATCAATGATCTGGATGAGGGGATCGAGTGCACCCTCAGAGAGGTTGCAGACAGCACCAAGCTGGGTGGGAGTGTTGATCTGCTGAGGGCAGGAGGCTCCACAGAGGGATCTGGATCAACAGGCTGAGGCCAATTGTCTGAGGGTCACCAAGGTCAAGTGCCGGGTCCTGCACTTGGGTCACAACAACCCCATGGACGCTGCAGCTGGGGAAGAGCGGCTGGAAAAGGAGCTGGGGGTGTTGGCGCCAGCGGCTGAACATGAGCCAGCGTGTGCCCAGGTGGCCAAGAGGCCACCAGCATCCTGGCTGGGACCAGTACTGGTGTGGCCAGCAGGCCCAGGGCAGTGACCGTCCCTGTGCTGGGACCTGGGGAGGCCAAACCGCCAATCCTGGGGCAGTTCTGGGCCCCTCACGCCAAGAAAGGGCTTGAGGTGCTGGAGCGAGTGGAGAGAAGGGAACGGAGCTGGTGAGGGGCTGGAGCACAATGTGATGGAGCGGCTGAGGGACCTGGGGGTTCAGCTGGAGAACAGGAGCTGAGGGGAGACCTTCTGATCTCTGAACTGCCTGAAAGGAGCTTGGAGCCAGGGGAGTCGGGCTCTGCTCCCCAGGAACAAGCGCCACGAGCAGAGGAAACGGCCTCAAGTTGCGCCAGGGGAGGTTGAGGTTGGATGTGGGAACAATTTCTTCCCCAAAGGGCTGTGGGGCATTGGAACAGGCTGCCCAGGGCAGTGCTGGAGTCACCAGCCCTGGAGGGCTGGACAGACGGACATGAGGTTCTCAGGGCAGGGACAGGGCTGGGTTAATGGTTGGACTCGATCTTGGGGGCCTCTTCCAACAAAAATCATTCTATTCCCGTTCCCCCTATGATAAGGGGTTTGAGCATACGAACACCCTGCCATTGTCACCCTTCTGTTGGCCTCCACACAAGACCACAAAGAAGGACAAACGGCAGGTTTGCAGATGTTCACACCAACCTCCTTCAAAGCTCAAAGTCAATACGGAACATGCTGTTCCAAACAAGCCATTTCTAGACTAACAAATGTCTGGGGGGGGTCGGTACCAAGGATGAGACCGAGACACTGACTCCTCAAGGAGAAGAGATCAGGAGGCTGGCAAGGTCTAGTTGTTCCTGCCCTGATGGGCTCTCCCAGACTCTCTTTCCTTTTGAAGGACACGTGAAGCGCGGACACAGAGCGCGAGAGGAGCCAGAGCACACTCAGGCAACACTGTCGCAGTATCTACCACAAAAGATCCATTTCCACTAACGTTACTGAAAGGAGCTGGGACGTTGCATCCAACCACCAAGGTCAAACGAAAGTACTAAATCCATCCTTCTTGAAGACGAGTCATTGTCCTCCTGCCTCTTCCAAAATGCTAAAGACCAACATAGGTTCACCCTAAAGCTCCAAGTATTAATCCCTACTTTTCCTCACAAAAAAAGAAAAATCTTAAAATCACACATTAAATTACTGTGACACATTAATAAAAAAGACAAACCCACAATGAATACTTGCTCTCTGCTCTTGGCGTCTTCGCTCCCCTTCTGAATTAAAGAATTAAGCATCTTCTAATGTGCACAGAAATAACAAAACACAGGATTTGACACCAACCACGATAATGTCTTGAGATTCGCTCCATTTTCAGGCCAGCGCGATTCGAAAGATAATCCGTTCCTAACAGGTTTGCAGGCTGAGCATGGGCTGGAGTCCAGGCTTAAGTTGGCAAAGAGAAACACTGCCTGACCAACAGAAAAACTCGCCCCTAAACCCAGAGCCTAGCAAAGCTTCCCTCTTGGACCAACCTGTTGCAGGGGTTTTTAGTTTATTTTAATATTTGTTTGTTTTGTTTGGGTTTTTTTTGGTCATTGTTGAGTTTCAGTTTGTCGTTTGGTTTGGTTTTATATTGATTTCCCTGCTCCGGTTTAGCGTGACCTGCATGACGACTGCACGGCTTGACTCTCAAACCCAGTCTAGCAGAAGATCAGTTCCCCAAACGGTTCCAGCAAATGTCACTAAGGCCTGTGAACTTGTCACCTCCTCGGCATCCACACCACACGACAAACCAAGCGCCCATGCGGGGCACAAAACGAAGCGCCAGTTCACCAGGTATCTGCTTGCGGCTCCTGCGGCTGCTTGCCTGAACCTGCCGGGTGGCTCGTCACCATTCATAATTAGACAAAAATAATACACACACTGAGGATCTCTGCAATATTGCTCCTTGGGCCCTGGTCTTAACCTCGGTTCAACGCCTCCACAACCCATCGCTGCCTCCGGAGCAGCCAAAGGGAAGCTGGACAAACCAAGGCAGCACAGAAACGTTGTCATTTCCATCACATGTTCCGTCGCGGGAAGCCAAGTGTCAGTGGTGGCCTCAACGTACTCCTACAAGCACAAAAAAGTAACAAGATCTCATGCACCTGAACCAAATTTCAAGAGAAACTACTTTTACATTACTCCAATATAAAATCCATATTATTGGCTCTTCAAATCTGACAAACTACCAGCAGACAGCAAAGCTTGAACTGGGATTCAGTGACACAAAAGTAGAACAATTACAGTTTAGTGTTACAGAAAAGCACTTTGATTAATACCGAACCGGTGCATGTGAAATCCTGGGAATTGCAGCAGCGATCTCTCAGCACAGAATGCAGACAGTTGGCTTTCAAAACAATCCACATCAAACACAAGCCAGCGCATTCTGCAAACAATAAAACCCAACTGAGCCGATACTGAAAAGGATCCAAGCACATTTCCCCACCTCCAGAAACACCAAAGTCACGGAGAGAACAGCAAATCGGAGCCAGCAAGTTTTTTGAAGGAAAGTTTCCTGGGAACAGATACCAGCATGAACCACAGTGAGTTATTCGCCTAAATTGGGCCCTGAGTCATGTTGATGGGAACCGTCCATCCCTGGTTTTCCTCGCGTAACTTTGGGATGAGACGGCGATCGCTTCACCAAGTAAAGTTTCCTAATTGTCAGACGAAGGCGTGTTGGTGCTGCTCCTGCTTTTCAATACGTGCTCTGGGGATCAAATCTGCAATAAGAGCGGTTCAGCAGTTCTGGGGAGCGAGCTCATTTTTCAGCTGACTTTCCTCTTTCTGACGCTCATGAAAAATGCAACCGGCTCCTATTTAAAGCTCTGTCACGAACTAAAAGAAAAAATACCTGGAGTTCCAACAATGCTACCTCTGCAATTTAAAGTAAGGTCGGCACGCAGCAGCGTTCAAACATTTCTCATCGTAAAATGCTAAAAATACATATCTATTAAGAATATTAGAATAGAATATTAGAATATCAAGGCTGGAAAGCTCGGCAAAAATAAAGTAAGAAGGTTGTTCACTCAACGTGAAGTCACACAGGCTGCAAATTAAGGCACCGACACACCACCACCTTCAGCAAAACCTTCCACCATCAGCGGACGGAACACGGTTTCAGGGTTTGACGTTGCTGATCACAGAATCACAGAACCCCAGGATGTCAGGGGTTGGAAGGGCCCTGGAAAGCTCATCCAGTGCAATCCCCCCATGGAGCAGGAATACCCAGATGAGGTTACACAGGAAGGTGTCCAGGCGGGTTGGAATGTCTGCACAGAAGGAGACTCCACAACCCCCCTGGGCAGCCTGGGCCAGGCTCTGCCACCCTCATCCCAAACAAGTTGCTTCTCAAATTCAAGTGGAACCTCCTGTGTTCCAGTTTGCACCCATTGCCCCTTGTCCTGTCCCTGGTTGTCACCAGCAGAGCCTGGCTCCATCCTCCTGACACTGCCCCTTTCCATATTGATCCCCAGCAATGAGTCCCCCCTCAGTGTCCTCTTGTCCAGCTCCAGAGCCCCAGCTCCCTCAGCCTTTCCTCACACGGGAGATGCTCCACTCCCTTCAGCATCTTGGTGGCTGCGCTGGACTCTCTGCAGCAGTTCCCTGTCCTGTTGGAACTGAGGGGCCACAAGATTCCAGGTGTGGTCTCCCCAGGGCAGAGCAGAGGGGCAGGAGAACCTCTCTGACCTACTGACCACCCCCTTCTAACCCACCCCAGGTACCACTGGCTTCCTGGCCACAAGGGCCCAGTGCTGGCTCATGGTCGCCCTGCTGTCCCCAGGACCCCCAGGTCCCTTTCCCCTACGCTGCTCTCTAATAGCTCATTCCCCAACTTATACTGGAACCTGGGGTTGTTCTTAACCAGATGCAAGACTCTACACTTAATGATGTTTTGCTTCCCATCAGGGAGCTGCGAAACACAGAGACAGGAGATTTCCAGAAGAACAAGGGGCTTTGGTTACGCAGTTAAATGCTGCTCGATGTAATTAAATCCTGTATTTTTCTTCGCCAGAGTCGCTCCGGGCAAGTTTGCGCAAGCAGGTGCAGACAGAGCGGAGCTCCAGGTGGATGGATGGCAGAAAAGGATAAAAAATAAAAAGGAATAAACCATTAAATGACTCATTTCTGACCAATTCGGCATGTGCGTCGGTTGGGGCATGTCCGAGGCAAAACGCCCTCAGTCAACGTCTCACATCTGGCCATGAAATATAAGATCATCATGTTGGTTTTTTTCCATGGCTCATGATCCAGAGCTTTGAGAAGCGCTGAGCACTCGCGGCTCCAGCCGCGGGCAGCGGGGGCTGCAACAACGGTCCTACCTAATAATGGCACGTCTGGGGAAAAAGCTTCAGATCTCCTCCACTTCGCAGCAGAAAACCCAAATATATTAACCATTTCTTTTAATTTCAGCGCATCAAATCCCCATCTACAAACCTGAGGCGACGCGGTGATGTCTTGCAGAAGGTGGCCAATACTTTCCAAAGCGTTCCAGCGCTACGACGAGTTTTTTTGAGGGTGCAGAAGAACGTTAAATTCTCAATTCTCACCTCTCCTTGCTCACTCCAGGGTGTCCCGATGTTATATTTGCAGAAAAGCCTTTGGCCTCGGACATGAACAGAACGCAAGTGCGACCGTGTCATTCGATTCTCAGGGAGGTCCCTGCAAATGTCAGTTCAGTGCTGGTCACCGAGGCCGCTGCAAAGTCACACGGGAGCCTCTGCTCTTTAGCAACCTGAGCCATCTCTGTGTATTTCTACTAATAATAAATATATCCTATATAAAAACAAAGAATAAAAATACTTCTATACATATTTATATAGCTATACATGTATTTTCCAATAATACTACAATAAATTAAAATAAGAGTTAAAGGTTCTCTCTACAGCACAAATCATATGAAAGCTCATACTTATGTAGGAGCATCGTAAATCAGGAGGCCAATTTCATCAGCTTCATGTACACTTTTGCAGAACAAGAAGTTATAACTTCTGATCAATCTCAATGTCCTTCCCTCCAGGGACTGTATTTCAGAATAAGCACAGATTAGATGAGCTGCACCTACAAACTATCTGGAGTTTCAAAGTTGTGTTAGGAAGCCAATAGTTCACCCACGGCTCTGCCTGCAGGAAAAGTTGCACAATTTGTGACGCAAAAAATGCCAAACCAACACAATTAGGTAATATTCACCTCCCCAAAATATAACTAGAAACAAGACAAACATTTTCTAAAGGTGTTCACACAAAACCAGTGGGTACAAGCACAACAGCATTTACTGCTTCAAGGCCTTAAGCGGAAAAATGGTGATTTGAGAAGTGTTCTTACAATAAAATCATCCTTTTTCCTTAAAATCTTTGACCTCGGATCTCCAAAGCTCCCTGAAGAACGACTGTTCCACGGTCCTCACTCTTATTTTCTCACTTACAGACATCTCCCACTTCAGAGGTGGATTAAGCTTAAAGCCCAGAAATTCTTCTGCTGAATCCAGCAAACACACTGAATTTCACTTTCCAGCCTGGCCTTTGTCTGGAGGTCCCACAGAGCTTCCGCACGGCGCAAACAGAATTCACTAAACCTCCTCTCCTTCTCACTTCACCGCAATATTTCACCTTAATTTTGAGAAGGCAGCTTCTAACTGAAGCTCTTGCAACTACAACTGTGAATTTTGCCCTTTCTGTTTGCAGGGCCTGTGTCCAGCAGCTGCTCCCAGAAAGACCCAGTTTGACTCCCCACCTTATGTTTGGATTTACAAAACTGACCAACATCAGTAGCCCCTTGAGAAGAAAGGAAGAGATGAACTTCATCATGGCTTCCCTAGGCTGAAATTGTGGCATTTCAGTGGGATATATTTTTGCTACAAATGCCCTTAACAGCAGACAAGAGCATGGAGGGGTTTACGCAAGAAATTTAAAGCTTATTTCATCCTTAATTCCTGCCAGTTTGGTGCTCACATGAAGCCCTAGAACGTCGCAGTTAAGTCGAGCAGCACTCTGTATTTTTATTTAGAGCCTGGACCTTATTTTTCAGGCTCTGTCTCTTCCATCCATCGTTCAGATTCAACAACTTGCCTACAGCTCATCTCTCTACAGGGGGATTTAACGGCACGTCAACCATCGCGCTTGGGGAGGAGTTTTCCTTCACGTGACTGGGGCTCTGTGCTTGGGTCTCTGGTTTGAATCTGCAAAAGTGAAGAAAATAAATATCAAAGAAGAAAATGAAGCGGGTATTTTTGTACCCTACCACTGTGGTAGCTCTATAGAACATCTGGATTCATTCCAATTCATTCCATTCTTTCAGTCTTTAGTATTCGTCAAATTTCATCACTGCTGCAGGTCGCTTGGTCAGATGGGGAAATCTGCCTGTTAATCTGAGCTACCTCACCCCTTTCTTTTTAGTTTTACCTTCCTTGTTCGAGGTAAATCATCACATTGTTTTACAACTCACTAGACAGAGTTCAAAAGAAAACCCGAAAAGGTCAAACATGACTCCTGAAGTCGCAATTGCTTCACTTCGCTCATCTATCAAGCGTCAAGTCAGGGCCAAAGCAAAGACTACGCTTTTAATTGCTTGTAAATTCAAATACCAGGTTTCTGTCCCCCCAGGAAAGACAGAAACACAAAGATTATTATGTGGTTCAGCATTTTTCTTTTTCCCCAGCAAAGCAACGGGGATCCGGTGCCTCAGCCTCCCAGCAAAACGCACGGTTGCCGCTCATAGCCCCAAAGTTTGAGGTCCCTGAACCGCACCCCAGCTTCTCACTTCCACGTCGTTGTGTTTTATAATCGCGCATTCACAGCCATTAATTTTCTATCACTTTTTCCCCCAGTCTTCCTTTATCTTCTCTTCCATTCCCGAGCCTCCATGCCAAAGGTTGACACATTGATCTGTGCACCCAGCCCCAAGCAGCCACACACAGGCACCTTCTAGAATTAACCTACGTACATTCATCGGGAGACAGGCCCAAGATTATTATACATAATAAAAGAATACAGCCTCCCGTGATAAGATTTTCCTAAATAGCATTCAAATTGCGCTCATTAGGAGCAGCGCTTGGGAATTCAGCCTCGGGGGAAACAATTATTACCTGGCATAAGCGATCGCCAGGGGTTAGAACGAAACTGAGAAAATCAAAACCAACACATGAGCGGAACGCACATCTGCCGAAAAATCCCCCCGCCCCACAAAGGGATGTGGGGACATCACAAGGAATTTACAGATGTTTACAAAGGAAAACGCTGCGTTTTCCTGCAGGCGACGAAATCTGCTGGGAGCCAAGGTCAGAGCCGTCATTTAGACGAGCCACAAGAGAGTCGTTCACCGCGGCAGCAGAATAAAACCTCCGCCGGTCGGGGAATGTGCCAGTCTGCTGAGCACCAGGCATTTATTGCCGTGGAATCACTTCGCCGGAGAATTCTACAGCCGGGAGTTGTAGGAAGGTTATACCGAAGTGGTGACATTACCCAAGGATACGGCCTCGTTACCGGACACCTCTATGTTCTGCTTTTTCTGCTTTGCCCGCAGACAAAAGCCACAGTTTTCTACGGCCACGGGCACTCCAGGGCTGGAAAAGCAACCGTGCTCGTTTCCAAATGAACCAACAGCTCCGACAAACCTGCAAATCAAACACCGACAACAGCACCGACAAACCTTCCAGTTCTAAAAACCGCCAGTTTAATGATGCTAAAGAGAGAAGAACACAGCTTGAAATCCAAGGAGCGAGCTGTGCTTTCGGTACTGAGCGGCGGGGACCGAAAAAACACATAAATAACCTTTCATTTTGTAAATTAGTACATGCTTAATATAAAACTTTAAACAGCAATTGTGTAGCTGCAAACTGCCCAGTGTGGTGTAGGAGCCGTTACTAAGCCTCACTCGCCAAGTAGTTAACAATAATTAAAGCAAGAAGTGCATCTGTTTAAGTACATGTTCTTCTCTCAACGAAAGAAGGGCGCAGAGCTGTCATTACAAGGCTAATCACTTTGGCAGTCTTTAATTACAGCCCCTCACTAGCTCCCACCCCACGCGCCAATGACAACGTCACCAGAAGTTGTGCAAAGTCACTTTGATCTAGAAATGCCCTGAGAAACAACACAAACCAGAAGAGTCCGCCCCCCCGGGTAAAGCCAATGAGCGATCATCTAATCACCAAAAACACCGTTAAAAATCTAAAAGCGTAAACAATTTGTGTGACTCAGGGCCTTGACTCACATCCACGGATTAAGTTGAGCCCGGGACACCTGAGGCTGTTGCTCAGGAACACGGTTCACCCCGCGCCGGGAGAACAAAACACCATCCCCTGAGTCACCCCACGGTGGAGGGAATCGCAAGGGACAACCAACTCAGCCGAAAGTGAGGGATTTTATGTAGTTTGAGCTTCCCTGAACTGCCTCATCTTGGAATCATACTGAGAAATTCCAAGAGGGGGAAGGTAGAGGGTCAGGAGATGCAGTGAGAGGCAGAAGAAGGTCCAGACAAGCCCTGAGGTTCAAGGCCACCAGCCCAGGCCTCAGACGCAGGTCAAAGACCCGCTCACCAGCCCTTCTCGAAGGCAGAAAGCTCTGAAGCAACACCAGACAAGAGGGATCAGCTAAACCCCCCTGTGTAGACACCCAGAAAGGTCACAGCCACATCAATTAGTCAGCTCACCAGAAAAGCCAAGCCCAACATCACCTGAGGAGCGAGGCCTTCCAGCCACATCGTGAGAACACGGATCTACAGCAAGAACCCGACGAGAACAAAAACACCGTGACCAACATCTTCACCCGGATCTGACGGGCGCCACCCCCGCAGGTGTCGCGAAGACGAGCCCGGCGGCCTTGACTTCGAGCTCTGCGTTCGCAGGAGCGCCGACATTTCTTGTACGGGCAGGTGCGCGAGGCTGCAGAATCAGGTCTACGCATCAATATCACAACAAAATGAAGCAATCGCACAAATAAATAAAAACACAAACACGCAATGTCATTAACACTTGCCAGTCTGGGCACATGTACCATCCCCACCCTACCAGGGTGAAACATTAATTAGCACATCTAAAGGCAGACAGGAATAAGTAAAACACTAAAGCAATGTAAAATACATTCCAAAAGGAGAGAGGTATTGAAGGAAAGAACAGCCGCGGCGATTCACCAAGAACTATTGTGCTCGTGTCAAAACTACAAAACAAACATTTGGTGGCAGGAACACATGGTAAAATTTCAAGGAAATGAAAAAAACAAAAAGGAAAGAAAACAATATTTTTAATATAGAACCCAGTCAAGAAAAAACTACCAAGATATTTTTATTCCAGGAAAGTTCTGTGAAGAACTACAGTTTAATTGTTTTCACTACAAATTTGACATGATCTTGCTTATCTATTTTAACAGACCTTTACCTTTATTTCAGGTCCTAAAGCAAAATTCTATTGGATTCGACTAAAAATTTTATCTGCTTCTTTTAGACTTATTTTTGTACTAAACCCTTCACCAGATGCTTCAGCTCCGCGTGCCCAATTTTTCAACCACAGGACCGGGAACAATCCTTACAGCTCCCAAATCTGGTGTTTTATCTAAATGACACGACTTCCTAAGAAACGGCGGAAAGGACTCCGGGTTTGTAAATCTGGAGTGTGTAAACATCTTGAATCTCTGGAACGTACGCACTGAAGTCACTGGAAAACAAGAGTATGGGGGGAAAAGAAGGAGAAGGAACAGTATGTACTCCCAGATACCCTCCATCAACACATCTCGCTGCCTTTAGCAACCAGACAGATTGTCAGCTCCTAAACAAATTCTTACAAAGCATCCTCTGGCACTCTGAGGAGTATTCAGCGAGAGAGATGTAGGTTCCTTCAAGCTGTTTTCAGATAACGATCCCATCACCCACCATCAATATTCCCCTTGTAGACTTAGTGATGCAAATGTGGCGTCTGACGCTGTGACAGGAGCTGGACTTCAGGAGAAGGTGTAAGGAAAAACATCTTTATGTTGTTTAACAAAAAAAAGAGAGAAAGGAGGGGAATAAGGGAGGAGTTTAGAAGCATCAAGCACACTTGAGGATACGGATACCCTGAGGGTCTCTAAAAATTGAGATGGGATTAGGATATCAAACGGACAGGGCTCCAGACACTGGGGACAGAGTCACAATCTTAGCAGAAAAATGTCCTTTAGGGAGGAACTGGACCCCTCCAGGAGGTATTTCTAAGGGATGATGGAGCCCTTGATCCAGCCCCTGTTCTCGGGCAGACGTTCACCTTACAGGGACACGCCGCTTCCCACAGTCTCTAGGAGAGACTCCAGTTTCAGGGACACCACGGTTATGGGAACAAACTCCCTCATCCTGGGCCTTCTGAAGAGAGAGGAAATATCACAGCAACATGAAGGAGTGAGGAAGTCCAGCAATATGGAGATAAAGTCTTCACCCGAGTTTAACGCATGAGGAGGTTCCCCTCGTGACCGGGACACTCCTTCCCCTCCATTCCCCAAAAGGCTCTTGTGTCGTGGGGGAGAACTCCTTCTCCAGAGATTTCCGAAGGGAAGGGTGCTAGGCACCAAGAATTCCGGAATCTCTGTGGAAAAGGTGTGTTTCTCTACAGCCATCCAAGGAGGGGGCCCTGTGTATCTATAGGAGGCTGTATCTATAGGAAAGTACACATATCCCCCCCTTATGGGGAGTATTTTGTCCATGGGTGCATCCACTGGAGGGACATGTATAACGCACACATGTATCTACATGAACAAGTCACAGAGCGGATGTAGGTGCATCTATAGGTGGACACTGGTACATGCATAATCTGTGTATGCAAAGGAATGGGGATGTCTATAGGTGACACATATGGGGCTGTCTGTTTGTGTCTGAATGCATTTACGTCTATAAGGATGTTTACATCTGTATGACTGGGTGTGGGCAGATGTGCAAAGGTACAAGCACACGTAACATACAGGTGCCTATGTCCACACGGGTGCTGCTTTGCACCCATACATAGGCATCCAAGGAAAGCAGGTGTACCTTAGTGCATATATACCTCTGTCAGCGTTTGTGCAGCTATAGACACATATAGACACTGTAGATATTTAACCATGTAAACTAGCAGGTATACTTCCCTTGCATGTGAAAAGTATATGTCACACATGCGTGTAGACACCTGTATGTGTGTACGCATCTATATGCATGTTTGTACACATACCAGGATGTAGGGTAGCACACCCACCTCTGTATCTGCATACTTACCTCCGCACATATGAGTTCATATATACGCAAGTGGATGTATAGCTACATCTATGCCTGCCTATTCACATGTAAGTACAAAAGCAGTTGCGAACACATGGATAACCAGCTACGGGTGCTCCTGTATGTGCATATATATTAATACCTTGGGGGGATATATACCTGAAAAACATATGCATCTAGGGGGTACGTATGGGCGCGTGCCGCACACCCACAGGGCAGACGCACGCTCGGACATGCTCACAGGACAGTCATGGCACATACATGCCACATCCACAGGTGAACTCCCAGCACACATTCACTGCGTAGACTGTGGTCTGTGTCCTTCCTCGATGGGCAAAGACCGTGCCAGGGGCACCCCTGAGAACGGGACACCCTGCGCAGACCCACCCTGGGTGTGCACCCAGCGATACACCCAGACACACACAGCGGGCACCAGGTACACCCCATTATCACTCCCACACCAACGGGACGGGCATCGTTTTTATCTGCTGATTATCCCTATTTCCGAGCGAGCAGATAACCCTGGGGACGTGAACCCGATGTGAACCCACACACACCCTGGAGCTCACATACGTGGCACCCGCATTTCCTGCGAACGCCCCACGGGCCCGGGTGTGTGGAAGCGGGTGCATATGCACACATCCAGCGGGTACCCACACACCTGGGTGCACACGAGCGTGCAAGCGAGCACAGCTCCGGGTACACGTGTGGCTGACACAGACCCACGGGGCAGGACCACGCTGGTCACACGTGTCCGTGGGCACATCCACAGTGTGTGTGTTCACCCCACACTTAGCACACTGCAGGGGGACACCAGGAGTGGATGGGACCCCACGATGCCAAAGAACTGTCCCCAGAACACAGCCAGGGCATGGCAGCTGCCCCATGGCCAGGGGAGAAGCCCCACGGCCCCGGCAGCTGCCCCACGGCCAGGGAAGAAGCCCCACAGCCCCGGCAGCTGCCCCATGGCCAGGGGAGAAGCCCCACGGCCAGGGGAGAAGCCCCAAGGCCAGGGGAGAAGCCCCACGGCCCCGGCAGCTGCCCCACGGCCAGGGGAGAAGCCCCACGACAGCCCCCGGGACACACCAACACACAGGCACGGGGCAGCCCACGCCGGGCCGGTCCCCACCCGGCTGGACGCAGCGTCTTGCCCCCAAGCACCGGGCCCGTTCCCCCTCCCTGGTGGGGTGAACGTGTTCCCCGCGAATGTCCCCACGGGGGTCTGGGGTCCCCGCACAAAGCGGTGACGGGTCCCCACGCCCGAGGGCGTGTGCTCGCCCCCGGCCCGCCCCCCTTCCTCTGCCCGTTACCTTCTTGACGGTGCGCGGCGCCTCGGTGACGGTGCCGTCGGGGCTGATGAGCGCCTCGGCCGCGGCGCCGCCGCTGTCGCCGCCGTCGCGGTGCCGGTGCTGGGGGTGATGCGGGTCGCTCCGCTTCATGGCCGAAGCCTGCGGCACCTTGGCGGCGCCCGGCGGTACCGCGGCGGCGGCGGACAGCCCGGGGCAGCCGCTCAGCGGAGGCCGCTCGCCGCCGCCGCCGCCGCAGGAGGAGGAGGAGGACGCCGGGGCCGCCTCACGCTCGGCGGCCGGCAGCGAGCAGGGGGCCGCGGCCACGCTGTGCCCGGGAGGGCGAGCGGTCACCGGCTCACACGACGGCCCCGCCGCCTTATCCATGGGGCCGCTCAGCTCCTTCAGCTCCACGGCCGGCGCTGCCACCTGCACCGACATCGCCGCTGCCGCCGCCGCCTCCGGCTCCCTCAGGGACCGCCCGCCCCTCCCCCGCCACCGCCCCCTCAGCGCCGCGGGGCAAGCCGGGACGTGAAGTCCGCCCGCCCGCCGCCCCGCCGCGACTACAACTCCCGGCAGCCTTTGCGCCGCCCCGCCCACGCCCCTCCTACCGCGGCCCGCCGCGGGGCATTCTGGGAAGTGTAGTCCGGCGGGGCCGCGCTTTGTCCCGCCCGCGCGGCTGAGGCGCCGAGTGGCGGGGGGGACGAAGCCCCGTCAGGCCCGGCCGGGGCCGCGCCCGGGCCGTGCGGCCTCCAGCGCTTCGGGACAGGCCGTGCAGCACTTGAGCTCCTTCCCTGTGGAGAACTTTTGGTTTTTTTCACGCTTTAGTGGAATTTTTGTTGTTTTGTGCACTGTCCGCAGCGCTCGGAGCACCTCCCAGCGCCAGGGTCTGTGCCAGGCCGCTCTCCCGGGGCTGCTGCACCTCCGCGAGCAAAACCCTTGAAAAAGAGGAGCTGACATGTTCTGGCAAGGCCAGCACAACATCTAAAAGCCCAGAAACTTGCTGTCCTGCCAGGTTCTGCCAGCCCAGAGCCGCTTCGTGCGTCAGCCTTTCTTCAGCGCAGACAAAAGCCAGGAATGGGACGTGTTTGTCTAAACCCAGTTCCTCAGGAAAGCCTCCTCTTAGGGAAGGGGAATTCAGACGCATCCTTGCTTTTGGTTGTTTGCTTATTTTTTTAAGTTATTATTATCACTATTAGGCACAGGTCAAGCGTGTTTGAGGCTGTGAAAATAAATAGCACAACGTTCCTGTCTCGTTCGATGTCGTTGGGCCTGTTGGGGACAAACGGGCAGTTTCTCGATGCCACAAGGGATGTGATGGGCCAAGCGAGGGATGTGGAGAGGTACAAAATCCTGCAAGATTGAGCTGAGGTTCAGGATCCACCAGAAGTGAGAAACGTGCAGGATGAAACAATCAGCAAGATTGCGATGGCCAGCAGAGTTTCTGATTCCCAAGTTCGCGCTCACAAGCCCCGGGTGAGCTCCGTGATTGGGATGAGCTGAGCTACAGTGGGAGCAGAGGAGGAGCCCACCAAAAACCACCCAAAATCAGGAGGCAAAGGAGCGACCGGGGCAGAGGGGCAACAAAACTGGAGAAGCCGAAGGAGGATTTCACGCTTGGAGAGGAAGAGCCGAATCAGCAGCTGATGGCAACACCACGTTGGTAAAGACTCACTGGGGACAGGAGGAAAAGCGGTTTCATTATATGCCAGGGTGGCAGCTGGACTGGAAAACGCTTGGGACAGAGGAGAGGAGAGAAAGGGCTGTAAAGCATTTATTGGGCTCCAAAGGCAACGCGGCACCAGGGGCAGCGAGGACGGGAGGAATGTGTGAGGGGGGTTGGGGTTAAAGGAAAAGAACCGCATCACTTTGTGTGTGGGGATAAGTCCCAGCTTCGCTGAACTAACGCAATTTCCATAGTGAAGCGAAATCAAAATCCACGCACGGGTTTCACAGCACATTTCTGCCTCTCCCTGGGATCAGAAGGCTCAGTTGCAGGGGAGATTTCAGCCTCAGAAGGGGCCTTTGAAAGCAAAACCCTTTGAAAGCTGCTGTGGGAGGGATTTGAAGTTGTAGCCGATGAACATCCCTCCCCTTCTATACCCGCTGCGTGTTTTTGCAGTCGCAAGACAAGGGCAGGCTCCGTGCAAAGCCCCAGCAGCACGACGGTTCTACGGCAAAACGGGACTTGTCCCGCTCGGCAGCGCCGATGCCCGGGGCAGGAATCCTCCAGATGTTATCGTCTCCAGGTGCCGCGGATCCCACACTCTGACAAGTAAAATAAAAACCACTGAGGAATCTGCTGCTCGGGCAAAATCCTGACGCTGAGCTTGGTCCTTTGCGCTCCGCGCACCCCAGCCGTGCATCGCCCACCCGGCTCAGCGCACCATCTTCACCTTGGTACCAAAAGAGATGATGCTTTCCTCAAAAAAAGGTCGCATAGTGATCTCAGTGCACCCAAACGCCCCGGCACTAATCGGACCTGCCTCCGTCACATCGGAGCACAAACCGTTCAGCAAACAGACGATATCGCAGCTCGCCAGCGATCCAGCAAACTGGAGCAATGTCCTACGCTGACGATTTATCTGGAAAAACAACGGATATCAGGAGAGGAAGGGAGAGGCCGTTTGGTGAGGGAGGATCGAGTGGTTCGAACAATCGGGGCTCTGTGAGAGCAGCGCCAGAGGTGCCTACGAGAGATTTTGGGGCTGGTTCCTTCCCCGTGCTGCACATCTGGAGCGCGGCGAGAGCGGCAGGAGACGGGCAGCGAGCAGAAAGCAGCCACGGAAAGGCACAAGTCTTGCCCTTGAGAGCTGCGTCCGCATGTAGGTCTGCACAGGAGCCTGATTTCTTGCACCGACAATGACCACAAACAACAAAATTAAGCCAGAAAAGGAATAAAGTAGGTGCTGTCTCTCCCAGAGCTGTAAGAGGCCTGGGAACCAGTGTAAATAGATCCCCAAAAAGATCATATCATAGCCCAAAGGTGAGGGAAGAGCAAGATTAGACACCTGTGTCACTCATTTCATAGTTGTCTCTGTCCTCTTCGCTTCCCTGGCACATGAAAACCAGAGAGGGGAGGAAAATCCAGGACGAGGGTAAAACCCAGGATGTGGGTTTGCTGTGGTGCAGACAGCCCCGCTTCGGTCTTGCACAAACAAAACCTGGGGTTTTCCCCACCAAAACCAGCTGCAAAATTGAACGTGGCTGAGCCATTCGGCTCATGAATTGCTGAATTGCCCAGAATCACAGAATCATTTCGGTTGGAAAAGCCCCTCAAGATCATGGAGTTCAACCGTTCCCCACCCCAGCACTGCCTCGTGTCCTGAGAACCTCATGTCCGTCTGTCCAGCCCTCCAGGGATGGTGACTCCAGCACTGCCCTGGGCAGCCTGTTCCAATGCCCCACAGCCCTTTGGGGAAGAAATTGTTCCCATATCCAACCTCAACCTCCCCTGGCGCAACTTGAGGCCGTTTCCTTTCATCCAGTCGCTTGTTATTTGGGAGCACAGACCAACACCCTCCAAACTCTCCATCCAGCCGCGCATGAAGCGTGTTCACCTCCATGAACAGGGACAGAACAGCCTTCCAGACACCAGGAATGGAAAATAAAAGAGATTTATATGGAAGTTTTTCAATTCTCTAAGACTCTAATACCCTCCTGTAAGCTGACAGACAGACACACTCGTCATCTTGCCATGATACATACAATTCCAAACTAGAAATCGATACTACCCTATAATAACCCTTCTGATTGTACCTCCCGTACTACAGATATGAAGTTCAGATGATTCAGCCCGTCCCCGCCTAATGGCATTTGGACATTTGATACGATAAATCCGATTTTACTGCAGCTATTGATTTGTTCTGGCCACGTCCCTGCGACTGGCCTCGTGCTATCGTACTTCTTCACTCATTTAATTATGGTAAAAGCCACCAGACGCCCAGATAGCGCCGACATTTGTCCCCTGGGGCGAGCGGTTCAATAGATTCAAAGCCAATATGATCTGGATTCCTCGAAACCGCCCTGCCTTGCCCAGATGAACGTTTTTGGGGGTGATTGGAGAGACGTGTGACCCTCCACCTTTTTATCTCCTCCCCAAGCCAGTTAAACGCAGGACAGCAGGGACAGGGGCGCCTGCGCACCAGAAATTCCTCTCCCCGTGCTCAATTTTCACAAAATCTTTGCAATATTATCTACAAATATGCAGCCTGAGAGACAGACAGACAGACCCGTGCAATCCTATGAGCCTCGTTTCCTTAGGAAATCCGTTTAAAATAATACCTGGAAGGTAATTAAAAGCTGTTTCCCCACGGGAGGGCAGGCGGGGGGAAGCGGAAAAGGCTCATGTCAAGTGGAGCCTGAAATATTGCACCTCACCAAAAGGGAAAAGAATAATAAGTAAGAGGATGGTATTTCCGTGTGAGCACTTGAGCTCTTCCCTTTCTTTCCTGAGGATACTCAGTGGGGAAATTAATTGGGTTTTGCCAGCCGAGGAGCTGAGCGGGTGACACTTGCGTCACCAAAGGGAGATTTGTCCCTCGGGGCTTTATAACCTGGTGCTGAAGGAGCTGGAGGGAAAAGATGCTCTTGGGGAAAGGCTGAGGGGACACGGCCGGGGGGGCAGGATTGTCCCGAATCTCAGCACGACGGTGCTGAGGACCCTATTTGGCTTTGTCCCTGTCCCTAATAAACTGTCCCCGCTCTGTCGCACACGTGAGCGCGGCTGCGGGTAACCACACGGCTTTCACTGCTCCAATCCGTGGTTTCCTGGCTGTGGTTTCGCACGGTGGGGCTGGCAGCTGCTGCATCACCCATGTCCCCATGTCCCTGTGTCCCCGTGTCCCCATCCCATGCCCACAGGAAAATCCCCTGGAGCTGAAATGGTGGGAGAGGTGAAGCAAAGGCACCGCCCCACCTTCTTATTCCTAATTCTTATTCCTAATTCTTATTCTCAATTCTTATTCTGATTTCCCTGCAGACCCTGACCCTGAGCAGCACCCGACACCACGAGCACCCACGCTGGTGACACTTCTGGGTGTCCTGGGTTCTCCCTGCCCGGTGCCAGGGCAGGATGCTCCGGGCAGAGAATTTGCGCTGAATTTATCCCGTGACGGGCGTTTCATCCCTTTTTACCAGGAGGTTTTAATCATAACCCCGTTTAAATGGTGGGGTTTGCTGGTTGCTTCTCATTTTCCCCACTAGAGCAAAGCGCTGGTTCCACCTTGAGCTCCTCGGGAGGGAGACGGGGTGTTTCCCTTTTGTCTTCCTTAAAAATTGGGGGGTTTGTGCCCATGTACCAAATCAAAGGGAGAAAACAAAAGGGATGTGACAGGGTCAGAATGTCTCCTGTCATTTCCAAAATTAAATATTTAGGTTTTTGTTGCAAAATAACATATCATTTAGGATCAGCTGCTTCGGTGGATTTTTCTTTTAGAAGCAGCAGCCCACAAAAATAAAATAAAGACAGATAAACATTTTGTTTCACCCCAGATGAACTAGCCTTTACTCCACCTGCAGTGGAGTGAGGTTGGTGCGTCCTACTCACCAAAAACCAGCAGGGAAATGCCATTTTCACCAGCCAATTCCACCCAAATTTCAGAGGATACATAACCAGGCACCCGTGCGCCTCGCTCCCCAGCAAAATAAAACACAACGCTTTCCAAATCGTCATCCACACAGCGGTCCCCAAAATTGGGGGCCACCCCACAGCGGGTTTGGGGATATTTAGCCCCGTAGTGCCATCTGCTGGCAAAGGGCCCCCCCAGACACCCCCACTTTGCTGCCAAAACCCATTGAATGTCCCCCAAACAGTCCCCATAGCACCCACAGGCATTTCTGTCCCCTCACACCTGCGCTCTGCAGGTCAAACAGCCAGGATGAGGTTTTAAGGCAGTTTTTTAAAGCAGTTTAAAGCCGTTTTAAAGCAGTTGGAGCCCTTTTACGAGAAAGGACAAACCTCCCGATGTTTCCCCGCGCTCGATAACTCCCCAAAAAGCCCCGGGCAGCCGCTGGCAACGGAAACTTGGCAAATTTAATACTGATACAGCACGATTTTCCTTTATACAGCAAAAATTAACCCGTGGTTGTCACCGGGATAGCGGGAGAGCCAGGAGCCTACCAGGATTCAATAGACATGTATAGAGGGATAACAGGCAGATAAAACCCAGCAGGGACGGGAGTAACTCCTGCCTCAGGGTTCAGCCGGATTCACTGTAATTCGGGGTTATTTTTTCTTAATAAAGATTATAAAAAGCTTTACTCCAAGGGTTGTTGCACCCAGACAGCAAAGGTGACCCTGGTTCGCCTTGTGCACCCCAAGTTTTTAAAGTTTGATTATTGTTTTGCATGGTGGCTCAGAGAGCACCTGTTTTTCTGACCGTCATCCCACCAACCCTCCTTTTTGGGTCTGGTTCAGCTCTCTGGGGAGCTGGGAGGCACTTTGGGAGCCCTGAAGAAATACGGGTGTACCCAGACAAACGGGTGCACCCCGGGCATGCCGGTGCCACCCCTGTGCCGGGGGGTCGGCTCATCCCGCTCTCGGCCGCAGCGCCCGAGCGAGGCCGTGCCCGGCCGTCACGTCTCGGTGTATCACACAAAGATTTGAAACTTAACAATAAAAAACCCCTATTGGCACAAGTGTTTGGAAGCTCTACGTACCGTCTAGCCATGGGGGGGGGCAGGGGGTGAGTGAGGGGTGCCAGCAGGTCCCAGCACCCCAAAACGTGGGACAAAGCTCAAAATCTACCCTGAGCTGCGCTCACCCGCTGTCCCGGGGGAGCCACTTGCTCCTGTCAGTGGCAAAAGCAGCGGCCCCCTTGTCCTTAACTCCTTGCAGGACCTGGGTGGGGTTTGTTCCACCAACACCCTGTTTCTCTTCTCCCAGTGATGCCGGGGGGACCCCAAAACCTTTCTACCAGCAGTCTGGAACGTGCATCGAGTCTGTCCGGGTGATGTGGGGAGAAACGCTGTCCTCTGAGGGGAGAAATCAGCCGTGGCTGGGCCGGAGAGACACTCGGGACTGGTCCCAGCGGGACAGGGCGGCGTTCGGTGTCCCCTTGTGTGGGACGAGGCTTCGGGTCTCACCCCAGGTGTCCCTGTCCCCTCGTAACGTCCTGCCAGGCTTAAAAGTCCGAGTCGGCGTCCAGCAGCTCGGCATCCACCAGGTTGGTCCGCGAGTGGATGGGGGCCAAGCCAGCCCGTCGGCCTGGAGTCCTCATACCCCCTTGGGCACGGGGCAGGGGCGCTGGGTCGGGGGGCCAGCGGGGACCCCCGTTGTGCTGCCGGTGCCCGCTGCTGGGGCCGGGGTGCTCCTCCTCCGGGGACCCGCTCTCGGGGCAGAAGGGGTTGCTGATGAGGTGGAAGACGTTGGCTCTGCGGCGGCCGTCCCACGGTTCCCTGGCGAAGGTGGCTTCAGGCTGGCAGGGCCCCGGGGGGACATCGGGGACAAAGGCCACCAGGCAGGGCTGGGGGGGCAGGCGGGGCAGCCGAGGGACGGTGCTGGGGGCCAGGGGGGCTGCGGGGTCCCCAAGGCAGCGCTCGGGGCTCGGGCACACCTCTTTCTTCTTCTTCCTCCGCTTCTTCTTGCGGCCACTGCGCTTCTGCAGCTCAGGGGAGACGTCGGCCTCCACCACCCAGAGGGTGGCCCTCTCCTCCGGTGGCACTGAGGGACACGGAACAGGGCGGGTGAGGGGGGCTGCATCCTGCCCTGCACCCCCCGCCAGCGCCAGCCCCCTGGCTGTGCTTCCCCACACATCCCCAACACCCCTCAGCCTGGCTTGTCCCCCCCGAGGTGCCCACATGGTCCCCAAGGACTTGCCAGGTGTCGCCACGGGTGTCACGGAGATGTCCTGGGGCAGGATGGCTCCTCTCCTGGCCACCATCTTGGTGACATGCTGGGCCCAGGCCGAGGACACATCAGCCGACGGCTCGTTGATGTCAAACGCTAACCCGGCTGCAACAACAATGACGGAGCCTGGTCAAAGCGGGGACGTGGGGACAGCAGGGTGCTGCAGAGGTGACCCCTGTCCCGCAGGCACGTACCCACGGGGCCGTCGTGTGACACGGTGCGCATGCTGAAGGACAACTCCCGGCCCGGGTCGTGCAGCAGCTCCTTGCGCTTGGAGAAGGCTTTTGCGATCATCTTGCTCTTCTTGATCCTCTTGGGCTGGTCATCACTCTGCCCCGTCAGCCTGGGGACATGGCAGGTCAGAGCAGGGACACAGCGTGGCACAGGGGACACACGGGACACACGATCCCTTTCCAAAACCGATCTACTGCAAGCCCATAACTCATTGAGCTGATGGGCAAGAACCTGGGGACAACCTCCAACACCTCAGGATGTTGGATGCGGCAGGAAGGGTGACACAGAACTGGAGTGACATCCCTGGGGTCTCACCTGCACCAGGTGCGTTTCCAGATGAGGAGGGTGGCCTTGGTCCAGACCCAGGTGCTCATGGAGATGCCGGTGCCGAACATGGCGAAGAGGTTGATCTTCTCCACAAGCAGACTCGGACGGTTCTTGATCTCACAGTCCGGGATGGGCTTGTTGGTCTGCGTGGCAATGGTCACATTGGCCTCACACCTGTCAGGACAGAGGCAGGATGGTGCCCCTGAGCAGGGGGACACACAACACCCCGTGATGGGGCCGAGATGTGGTGGCAACGCTGGTGGGGGACATGGGGCTCTCCGCTCTGCAACAACCCCTGCTGAACGTGAGATGCTGGGATGTCACCAGCGTCCCCGCCGCCCTCCTGTCCCCACCCTGTCCCACTCACAGGACGTATTCCCGGAAGCTGCGCTCCCACTCTGCCTGGTTGAAGAAGTCGTAGAAGTGGCAGCCAAAAGTGATGAAGACGAAGCCGAAGGCCAAGAAGCCGAAGATGCCTGGAAGAAAAGCGGGACATCCCTGGTTTAGCCAGACCCCAGTGACACCAGGACAAAGACACTGCACAGGGGCTGTGCCACTGTCACTATACTTTGTCCCCCACTGCAGCCACCCCTGAGAAGGTGAGATGGGGCTTTCTGGGTTCAGGGGACAAAATGTCCCCAATCCCACCCAAATTCCAAAGGGAGCGGTGCCGATGGAGCCCGCTCACCCAGCCGCAGCATGGTCTCGTTGATCTTGCTGGCCGCCTTCTCGCTCAGCAGCCCGGGGTGGTTGCTTTTGATGGAGAAGAGCGTCATGACCCCTGTGGTGGAGGGATGGGGTGGTCAGGGTGGGTTGGGGACACCACGGTACCCGTGTCCCCAGGCCAGGGAGAGCCCACACCTACCCTGGATGAGGAAATAGCCGCCCACAATGAGGACGAGCCCGATGGGCGCCAGCACAAAGCCGGCCCGGTAGCGGTAGTTCTTGTACCCCACAAAGCAGATGCCGCTGACGGAGTCACCATCCACCTGGCAGAGTTGGGGACAGAGGGGTCAGCTGGCTGCAGCCACCCCTCCCCACACACGTCACCCTGGCAGGGAACCACCAGGACATGGGCTGGTGACCCCGTTACCTGCGCCACGGCCAGGATGGCCACGGTGAGGACGAAGGGGATGGACCAGGTGATGAGGTGGAAGTAGGAGGTCTTGCCCAGCAGCGGCTGGTAGGTGGTGCCCAGCGCCTTGAAGGACGTGTGCCAGGCGTAGGTCAGCATGACGAACCAGATGACACCCGACATCAGCGAGTAGTACACGATGACAAAGATGATGACGCAGGAGAGTGTCTCGTTGGAGCTACGGGAGGACACCAGACAGGAGTGTCACCAACCTCCATGAGAGGACACCAGGAGGAAGACAATCTTCCTACCCCAAGAGTAGAGCATCCTCCACGCTCCCAAGAGCCCTCCGTGATACTGGGGACACCTCTTGGCACGAGGCCGTGGTGGGATGGGGACAAAGGTGACACGTACGTGGGTTCCCCCAGCCGCATGGTGCCATCGGCCCGGCACACAATCTCATCGCGGGCACCGTCCATGAACTGCGCCAACCAGCCGATGCTGCCCACGAAGAAGCAGGCGTTGATGTAGAAGAGGATGACAGCAGGGTAGCGGTTGGAGTTCCTCCAGTCAGCGACAAATGTGGCCTGGTGTGGGAGAAAGGGACACCTTGGTGCCCAGTCCTCTTTTGGGGACACCTCCCCATGTCCCTCTCGTGTCTCACCAAGGTGAAGAAGGTGCAGAAGATGGTGACGGAGCTGAAGGCGGCGATGTAGACGTGCATCTCGCGGTGCTCCTTCTCAGTGAAGAGCGGGTTCTGGCACTGGATGCCACAACCCTCCACGTCCTCGTACCAGCTCTTGGGGTTGTCTGTCCGCACCAGCGGCGCCTCGCACTGCCCCGAGCTGTTGAACTTGATGTTCTGCACCTCGTTCTGCCGGAGGAGAAGAGAAGATGTGAGGAGGAGGAGGAGGAGACACCCCCATAGCCAAAGGTGGACATTGGTCCCCCACGGCCAGTGTGTCCCCACTCCCGCTGCCCCGTGGGGATTTGGAGCTCCTGGGACCTGCTGGAAAGCAGCTCTTCAGAGAAGGACTTGGGAGTTCTGGTCAACGACAGGTTGACCGTGAGTCACCACTGTGCCCCTGTGGCCAAGAGGCCATCAGTCCCTGGGGTGTGTTAGGAAAAGTATGACCAGCAGGTCAGAGAGGTTGTTCCTCCCCCTCTGCTCTGCCCTGGGGAGGCCACATCTGGAGTTTGGTGTCCAGTTCTGGGCTCCCCAGTTTAAAAAGGACAAAGAATTACTGGAGGGAGTCCAGCAGCGGGACACAAAGATGGTGAGGGGTCTGGAGCATCTTTGTGATGAGGAGACACTGAGAGAGCTGGGGCTGCTGAGCTGAAGAGAAGCTGAGAGGGATGTGATCAATGGGATCAATATGTCAGGGTGGGTGTCAGAGGATGGACCAGACTCTGTTCAGTGGTGCACAAGGCCAGGGTGAGGGGCAACAGGCACAGACTGAAACACAGGAGGGTCCATTGGAACACAAGGAGAAACTTGTTTGCTGGAGGTGCCAGAGCCCGGCCCAGGCTGCCCAGAGCAGGTGTGGAGTCTCCTCCTCTGAGACATTCAAACCCCCTGGACCGACCTGTGTGACCTGCTCTGTGACCCTGCGTTAGCAGGTGTGTTGGACTGGATGATCTCCAGAGGTTCCTTCAACCCCAACCACCCTGTGACTGCGCGCCCCCCCCGTGTCCCCCCGTACCGGGCATCCTTCGGGGAAGCGGTCGGTGGTGCACTTGAGGAAGTCGGGCCAGCCGCGCTCGCGCTCCACGATGGTGCAGGGCGCGCGGGTGGCCTGGCAGAGCGTCTGGCTGGGCAGCTCCACCTGCCCGTCCTCACACTTGGGCATGTAGACGGCGCAGAGCAGCGGCTGGATGACGTCCCAGCAGCGCGGCGCGTTGCGCAGGCCTGCGGGGACAGCGGTGTCACCCCCTGGCTGCATGGGGACACAGGGCAGACCCCGGCTGTGGGGAGCACCGGCACCATCTGCCCCTGCAATTGGGCACATGTGGCACCCAGACCCCCCTATAGCGCCTCTGGGGTGTGATGTCCACTCCCAGGGCCCTGCTATACTGCTCCCCCTCTATACTGTACCCATCCCCAGTCCTTTACCACAGCTTTCTATACTGTATCGATCCCCAGGCCCCTGCTGTCCAGTTTTCTATACTGTATTCATCTCCAGTCCCTTACTATAGTTTTCTATACTGTATCCATCCCTGTTCCCTTACTATACAGTTTTCTATGCTGTACCTTCCACCAGTCCCTTACTATACAGTTTTCTATGCTGTACCCATTCCAAATCCCTTACTATACTGTTTTCTATACTGTACCCTCCCCCAGTGCCTTACTATACAGTTTCCTATACTGTATTGATCCCCAGTTCCTTACTATATAGTTTTCTGTACTGTACTGACCCCCAGTTCCTTACTATACAGTTTTCTATACTGTACCCACCCTCAGGCCTTTACTATACAGTTTTCTATACTGCACCCATCCATAATCCCTTACTATAGAGTTTTCTCTACTGTATCTATCCCCAGTTCCTTACTATACAGTTTACTGTATCAATCCCCAATTCCTTACTATACAGTTTTCTGTACTGTACTGAACCCCAGTCCCTTACTATAGAGTTTTCTATAGTGTACCCATCCCCAGGCCCTTACTATACAGTTTTCTATACTGCACCCATCCATAATCCCTTACTATACAGTTTTCTCTACTGTATCGATCCCCAGTTCTTTACTATACAGTTTTCTATACTGTATTGATCCCGTGTTCCTTACTATACAGTTTTCTGTACTGTACTGAACCCCAGTCCCTTACTATAGAGTTTTCTATACTGTACCCACCTCCAGGCCCTTACTATATAGTTTTCTATACTGTATCCATCTCTAATCCCTTACTACAAAGTTTTCTCTACTGTATCGATCCCCAGTTCCTTACTATACAGTTTTCTATACTGTATTGATCCCCAGTTCCTTACTATACAGTTTTCTGTACTGTATTGATCCCCAGTTCTTTACTATACAGTTTTCTGTACTATACTGACCCCCAGTCCCTTACTATAGAGTTTTCTATAGTGTACCCACCCCCAGGCCCTTACTACATAGTTTTCTATACTGTACCCATCCCTAATCCCTTACTACACAGTTTTCTCTACTGTATCGATCCCCAGTTCATTACTATACAGTTTTCCATACTGTACCCACCCCCAGGCCCTTACTATCCAGTTTTGCATACCGTACCCACCCCGTCCCCCCCTCTAATGCCCCAGCCCCCCCGTCCCGGGCCTTTCCCGAACTGCCGTGTCCCCCTCCCCGCTCCCCCCGGGCCGTACCGGACCAGAGCAGCAGTTTTCCGTGCGCCTCCTCCTGCGAAGCCGAATCGGTCGCCAGCAACGTGGAGGTGGCGGCGTAAGGCAGCGCGGAGCCCAGGCAGGCGCCGTAGCGGAGCCGCTCGCAGGACGCGGGGCGGCGGCAGCGCTCGGGAACGGCCGAGGCGTTGAGGAGCGGGGCGGCGGGGCAGCGGCGGCCGCCCAGGGCCAGCGCCATCCCCAGCGCCAGCGCCCACCGCCACCCGCCGCCCTGCAGCGCCATCCCGCACCCGGCGCTAGGCGGGCGGCCCGGCCCCGGCCCCGGCCATGCCCCGACGGCCCTTTGTTGAGCTCGCCGAGGAGCGGAGCGGGGCCGCTTCCCCGCCTTCTCCTCCTCCTCTTCTCCTTCTTCTTCTTCTTCTTCCCCCCCCTCCTCCTCCTCCCTCAGCGCGGCCCGGCCCCGCGCCCCCCGCCGGGGCGGGCTGAGGAGACGCGGCGCGGGGCGCGGGGGGGGGGGGGGGCAGCCCTTCGCTGAGGAGAAAAGTAGCTTTTTGTGAGGAAAAGGTTACTTTTTTTCGAGCGGGCACGGAGGGGATGAGTTTTTGAGGAGGAAAGTGGGGGTTTTGAGGAGAAAACTGGAGGTTTTGAGGAGAAAAGTGGAGGTTTTGAGGAGAAAAGTCGGGGTGTAAAGGGGGAGTTGAGAAGGAAAAGGGGATAGCTCACTCCTGAGGAGAAAAGTAGCTTTTTGTGAGGAAAAAGTTCCCTTTTTTTCGAGCGGGCAGGGAGGGGATGAGTTTTTGAGGAGGAAAGTGGGGGTTTTGAGGAGAAAACTGGAGGTTTTGAGGAGAAAAGTCGGGGTGTAAAGGGGGAGTTGAGAAGGAAAAGGGGATAGCTCGCTCCTGAGGAGAAAAGTAGCTTTTTGTGAGGAAAAAGTTCCCTTTTTTTCGAGTGGGCAGGGAGGGGATGAGTTTTAGAGAAGGGAAGTGGGGGGTTTGCGGAGAAAAGTTGGGGTTTTGAGGAGAAAAGTCGCGGTTTTAAGCAGAAAAGTGGGGATTTTGAGGAGGAAAGCGGGCTCACGCGCTCCTGAGGAGAAAAGTAGCTTTTTTGTGAGGAAAAAGTTACTTTTTTTCGAGCGGGCAGGGAGGGGATGAGTTTTTGAGGCGGAAAGTGGGGATTTTGAGGCGGAAAGTGGGGGTTTTGAGGAGGAAAACGGGAGGTAACAAGGAAAGGGGATAGCTCGCTCCTGAGGAGAAAAGTAGCTTTTTGTGAGGAAAAAGTTACTTTTTTTTCGAGCGGGCAGGAAGGGGTTGAGTTTTTGAGGAGAAAGTCGGGGTTTTGAGGAGAAAAGCTGGGGTTTTGAGGAGGAAAGGGGGGGATTGAGGAGTGTTATCCCGAAGGGGGGGGGGGGGGGGCTGCTGGAGGAGGGGAAAAGTTGTTTTTGGGGGGGAAAATGTTGGGTTTTGTGAAGGGAAAGTTGGTTTTAGGGAGGGAGAAGTGGCTTTTGGGAGGGGAAATGATGCTTTGGAAAGGGGAGGAGCCGCGTTTTTGGAGGAGAAAGGTTGTTTTTTTCAGACAGAAGTTGGATTTGAGGGGGGAGATTGGAGAGATTTGCGGGGGGAAAGTGGCTTTTTGAGGGAGAGGAGTCGGATTTGGGGGGAATAAAAGTTCTTGTGGGGAGCAAAAAGTTACTTTTTGGGGGGAAAATTGCTTTTTGAGCAGAGAAGTTCCTTTTATTGGAGGAAAAAAGTTGGGGTGTAGGGAGATAAATCACTTTTAGGGAAAGCTGGATGGGGGCAAGTCACTTTTTTGCAGGAGGAAAGTTACTTTTTGGGAAGGAAGAGTCGCTTTTCGGGTGAGAAAAGTTGCTTTTGGGGAAGAGAAGTGAATTTATGGGAACCAAGGTTGCTTGTTGGGAACAAAAGGCACTTTATTGGGAGAGAAAAGTGTGTTTTTTAGGAGAGAGAAGTTTCTTTTGGAGGAGGAAAAGTTGATTTTTGGAGGAGAAAAGTTGCATTTGGGGAAGAGAAGCCACTTTGGGGAGGAAAAAGTCATTTTGGGGGGACAAAAAGTACTTTATTGGGAGACAAAATTTGTATTTGGCAATAAAAGTCACTTCTTTTAGGGGAAGAGAAGTCACTTTTTTGGGGAAAGTTGCTTTTTGGGGGGGGAAAGTCACTTTTTTGAGGGGTAACTTTTGGGGGGACAAAACTTTTAGGGGGGGAGAAGTTGTTTCTTGGGCACAAGAGTCACTTCTAAGGGGAGAAAAGTTGCTTTTTTGCAAAGAAAAGTTATTTCTTTAAGGAGCAAAGTTACTTGTTTTGAGGGGGAGTTACTTTTGGAGGAGGGGAGTTTACTTTTGGGTGACAAATGTTACTTTTGAAGGGAGAAAAGTTGCTTTTCAGTCACTTTTGGGGGGAGAAGCTGCTTTTGGGAGAGAACTTGCTTTTTGGGGGAGAAGTAGACGTTTGGAGGAGAAGTTTTGGGGAGAAAAGTAATTTGGGAGGAGGAAAAATAACTTACTATGGGGAGATTTATTCTTTAGCCTAGTGAGTGCTTTTGGGGTGAGAAATTCCTCTTTGGGGTGAGGAGTCACATTTGGGGAGGTGAAGTTGCTTTTTGGGGAAAAAGAAGCATTTTTGGGGGGAGAGCTGTTGTTTTTTGGGGTGGGACTTTCTGAAGTTGCATTTTAGGGGAAGAAATATTTGGGGAGGGAGGGGAAAAGTCACTTTTTGGGGCACAGAGGGGACAGTTTGGGGTAGTTTTCCCAGAGTACCCAGCCCGGGGATGCTGGAGGGGACCGGGGACAGCCAGGGTCACCTTGGTCCCCAACAACCCTTTCCCCCTCTGGCCAAAAGCTGGATGGGGGGGACCAAAATCAGCAGAAGGAGGTTTCCCCGGTGCCTCCCGGCCGCACACAAAGAGCCGGCGCTGGGCCACGTCCCGACTCCCTCCGCGGCGGGGGGACCACCCAGCCCGAGGAGGAAAAAAATCCTCCACCCACAATTTGCGACAGCTCCGAAAAGCGGCAGCGAGCCTGGGACCTGCAATGCTGGGGAGGCAGCGGTGCCACCCCTCCGCCAGCTCAGGGCACCCCAAAATCTTGTGGACTCTTTCCTGGGGTGGAATTCAGGTCCCCCGCCTTGCCCAAAGTCACCCGCGCCCCAGAGCAGGGCAGAGAACACCCCTCCAAATTTTCCTTGCTGGGGGATTCTCTACCAGCTGGTTGTGCTGCCCCCTTCCCCCATTTTTTGGGGGGCCCCCCAGCACTGTGCTGTTGAGATCGGGGGGCACTGCACGAGAAGGGGCTGGATTTGACACTGTCCCCACCGAGCCATGGCATTGCCCCCATGGTGTTGCCCCCACCGCCTCCCCCCCCGATTAAGCAGCCCCCCCACTACGCAGCAGGGACCACAGGGTCCAGCCTTATCTCTCTTTATTCTCCATGAAAGCAAAGGGAAATCTCATGACACTGTCCCCACATGAGAGGGGACAGCATCTTTCCCTCCCTCCACACGGAGCTCAGCACCCTGTGGAGGGGTTCAAGCCCCCCAAGGCAGAGATGGGACCCCCACCCTCAGATAATGTGGGGTCCTCACCTTCCTGTTCCTTCTTCCAGGGTGGACATGCCAGCAATGGTTCCAGAAGTGTCTGTCCCCACCAGGCAGGGGCTGCAGTGCCCATGGACAGGGGGCAGGTCCCCAATTTGGAGCCAGCCCAGCCTCGGGTGAAGGCAGCTCAGTGCGTGGATGAGGAGAGGACGGACAGATGGACGGACACCCACCTACAGCACAAGAGATGGGAAGCGTGTCCAAGTGCAAACCTGCTTCACGCACAACCTGCGCACCAGCTCTCAGTCCTCCAGGACAGACGGACACACAGCAGTTCACGGGGTGGCTCAGTCCGCCAGGCAGCACGGCACAGCCCGGCTCTCGCACCGGCTGCCAAAGCCACAAAGTCCCCGTGCGTCCCACCCCACAGGAGGGCAGCCACCACACGGATTCAGGCAGCCATAGTCCCGCTCCAACCTCCCTCTTCTCCAGCAAAGCCCCTCCAGCCCTTCCCACAGATCCGGGATTTGGCAAAACCATCACTGAAGTCCCGGCTCCTCCTGTGCCACGGGGATGGACACCGGCGCTGCCGCGATGTGCCGGGGCTCAGTACCAAGGGTCTGCCCGGTGTTGCTGGTTGTAGAGCTGCAGCTTGATTTGGTCTCTGATCTGGTTGATGAGGATCTGAGCCAGCAGGATGCCCACCAGCTGCAAGAGAGGGGAGGAAGAGGAAGAAGAGGAAAGGATGAGGAAGAGAAGGAAAGGAGGGTGCTGAGGGACACCAGGCAGCATCACCCCACCATCCTACAAGTGGTTTACACATCTCCAGGCAACAATGTGCCTAATATTTACACCGCACCCCAAATCCTGCCGTGACTCCCCCGGGGTTACAATTAGACTCATCATTAAGGCATCTCCCAGATGACACAGCGAGCAAAGCAGAGCTGCAGGACGGTCCCTTCACCCCCTGAGTCCCCAGGGGACACAGTCCTGGTTACCTGGGGGACAGCCAGCCCCAGAGCGATGCCGCCCAGCAGGAAGAGGTTGCTGTGGATCCAGTTGACCAGCTTGTCGATGCAGCCGTTGGTGTAGATGAAGGCACTGGCCTCCAGGTAGCTCATGGCCTGCATGCCCTGCCCGCACATGGTGTTGATGACAGCCTGGGACAAGGGGGGGACAGGACACAGAGAGGCTGGTCACAAAATGCACCAGGCTGGGGGGGGAGGGGGTCCCCGCCTCTTGGGGGGCAGCTGTGGGGTAACAGGAGCCCTGCCTTTGGCACCATTCAGGGTGTCCCCTTCCTTTGGGCCAACCCATCCTTGGTGTCCCCAGCCCCATCCATCCTGCGCTGGGCTCCCTGAACACCCTCAGCACCCAAAAGGGACAATACCTGGGTGGGGGATTGCCAAGGGTCCCTGCCTGCCTGCAAAAAGCCCCCCCCACTGTCCCATGAAGAGGGAATTCACCCCAGCCCCGCTGCAGCACCGCCAGCTAGGGATCCTCAAACCCAGAGGGTGGTGTAGGGTTCTATACATTGCCAGTGGTGGGTCCCGTCTCTTGGGGAGGGAACTCCAGGCTCAGCCCAGCCCCGAGGAACAGGGTGCAGAGTGTGGGTCACCTGAGGACACCTGGTGTCCCCAAGGACGCCATCCTCACCTCGCCGTCATCCTGCAGGCAGCAGGAGAAGGGCACAGAGCAGCGCTCGCGGCTGGGGTTGGTGGTGGTGCAGTTGAAGTACATGTTCTGCGACCAGTCCTTGTAGGAGACACCCCCGCAGCAGCTGAACTGTGGGGAAGGGGACAGGGCACTCAGTGTGGACCCTGGTCCTGCGGCAAGGGGGTGACAGGGGTGGTGTGACAACGGGACACAGGACCGTGGACTTCATGACAAGAGAGCGACAGCCATTTCCACTCTCCCCCTTTTTCTCTCCCCAACCAGGGCATCACCACAAACGTCAAATCCTGGAGGAGCCCACGGATTTAAAGCAAGACCCAAGATCCCCCAAGCCTGACCCACACGTCCTTGTCCAACAGAGGAGATCCTGGCCCCCTGTGTCAACCCCACACCTCCTTCTGCCCAAAGTCGATGAGGTTCTGCAGGTCAAGGTCATCCCGGTAATGCACGATGGCACCGTTGATGATCTCGCTGACCTTCCCACGAGCCTGCGGAGTGGGACATCAACGAGGTTGTCACCCAACAGGACAGGCTGGGGGTCATCCAGCCCCCCGCTGCTCTCTCCCTACAGCAATACCTTATCGGAGAAAACGAAGCCCAGCACGCCGGCTGCCAGCTGCAGGAGGAAGATGATGGTCAGGCAGATGGAGAACTGTGGGAGAGAGGAAGGTGATGGCGGGGCGGACCACAGCAGAGACACCGTGGTCCCACGCCGGGGTGGGCGGGACACTCCAAAGGAACCCGCCGTCCCCGAGGACTCACCGTCTGCAGCAGACAGATGTTCTCCCGCAAGGAGCCGACGCAGCCGCAGAAGGTGATGAGGAAGGTGAGGACGCCCACCACGACCAGCAAGATGGCAGGGTCCACCGCCAGGCAGGCCATCGCCGCCTCTGCCGCAGCGAGTGTCACCGGCAGCCCCCCCAGCACCCCACATCCCCGGGGGGACAGGGCAGCCCACACCATCACCCCCTCATGGGCACCCCCACTGTGGTGCCAGCTCAGGATCGATCCCACTCTCCCCCAGCCGGGCTGGGGGGCACTAGGGGGTGTGACACTCACTGTGTCCCCCGCCCAGGTCCCCCAACCTCACCTGCGTGCTTCAGCAGCCGCGCGTAGACCCCCACCGCCACCATCACCATCGAGATCATCTGCAGAGCGGGATGGGGGGAAAACCTGTGACCCCCCACTTCCCACTCGGGGTGTCCCGGCACCAGAGACAGACCCACTGCCTCAGTTTCCCCTCATCACCCCTCTACAGAGCCAGGTCATGGTGCTTTAGTGTCACAGGTGGGGACAAAGCCCACCGCCAATGGCACCGGCATGTCCCCACCGCCAATGGCACCGGCATGTCCCCACCTCTGTCACCCCTGTCCGCAACAGCCCTCCCACACTGCGGGTGGTTGAACCTGGGGATGTAGATTGTCGGAAATGAGAAACTTCCTCAAAAACATGATTTTAAATAGGGAAACAGCCCTCTAAAAAAATTCTGACCCTCAAAAAGTACCCAAAGCATAAAAAAAAAGTACCCCCCCCAACCATTAAAAAAATTCACCCCCAAACTTTAAAAAATGCTCAAAAACATTAAAGAAAATCCAAAAAGACCCCAAAACATGGGAAATCGTATCTCCCGTCCAGGAGGTGTCCCTGGGGATGGGCTGGGGACGAGAGGGGTCTGTGTGTCCCCCCCCATTCTGCAGGGTTGTCACCTGCACAGAGTCAGAATCGGGCCCAGAGGCCATCATTTGGGTGACAATGGCACCTGGTGGGTGGGTCCCCCACATGTGTCACCCCCATACTCGGGGGCTCCCAGTGTCCCTGCCCTGGGTGGCAGCAGGGGGACACCCCAAAGGGCTGTGATACCCCAAAGGGCGAGTTTGGGGATGGGAAGCAACAGGTGGGGGGGGGGGGGGGGCAGGGGACACCCAGAGGTGACACCAGGAGTATGGGTACCCCAAAAGTCTTCAGGTATGGGGGGCAATAAAAGGGTGTCCCAGTGAGGTCCTGAGGATGATGGGGGTTGTCTGGGGGTCTTGGGGGGGGTCAGGGATGGGGTGTCCCGCGGAACCCCCGGGGATGTGGGCTCCGGGGATGGAGGGGGGGTTCCCAGCATCCGGGGGGTCCCGATGAACCCTGGAGGGTGGGGTGGTCCGAGGATGTGAGGTCCCAGTGGGGTCAGGGACGGGCCAGCCCGGGGTCCCCAGCGAGCCCCTGGGATGGCAGGTTGCCGGTGGGTTTCCGGGCATAGGGGGGGCCCCCAGTGTCCCCCCCAGGGACGGAGGGGTCGCCGGTGTCCTTCCCGGGGGTGGGGGTCCCGCTGTCACTCACCCAGAAGAGCATGTTGAAGAAGAAGAGCACGTACTTCACCACCGGGCTGACGAAGGAGAAATCGTCCCCATGGGGACCGAGGCCGCCCGCCGCCCGCCTCGCCATGGCCCCGGGCCGAGCTCAGCCGAGCCGAGCCGAGCTCAGCCGAATGGTGCCGAGCCTGGCCGAACCGAGCCGAGCCCAACCGAGCCGGTCACGGAGTCACCCGACCCCACTTCGCATCCCCGCAGTGAGCGCCGCTCAGCCAGGCAGAGTCCAACCCCCTTCCTTCGCTCATTGGTCGGTCTGTCTCACTCTGCCTTCCCATTGGTGGCGCGCCCCGTCGCTCATCCGCCGCTTTCTCCTCCCCTCCGAGCGCCGTGTGTCCCCGCCGCACCTGTTCGCGGCGCCGCGCCGCCTTAAAGGGCCAGCGCACCCACTTTTCCAGCCACACGATGAGCCAGGGCGGAGAATCCCTCCCGGATGACCCCGCAGCGCCGCTTCCCCAAAACTGCCCGAATCGTGCTGTCCCTGCCCCAGAGACCCCCAGCCCTGGGGTGATGATGGGGGGAACAGTTGCATTTTATAATTACAATTGTAATGTATAATTGATTTCTGCCTTCAGTGACAGCCCTTGGGAGGGACACAAGGGGACAGCAGGGACATGGGAGAGCCGTTGTCCCTCAAACACGCTCAACTGGAGCGATTTGGCTGTTCCCCAAAAGGGAGCTGCCATAGCACCAAATTTGCAGAAATCACTCCAAAACGAGCATCTATGACACCAAATTTGCTGAAATCGGGCAAAACAGGCAGTGGCCTCACAACACAGGGAAGTGAGAGCCCAAAGCCTCTGCCGTTTCCCTCTCGGCTGCAAAAATCTGCAAGCTGCGTAAAAAAAAGGGACACTTTGGTGGATTTCTTTGTTTTCCTCTTTATTTTCAGGTGTCCAGTGTGACCTCCGAAGAGGAGGAGGAGGATGGAACCTTCCTCTACCACAACACTCCCCCCTCCATGTTCCATCTGCTCGCCTCATTTGCGTTAATTACCAGCTCAACGCGGGGAATCGGATCCAAACCTCAAATTCTAATTTTCTTCTGAATTTGTGCGTCACTCTTTTGTTTTTCGTGGCTGGTGTGGGAGAGGCAAGAGCTGTCCCATCACCGCGGCCTGGCCATCCCATTGAGGGGACAGGTCCCCTTTGTTTGCGGGGACCACCACCCTGTGGTTGTTACTATATTTAATCCATTTATTATTATATTTATTATCATTTCTCTCCCGTGCGAGGTTCATCAAGGCTGGAAACCCCCGGGGAGCAGCTGCCGGCGCTGACACAGCCCTTCCTGAAACAAGGCGAGAACTTCAGGAAGAAGAACTGAAACCAAAAATCCCCAACTTGCTTCTGGGGACACCGAGGTGCCACCACTCAACAGGTCCCACCACCCAGGGAGGTGTTTGCTTTGGGTGCTGCTGCAAGAAGCTCCCGTGGTCCCAAAAATGCTGTGGTTGATGTTTCTGGGTCTCCAGAGAAGCCACCTCAGGCAGCCCAAGAGCTCTTGGTGGGGTTGGACGTTCCCTGGTCCCACACAAGCGCTGCTGCCTCATCTATGAAGAAGAAAGTGCCCATGTTGGTCCATGGATGGTCCTCCTCTCAAATCTATGTGTCTGTCTGTCCTATCTCTATGTCCACCCACCAGATTTGTGTGTGTCCCACCAGATTTATATGTCCGCCCACCAAATCTATATGTCCAGCCGTCAGATCTGTGTGTCCACCTGTCACATCTCTATGTCCATCCACCAGATCTGTGTCCAGCCGTCAGACCTAGATGTCCCTCATCAGATCTACATGTCTACCCATCAGATCCACGTATCCACCCACCAGATCTAGAAGTCCAGCCATGAGATCTGTACCTCCGCCCATCAGAGCCACACAACCACCCATCAGATCTACGTGTCCATCCACCAGATCTGTACGTCCAGGTGTGAAATCTGTGTCCAGCCATCAGATCTACATGTCTGCCCGTAGATCCATGTGTCTACCCATCAAATCTGTACGTCCACCCATCAGATCGACATGTCTACCCATCGGTTTTATGCCCACCCATCAGATCTATGTGTGCAGCCACCAGATTTATACGTTTGGGTGTGAGATCCGCATGTCCACCCACCAGATCTACGCATTGACCCATCAGATCTATCCATCCACCCACTGGATCTACCCGTTGACCCATCAGATCTATCCATCCACCCACTGGATCTACCTGTTGACCCATCAGATCTATTCATCCATCCACTGAATCTACACATTGACCCATCAGATCTGTCCATCCACGCACTGGATCTATCCATTGACTCATCAGATCTGTCCATCCACCCACCGGATCTACCCGTTGACCCATCAGATCTGTCCATCCACCCACCGGATCTATATGTTCATCAATCAGATCTATACATCGATCTACGCGATGTGTCTCCATGCACGTGTCCCCATGGATGTCCCCCTATGGACATGTCCCCATGGTTGAGGTGACACCCGTCTACATCTTCCTCCATCGGGGGTCGTGCTACTGTTCCCCCTGACCTGGGGGTCCCAGGGGACACCCCGCTGCCTCTGCTGTCCCCTGCCTACATGTCCCACCCCCTTCCTGCCTGCTCGTCCCTCCTGTCCCCTTGACCACGGTGTGACCCTGGCAGGGGGACCCCAACCCTGGTTCCCCCCAGCAGCCCCCCAAGAAAGGGACAATGGCCAAGGGACGTCCCCAAATCCCGCAGCTGGGCAGGAGATGGGGCATTTGGGGACAGGGGACCCCTAATGTCACTCTGCTGTCCCCATCCTATGTGCCACCAGCAGCCTCCAGCAGTGGAATTAACGGGATGTGGGACACGAGTGGGGGGACACGGGTGTCACCGCACTTACGGGTGGGGGGCACGTGTCCTTCCCTGGCAGCCCCCAGCCAGATGCCACCACCGTGCGGGGACACGCGTGGGGACAGGGGCGGGAGCTGCTGGCGAGGACAGGGGCAGGGTGGGGACAAAGAGGGGGTAGTGACAGGGAACAGGGAGGGGACACACACGAGTGTCCCCTCCGACCCTCGGCAGCTCCGCTGTGCGGAACACGGTCGGGACACGTGACAAAGGGGCGTGGTCACGAGGGGGCGTGTCCACGCCGTGTGGGGCGTGTTAATGGGCGCGTCGAGTGAAGGAGCGTGTCCATTGGAGGGGCGTGCCTGTGGGCGGGGCCAGCCCGGCCCAGACAGCGACAGCGCCACCCAGTGGGTCGGTGGTTCGAGACCCCCCACCCCCGGATGGCTGATATTTGTACAATTTTATATTATTTACAGAAGATACAATAATCATGTGGTTTATATTATGTAAAAAATATAATTAGTCCATATATTTTATTATATCCAAAATTGATATTATTAATATAATATAGAGAATGTACTATCATATACTGTAATGTAATATATTGTAATATACTAGACTAGACTACACTAGACTAGAAACAGAATAGAATTATAATAGAATAATATTCTATCTATCTACCTACCAAGTTACTAAATAATTGCCACTAGGAAAGTGTATATATATATATGTGTATATACATATATATATATATATAAAGCAAATGTATTGATATTGCAAGTTATTACTGAATTCCAGCTGGTGGCGTCAGTGTAGATGTGTGAACTGTTGCCTGTACCCAAATAGAAATATCAATGTATAACTACAAATATCAAAATATCAATATGTAACTATAAATACATACGTATCCATATGTAACGATACGTATCTAAATTTTCATGGATAACTATAGATAGCTAAATATCCATTTATAACTATAAATATCTAAATATCAATATATAACTATAAATATCTAAAAAATCTATAGATAACTATTTTTATATATCACGCGGTCGTGGATCCCACCAGACGCAAGGGCTTGGTGGCTTCATTTCCATTAGTTTCTGTATTAAAATTACTAGAAATTATTATTGTTAGGAATTACTATTCCTATAAATTACTATTCCTATTAATGACTATTACTGCCTGCTATCACAATAGTATAAAATGCTATTAATATGAGTAATTATTAACATTAACATTGGTGGCAATAATACAGATTAATAGTAAGAGTAGTAATACAGATTACTAGCAATAATACAGATTGCTATTAGTAATTACTATTATTAATTACTATATTAATCTGTATTTCCTTTACTACAGGTCACTATACATTACTATAATCCCTGTGATGGGTAAAGCAGGTGGGGATTAGGAATTTGTGTCCTTGGGTGTTGTAACACTCCTGAAAATCGATAATTTGGGGTGCTGGGGGGTAATTACACCTAACGAGGTTGATCCCAGGATGCTCTGGGGTGGTTTCTGGTGACCACACAAATTTGGGATCTAATGTGGGTGAAGCAACTCAACAACCGGGTTTGTTACTCAACAGAGAAGTCGCATGGTAGGTTGGATGATCCAACCCCAGGAGAAGGTAACGAGCGTTGTCATTAGTAAACACGACCTAATTGTTATATGTTAATGATTATGAGAGGGAAAGGAAATTAAAGGAGTTTTCCCCCCAAGCTCTTCTTCATCTGGAACTCCTGGTTGGCCCCGCATTGGGTTTGACTCTGGGATGAGGAACGAGGTGGGATCGAGGAACCGGGAGGACAACCTGGGCAAGAGGTGGTTGGTCGCTCCGCTGCTCAGAAACGAGATCTTTGTTCCCCGGGTGGTTGAGCATCTTCCAAGAGGCATTTGGAAGGAGAACAGTCTCACAGCAGATGATTCACCTGGACAGTTCATCCAATGGGCCACTGAGGATCATCGTTGGTACCCAAAGTTGAAGTTACACCATCAAAACTTGTCCAGATTGGACGATGAAGACCAGTCATCCTCTACCAGTTGCCTCAATCAACGACCACACCATCAAGGTGACGTTGCCACCCGTGATACGGGCAGAGACTGGTTGAGGTTTGGGACTCACTCGTCCAAGCGCCAAGTCCTGGTTGAGCTTTCAGAAGTTCCTTCAGGAAAACCATCGAGCTGGGGGTCACGAGGAATGTGGAAGGCCCACCAAATTCTTTGGGCTCCTGCCACCCCTCAGGGTGTCTTAGACGGGCATGTGGCACCATTACACCACTGGAAGTGGGAGGACACGTGTGTCACATAGAAGATCAACATCAGCGCTCTTCTGAGGTCTTTTGGACGTCTGTTTGGGGGGTTGGACTGGATGATCTTTTGAGGTCCCTTCCAATCCCTGACATTCTGTGATTCCACCTGGATCCACCATCTGTAGCCCTAGACCTGTGTCATCAGACCGAGCCTTCATGTCCCAGGTGTCCCCTTTGACCAGTCACAGTGTGCCATGACCACCGGCATCTTCTGGAGTGCGCTGAGGAGCAGGAGAGGACTCTCCCCATCTTCCAAACTCCATATTTGAAGGGTGCGTCTCCAGCGATGGGTCCAGCACCCAATAGGGAAGGAGTCGGTAGAGGTTTATACCATGGTCACCCCACAATGGGGAACGTTCCCACCCCAAGGCTGACCCAAAGCTCACCGGGACCTCGTTACCACAATCCTCGTTGGCATCTTCCTCCTGCGAGTCGCCCACGTGGGCCGAAGGCGTCTCCATGGATCATCGGGCCATGGCCTGATGGTGTAGAACTTCATGTATCAAGAAACGAGGTGCCTCATCATGAGTAACCACCATGAGCTGAGCTTCTGGGGATGGTTGTACAGGGGTCAGTTAATCATAACGAACCTGGGACGTGGCCTCTCAGGATCCCCATGAGCTCCTCCAAGTCCTGAACTTCCCACGACTTGTCGAAGCTCCTTCTTGTTGACGGGAGATCTCAACTTGGGTGTCTGCTGTGAATTTACACCCGAAAATCCAACTGTTGGGTGGAGTCCATGTCATTGACCCTTAGGGATGGAGGTGACACCTTCAGACCCTCCTGGAGGAACCTCCTCCCGTTAAGATGCTGTCTAGATGTCGATGCACAACCACCCCAGTTCTGGGGGGGTTTGTTGGGTGTTCGGTCAAGGCTGTAACACAGGGAATGAAACTGATGAGTGACACCCATCGTTCTCCATCCTAATTAAGAGAAATTATGGCCGTTGTGGCTCCAGGGCCAACGTGACCTTGTCCTGCATGAATTTTGGGGACAGAAAGGGGGTAGAACCTCCATTGGTGGTTTATCCAGAGACACCACGAGGTTTGAACCCGAGGATTCGCCGCCCACGTGCCCGACAAACGACTGGTGGGCTGGGATTTTAATATATCCATGATTAATATATTTAAATTATATATGTATCTCCTGGATCCTGAAGCTGGATGCGGGGTGCAGGTCAGCCCGGCCTGTCCTGCATCGTGTTCCTCAAGGACACCCCAAAAACTGGCGCAATTTTGGGTCTTGCTTGTCATTTTCGGGATCATTTTGTGCCGGATCACTTGGGTTTAAGGAGGGGGGTCCCCGCTCTGCTGCCAGAGTTGAGATTTGGACCAAATTTGTGTGAATTTGTGCCAAATTTGGGTTTGGATCAGCCCCAGGTCAGCGTTTGGGGCTGGGGGGTGGATGGGACCCCCCAGACTGAGACTGGGGGTGGATGGGACCCCCCCAGTCTGGGACTGAGGTATCTGGGGGGCATTGGGACCCCCAGTTTGGGACTGGGGTAACTGGGGGGCATTGGGACCCCCCCCAGTCTGGGACTGGGGTATCTGGGGGGCATTGGGACCCCCAGTTTGGGACTGGGGTAACTGGGGGACGATGAGAACCCCCCAGACTGAGGTAAGTGAGGGGCAATGGGACCCCCCAGGGTGGGACTGGGATAACTGGGGGGCCCAAACTGAGACTGGGGTAATTGGGAGGCAATGGGACCCCCCAAACTGGGATTGGGGTAACTGAGGGACCTCAGACTGGGACTGGGGTAACTGGGGCAATGGGACCCCCGAAGTGTGAGACTGGGGTAACTTGGGGGTCCCTAAACTGGGACTGGGGTAACTGGAGGCGATGGGACCCCCCCCCCCAGTGTGAGACTGGGGTGACTGGGGTCCCCAAACCAGGACTGGAGTGACTGGAGGCGATGGGACCCCCCAGTCTGGGACTGAAGTAACTGGGCAGCAACGAGACCCTGGCGGAAGTGAAGCGGAAGCGCAGCGTCCCGGAAGTGAAGCGTCCCGGAAGCGCAGCCGGCGCGTGTTTCCGGCGGGGACGCCCTTCGCGGCCGCACCGCCCCGGTCCCGCTGCCGGAGGAGAGAGATGGCGGCGGGCGGCGGCGGGCGCTGAGGCGGCGGCCATGGAGGGCGGCGGGGCGGCCAAGCCCAGCCTGCAGGTGGTTTACCAGGCCGTGCAGGCGCTTTACCACGACCCGGACCCCAGCGGCAAGGAGCGGGCCAGCTGCTGGCTGGGGGAGCTGCAGCGATCGGTGAGGCCTGGCGGGGAGCGGGCTGCGGGGACGGGCCGTGAGGGGACCGAGGGGCGTGAGGGGACGCAGCGGGGGCCGCTCCCTCCTGCCGCCGCGCCGGTGGTGCCTCCGCAGGGCCCGGGACCGCGCGGGGGAACCGGACCCGCCTCAGGCTCCATCCCGGGGGCTCCAGCGGGTCCCGGGTTCGAGTCCCGGGTGGGCGTCCCGGGTTCGAGTCCCCGGTGGGCGTCCTGGGTTCGAGTCCCGGGTGAGGGTCCCGGGTTCGAGTCCCCGGTGGGGTTCCCGAGTTCGAGTCCCCGGTGGGGTTCCCGGGTTCGAGTCCCGGGTGGGGTTCCCGGGTTCGAGTCCCGGATGGGGTTCCCGAGTTCGAGTCCCCGGTGGGGGTTCCCGGTTTCGAGTCCCCGGTGGGGGTTCCCGGGTTCGAGTCCCCGGTGGGGTTCCCGGGTTCGAGTCCCGGGTGGGGTTCCCGGGTTCGAGTCCCAGGTGAGGGTCCCGGGTTCGAGTCCTGGGTGGGGGTCCCGGGTTCGAGTCCCCGGTGGGCGTCCTGGGTTCGAGTCCTGGGTGGGGGTCCCGGGTTCGAGTCCCCGGTGGGCGTCCCGGGTTCTAGTCCCGGGTGGGGGTCCCGGGTTCGAATCCAAGTGGGGGTTCCCGAGTTCGAGTCCCCGGTGGGCGTCCTGGGTTCTAGTCCCGGGTTCTAGTCCCGGGTTCGAGTCCCGGGTTCGAGTCCAAGGGGGGGTTCCCGGGTTCGAGTCCCCGGTGGGCGTCCCGGGTTCGAGTCCCCGGTGGGCGTCCCGGGTTCGAGTCCCCGGGTGGGGTTCCCGGGTTCGAGTCCCGCCGTCCCCAGGGAGCCCCAGCCCCGGCCTCTGTTTGTTCCCGCCACCTCCTGTTTGTTTTAACCGCAGCGCTGACGTGTTTGCTGTGGGGAACAGCCCTGGAGGGTGTTAGGGGGAAACATTTGGGGCTCAACCCGACTTTGAGAGGATGGGGGACTGGTGAGGGAGCACAAGCCCCCTTGGGGTCTGTAAGTGATGCACAACAAGCTGTTTCTCCCCAAACTTGAGCCTTGTGACTACATTTTTGATTGAATGTGTGTTTTCTACCCTCGGGGGAAGCAGGTTTGTTCCCTCAGGGGACGACTTTGGTTTTGACTCTGTTCAGTGGTGCCCAAGGCCAGGGTGAGGGGCAGCGGGCACAGACTGAAGCACAGGAGGCTCCATGTGAACATGAGCAGACACTTGTTTGCTGGAGGTGCCAGAGCCTGGCCCAGGCTGCCCAGAGCGGGTGTGGAGTCTCCTTCTGTGAGCCATTCCAGCCCCTGGGATCCTGTGTGATCTGCTCTGGGACCCTGCGGGAGCAGGTGGGTCGGACCAGATGATCTCCAGAGGTCCCTTCAACCCCAACCATCCCGTGATTCTGTGATGTTGTGTTTTTTCTCTTCTCCGAAGCCCCTTGTTTCTCCCCATGCTGCTCCATCGCTGCCCTTTGCAGCACCGTGGGGCGTCATTTTCCTCCTCTGCTCTTCCCCCAAAATCTTCGGTGCCTTCCCAGGAAACCCGATGAGTTTTACCTGGCGTCCCGTGACTCCTGGAGGAGCGAGATGAGGTCCTCCTCACCATCTCTTTATCTCAGAGCCCAAATTCCCCGGAGCGCAGCAGCGAGTTCCCTCCCAAGCGGGTTTGGTGGAGCTCCACCAGCTTCCCACCATCTGGTAAAACTTTAGACCATTTCTTATCCACAACCTTATATATTTTCCTTTAAATTTCTTTAAATTGAGCGTGCCACGCAGTTACACCCCCGGGTACAACAGAAGTTTGCAGCGGTGGTTTTATATGCAGCAAAGTGAAGGAGAATTTGGGTTCCGCGAAGGGGCGGCAGTGGGTCCGGCCCCACGGCTGGTTCTTCGGTGGGTCCGAGCGCCGCCGGCCGTGGTTGCGCCCATTGAAATATCTCATTTGTGTTAAAAAAGAGAGGTTGTGATTTCAGAGACGATTCCTCTTCCAGAAACAACCACAATTTCGGATTTCACCCCTACCCGGTGCCAGGACAGGCGGCCGGAGGGGGTTTGTCTGTGTTAGAGCCCTGTGGGCTGCGCTTGGTACAAACAGCCCCATCAAATGGGGAATGTGACGTATTTGGGACTTATTTTTAATACCCTGGTCACCCATAAGATTGGGATCCCTCCTCTTGTAGAAAGCCTTGGGGTTTGTTTCGCTCCGTTGGGGTTTATTCACTCCATTAGGGTTTGTTTCGCTCTGTTGGGGTTTATTCACTCCATTAGGGTTTGTTTCGCTCCGTTGGGGTTTATTCACTCCATTAGGGTTTGTTTCGCTCTGTTGGGGTTTATTCACCCCATTAGGGTTTGTTTCGCTCTGTTGGGGTTTATTCACTCCATTAGGGTTTGTTTCGCTCCGTTGGGGTTTATTCACTCCATTAGGGTTTGTTTCACTCTGTTGGGGTTTATTCACTCCATTAGGGTTTGTTTCACTCTGTTGGGGTTTATTCACTCCATTAGGGTTTGTTTCGCTCTGTTGGGGTTTCTCTGGGCTGTTACCTGTGTTGTCTGGATTGTTTCTAATAGAAATGGCAGATTCCCGTGCGTGATTTTAGCCTCTGTGTTCCTCTGCGGTGCCTCCGCGCTGCTCCCTTTGCTGTCGCGTGAAGGGATCCTGTTGGTTTTGGGAGAGGAATCTCTTTCGTGTCCCTTCTCGGGTGTTTTAAACCCAGGGAAGAGCCGGCTCAAGCCCAGATTAACACATTTCTGCTTCTCGCTTTTTATTTGCGCATCTTTGGCCTTTCAGAGGTTTATCTGCCAGGTCTAAGGATGAATTGAAATGACTTTCCGCACCTTTGGGCGCTCTGGGGTGCAGCCTGGTTTCCCTCAGCATCTTCATCTTGTTTAATTTACCGTTCACTGAGTTTATTCCGACTTTGAGGCACAAGCTGGAGGAAGGTGAGCAATTTTATAGCATTAACATCAGAACAGGTGATAAATTGGACTCAGGGCTGCTCAGCCCCCTATTTCTCATTAAGAGAAGATAATTACGCTGAGCTCGTCACCCCGTGCGTGATCTTAACCCGCGGGACCCCAAAGCCGCTGTATGGTACAAGTTCGTCCTGACTGCGTTAAAACCCCCTGGAAGTTTTACTGATGATATTATGCAGCTTCTTCGCACCTTCTCGCTGCAGGTGTGAGGTGGTTTGATCCCTGCGCCTAAACGGGAGCTCGTGATCAGAGTTTTGGGTGGGATCGGGGGTGTGAAGCTGCTGGGCGAGCTCTCGCCAAACAGAATCTTGTCATCAAGATGAGAATGGAAGTGGCGGCGGCTTCTTTATGAGACAGAACGGGGGGATTGCGCTTAACCAGCAACGTCAGCTCCGTCCCGGCCCAGGTTAGCACCGAGTTTAAAATCAGCATTCTAAAGCAGGAAACTTCCAGCACACGTTGCATAGGATGGTAAGAAGGTTCAGACCATGCCAGGGACACATTTGCCCCTCGACGGCCGCAGGGCGTTCGCTGCAGCGAGTGCCTGGGTGGGAATTAAAGGTCTTTCTGCTGGTTTTGTGGTGGAGAGAGGCTAAACGGAGGTGTTTAATTAGCTGTGTCCTTTTAATTGTGTCCCTTTAATTGTCGCTCTGTACGCGTGATACAAAGACAAACTGCAGCCCGAGCCGGCCACTCGCTCTCGGGTCCGAAGGCGATTCCTGAAATGAAACCCTTTCCTCCTCGTACAACTCGTTGGGCGCTCTCGAAGATGCAAGTACTCTAATGTATATAGAGGTTATAAATGTATAATATGGAGGTTTTTGTCCATTTTTAGAGCTGTGTCCTTGCGGAGGTGAGGGCTGGGCCAGGAGTGTCGCTGGCGGGACATCTGCATTGGCCTCTGGGTTTTAGGGGGAAAATTGAAAGTCAAAACTCCTTCACCATCTTCCTGCTGCTTTCACCCCTTTTCTCTCTCTTTCCCAACGTGTTCCTGAGCTGCGTCGTGTGAGACATCGGCCTTGTGAAGGTTCAGCCCGGCCATGGGCTTCACGTGGGGGGTTTTGTGTCCAGCGCTGGACCGAGCGCTCGCTTATCATCCCTGTTTTGTGAATAAAACCTCCTCGTGCCTCGAGCTACATCGAGCCGCTTGGGTTTAATAACCCGCAGCTCCTTCTTTTGGACTCGCTTCTGTTCCCAAACCATCTCCGTGCAAATTACGCCCGGCATTGAATATTCCTCAATTATTATCAGCCAGGATGGCGCTTGGTGAGGTGCCCGGTTCGTGACGTTGGTATCGAGTGGTGGGGTCTTGGTTGGTTATTTCTGTGGGGATTGGGTGGTCACTGTTAATTTTTGGCGTTGCTTTGAGTTGTGCTGTTGTCTGAAGGTCTCGCCGTTTGCCGGGACGATCGTCACGCGCTTGAGCCATCGTGGGGACAAGAAGTTAAAGCTTAATTGTTAATTAGTGCCGGTAAGGCCACTAGTGGCGATCGGCCCGGATTTGTCCATCTACAGCCTCATTCTTCTCTTTAATTGCTAATTAATTTGAGGGAACGAGGCGTGCTGTAACGGGGCGTCCCGAAGAGGAATTGTGAGCTTACGCATGTCTTGTGCAGCGCTCAAAAGGTCAGATTTAGGTAAAAGTTTCCCCAGACCACAGAATTTGAGGCTCATTCAAGCAGCAAACCAACGCTTTTTGTTTGGAGTTGCGCGAAGGCGATTCCAGACTCGTTCAGTTTTATTTAATCCAGAAGAATCATAGGGATTAAACTCGCTTTAATCATACTCAGCTTTCCGATCCCGGTTTCTTAAGTGTTTCTTGGTTAACGTGTCATCAGTGCGGGGTGTTGACGGAACGTGCGGCACACAAGAGCAGCTGCCAGTTGGTGTGTTTTCCTTTTCCCATTGTGGATTAAGTGCAGGTTGGTTTGTGGTTTAATGTTCATTCATCGAGCGCTTTCTAGGAGGCGGAAATTCTGCCAGAAAGGTTCATTTAAGTGACTGACACAGATTTCCTTCAATCTGTCCATAAAATTAATTTGTTGATATGATTGCGTACAAGTATTAACCCCTGATTAAATTAAAACAAACTAGATAAGGGTTCCCTCTTGTTTATAAACACCCTTTAAAGCTTTTTAATTTTAAGGTGATGGAAAGTCAATATAAAATCCCCACGTTGCCTGCACGTGGATCAAGAGCATCATGGAATTGTTGAATTGTTTCGGTTGGAAAAGACCTTCAAGATTGAGTCCAACCATTAACCCAACATGGCCAAGGCCACCTGGAAACCACGTCCCCAAGAACCTCGTCTACGTGACCGTGTCCCTCAGAACCTCATCAGGCTCGTCACTTGTCTAAATACCTAATTTCCCCCCATCCCTTCTTGAAATAACATCACAGAATCACGGGGAATAAGCACCTCTGAGGTTCTCCGGTCCACCCTGCTGCTCAGAGCAGGTGTCGAGCTTAGATCCGGTCCCTTGGCAGTGACAATGTGGCCAGTGCTCAAGCCATCCTGCTCAGCAAGGCTTTAGTCTGACCCAAAATTGACGTTCCAGATGAGCAGCAAACCGGTATAAATGCAAAATCCCAGTTTCACAAGAACTCTAGTTGCTGGTTCCCCCCGTAACCAAGTACCCAAGGACGGAGTTACTGGCCTTGATCTGGTGGGTTTTTTGGTTGGCTGGTTGTACTGAGCACAAACCCGAGTGGGGGCTGTGGAGGGACGTCTGGAGCCTGTGGTATTTGCCCCAAGTCCTCTTCTGATTCAAGTCCTGGGTTTTTGAAGCATTAAACTTTCAGTGTCCATAAATTGGCTCATATGTGGGCAGAAGGAGCAGGTAGAGAAGGCTGTGGAGAGAGAACGGTGTGTCTTCTGGAGTGTCGGTGGAGAAGACAAGTTTCCTGACCGGTCTATGAGAAGGTGGCTGGTGTGGTGGGTGTAGAAAGCAGAGGATGTTCCTTGATGTTTAACACGTTTTCCAGCGCCGTGTCCTGCGGCGTTCCGGTAACCCAAGTGGAGAGAGGTGGACCTGATGGTTGGGAAACCCTCCCAGTCAAACCATAGCGGTCATCGGCCTGAAGTCCAGCTGGTGGCCAGTAACGATTGACGTTCCTCAGGAGCTGATATTGGTGTGGCTACTGCTCAACGTCTTCGTTCATTATCTGGATGATAGGAGGGATGCACCCTCAGCAGGTTCATGGATGACGCCAAGTTGGAGGAGCAGTTGATGCGCTGGAGGGACCTCGATGGGCGGAGGAACAGGGTCCTCCACCCGTTCAGCAAAGGCCAACTCAAAGTCCTTTCCCCGGGATGTGAAAACCCCTCGAGCGGGTCAGACTGGGCCGACCGGCCGGAAAGCAACGTTGTGGTTTGGGGTTTAGGAGACCGAATTGTCCCTGGGCTGCGTTAGGGTGGACCAACCCTGGGACAAAGACCCGTGTTGAGAAGGTCTCCATCCCTGGAGACATTCACAGCTGCCCTCAACAAGCGTCACTTAAACCGCTTCTGCTTCGCGCTGAGGGTTTAGGCTCCAGCTCTGCTGCTCCCAACCTCCCTTATTCTGGGATGCCGAGTTTTTTGCTGTTTTATCAAAGTCTTCCTTGTAAATCACCTGAGGCGAAGATTTCCTGCGGGAGCACTCAAATCTTTTCAAGGAACGGCTGTGAGATCATCATTTGGGGAAAGAAAATGCAAGTTAAACATGTTGGGGGAAGTTTAGAAGAAAACGCTACAACTGCAACAAGGTCTTTAGCAGAAGCCCCACCGTGTGTTTTAATTTTGAGCTGAAAGCTCTTGATTCTCACAACTCCTACAACTCATAATTCACCTTTGAGGCGTTTTGGTGTCGGTCTCTTAGACGGGCACTGAACAGGTGAGATATTTCGGGGATCTTTGGTGGGTTCCATCACCAGTCCTGGCTTTGTGGTGGAACTATGAGGAGCACACAGGTTACCATCTGTCTTCTCAATGACAGGTCCATTTCCCCTGCACCGCTCTCCAACAGGTCGTTCCCCAATTTATACTGAAACCTGGGGTTGTTCCTGCTTCTCTTGGATGTTTCTGGTGTGGACACACCATGGTTTGTGGAACGGGCCAACAACCAGAGACAGGGAGGTGGTTCTGCGCCAGGGCTGGTACGTGTGTCCTCCTACCTAAAATTCTTCTGCCTCTTGGGTATCGCATCATCATCTGAGCAGAAGAGGCGACATTGCCCAGCTTTGAGAGCCACTTATGGTCCTCAGCCTCCTGTTTGAGGCCCCAACCTTGCATTTGGGGTCTCCAGCCTCCTGTTTGAGGTCCTCAGCCTCCCGTTTGGGGTCTCCAACCGCCCAGCTCCTGTCTCCAGGACCAGCTCATCTTTCCAGCTCTATTTCCACCCAAGTCCAGGCCTGAGGTTCTTCACATTGAGGTTCTTGCGTCAAGGCTCAGGTGGCACCATCGTCGATCCTTAAGGAGCTTTGTGAGGATGGGGCTGGGGGTTGATGTGGGTGCGGATGGTTTGGCCATGGGCTCCTCATTCTGCCCACCTGCGTTTTTCATTCCGTTCCCTTGGAAAAGGTTTTGATTTATATAAAACTTGTTTTTGGCAGGTGCCACCGGCACGGCGGAAAGTGACGGAACTGCAGAAAACCAACAGTAAAATGCCAAAAAACATATTTGATTTTTTTGCACGTGTTTTCAGTTATAATTTTCTAGGTTTCTAACGCTACAAGTCGCCTCTAAACGGATTCCTCATCAATCCCTTCGTTAAAATTGAAAGAAATACTGGTTTGTTTGGTTGTTCTTTGCAGGGAGGGGTTTTCCTGGTGTGAAGGTCCCTGGGCTCCCCTTGTTTACAGCTTTGCCTCTTCTTGTTACAGCCGCATAAACACCCGACTCGTATTTCATCCCGGGATTAAATGTCAAGCAAATATTCGGCTCTTTAGCGGCGCGTTTTGGTTTTTACCCCCCTCCAGAACCCGGGGACGTCGAGACAAAACCCTTTGGGTGGCAAATCTCCATACCCTGAGCTGCCTTCTTACCTTATGCACGTCATTTATTGCTTGATTTTTACATCAAAAGTACAATTTGAACCCTGGTGTGAGATGGTAGAAGCAGATTTTATACCCGGAGCAAGATTCTGGATAAATAAATGCTGGGGGACCGGAGGAAACCGAGATGTAAATGTCTTACGTAGAGGTGGGAACGCAGCTCGTGGTTTATTTCTAATATCACAATACCACTCGGCTCCTTCGACCCCGGGAACTTCAGAACTTCCCTGCGAGATACCTGGAAAACAGCCACGTTTTGGGGTGAAAATCCTTCATAAAGTAACGGGAGCCTCATATTTGAGTTATTTATAATATTATTGATGTTCCCCCCGCAAGCGCAAGTCTATGGGACAGCGCTGTTACCCTACACGGAGGATGGAGGAGACATTACGCAACAAAAACAAAGAATAGTTTGGGTTGGAAAGCCAAAACTGCTTCATTTTGCTCAGATGGGTGATGAGGTTGTTGTACACCCCGAAAAAATTCCCCAAATAATGTTAATTTGCGGAAATACTCAGTTGTTCTTCAAGATGCAGGTCGGGTATTTGATACCCAACCCATATAATCACCTGTGGAGCTGAGGGTGCGGAGCCGACATTGTGGCTCTTTAACAGCTTCTAGAACTCTCCAGCAAAAATTTTGACCGAGCAAATACCTTCTTTTAGTCATTCAGTCATTAGAGATCACAAACCCATTAATAATTTTCCCATTTTTGCGGAATCAGCGGCTTCCGGATGGATTATTGTGGTATAGCAGAGCCGGGGCTCTTCGGCTTTCATTTTCTCCTCATTCCATCCCTATCCCTAATTGTTCAATTCTAAACACCCTGGAAAATACGTCTGTTAATAAGGTTTTTAATACGAGTCGCATACAATTCTAGTTATTTAGTTTCTTAAGAAAGACTCTTTATTTATTACAATCTTGGCAATTACCCGGTGAGTATAAATGAACCCCTAGGGACGTTTCTGTTGGAAACGCATCCGAACTTTTCTTCCTACCCATTATTGAAGTTGAGGGGGATTTTAATTGTGAAATCAAATAATTGGGGGTGCGGGGCAGCCCCCTTAGGTCCCTGCAATGCAAAAATGTCCTGGTGTTCAGTAAAATAAGAGTTTATCTTTCCGTGCTTGGGCCAGGGTGGTTCCCTTCACTGTGCGGCTGGACCTGGATAGTCTATAGGAAAATATATACGTAAAGTCCTTCTCTGTGGTGGTTTTGGGGTCCCATCTCACCATGTTTTTGGGGAGCTCCTCCTTTTGGGGTGTGATGTTTGTCCATCTATAATATTGGTCGGAACCACCTTTCATCTCCCCCAAATGAAAAAGAATGAGCAGTATCCGCCGCCCTCCAGTGCTGTGACTTGATTTTCTATCGAAGAGATATTTTGGGGTGATTTTCATAGCGATGACAGTGGTAGAAAACACAATTAGGTGGTGTTGGACGTGGTCGGCCTGTTCCTTCACACGCAGGAGGCGAGTTGATTAGTTCGAGCTTAATTACACACAAATTCAGATTTCAAGCATTTTAGCTAAATGAACCTTGGGTTGAATTTTGAAGAAAAATCAAACGTTCTTACCCAAAGTAAAATATATTGTAGATGTTCCAGGAAACAAGGAGCATTTTATTGATGAGTCCTTGGAAGATCTCGTTCCATAACAGTCCCCAAATCCACGCGTTTCTCCCCTATCTGTCCCAGGGTTTCTCTCAGATGGTGTCACAATCCATTTGGCGATGGACTCGTGATGGTTCTTTTACCTTGATCTCCGAGCGCAAAATTAAGGCGACCAAAATGCCAAGGGGTTATAACTTAATCAAGCAGTGTTACTTTATTGATTTGCCCGTAAAGCGGCACACGATAGAGACAGAGTAAGAAAAGAAAGGGGAAAGAAATGGGGAAAAGTAAAGGAAAAGATGAGAAATGAGGTTGCGTTCCTCACCATCCAGTTCCAGAAGCTCCCTCTGGTCTCCGGTCCCGTGCAGTCCGGCCGCTCCTCCGTCGTGGTTCGGGATCCTCTGGTGGGAAGATCTTCAATGGTGTCCATTCTGGAGTCACCTTGTATGCTTCTTCACCCCCCTGCTCCCATTGTTTCAGCCCAGTCTGCCTTGATTTTGCAACCCAGGCTTAACTGCGCAGGCTCAAAGGATTCACGCTTTCTTTTGGCAGCGCTTACGTGTCCAGCATTCAGGGTCTTTCTCTGGTCCATTGGGTGAGCTCAGGCCCCTTGGCGAGCTCTGAACATGCTCCTTTTCGTTGGCCGTTGTTTGGGGGAGCAGGTGAGGGACACGTGTGACTGAGGCTGCAGGTGAGAACACATTCTTCTGGACGGCAGCTCTTGTCCCTGGGTCAGAGAGACCCCCATAACAACAGCTTTCCGGAGGCGGGGGCTGGTTTGGCTGGAGAAGCAGGCAAAGTCCACAGCACGAGCCACCCGCTATCGGAGAAACAGTGCAACACAACGCTTCTGCTCGGGCCTCTCTCCAAGTCATTGTCCATCTGTTCTTTTGGTCAGGGCTTCAGTTCTCTAAGTTCTTGATGGCGATGTTCAGGTAAATACTGCTCCATCTTCGGACTGACTCTCACAGGTGGCCCCGCCGACTTCAATCTTTCAATTACATCTCATTATTGTTTTATATTTATCCAGTGATTTGTCCCTCTCTCTGCAATTATCCACAAACCCACTTCTGTTGCTCTTTGCTTCAAGGGCGCTCACGGGTGCGCTCTGGTGGGCTCTCCCGGTGCGATTTAGGGCTGTTTCCCCCGGGGAACGCGGTTTTCCCCGTGTCGCTGAACCCGCCGCGTTTCCCCGCAGGTGCATGCCTGGGAGATCTCGGACCAGCTGCTGCAGATCCGCCAGGATGTGGAATCCTGTTACTTCGCGGCGCAGACCATGAAGATGAAGATCCAGACGTCTTTCTACGAGCTCCCCACCGACTCGCACGCCTCCCTGCGGGACTCGCTGCTCTCCCACATCCAGAACTTGAAGGATTTGTCCCCCGTCATCGTCACCCAGGTGGGTGCTGTCACAGCGATGGTTGGATTTCTTAAAGAGAAGCACGACTTAAGAGTTGGGTGGTGGGTTCGCTCTGTATGTGCTGCATGGGGGAAATACATCAACGCAAACGCTGCTGATCTTCTCTCCAGGTGCCTGTATCAGTTCATAAAGCAAACTTTCAGGTGTTTTCTTTCCCCGATAACCAGCTGTGCTGCCATCAGAGACCTGGGCAGGCTGGAGAGCTGGGCAGGGAAACATTTAATGAAGTAGAACAAGGGCAAGTGTAGAGTCTTGAATCTGGGCAGGAACAACCCCAGGTTCAGTGTAAGTTGGGGAATGAGCTGTTAGAGAGCAGCGTAGGGGAAAGGGAGCTGGGGGTCCTGGGGACAGCAGGGTGACCATGAGCCAGCACTGGGCCCTTGTGGCCAGGAAGCCAATGGGGCCTGGGGTGAGTTAGAAGGGGGTGGTCAGTAGGTCAGAGAGGTTCTCCTGCCCCTCTGCTCTGCCCTGGGGAGACCACACCTGGAATCTTGTGTCCAGCTGTGGCCCCTCAGTTCCAGCAGGACAGGGAACTGCTGCAGAGAGTCCAGCGCAGCCACCAAGATGCTGCAGGGAGTGGAGCATCTCCCGTGTGAGGAAAGGCTGAGGGAGCTGGGGCTCTGGAGCTGGACAAGAGGACACTGAGGGGGGACTAATTGCTGGGGATCAATATGGAAAGGGGCAGTGTCAGGAGGATGGAGCCAGGCTCTGCTGGTGACAACCAGGGACAGGACAAGGGGCAATGGGTGCAAACTGGAACACAGGCGGTTCCACTGAAAGAGGAGAAGCAACTTGTTGGGGTGAGGGTGTCAGAGCCTGGCCCAGGCTGCCCAGGGGGTTGTGGAGTCTCCTTCTGTGCAGACATTCCAACCCGCCTGGACACCTTCCTGTGTAACCTCATCTGGGTGTTCCTGCTCCATGGGGGGATTGCACTGGATGAGCTTTCCAGGGCCCTTCAACCCCTGGGATTCTGGGATTCTGTGCAGCCTGTGTCTCGGAGTTCTGCACACAAGCTCTCAGGCGATGCCGTATCCGTCACGCTGCAAACATTCGGGATTCCTCTTTCCCCAATAACCGTTGGTCTGTATTTTAGAACTGCCGTGGCAAACTTTCAGCCGAGGCCTCGTGCGCGTTTGCAGAGCAGGATTGCAGGAGACAGGATTCTCAGAAAATAAAAAATGTGCTGGAGTAGCATAGCAGCAGGGCTGGCTCAAGCTGCGCAGAACTCCGCCCCGGCATAGAAAACGACTAACTTTATATATATCTTTATATACTTTATATGTCTTTATATACTATATATATACTTTATATCTTTATAGACCAGCAAAAAAATCAAGACAATGAAATTAAACAGTATTCCCTGAAAACAAAACAAACCGTTTCAGAACAAACATGAGGCCTTGGTACTTATTTTAAACATGTTCTTTAAGCTCCAGTGACTGTTTGCTGCTCCCCTTATCTCCAGTCACGCTGAATAAAGCTGTAGCTAAATGGAAAGTTAAATGTATTGACGAGGTGTTCATGTCTACGTCTCATGATTTGCAAAGGTAACTACAAATAGCGCTGTGCCACAAACTGGTTTCTTGACCAACAATCACTTCAGCGTGCGATGAACCGGTTCATTGTGAAGCTGCTCCCCATCGCACCCTTTTCCCTCACTTGTTTTTGGTCCATATCCCCGAAGGTGCCATTCTGCCTGGATAAACCCTTTCTTCTCAGCGAAGTGCAAAACAGGCCTGGCTTTGCAACGTCTGCCATGTCTCTGTCCACCTTACATCCTTGTTTTCCCACTCAGTTCCATTTTTCCCAGCAAAATGCAAGCTGGGCTTTATCCTGCAGGCGTTTAGTGCAACCTGCACTTGCTTTTGGCAAATACCAGCTTAAAATTTTAGCAAATCTCATCTGCTAAGTGACACGAATCAAAGAGTATGTTAGAAAATCGTACTACCTTATATCTCTAAATAATGCGTTACATTTGGTGTGCATGTACTGAAGTGAAATGACTGATATTGAGCTTGAATTGGGCTCATCCACTGACTTCTGAGTAGTAAAACCATCGCCGTACAGCTCACTTATTTAGCTCAAAGTGGCTCATCCAAGGCTGAGGCTGCTAATGCCCGGACTATCTAGTCTTAACGTGCCGTTAAGAGCAGCCTGGTAGCCAGGCTTGTCTCACAGTGCCGCTAGAGCTGTTCCTAACATTAATCCTGGGCTTAGGGGAGGGAGAGGAGATGCTGCAGGTCACGGCGGTGCCACCCAGCTCCGCTTTTATTGCTTCTCACTTTTATATGAAACAAAACCCCTTTTTCTCCCTTATTTGCTCCTCCAGCTCAGAGAACAGAGAAGATCGACGCGTGTCTCTGAGCACAGAATTGTTTCCCCTCCTTCATTATGTGGTTCCTTTAGTTCAATCAATTACTTTACCCTCTTGTTTGCTGTTTGGAGAGCTCGGGGGGCCGGTTTTACCCCAAAATAGCAGAGAACATCACCCCATGGGGGCGGTGGGTGCTCCACAGGGATCGCACAGATAAAACAGGGATATTGTGAATGAATGTTGGTGTAACCCGCCCCACGTGGGTCTGATGGTCCCAGCCCCATCTCCTCTCCTTTGGGGCCGATTTAATCCGTCGCCACGCTTAACTCTGGTTATTTTTTGTCTTTTTGTCCCCTTGCAGCTCGCTTTAGCAATAGCAGACCTTGCCCTGCAAATGGCTTCTTGGAAAGGCTGCGTACAAACACTGGTTGAAAAGTAAGTGTGTTCTATATCCTTCAACTCTTCGGTTGTTTCTCGAGGAAACCTTGGGTGGGTGGGACCTGTGTCACCCCAAAAATCACCTATCGTTGGGCTGTTTGGTGCTGCGTTTCCTTAATTAATAAAGTGCTTAGGTGGCGGCAGGGAGGTGGGTTGGCCATTGGTGTGTGCGACGGCGCCGCGCGCGCTTCCACGGCCACAACTCGGCGCCTCAGCAATTCCCTCATCCCTCTGTTGTCCGCGATGATCCCCCATCCACTTCAGCCGCTTTTCCGTTCAAAACCCTCGAGCTAAACCACCGACAGAGTCTCTCGCTGCTCGGCCCTCGCAGTGGGCGCTGGAGCGTGTTTGCCATCGCACTCGTGCCCAATCTCTCCGAAAAGCCACTCCGCCTCTCGCAATTTCCCAGTATTTAGTGGTTTTGCGTGCGCTCAGCCCTCAGCTTCGCGTTTTCCAGGTACAGCAACGACGTGACGTCCCTGCCCTTTCTGCTGGAGATCCTCACCGTTCTGCCCGAGGAGGTTCACAGCCGCTCCTTGCGCATCGGCGCCAACCGCCGCACCGAGATCATCGAGGATCTGGCGTATTACTCCAGCACCGTCGTCTCCCTGCTGGTAAGGAGATACTCGCGGCGACCGAGCAGAGGGTACACGTGGAGGTGAATGGCTTCAGGGGCTGAAGACAAATGCTCCTTGCTGGCTCCGTCCTCGCCAGAGAGATTCTCCTGCTGCTCGGTGGTGGTTGAGCTCAGTCAATGAGCAGCCAAACAGATCCCTGGCTTTGTGCGGACCACGTGCCATCGCTTCTCTTCCCGTAAATTCTCCCATTTCACGCTGCTTATCTAAAGTTAACATATTATCCAGTCTGTAACTCCTCATGAAGCTTCTCCTACCCCACTAATCCTGGTTATTCCAGGTTGGGTGCGATTAAAAACCTGCGACAAATTTTGATGATCAAAATCCCAGTCAGGCTCCTGTTGAAAACAGAGCTCGTTATGGGGAATTAAGAACCTTCTCATCCTCTCAACTGCATGGTCCCCGTGAGGATCGCGCTGTTTTAGCCGGTGGGGCTCGGCTTTTGACTCAGTGTCCATGAAATTCAGGAAAAGCTCTTTATTCTCCTGGGCCGGCGGTTCAGTGGTTGCTCAGGGCTGCATTCCTGCGCAGGCTCGGGGAGTTTTGGGTTATTTGATGGTTACGCAAGAAATTACTTCAGTCCGTTGTGGAGGGTGCATGTAGATCGCTGGATCCTCTCTAGAGTCACACACGGGTGTATCTCTCTATACATGTTAGAAAAAGGGCGTTCGGGGACTTAAGGACTCTGATCTCTCTCTCCTTTCACGCCCCTTTCAGCCTTAAGTATGTACCTCATTTTTGACCACTGTTTGGTGAGCTGAGGGGATGGATTTAACTGCACGTCACGTTTAGGATTGGCCATGTGAAGAGACTGTTGTTCGTCACAAGTTTCCTCATCCAGGGAGCAAGTCACACTCTCTAAGAATGAGGCTGTTGTGGGCCCCAAAATGTGGAATTATAGAAACATAGAATCGTTTTAGTTGGAAAAGACCTTTGAGATCATGGAGTCCAACCATTAACCAAGCAGTGTCGCTAAACCATGTCTTAAGAACCTTGTGTCCGTCTGTCCACCCTCCAGGGGTGGTGACTCCAGCACTGCCCTGGGCAGCCTGTTCCAATGCCCTCAGCCTCCTGTTCTCATTTTGGTTGGAAAAGACCTTTAAGATCAAGTCCAGGGCAAATTTGGGGAGCAGAGGGTATGCGTGGAGGTGAATGGCTTCAGGGGCTGAAGATAAATGCTCCTCGCTGGCTCTGTCCTCGCCAGAGAGATTCTCCTGCTGCTCGGTGGTGGTTGAGCTCAGTCAATGAGCAGCCAAAGGGATCCCTGACTTTGTGTGGACCACGTGCCGTCGCTTCTCTTCCCGTAAATTCTCCCATTTCACGCTGCTTATCTAAAGTTAACATATTATCCAGTCTGACACTCCACCAAGCAGCTGGAGGGGCTGAGCTCACTCTTGAGAACCGGGGAAAAGGGGGATGAATCGCTTCATCCCCCTCCAGATTCGTTTAATGTGCCGTTTCATTTATGCCCTCGTTATCTGCGGCCCCGTCCCACATCTCTGCACATCCCTGTCCCTGGGACCCGACACAAACTCACCCCCAGCAGGTTTCCTTGGTTTCATGTGCAGAAAAGGGCAGGGTTAGAGGTAAGACGCCCTCAGTTTAAACTTCCAACACCTTTGCAGAAGGTCCCTGTTCTCTTTCCACGCTGCATTCGGCGTCCCTGCGGTTACCAAAGCCACAGAGCGCATCTGGATGGCCATCTGAGCGTGGCACGTACTTGCGGTGGGTGTTTGGTGTTTGTGCCAGGTCTGGCTTTGCCTTCCCCGCTCAGGCAAACCCAGAGGGAGGGGGGATGGCGATGATCGGGGTGCAGCAGGACGCAGGTTTGAGGAGCCTCCCTTCCCCCTCGCCCTGTATTTCTCCCATTTCTCCGTGCCATTACCAGCGCAGCCGTTAGGGGAGCCCTTTTGTGTGGGTTTATCTTTGCACGAGTCCTCTCTCGCTTCTCAAACTCCTTTTGTTCCACCTTGGCGTCCCCGCGCTGTCCCCAGCCCTCGGCACGTCTGGCTGTCACATCGGTGAGACAGGACCCGTCACTGCTGCGTGACACACCGGGGACAGCACGAGGTGTCGCGTCGGGAAGGGCCGCAGCGCTGCCAGGGCCTTTCCGCTCAGACTTGGCTGCGTTTGCCTGCAGCTTTCGTGGTAAATCCCAGCACAGGCGCTTTACCCACCTGCCTGAAGAGCACAGTCCCGTTTTCTGCGTAGGATTCGAATGCTAAATTCACTTTAAAAAAGTTGCTTGGGGACTGTGAAGTACAATATTTTCAGGATTGAAGCTTCAAGCGAGGAGCTCTGGAAACTCCTGTGTACAGGAATCCCGACCGCTTGTTCTTGTCTCCGTCAGCCTGGCAGGTCCCTCGGCGCTGGGTTCTGGTGAGGGCTGCGGTGGGTGCTGTGGGGCAGCAGAAGCGTTGTCGGTCTCATCCAGACCCACATCTGTGACGCTGCTGTGTCCTCAGGTGGGCGCTGGGGCAGCTCTGACCCTCAGGACCCATCGTCTCAGTGTTTTTGTGGGGAGTGATATAAAATGGAGATTATGGGCAGTGTAAGGATTCGTCATGGATGAAACTCAGTGTCCATGTCTGAGATGGGATCCTGCAGGAAGCTGACAGGCTGGGGATGGATGGAAACACTCCAACTGCTTTTACCGCTTCTGTAACAGCAGCTGAAGGTGACTGAGGGGGTTTGGCTCTGTCTCCACATCGCACCGAGCGCAGGGCTCCTTCACTCACGGGTCGGGGTGTTGGGAGTGTTCTGCGTTCCTGAATGAGGGTGATCGGAGCCCACGGGGTCTTGAGAGGGTGTTTGCAGAACTGTCGTGTTCCTGATTACAAAAGCAGCGTGGGGACACAGAATCGCAGGATGGTTTTGGTTGGAAAAGACCCTCAAGGTCATCGAGTCCAACTGTTCCCCCAGCCCTGTCCCTGCCCCATGTCCTGAGAGCCTCATGTCCATCTGTCCAACCCTCCAGGGCTGGTGACTCCAGCACTGCCCTGGGCAGCCTGTTCCAATGCCCCACAGCCCTTTGGGGAAGAAATTGTTCCCACATCCAACCTCAACCTCCCCTGGCGCAACTTGAGGCCGTTTCCTCTGCTCCTGGCGCTTGTTCCTGGGGAGCAGAGCCCGACCCCCCTGGCTCCAAGCTCCTTTCAGGCAGTTCAGAGATCAGAAGGTCTCCCCTCAGCTCCTGTTCTCCAGCTGAACCCCCAGGTCCCTCAGCCGCTCCATCACACTTGTGCTCCAGCCCCTCACCAGCTCCGTTCCCTTCTCTCCACTCGCTCCAGCACCTCAAGGCCTTTCTTGGCGTGAGGGGCCCAGAACTGCCCCAGCATTGGCGGTTTGGCCTCCCCAGGTCCCAGCACAGGGACGGTCACTGCCCTGGGCCTGCTGGCCACACCAGTGCTGGCACCAGCCAGGATGCTGGTGGCCTCTTGGCCACCTGGGCACACGCTGGCTCATGTTCAGCCGCTGGCACCAACACCCCCAGCTCCTTTTCCAGCCGCTCTTCCCCAGCTGCAGCGTCCATGGGGTTGTTGTGACCCAAGTGCAGGACCCGGCACTTGGCCTTGGTGACCCTCAGACAATTGGCCTCAGCCCATCAATCCAGATCCCTCTGTGCAGCCTCCTGCATTCTGACAAATAAGCAGCTTTCCTAAAGCTGGTTATTATTTTGCCTGTGCAGTTGCGTTGGGCTCTCCAGCAGTTCTCCCCTGTCCCGTTGCAGATGACGTGTGTGGAGAAAGCAGGCAACGATGAGAAGATGCTCATCAAAATCTTCCGGTGCTTGGGGAGCTGGTTCAACCTGGGGGTCCTGGACAGCACCTTCATGGCCAACAGCAAGTTACTGTCCCTGCTCTTCGAGGTGCTGGTGAGTGTTTCTCTAATACATTGGGTTGGAGGGACCTTCAAAGTGCCCCCTGCCATGAGCAGGGACATCTGCACCAGCTCAGGGTGCTCAAACCCCGTCCAGCCTGGCCTGGGATGTCTTTAAGAAAAACCAGAGTTTTGGCCTCAAACACATTGTGCTTGGTCCTTACTCCAAGGCCATTTGCTCTGAGCAAAATAGATTCATTTAGTGCATGGTCCAAGTAGGTTTGCAATCCTCATGGTGATTAATTTTGGCTGTAAAGTTGTCTGTATACATTGAAAAAGTGCATTTGCTTAGTACTAAAATCAGGGTTAGTTGGGTGATTTGTTTCTTTTCCCCAGATTTTCAGTAAAATCATTTTAAATTCCTTTTCTGGCAATGAACGGAAGGAATGGGGGGAATTCCTGCAGGACAGAGGTTCCTGCTGTGAGCGGCGCGGGAATTGGCTGTTCCCGCTCACCTCGTTAACCAAACCCCCTCATTTGCATCTGCTCTGTGCTGCAGACCCAATTAGTGACAGCTGCAAATGAGGGCTCCCGTTTGTGGGAGGAGGAACGGGGAATATTCACGCAGGGACCAGCAGAAACGCGCCTCCCCCAGGACTTTTTATTATGTTCATACCCCTTCTAAATCAGCGTTTTTTCCCCCATTTTTCCCTCCCTTCCACCTTGACGTGGGACCACAAATTGTTTTCCAAATGCGTCCGAGTCTGGTGTGAAAGGACACAGGTTGTTCCTACTCCTTTGTTTCCCCTCCACGCTTCCCTGTTCGCTTTGCTCCTCCTTAATATGCCGCTCTCGTCTCCCTCCTTAATTAATCCGGGCTCCATAGGAGCCGTTAAAGCTCCTGTTACATCAGCCTCGCATGATCGCTATAAATATCGACCAGGTGAGCCCCGGAATCCTCTTGTTCACCCCCAGACCCTCACAATCATAAATATTTCATGTGTATTTGTGAGAAACTTCGTCTCCATCTTCAATTTTGACCTCAAGTGTTTGAGGTGGCAAAGCAAACCAGGCTTTGCAGGGCTGGTTGGAGCTTTCGGGAGCTGTGGCTGTGCAGCTCTATGAACTATTTCACCAACAACAAAAGACACGTTTTTCCCCCGCTCGTTTCATATCTAATCACCGGGCTCTCGTTTCTTGCAGCAACAAGACAAAACGTCGTCGAACCTCCACGAAGCCGCGTCCGACTGCGTCTGCTCGGCCCTTTACGCCATCGAGAACGTGGAGACCAACCTGCCCTTGGCCTTGCAGCTTTTCCAGGGTGTCCTGACCCTGGAGAGCGCCTATCACATGGCGGTGGCGCGCGAGGACCTGGACAAGTGAGTGAACCGCAACCCTGGGCTCTGCCGGGGAGGAAAGGCGGCAATTAACTGTCACGTACAGTAATTAACTGTCACGCCGTCTGCCCGCGGTTATTTTTGGAATCGGTGCAGCGCCTTGAAGTCCCTTATGCAAATAAGATACTTGTGAAGCAAAGAACAGTGAGCAAATGTCCTTCCTGGCCCTCGCTGCAGCGGTTTGTGCGCGGGGCTGTGGCGGAGCCGCTGTCCTCAGCCTGGGCGCGCTGGTTGTCCCCACCAGGGGACAGAGCAAGAGGAGAGTGTCCTGGGGTGCGACTGCCATTGAAATAGACTTAAAGTCATTTTGGTTGGAAGAGAGCCTCAAGATCATTGAGTTAAAACATAACCCACCCTGTCCCTGCCCCGTGTCCTGAGAACCTCATGTCCGTCTGTCCAGCCCTCCAGGGCTGGTGACTCCAGCACTGCCCTGGGCAGCCTGTTCCAATGCCCCACAGCCCTTTGGGGGAGAAATTGTTCCCACATCCAACCTCAACCTCCCCTGGTGCAACTTGAGGCCGTTTCCTCTGCTCCTGGCGCTTGTTCCTGGGGAGCAGAGCCCGACCCCCCTGGCTCCAAGCTCCTTTCAGGCAGTTCAGAGATCAGAAGGTCTCCCCTCAGCTCCTGTTCTCCAGCTGAACCCCCCAGGTCCCTCAGCCGCTCCATCACATTGTGCTCCAGCCCCTCACCAGCTCCGTTCCCTTCTCTCCACTCGCTCCAGCACCTCAAGGCCTTTCTTGGCGTGAGGGGCCCAGAACTGCCCCAGCATTGGCGGTTTGGGCTCCCCAGGTCCCAGCACAGGGACGGTCACTGCCCTGGGCCTGCTGGCCACACCAGTGCTGGTCCCAGCCAGGATGCTGGTGGCCTCTTGGCCACCTGGGCACACGCTGGCTCATGTTCAGCTTTCCCAGCATCTCCTGCCGTTCTCATGGCCTCATGGTGACAGTGGTTGTGTCACCCTGTGGCTGATGAGTCCATCCACAAGTCGTCAGGCATGGACAACTTTTCCTCTTCAAACCCTGGTGGTTTCCATCCTCCCTGCACAGTTATTTGCCTCCCAGCTCTGTCCGTGAACACCAGGAGCGCTCACTCTTCCTTTTAATGCTCATAAACACAACCAAATCAGTTGTGAGGTGCATCTGGAACCTCCCCAGCACCAAACTGGTATTTCCACTTCAATAACCAGCTCCTCTCCTCTTTTCTCAATGGGCTTCACCCAGTCCAACCAGTCCCGCGTGACACCAGCACAGAATCATTTGGGCTGCAAAAAAACGCCTTTAAGATCATTGAATCCAACCATTAACCTAACGCTCTGTCCCATTTCTCCTCTTTTTAACCATTCCTGGTAAGAATAAGGTGGATCCAACCTATTTTTATTAAACTCCACTTGCATTTAGCCCATTTTCCTCCAACTTTTGCGTATTTTTGATCCTGGGCGCTAAATTATCCGGGGGCCCTTGACTTCAAGAAATTCCATGTGAAATGCGATTTCCACGAGCGAAATGATCAGTTCACTCCTCACAGTGTGTCCTTTCCAAATTAACAACTCAAGTAGCATCTATTCCTGTTTATCCTTCCATTTGATAGAATTAGGTGTCAGGTGTGTGAAAGTTGGTTCTAATAGTTTCTCTGCTTGGTATAAATTGACTCTGCAGTGGAATCTCTTCAATCTGAAAATCAGGAAGATTTTGTCTTCAGGATTAAAAATAAGTAATCTCATGTAGAACCATCCCCTGTGCCTTTAGGACAGACTTTAGGCTGAGTTTACAGCACATCTTGAGCTGCATCTGGCTTTAGAATTTCCCAAACCAAAACCAAAGCCCAGGACTTGGACCTTTTCCCCTAAACCCCTGGTTTTAAGGTGGTTTTATCGTTCGGGGGGTTGGTTTGATACTTGCTTTTCACTCTTCTTTTTGCTTCTAGTCCTAGAGTAACACTCATGGCCCAACTAAATTGCTTTTGTGTTATTTTTTGCTGTGTTTTCACGCAGCGCCATCCCCTGTATGACCAATTGCTTTGTTTTCCAAGCAGATTTGGTATTATTTGCCTTGTGAAACACGGCACGTTCCCCTCAGCTCTTCTGTTGCCCGATGCCGCTTTTTTTGCACGCGCTGCGCCTTATAGGAAAATATCATCAGATTTGTGGCATTTTCACCTCCTCCTGTTGCCCTATTTCACAATTCCCAGCTGCGGACGGAAAGCTAAAGCGCAACTGGGTATTTCTCAGTGTGCGATGACGCTCCAGGGCGCGTTACCTGCGCCGACTGAATCTTCCTGACTTGCGTTTTGTGTCTTATTTCCCCAGGGTGCTCAATTATTGCCGCGTTTTCACCGAGCTCTGCGAGACCTTCCTGGATAAAATCGTGTGCACGCCGGGCCAAGGGCTGGGCGACCTGCGCACGCTGGAGCTGCTGCTGATCTGCGCGGGGCACCCGCAGTACGAGGTGAGGAGCTTCATCCGCCTCCTCCTCATCCCCGTCACCCAATCTCGCTCATCCGGAGCACGATCGGTGCGAATAACCTTTAGTTTGGTGTTGCCACGTGGCTGGGCGGCTGCGGTTTGAGCTGCTGGGTTTGACGTGACCCACCTGCGTTCGTGGTGCGGAAATCGGGCTCATTTTCCCTTTCCTGGATGTGTGAGGCTGTGACCGCAGCTCCGAAATCCTCTATTATTTTATTGTCACGTATTTCATTTAAACTTTGCGGGGATTGCAGTGGAGCTCGTGGTAGTTGTGGACAATGGGGCAGAGTCCAGTTGAGGCCAGTATCTAGTGCAGTGCCCCAGAGGCAGTGCTGGGGCCGGTATTATTCAATATATTCATCAGTGATTTCGATGAGGGAATAGAGTGACTGTCAACAGGTTTGCTGATGACACTAAGCTGGGAGGAGTGGTGACACTGGAAGCTGTGCTGCCATCAGAGACCTGGACAGGCTGGAGAGCTGGGCGGGGAATAACCTGATGAAATTTAACAAAGGCAAGTGTAGAGTCTTGAATCTGGGCAGGAACAGCCCCAGGTTCCAGTGTAAGTTGGGAATAACCTATTAGAGAGCAGCGTAGGGGAAAGGGACCTGGGGATCCTGGGGACAGCAGGGTGACCATGAGCCAGCACTGGGCCCTTGTGGCCAGGAAGCCAATGGGACCTGGGGTGGGTTAGAAGGGGGTGGTCAGTAGGTCAGAGAGGTTCTCCCGCCCCTCTGCTCTGCCCTGGGGAGACCACACCTGGAATCTTGTGTCCAGCTGTGGCCCCTCAGTTCCAGCAGGACAGGGAACTGCTGCAGAGAGTCCAGTGCAGGGCAACAAAGATGCTGAAGGGAGTGGAGCATCTCCCGTGTGAGGAAAGGCTGAGGGAGCTGGGGCTCTGGAGCTGGACAAGAGGACACTGAGGGGGGACTCATCCATGGGGATCAATATGGAAAGGGGCAGTGTCAGGAGGATGGAGCCAGGCTCTGCTGGTGACAACCAGGGACAGGACAAGGGGCAATGGGTTCAAACTGGAACACAGGAGGTTCCACTTGACTATGAGAAGCAACTTGTTGGGGTGAGGGTGTCAGAGCCTGGCCCAGGCTGCCCAGGGGGTTGTGGAGTCTCCTTCTGTGCAGACATTCCAACCCGCCTGGACACCTTCCTGTGTAACCTCATCTGGGTGTTCCTGCTCCATGGGGGGATTGCACTGGATGAGCTTTCCAGGGCCCTTCAACCCCTGACACTCTGGGATTCTGTGAACTTCATCCTCCAATGTGCTGTTTAGCATCAAACCTCCCTGACCATCCTCCCTTAAATACACTATATTTAAGACATGATTATTCAACCCCTCTTTTCTTCCTCTAAAACTTAATGAAACCCCAGCAGTGGGTCCCTGGCTGACTTATCGCTGTGTTTGGGGGTGATTGTCCCCCTAAATCCCACATGGGGAGCAGGGAGGTGCCCACTGGGATTTTCTGGGTTCTCTCCTCCCTTCCCTCCGTATTTGGGGTCCCAATGGGACAGAGACGCACCCGCCAGAGCGATGGGCGCAGGGTGGGATTTCCAGAAGTTTCTAGAGCCTGAAAATACATCAGGAAAGGAATTAACCATCCGATGCGTGAGCACGTGCACTGATCGTGGTCACAGAGATAAAATCCCATCGCTGGCAGATCCCATTGATGTGAAACGAGGCGACGTCCGTGTGTGAAGGAAGAGACCATCCTTACGCCTCCACGTTAATTTTGCGGAGAGGAGGTTTTGCTCCTGAGGGCTTATTAAGCGAGAAGTTTAATTATTAAGCTTACGAAGCGAGAAGCCGCAGAGGAGATGGGCGAAGCTGTGGGAACCCCGGTGCAAGCGGAGGAGAAGAATAAAATACCGGTGCCGAAATGTCGAATTTGTCTTTTGAAACAGGTGGTAGAGATTTCGTTTAACTTCTGGTACAGACTGGGGGAGCACCTGTACAAGACGGACGACGCCATGATCCACAGCATCTTCAAAGCCTACATCCAGCGCCTGCTGCACGCCCTGGCCAGGCACTGCCAGCTCGACTCGGACCACGTAAGGGCTGCTTTTGCTTTATTTTCCCTCTGTTTTCTCTGGCTGGGATGTGTCTGTCCTCACTGCTGCATGCTCCATAGCTATAAGGCTCTGCAGTCGCAATAATTGCAGAGAAAGGATTGAAAATGATTAAAATCACTATATTCAACCTCTTTTCGTTAAGCTGGTTCTTGTTCTAACAGGGTGACCCTTTCCCGCCTCCCCACGCCTGTTTCTCAGTTTGAGAGACGCCTCGTCCCCTGTTTGGGGACACTTGATTGGAATAAAGCTCGCTGGCCGCAGCGCTCTCATCTTCCTCCTTGAATTCTGAGATGCTTTATCCTCCTTCATCCCCAGAGGGGTTTAAAAGGCGTTTAGACGAGGTTCTTAGCGACGTGGTTTAGTGCTAGAGTTGGGTTATGATTGAACTCGATCCTGAGGGTCTCTTCCAACCAAAATGGTTCTATGATTCTTCCATCTCTGCCTGGGCTCCTTGTCCCCGCCGTTTCAGAGCAGGAACACGCATGGTTCGTTCAAGTTGTTGGCATTTTCAATCATAAAATGGTTTTGCTTGGACGAGATGCTCGGGATCATCATGTTTGTGCGGAGCTCTCCTTCACATCCCCTCCAGCAGCTCCATTTGGGGAGAGAAGGGTGGAAACGATGGATTTCTTCTCTAAAATGGGATTTGTTGTCCTGGCTGTGGGTGAGTGGGAGCCTGGTTTTACCTGAGCTCTCACCCTTTTGCTCTCCCTCATCTCTCTCAGGAGGGCGTCCCGGAGGAGACCGACGACTTCGGGGAGTTTCGGATGCGGGTCTCAGACCTGGTGAAGGACCTGATCTTCCTGGTGGGCTCCGTGGAGTGTTTTGCTCAGGTGGGTTTTGCGGGAGCGACGTGTTTGCACCCACGCGTGTCTTGTAGCTTCTTTTGTGACCCATTTCTCGTCCTCGCAGCTTTACGCCACGCTGAAGGACGGGAACCCGCCCTGGGAGGTGACGGAAGCCGTGCTCTTCATCATGGCCTCCATCGCCAAGAGCGTCGACCAGTGAGTATCGACCGTCCTGCTCCGCTCCCCAAGGGCTGCGGGGTCGAGTTTTGCAGAGACATCAAGAATATCCCCAGGATTCTCTTAGGAACATGCTTTCCTGGGCAGAATTTTTTAAAATACACACTTTATTTTGAGAAATACACAGAGGAGGCTGCTGATGGAGCAGCTCTGTGTTCCCAGGGACTGAGGGCTCCGTTTTGTGACCAGAAACACGGAGCTGGGACTGCGGGAAGCACTTGGCAGGCTCTCCGCCTGCCTTTAGTGTCACAAATGTGAGCTCAGCTCTGGTAAAACAGGCTGAAAGTTTTATTTGCCCTGAGTTTATCTCCTCAAAGTGTTTTTTCTTAGACAGTCCCAGGGGAGTCACCACCGTCGCTGCCTCCTGTTATCTCCACCAAGGCTGCTCTCGCTGGCTTTTATCTTCCCTTTTTATTCCTGCTTTGTTTTTGAGAGTATGAGCTCTGCACAGGGAACTCTGCTCCCCACCAGCCTGTCCCACCAGGTTCTGGGTTATATATTGTCTGAAAGTATAATTATACACACTGAATATATTTTGTCTCGCTTGGTAAAACTTGAGGCTGTTGTGCTGCTGGATTGTGGCTCCAACAACCCCCCGTGTCTTGGGTGTCCAGTGCAGCGAAGCCGCAGGGTTTGCTGGATGCTGGGTGAAATGAGAGCTTAAAAAAACAGATTATTCATGGAAATGTTTGTGACGTGGCTTGAGGATAAGTGTAGAGTCTTGCATCTGGGTAGGAACAACCCCAGGTTCCAGTCTAGGTTGGGGAATGAGCTGTTGGAGAGCAGTGAAAAGGGAGCTGGGGGTCCTGGGGACAGCAGGGTGACCATGAGCCAGCACTGGGCCCTTGTGGCCAGGAAGCCAATGGGACCTGGGGTGGGTTAGAAGGGGGTGGTCAGTAGGTCAGAGAGGTTCTCCTGCCCCTCTGCTCTGCCCTGGGGAGACCACACCTGGAATCTTGTGTCCAGCTGTGGCCCCTCAGTTCCAGCAGGACAGGGAACTGCTGGAGAGAGTCCAGCGCAGCCACCAAGATGCTGCAGGGAGTGGAGCATCTCCCGTGTGAGGAAAGGCTGAGGGAGCTGGGGCTCTGGAGCTGGACAAGAGGACACTGAGGGGGGACTCATTGCTGGGGATCAATATGGAAAGGGGCAGTGTCAGGAGGATGGAGCCAGGCTCTGCTGGTGACAACCAGGGACAGGACAAGGGGCAATGGGTGCAAACTGGAACACAGGAGGTTCCACTTGACTATGAGAAGCAACTTGTTGGGGTGAGGGTGGCAGAGCCTGGCCCAGGCTGCCCAGGGGGTTGTGGAGTCTCCTTCTGTGCAGACATTCCAACCCGCCTGGACACCTTCCTGTGTAACCTCATCTGGGTGTTCCTGCTCCATGGGGGGATTGCACTGGATGAGCTTTCCAGGGCCCTTCAACCCCTCACATTCTGTGATAAACCATCCGCCTTTCCCCGCTCAGGGAGAACAACCCGACTCTGGTGGAGGTGCTGGAGGGGGTGGTTCGCCTCCCCGAAACGGTGCACACCGCCGTGCGCTACACCAGCATCGAGCTGGTGGGAGAGATGAGCGAGGTGGTGGACAGGAACCCCCAATTCCTCGGTGAGTCCCTCCCCGTCGCCCCCTCCCCGCGTCCCCGAACCCCAGACCCCTCTTCACGCCGCATTTCTCCCCCGCAGACCCCGTGCTGGGTTATTTGATGAAAGGTCTGTGCGACCGGCGCTTGGCGTCGGCGGCGGCCAAGGCCATCCACAACATCTGCTCCGTGTGCCGGGACCACATGGCGCAGCACTTCACGGGGCTGCTGGAGATCGCCCGCTCCCTCGACTCCTTCACGCTCTCGCCAGAGGCGGCCGTGGGGCTCCTGAAGGGTACGTGTGTGGAAAAGTTCTCGATGTGCGTGGCTGGCGGGACCAGGGCAGCGACTGTCCCTGTGCTGGGCAATGGGGAGGACAAACCGCGAGTCCTGGGGCAGTTCTGGGCACCTGAATCACCTCAGGGCTCAAAATGGCGGCACCAGAATCACCTCAAGGCTCAAAATGGCGGCACCAGAATCACCTCAGGGCTCAAAATGGCGGCACCAGAATCACCTTAGGGCTCAAAATGGCGGCACCAGAATCACCTCAGGGCTCAAAATGGCGGCACCAGAATCACCTCAGGGCTCAAAATGGTGGCACCAGGGGTGGCAGCATCACCTCACACACAAAATGGTGACACCAGGGACACCAGAATCACCTCAGGGCTCAAAATGGCGGCACCAGAATCACCTCAGGGCTCAAAATGGCGGCACCAGAATCACCTCAGGGCTCAAAATGGCGGCACGAGGGTGGCGGGATCACCTCACACACAAAATGGTGACACCAGAGACACCAGAATCACCTCAGGGCTCAAAATTGCGGCACCAGGGGTGGCGGGATCACCTCACACACAAAAAGGTGACACCAGGAGCACCAGAATCACGTCAGGGCTCAAAATGGCGGCACCAGAATCACCTCAGGGCTCAATATTGTGGCACCTGGAGCACAATGTCATGGAGCGGCTGAGGGAGCTGGGGGTTCAGCTGGAGAACAGGAGCTGAGGGGAGACCTTCTGATCTCTGAGCTGCCTGAAAGGAGCTTGGAGCCAGGGGGGTCGGGCTCTGCTCCCCAGGAACAAGCGCCAGGAGCAGAGGAAACGGCCTCAAGTTGCCCAGGGGAGGCTGAGGTTGGATGTGGGAACAATTTCTTCCCCAAAGGGCTGTGGGGCATTGGAACAGGCTGCCCAGGGCAGTGCTGGAGTCACCATCCCTGGAGGGCTGGACAGACGGACATGAGGTTCTCAGGACACGGGGCAGGGACAGGGTGGGTTATGATTGGACTCCATGAGCTTGAGGGGCTTTTCCAACCAAAACGATTCTATGTTTCTATATTTGGGGGGGGAAATCATCCCCATAGATGCTACAACCCCATTTCCACATGTTTTTTCATAGACAAGGGTGTCTCGGTTTGCCCTGAGAGACGCTTCATACCTCCACATTTCGAGTCTTCTCAAGAGCTCTCATGGGCAGGAGATAGAAACAAATCCTTCCTGGTTTTCTAAGCTGTCTACAGCCCCGCTCTGAACTTCAGATGCAGGAAGAAAACATCGTCAGTGCTCACAGCCAAGTTAGCAAGGGGTTACTGCTCTATCTGAGCCAGCTGCTGTACACACAGGGTGCAAAATTGCAAATATGTTCATTTTTAGAGGCACTTTGGGCGCAGGAATGCAGTTTTTCAGCTCCGGCCGGCGCTGGGACCTTCGCTTGTCCCGGGGCCGTCGGGCGCCGCATGGCTCTGGACCCACGGCCGTGCAGGACACGATTCCCGACGGATCCGAGCGCTTCTGAAACCTTTAAAAACAGAGCTGGAGCGTTGTTGTGGCCGTACAGTCAGGGTGTGCGACTGAAGACACAAACTCCTCTTTTTCCCACTTTGCACCCCCGTATCGACGCCGGCAGCACCGGCCACAATCCCCAGCTGCTCCCTTGAAACAACACACCAAATCCACGAGTGGGGCGGTTTGTTCCTCGCTGTGATGTGGCGGTTGGGAGCGGCTCAGGCGCGCGTTCTCGTGTGTTTATTTGTGCTGAGCCCTAAAACGCCTTCGCTGTGGCTCAAAAAAAGCTTCTTGAGACCTCCTGATGCCACCAGGGCGAGGACGCTGTGGGGACACACAGTGTGTCCTCCTCGTGATGTCCCTTCTCCTTCGCACCCCGCGGCGCGTTTCGGTGTCGGGTTTAAGCCAAAACTCGAGTTTAAGCTGCGGAGGAGCGGCTGGGAAGCGAGCGCAGCGTTTTCCCCGCGGCGGGCAGGCTCGCTTGGGCTCGTCCTCGCCACGTTCCTGCTCCTGAACATGTCCGCTCTTGCCTTTCAGGAACGGCCCTGGTCCTGGCCCGCCTGCCCCTGGAGAAGATCGCGGAATGTCTCAGCGAGCTCTGCGCCGTGCAGGTGATGGCGCTCAAGAAGGTACATCCCGTTAATCCATTCCTTGACGCTGGTTTCAATGGGACGGAGCACAGCCCGTCAAGCGGCTGTGGCTCCATCTTTGCATCCTCAAAGCCAGAGACTGAGACGATCCTTGTCCCTATATCTCCTGGCTGAGAAATACCCAGCTCCCAGAACATGCGGTGGGTGAAATGGGGTGAAAACAATCCCTAAAAACCACTTTATGTAGCAAAGATCCTTCCCGCACCCCCTTAAACGCAACAGGCAGCTTTCACCCCATGTCTATGGGTGGAGAATGTGGGAACTCTGTTTCCCCATGGGCCACGTGGCCCCAGAAGGTCACGTTCTGGCTGTCCCCAAAAATGTGGTGGCCATAGTGACCTGAGCTGCGCAGGCGATTGGACCAGGTCATAGAATCAGAATAATTTTGGTTGGAAAAGCCCCTTAAGATCGAGTCTAACCATAACCCGCCCCGTCCCTGCCCCATGTCCTGAGAACCTCATGTCCGTCTGTCCAGCCCTCCAGGGCTGGTGACTCCAGCACTGCCCTGGGCAGCCTGTTCCAATGCCCCACAGCCCTTTGGGGAAGAAATTGTTCCCACATCCAACCTCACCCTCCCCTGGCGCAACTTGAGGCCGTTTCCCGGCCCAAAAGGGGAATGTGAAATTGCTGCTGCTACCCAGACAGTGTTTATTCAATCTTCCCTGGGAAAAGTCCTGAAATCCCATCATTTTCCCTTGTTTTGCAGCTGCTCTCTCAGGAGCCGAGCAACGGCCTCTCCTCAGACCCCACCGTGCCCCTGGATCGACTCGCCGTCATATTTAGGTGAATAAAGAGGAGCTGGTGCAGCCCGGGCTGGGGGTGGGAGCTCTGGAGTCAAAACTCATTTAAAACTGAATTAATCACAGCTCGTTTCCCCCCAACCCCAAAAATGGGCTGGAAGCAGCTTCTTCACCAAGTTCAGGGCTCTCCAGCTGCTGGTCCTTTTCCTGCGGGCATTTGAGGCTCCAGCCCATTTAAACACAAAACCCAAGTGCTTAGAAAACTAAAAAAATAACGTTTCGCTGCTTTTTCACAGACACACCAACCCCATTGTAGAGAACGGACAGATCCACCCGTGCCAAAAAGTCATTCAGGAGGTACGTGCCGGGGTTCTGTGATTTGGGGAAGGGGTGGGTGGTGGGGAAGGAGTTTGGCTTTTCAACCCCTGGATGGAGAACACGGCTCTGCAAATGGCCCAAGTGCTTTAATTTCCCTGCTCGTGTGACGTTTGCTTCGCTGCTACGGGGCTTTTTATCCACTCCGAGCTCTTTATTCCTCTATAAATCTAATTTACGCATCCTCTAGCATGGGTTATTGTGTTTTTTGGGGCTTGAGCGGGCTCTGCCGCAGGGATTTGGGTGTTTTTGTACCGTCTCTCAGATCTGGCCGGTGCTGTCGGAGACCCTGAACAAACACAGTGCCGATAACCGCATCGTGGAGCGGTGCTGCCGGTGCCTGCGCTTCGCCGTGCGCTGCGTGGGGAAAGGCTCGGCCGCGCTCCTGCAGCCGCTCGTCACCCAGGTACGGCCGGGGGACAGAACCCCCCGTTCTCGGGGCCTTTCGGGGCGCTGGGACGCGGCGGTGCCGGCGGGTGGGTGACGGTGTGTCCCCGCAGATGGTGAACGTGTACCGGGCGCACCAGCACTCCTGTTTCCTCTACCTGGGCAGCATTTTGGTGGACGAGTACGGGATGGAGGAGGGATGCAGGCAGGGCCTGCTCGACATGCTGCAGGTGGGTGCTGGGAGCCGGTGGGTTCAGTTCCTGTTATCTAAATCATCAAATATGCCGGGAAAGGGCTTCAAAGTCATCGAGTCCAACCCTTAACCCAAAAGTGTCCCTGAGAACCTCATCTCTGTCCAACCCTCCAGGGCTGGTGACTCCAGCACTGCCCTGGGCAGCCTGTTCCAATGCCCCACAGCCCTTTGGGGAAGAAATTGTTCCCCACATCCAACCTCAACCTCCCCTGGCGCAACTTGAGGCCGTTTCCTCTGCTCCTGGCGCTTGTTCCTGGGGAGCAGAGCCCGACCCCCCTGGCTCCAAGCTCCTTTCAGGCAGTTCAGAGATCAGAAGGTCTCCCCTCAGCTCCTGTTCTCCAGCTGAACCCCCAGCTCCCTCAGCCGCTCCATCACATTGTGCTCCAGCCCCTCACCAGCTCCGTTCCCTTCTCTCCACTCGCTCCAGCACCTCAAGGCCTTTCTTGGCGTGAGGGGCCCAGAACTGCCCCAGGATTGGCGGTTTGGCCTCCCCAGGTCCCAGCACAGGGACGGTCACTGCCCTGGGCCTGCTGGCCACACCAGTGCTGGTCCCAGCCAGGATGCTGGTGGCCTCTTGGCCACCTGGGCACACGCTGGCTCATGTTCAGCCGCTGGCACCAACACCCCCAGCTCCTTTTCCAGCCGCTCTTCCCCAGCTGCAGCGTCCATGGGGTTGTTGTGACCCAAGTGCAGGACCCGGCCTCATTGTAATCATGACTAATTGCTAACGAATCCCCACCCTTGGCAGGCGCTGTGCATCCCCACCTTCCAGCTCCTCGAGCAGCCCAACGGCCTCCAGAACCACCCGGACACTGTGGACGATCTGTTCCGCCTGGCAGCCAGGTACACGCACCAGGAACACCACAGCGCCCTCTCCTCGTGGAAGGGTCCCCACGGGCAGGATCCTCCCTTCCCAGTGTCCCCTCACATCCGTCCGTCTGTCCTCAGGTTCATCCAGCGCAGCCCGGTCACGCTGCTGCGCAGCCAGGTGATGATCCCCATCCTGCAATGGGCCATCGCCGCCACCACCCTGGATCACCGCGACGCCAACTGCAGCGTCATGAAGTTCCTGCGCGACCTCATCCACACCGGGGTGGCCAACGACGTGAGTCACCCGGGGTGTCACCCTGGTTTGTCACCACTGTCCTGCCGCCGGAGCCAGGCCACCGCGGTGGAGACGCTCCCAGAGCCAGGGGCGGCGTGTCTGGCCCCACACGCCGCTCACCCCCTTCTTCTCCTTTCTTTCTTCTTTCTTTCTCCTTCTTTCTTTTTGTTTCCTCCGCCTTTTTTCCTCCCTTCTTCCTCCTCCCTCACTCCTTCTTCCTTCTATCTATCTTCTTCCTTCTATCTATCTTCTTCCTTCTATCTATCTTCTTCCATCTGTCTATCTTCTTCCATCTGTCTATCTTCTTCCATCTATCTATCTATCTATCTATCTTCTTCCATCTATCCATCTATCTATCTTCTTCCATCTATCTTCTTCCATCTATCTATCTATCTTCTTCCATCTATCTATCTATCTTCTTCCTTCTATCCATCTCCTTCCTTCTATCCATCTCCTTCCTTCCATCTCCTTCCTTCCATCTATCTTCCATCCATCTTCTTCCTTCTATCCGTCTTCTTCCTTCTAACTGTCTTCTTCCTTCTGTCTCCTTGTTCTTCCTTCCATCCTCCTCTCCTCCCTGCTCCCGCAGCACGAGGAAGACTTTGAGGTGCGGAAGGAGCTCATCAACCAGGTGATGACCCAGCTGGGCCAGCAGCTCGTCAACCAGCTGCTGCACACGTGCTGCTTCTGCCTCCCGCCCTACACGCTGCCCGACGTGGCCGAGGTGCTGTGGGAGATCATGCAGATCGACCGGCCGGTGAGAACCGCGGGGTCCCCCCCGACCCCCCAAAGCGCCGCTTGCCGCGGGCGTCGCGTCCTGACCCGTGTCCGTGTCCTCGCGTCCCGCAGACGTTCTGCCGCTGGCTGGAGAACTCGCTGAAGGGTTTGCCCAAGGAGACCACGGGAGGAGCCATCCAGGTCACGCACAAACAGCTGACAGACTTCCACAAGCAGGTGACAAGGTGAGCGTCACCGCGCACAGGGGACATCCCTGGGGTGTCACCTGGCCACCTCCTGCCCTCCAAAGCTCTGTCACGCATCTCACTGCTGTGAATTATCTCCCAAAGCGTGTCCGCAGGAGCCGAGGGGGTGGCAGGATGTCACCATGTCACCCCCTGCCAGTGACGCCACTCCGGCGGCTCATTGGACCATTCCCAGTACAAACCAGTTGGGGACAGTCTGGCTGTGGGATGCCGGTGTCACCTTTCCAGCCCCACGTGGGTTTTGCTGCTCCTGCCCGAGCCCTGTGAACTGTCCTCGAGCCACCAACCGCCACCAACACCAGATCAGCCCCTGGGGCGACCTGGGATGTCCCCTCTGCCTGGCCTCACACTCCCGGTCCCCAGTTTGGGGACATTGTCCGCTCGGCCCCCAGTCGCTCCCGCACCCCCGCCTGGCTCTGTCTCAGCCTCAGGGAAATCCCAGAGCCCAAATCCCCGCTTGGGCCTTTCCCCGGGGGGTCTGTGTGTCCGGCCACCACCCTGGTGACACACAGGTCCCCTCTGGGGACAGTCAGGGGCTGCCCAGCCCTGACAATGTCCCTACATGTCCCCAGCACCTCAGGGCTGAGCGGGCATCCCCCTGTCTCCACCACGGGGCTGTTGGGGTGTAGGACACCTTCCCTGCTCCCCGAATGTCACCCCCGAATGTCACCCCCGAATGTCACCCCCGAATGTCACCCTGCTGATGTCACCCGTGTCTTTGCAGCGCTGAGGAATGTAAACAAGTGTGTTGGGCGCTGAGGGATTTCACCCGCCTGTTCCGATAGCTCCTGCCCCACACGGCGCCCGCCCCCAGGTGAGAGCCCCCGCGGGACCCCCACCCCGCGGGACCCCCGCCCCACGGGACCCTCATCCTGCCCTGTGGTGACCGTCACCCCACGGGGATCGTCCTCCACCGCATGGGACAGTCACGCTACGGGGACCTTCAAGCCATGGGACTGTCACCTGCCCCACAGCAACACTCACCCCATAGGGATCGTCACTCCGCCCCATGGGGACGGTCACTCCACGGGAACCACCCCCTGCCCCATGGGACTGTCACCCCATGGAGACCGCCACCCCACAGTGACCCTCACCCTGCCCCATGGGATTGTCACATCACGGGGACCTTCACCCTATGGGACTGTCACCCTGCCCCACAGTGACCCTCACCCTGCCCCATGGGATTGTCACATCACGGGGACCTTCACCCTATGGGACTGTCACCCTGCCCCACAGTGACCCTCACTCTGCTCCATGGGATTGTCATATCATGGTGACCTTCACCCTATGGGACTGTCACCCTGCCCCACAGTGACCCTCACCCTGCCCCATGGGATTGTCACATCATGGTGACCTTCACCCTATGAGACTGTCACTCTGCCCCACAGTGACCCTCACCCCATGGGGACCATCCCCTGCCCCACAGTGAACCATTACCCCATGGTGACCCTCACCCCACGGGGACTGTCCCCTGCCCTGTGGTGACATTGCAGCCATGTCACCCCATGGGTCATGCCATGGGGACTGTCACCCTATGGGATCCTCTCCCTGCCCCATGGGGACCGTCACTCCACAGGGACAATTCCCTGCCCCAATGGTGACTGTCACCCCGTGGGGACCATCACACCACAGGGACCCCATAGCCCTGTCCCTGACCCACCGTGACCCTCACCCCATGGGGCCCGTCACCCCAAGGGGACCGTCCCCTGCCCTGTGGTGACACTGCAGCCGTGTCACCCCAGACAAGGACTGACCCCCGGCCCCTCCCCCAGGAATGTCTTCTAATTAAAAGACAGAAAACGAAGAAAAATACCGAGAATGTGTCCCACACTGAGCCGCGTTCCCGCGGCCGGGGCCGTCCCTCGCTCCAGCGCGTCCCCGAGCCCGGCGCGACGGCGGCTCCAGGACCCGCGTCCCCATGGGGGGAGTGACAAACACACCAAAACCCCCCAAACCGCCACCGCCCAGCGGAGCGAAACCAGAGAGCGGAGCCGAAAAACTCTGTGAAACGGGAAAATGCCATCGTTACAAAAAACAACCAACACACACAACAAAACGTTCTGTCAGGAAACAAAACGGGGGGTTTTAAATAGATTTAGGAAAAGCCGGTGGCTGCGGGGTCCGTCCCCCCCGTGTCCTGCCCGCGGGGCCCCGGGAGCCGCAGCGGGACGGACTCTTTCAATATAGAAATATTATATTTGGGTTTGCTGCTTTTTTTTTTTGGAAGTTTCAGTTTTTGGTTTCTTTGAAGTATTTTGGGGTTTCTTTGGTGGGTTTGGGGCCCGGCTGGAGCGGGGGGCGGGCGGGAGCTGCTCCCGCGGGGGCGGAGCCGGCGCGGCGGAAAACAATAAAAAACAACCAAAAAAAATGGAAAAAACAAGTGAAAAGGCGAATTCTGGGCTGGTTCTTCTCTGCTGTCACGTCTGGTTGGGTGGCCCTGTCCCCACTGTCCCCAGCCCTGTCCCCACTGTCCCCAGCCCTGGGGGGGCTCAGACTCCAGTGCAGATCCACTTTCTTGCTGTTTCACCCCAAAACTGGGGGGAGGTGAATCCAGCATCTCCAGGGGGTGGGGACAGCGATGGGACCACCCATGGGTGACCCAACCGGGGTTGTCCCCGCTGTGTGTGTCCCTGGTGTCCCCAAAACTTGGAGGGTGGGGAGGTGAATCCAGCATCTCCAGGGGGTGGGGACAGTGATGGGACCAGCAGGGACACTCATGGGTACATAACGGGGTTGTCCCCTTGCGTGGTGGCTGTGCTGTGGGTGTCACCAGTGTCCCCAAAACTGTGGGGAAGTGAATCCAGCATCTCCAGGGGGTGGGGACACCGGTGACACCCATGGGTACACAACGGGGTTGTCCCCTTGCATGGTGGCTGTGCCATGGGTGTCACCGGTGTCCCCAAAACTGTGGGGAGGTGAATCCAGCATCTCCAGGGGGTGGGGACAGCGATGGGACCAGCGGGGACACCCATGGGTACACAACGGGGTTGTCCCCTTGCGTGGTGGCCACGCTGTGGGTGTCACCAGTGTCCCCCAAACTGTGGGGAAGTGAATCCAGCATCTCCAGGGGGTGGGGACGCCGGTGACACCCATGGGTACACAATGGGGTTGTCCTCTTGTGTGGTGACCGTGCTGTGCGTGTCACCAGTGTCCCCAAAACTGTGGGGAAGTGAATCCAGCATCTCCAGGGGGTGGGGACACCGGTGACACCCATGGGTACACAATGGGGTTGTCCCCTTGTGTGGTGGCCGTGCTGTGCGTGTCACCGGTGTCCCCAAAACTGTGGGGAGGTGAATCCAGCATCTCCAGGGGGTGGGGACAGCGATGGGACCAGCGGGGACACCCATGGGTACACAGCAGGGTTGTCCCTTTGTGTGGTGACCGTGCTGTGGGTGTCACCAGTGTCCCCAAAACTGTGGGGAGGTGAATCCAGCATCTCCAGGGGGTGGGGACACCGGTGACACCCATGGGTACACAATGGGGTTGTCCCCTTGCGTGGTGGCCACGCTGTGCGTGTCACCGGTGTCCCCAAAACTGTGGGGAGGTGAATCCAGCATCCCCAGGGCGTGGGGACAGCAATGGGACCACCCATGGGTGACCCAACCGAGGTTCTTCCCTTGCGTGGTGGCCATGCTGTGGGTGTCACCGGTGTCCCCAAAACTGTGGGGAGGTGAACCCAGCATCTCCAGGGGGTGGGGACAGCGATGGGACCAGCGGGGACACCCATGGGCACACAGCGGGGTTGTCCCCTTGCGTGGTGGCCACGCTGTGCGTGTCCCCGGTGTCACGGGGGGAGTCCCCAGGCCCCGGTTTGGGGGTCGGGGGCCGGAGGGGCCGGCGGCAGCCGCTGCTGGTGCTGCCAGAGCTGGTGAAGCTCCTTGAACTGCTCCACCAGCCGGTCCTTGAGGTCGGGGTGCGAGATGTGCAGGGGGACGCTGTCGGCCGACCAGGACAGCTCCCCCGAGAACATCTCCAGGAGCAGCCGCGCCGCCACCGGCACCACCTGCGGGACCCGCCACCGCGGGGACACCGTCACACCCCATGGTGACACCATCACACCCCGTGGGGGACACTGTCACACCCCGTGGGGGACACTGGCACCCCGGGGTGGCCCTTGGCCTCTCACCTGCACCGTGATGAGTTTCTTCTCCTTGGGCTTCTGGTCAGGCCACTCCTCGCCGAAGCAGAAGAAGATCTCGAAAGGGGGCGGCGTGGAGGTCTGGCCCTTCTGGAACAGGATGAGGCCTGGGGGGCCCAAGGCTGTGGTGAGGCCATGTGGTCCCAGTGCCACCATGGATGACACCCCACCATGAGTAGTGTCCCACCATGGACAGGGTCCCACCATGGGTGGCATCCCACCATGGACAAGATCCCACCATGGATGGCGTCCCACCATGGACAGGGTCCCACCATGGATAGTGTCCCACCATGGATCATGTCCCACCATGGATAGTGTCCCACCATGGATGGCATCCCACCATGGATAGGGTCCCACCATGGATAGTGTCCTACCATGGATGTCGTCCCCCCATGGATGGTGTCCCACCATGGATGACATCCCATCACAGATAGTGTCCCACCATGGATTGCATACCACTGTGGTTGACGCCCCACCATAGATGGTGTCCCACCATGGATGATGTCCCACCATAGATGGTGCCCCACCATAGATAGTGTCCCACCATAAATCATGTCTCACTATGGATGGTGTCCCACCATGGATGACGTCCCACCATAGTTAGTGTCCCACCATAGTGTCCCACCATAGATAGTGTCCCACCATAAATCATGTCTCACTATGGATGGTGTCCCACCAAGGATGACGTCCCACCATAGTTAGTGTCCCACTACAGTGTCCCACCATAGTTAGTGTCCCCCCATGGATGGTGTCCCACCATGCCATCAGGTCACCATGGGCTGTTGGGGTCACCCCACCCCAACCTAGACCCCCATTCCAGCTGGTGTCCCACCATAGATAGTGTCCCACCATAAATCATGTCTCACTATGGATGGTGTCCCACCAAGGATGACGTCCCACCATAGTTAGTGTCCCACTACAGTGTCCCACCATAGTTAGTGTCCCACCATGGATGGTGTCCCACCTTGCCATCAGGTCACCATGGGCTGTTGGGGTCACCCCACCCCAACCTAGACCCCCATTCCAGCTGGTGTCCCCCCATCCCAGCTTGGTCCCCCAATGCCATCAGGTCCCCATTGGGCTGCTCGCTGTCCCCCATCCCATCTTGGTCCCCTCATCCCACCAGGTCCCCACATGCAGCCTGGTGTCCCCACATCCCCGCTGGTGTCCCCCCATCCCAGCCGATCTCTCCACCCCATCCAACCTCCTCAAGGGTCACAGGAGGACACCCCCTCCCCGCCATCTCCTCTCACCGTTGAGAAACCCCTCCAGGCTGAAGAGCTTGGTCTTCTTCTCCCTCTCGATGGGGTTGGGGCCGGCGGGGGAGCCGGCGCAGGGGCCGGTCCAGAAGACCTTGCACTGGCAGAGCCGGATGGCGTAGAGGTCCTGGCCCTGCAGCTCCAGGATCAGGCCCCGGTCCAGCACGTCCAGCAGCTGGTGGGTGTAGAAGCGTTGCTTCTCGTTGGGGATGGTGTCGGGGGCCGGGAAGCGGACCTGCTCCAGCGTCAGCGGCCCGAACAGCTCCACCTGCTCCTGCGTGGGCTCCAGGCTGCTGTGGAACAGGCGGCAGCCGTGGGGGTTGCTGATGGTGAGGACGCACACCTGGCGGCCCCGGTACTGGAACTTGATCTCTAGGTCGGTCACTGGTGGAGGGACGTGGGTGTCAATGGCCCGGTGGGGATCACACCATGGACACACGGTCCAGCCGCCCTCAGGGACGCACAGCCATGGGCACCCATGGCCAACCACCCCATGGCCACCACATGCCCATGGCCACCCATGTCCAACCACCCCATGGACACCCATGTCCAACCACCCCATGGCCACCACATGCCCATGGCCACCCATGTCCAACCACCCCATGGACACCCATGTCCAACCACCCCATGGCCACCACATGCCCATGGCTACCCATGTCCAGCCATCCCAGGGCCACCACATGCCCATGGCCACCCCATCCAACTACCCCATGGCCAGCACATGCCCATGGCCACCACATCCAACCACCCCATGGACACCCATGTCCAAGCACCCTACACCCATGGACACCCATGTCCAACCATCCCATGGCCACCACATCCAACCACCCCATGGACACCCATGTCCAACCACCCCACACCCATGGACACCCATGTCCAACCATCCTATGGCCACCACATGCCCATGGACACCCATGTCCAGCCACCCCAGGGCCACCACATGCCCATGGCCACCCCATCCAACCCCCTATGGACACCCATGTCCAACCACCCTACACCCATGGCCACCCATGTCCAACCAACCCATGGCCACCACATGCCCATGGCCACCCCATGGGCACCCCACACCCATGGACACCCATGTCCAATCACCCCATGGGCAACCTACACCCATGGAGACCCCACCCAGTCATCCCATGGCCACTCCATACCCTGTGGACACACCACACCTGTGGACACCCCAGCCAGCCATCCCACACCCATGGACACCCCAGAGACAAGGCCACCCTATCCAACCACCCCATGGACACCCCACAGCCATGGGCACCCATGGACATCCCACCCCATGGCCACCACATGCCCATGGCCACCCCATCCAACCACCCCATCGACACACCAGAGCCATGGCCACCCTGTCCAACCACCCCATGGGCAACCTACAACCATGGACATCCTATCCAGCCACTCCACACCCATGGCCATCCATGTCCAACCACACCATGGCCATGGCCACCACCATCCAGCCACCCCACCCATAGCCACCCATGTCCAACCACCCCATCCAGCCACCCCATGGACACCACAGACCCATGGCCACCAACATCCAATCAACCTATGGACACCCTACAGTTGCGGACATCCATGTCCAACCACCCAACAGCCATGCTATACCCATGGTCACCCCATCCAACCACCCCATGGCCACCCCACAGCCATGGCCACCCCCATCCAGCCATCCCATGGCCAACGTATGCCCATGGCCACCCCCATCCAGCCACCCTACACCCATGGCCATCCCTATCAGCCACCCCATGGCCACCCTACACCCATGGCCACCCCCTCCAACCAACCCATGGCCAACCTATGCCCATGGCCACCCCCATCCAGCCACCCTACACCCATGGCCATCCTTATCCAGCCACCCCATGGCCACCCTAGAGCCATGGCCACCCCATAGCCATGGCCACCCCATCCAACCACCCTAGAGCCATGGCCACCCCATCCAACCTCCCCATGGCCACCCCAGAGCAATGGTCACCCCATCCAACCACCTCATGGCCACCCTAGAGCCATGGCCACCCCATCCAACCTCCCCATGGCCACCCCAGAGCCATGGCCACCCCATCCAACCACCCCATGGCCCCCCTACGCCCATGGCCACCCCATCCAACCACCCCACGGCCACCCTATGCCCATGGCCACCCATGTCCAGCCACCCCACGGCCACCCCACCCCAGTGCCCCCCTCTCCTCACGCGGCAGCATGTGGGGGCTGATGAGGAGGTTGGGGGTCCCATGCTCCAGGGGGGCCATGGGGCAGGCGGTCGGGGGCCCCAAGGGGGGCCCGGTCTGGGGGGCGGGGGGCAGCTCGGGGGTCCCGTGGGTGCCCCCCACATCCCCGGGGAGCAGCGCCGGGGGGGGCGGCACGAAGGGCCCTGGGGGGCAGCCAGTGCTGAAGTTGGGGTCCTCCTCAGGCCAGGGGTAGGGGGGCAGCAGGTCCCCCCCATGCTGGGGGTCTGGGGGACAGTGGGGGGTCATGGGGTGCATGTAGCCCCCCAAAACCTCTGGGGCCTGCACCCCACGCCCCCCAGTGCCCCCCTCACCACTGATGCTCAGCGACATCATCCCCTGGAGCTGGGGGGAGCAGAGCGGCGGTTATGGGGTGGGGGGACAGGGACCCCCGGGGTGTCCCCGGTTTGGGGGTGTCCCCCCCAGCTACCTGGTTGTCATCGTCCTCCTCCTCGCAGCCATAGTCATCCTCACCCGCGTCATCTGCAGGGGACACACGGGCTGGGGGACACGGGGATTTGGGGGTGCGGGGGGTCGTGGGGTGTCAGGTCCTTGGGGGGCGTTGGGGCCTCTTGGGGTACTGAGGAGTTTTGGGGTGCTGCATATGCCTGGGTGCTGGGATCTCATGGGGTGCTGGGGAGTTGTGGGGTGCTGGGTGGGGTGCTGGGGACCCATGGGGTGCAGAGTCCTTGTGGGGTGCCTGGGACTTTCTGGGGTGCCACATCCCTGGTGGGTTCCAGAGACACACGGGGTGCAGGATATAGATGGGTGCCGGGATGTCTTGGGGTGCTGGGTATTTATGGGGTGCTGGGCAGTTTTGGGGTGCTGCATATTGCTGGGTGCTGGAACCTCATGGGGCGCAGGGTCTCTATGGGGTCCTGGGACCCCAGGGGGTGCTGAGGTTTTGTGGGGTTCCAATGCTTCACAGGGTGCTGGGTATTTATGGGGTGCTGGGATGTTATGGGGTGCTGCATATTGCTGAGTGCTGGAATCTCATGGGGCGCAGGGTCTCTATGGGTCCTGGGACCCCATGGGGTGCTGAGGTTTTGTGGGGTTCTGATGTTTCATGGGGTGCTGGGTATTTATGGGATGCTGGGATGTTATGGGGTGCTGGTGAGTTTTGGGGTGCTGCATATTGCTGGGTGCTGGAATCTCATGGGGCGCAGGGTCTTTATGGGTCCTGGGACCCCATGGGGTGCTGAGGTTTTGTGGGGTTCCAATGTTTCACGAGGTGCTGGGTATTTATGGGGTGCTGGGTATTTATGGGGTGCTGGTGAGTTTTGGGGTGCCTGGTGAGTTTTGGGGTGCTGAGTATTTATGGGATGCTGGGATGTTATGGGGTGCTGGCGAGTTTTGGGGTGCTGCACATTGCTGGGTGCTGGAGCCTCATGGGGCGCAGGGTCTCTATGGGGTCCTGGGACCCCATGGGGTGCTGAGGTTTTGTGGGGTTCCAATGCTTCACAGGGTGCTGGGTATTTATGGGGTGCTGGGTATTTATGGGGTGCTGGGATGTTATGGGGTGCTGGTGAGTTTTGGGGTGCTGGGTATTCATGGGGTGCTGGGTATTTATGGGGTGCTGGGATGTTATGGGGTGCTGGGATGTTATGGGGTGCTGGTGAGTTTTGGGGTGCTGCATATTGCTGGGTGCTGGAGCCTCATGGGGCGCAGGGTCTCTGTGGGGTCCTGGGACCCCATGGGGTGCTGAGGTTTTGTGGGGTTCCAATGTTTCATGGGATGCTGGGATGTTATGGGGTGCTGGGCAGTTTTGGGGTGCTGCATATTGCTGGGTGCTGGAACCTCATGGGGTGCAGGGTCTCTGTGGGGTCCTGGAACCCCATGGGGTGCTGAGGTTTTGTGGGGTTCCGATGTTTCATGGGATGCTGGGATGTTATGAGGTGCTGGGCAGTTTTGGGGTGCTGCATATTGCTGGGTGCTGGAACCTCATGGGGCGCAGGGTCTCTATGGGTCCTGGGACCCCATGGGGTGCTGAGGTTTTGTGGGGTTCCAATGCTTCACAGGGTGCTGGGTATTTATGGGGTGCTGGGATGTTATGGGGTGCTGGCATATTGCTGAGTGCTGGAATCTCATGGGGCGCAGGGTCTCTATGGGTCCTGGGACCCCAGGGGGTGCTGAGGTTTTGTGGGGTTCTGATGTTTCATGGGGTGCCTGGTATTTATGGGGTGCTGGGATGTTATGGGGTGCTAGTGAGTTTTGGGGTGCTGCATATTGCTGGGTGCTGGAATCTCATGGGGCGCAGGGTCTTTATGGGTCCTGGGACCCCATGAGGTGCTGAGGTTTTGTGGGGTTCCGATGCTTCACGGGGTGCTGAGACCTCATGGAGTGCTGGGATGTTACGGGGTGCTGGGCAGTTTTGGGGTGCTGCATATTGTTGGGTGCTGGAATCTCACAGGGTGCAGGGTCTCTATGGGTCCTGGGACCCCATGGGGTGCTGAGGTTTTGTGGGGTTCCAATGTTTCACGAGGTGCTGGGTATTTATGGGGTGCTGGGTATTTATGGGGTGCTGGTGAGTTTTGGAGTGCCTGGTGAGTTTTGGGGTGCTGGGTATTTATGGGATGCTGGGATGTTATGGGGTGCTGGTGAGTTTTGGGGTGCTGCATATTGCTGGGTGCTGGAACCTCATGGGGTGCAGGGTCTCTGTGGGGTCCTGGGACCCCATGGGGTGCTGAGGTTTTGTGTGGTTCCGATGTTTCATGGGGTGCTGGGATGTTATGGGGTGCTGGTGAGTTTTGGGGTGCTGCATATTGCTGGGTGCTGGAATCTCATGGGGCGCAGGGTCTCTGTGGGGTCCTGGAACCCCATGGGTGCTGAGGTTTTGTGGGGTTTTGATGTTTCACGGGGTGCTGGGTATTTATGGGGTGCGGGGATGTTATGGGGTGCTGCATATTGCTGAGTGCTGGAATCTCATGGGGCGCAGGGTCTTTATGGGTCCTGGGACCCCATGGGGTGCTGAGGTTTTGTGGGGTTCCGATGCTTCACGGGGTGCTGAGACCTCATGGAGTGCTGGGATGTTACGGGGTGCTGGGCAGTTTTGGGGTGCTGCATATTGTTGGGTGCTGGAATCTCACAGGGTGCAGGGTCTCTATGGGTCCTGGGACCCCATGGGGTGCTGAGGTTTTGTGGGGTTCCAATGTTTCACGAGGTGCTGGGTATTTATGGGGTGCTGGGTATTTATGGGGTGCTGGTGAGTTTTGGAGTGCCTGGTGAGTTTTGGGGTGCTGAGTATTTATGGGATGCTGGGATGTTATGGGGTGCTGCATATTGCTGGGTGCTGGAACCTCATGGGGCGCAGGGTCTCTGTGGGTCCTGGAACCCCGTGGGTGCTGAGGTTTTGTGGGGTTCCGATGCTTCATGGGGTGCTGGGATGTTATGGGCTGCTGGGATGTTACGGGGTGCTGAGCAATTTTGGGGTGCTGCATATTGCTGGGTGCTGGAACCTCACGGGGCGCAGGGTCTCTATGGGTCCTGGGACCCCATGGGTGCTGATGTTCGGTGGGTTCCGATGCTCCGCAGGGTGCTGGAGCTTTGGGGGCGCAGGGTCCCCGCGGGTGTCGGGGCGCGCTGGCCATGGCGGGGGCTGCAACGCAGGTGTCCTCCCGTCCCCATCCCCGTCCCGTCCCGTCCCGTCCCGTCCCGTCCCCGTCCCCGTCCCGTCCCGTACCCGCGGGGGGCCCCTCGCAGAGCTCGTACACCTTGTAGGGGCGCAGCGGGGTGGCCTTGGTGCCGTCGAACAGCAGGCGGAACTCGCGGCTCTTGTTGAGGGCGCAGCGCAGGGTGGCTTTCCACTTCGGGGGGTCGGGGGCGTCCACCCCTTCCCGGAACTTCCCCGTCTCCTGCGCCCACGCCTGGCGCCAGCACCCCACGATCGGACCCCATGTCACCCCAACGTCCCACCAACCCAGGACGGGACCCCCTGTCACCCCAACGTCCCACCAACCCGCAACGGGACCCCGTGTCACCCTGGAGCCGCGGCACCCTCCCCAGTCACCCAGTGTCACCCCAATGTCCCACCAACCCGGGACGGGACCCCCTGTCACCCCAACGTCCCACCAACCCGCGACGGGACCCCGTGTCACCCCGGAGCTGCTGCACCCCACCTGCTCACCCAGTGTCACCCCAATGTCCCAGCAACCCAGGACGGGACCCTGTGTCACCCCAACATCCCACCAACCCGGGACGGGACCCCGTGTCACCCCAGAGCTGCTGCACCCCACCCGCTCACCCAGTGTCACCCCAATGTCCCACCAGCCTGGAAGGGGACCTTGTGTCACCCCAGAGCTGCAGCACCCCACCTGGTCACCCAGTGTCACCCCAATGCCCCAGCACCCACCACATGGACCCCGTGTCACCCCAACATCCCACCAACCCAGGACGGGACCCCCTGTCACCCCGGAGCCACTGCACCCCCCCCACTCACCCAGTATCACCCCAACATCCCACCAACCCAGGACGGGACCCCCTGTCACCCCGGAGCCACTGCACCCCCCCCACTCACCCAGTATCACCCCAACATCCCACCAACCCGGGACGGGACCCCCTGTCACCCCCGAGCCGCAGCACCCCCCCGCTCACCCAGTGTCACCCCAATGTCCCACCAACCCGGGACGGGACCCCCTGTCACCCTGGAGCCACGGCACCCCATCCGGTCACCCAGTGTCACCCCGATGTCCCAGCACCCACCGCATGGACCCCGTGTCACCCCAACATCCCCCCAACCTGGGAGGGAACCCCGTGTCACCCCGGAGCTGCTGCACCCCACTCCCTCACCCAGTGTCACCCCGATGTCCCAGCACCCTCCAGAGGGACACCGCAGTCACCCCAGCATCCCAACGCAAGGGTCCTGTGTCACCCCAATGTCCCAGCAGCCCAATCTGGGGATCCCAAGTCACCCCAGCACCCCAACATGGGGATCCCGTGTCATCCCAATGTCCCAGCACCCATCACATGGACCCTGTGTCACCCCAACATCCCATCAGCCTGGGAGGGGACCCCGTGTCACCCCAACATCCCAGAAGCCCAACCAGGGGACTCCAAGTCACCCAGCAGCCCAACATGGGGACCCTGTGTCACCCCAATGTCCCAGCACCCGCCACAGAGTCCCCCTGTCACCCCATTGCTCATAACCCCTGTCCCAAGTCCCCTGTGCCACCCAACACCCCCATCCCAGGTCCCACTTGTCACCCCATCACCTCTGGCACATCCATCCTGTGTCCCCTTGTTCTCATGTCCCACCCCCCCCCACTATCCCACTCATTCCATGTCCCTTTGTCACTCCATCCTGTGTCCCTGTGGTCACCCCATCACCCCTGTCCCATGTCCCCTTTTTCACCCCCATTCCATGTCCCCATTGTCATCCCATCATGCCCATCCCATGTCCCCCCTTTACCCCCACCACCATGTCTCCATGTCCCCTCATCACCCCCATCCCATGTCCCCATGTCTCCCCATCATCCCCATCTCATGTCCCCATGTCCCCCCATCCCATGTCCTCATCCCCATCCCACATCGCCACGTCCCCTCCATCTCATGTCCCCATCACCCCCATCCTGTGTCCCCATGTCCCCACATCCCCCCTGTAACCGCCATTCTGTGTCCCCATTGTCATCCCATCCCATGTCCCCCATTATCCCAATCCCATGTCCCCATCATCCCATCCCATGTTCCCCTATCCTGTGTCCCCCTGTCCCTCCCATCCCATGTCCCCATGTTCCCCCATCTCATGTCCTCATGTCCCCCCCATCCCACGTCCCCATCACCCCCATCTCATGCCCCCATGTCCCCCCATCCCATGTCCCCATCACCCCCATCCCACATCCCCATGTCCCCCATCCCATGTCCCCATCACCCTCATCCCATGTCCCCATGTCCCCCCATCCCACCTCCCCATCACTCCCATCTCATGCCCCCATGTCCCCCCATCTCATGTTCCCATCATCCCCATCTCAGGTCCCCATGTGTCCCACCCCATCACACCCATCCCATGTCCCCATGTCCCCACATCCCATGTCCCCATCACCCCCATCCCACCTCCCCATGTCCCCCCATCCCATGTCCCCCCCATCCCGTGCTGCCATCACTCTCATCCCACCTCCCCATGTCCTCCCATCCCATGTCTCCATCACCCCCATTCCACCTCCCCATGTCCCCCCATCCCATGTCTCCATCACCCCCATCTCATGCCCCCATGTCCCCCCATCCCATGTCCCCATGTGGCCCCATCCTATGTCCCCATCACCTCCATCCCGTGTCCCCATGTCCCCCCATCCCATGTCCCCCCATCCCATGTCCCCATGACCCTCATCCCATGTCCCCATGTCCCCCCATCCCATGTCCCCACCATCCCCATCCCATGCCATGTTCCCCCATCCCATGTCCCCATGTCCCCCCATCCCATGTCCCCATCACCCCCATCCTGTGTCCCCATGTCCCCCCGTCCCATGTCCCTATCACCCTCATCCTGTGTCCCCATGTCTCCCCCATCACCCTCATCTCGTGCCCCCGTGTCTCCCCATCCCACGTCCCCATCACCCCATCCCAAGTCCCCATGTCCACCCATCCCATGTCCCCATCACCCCCATCCCATGCCATATCCCTCCATCCCAAGTCCCCATGTCGCCCCATCCCATGTCCCCACCACCCCCATCCCATGCCATGTTCCCCCATCCCATGTCCCCATGTCCTCCCATCCCCTGTCTCCATCACCCCCATCTCGTGCCCCCATGTCTCCCCATCCCATGTCCCCATCACCCCATCCCAAGTCCCCATGTCCCCCCATCCCATGTCCCCATCACCCCCATCTCATGCCATGTTCCCCCGTCCCATGTCCCCATGTCCCCCCATCCCATGTCCCCATCACCCCCATCCCATGTCCCCATGTCCCCCCCATCCCATGTTGCCATCACTCTCATCCCACCTCCCCATGTCCTCCCATCTCACGTCTCCATCACCCCCATCTCATGCCCCCATGTCCCTCCATCCCGTGTCCCCATGTCTCCCCCATCCCATGTCCCCATCTCCCCCACCCCGTGTCCCCATGTCCCCTGTCCCGTGTCCCCGCGTCCCCGGTCACCTTGAAGATGGTGTCGTGCTCGGGGGGCCCGTGTGGGTGGCGCGTGGCGTGGCGCCAGGGGATGGCGAAGCGGCGCCGCTCGGGGTCCAGCCAGTGCAGCCCCGGGTAGCGCCGGCTGCTCACCTGGGCCACCAGCCACGGCCGCAGCCGCACGCGCCGCGGGGGGTCCATGGCTGGGCACGCGGGGGGACACGGGACACGCCGTGGGGACATGGGACACGGCACCGGGACATGGGGACATGGGACATGGGGACACGGCGTGGGGACATGGGGACATGGGGACATGGGGACATGGGGACACGGCGTGGGGACATGGGGACATGGGGACATGGGACATGGGGACACGGCGTGGGGACATGGGGACATGGGGACATGGGACATGGGGACATGGTGTGGGGACATGGGGACATGGGGACATGGGGACATGGCGTGGGGGCATGGGGACATGGGGACACGGGGACATGGGGACACGGCATGGGGACATGGGGACATCAGGACATGGGGACACAGCGTGGAGGCATGGGACACGGCATCAGGACATGGGGACATGGGGACATGGGGACATGGGGACACGGCATGGGGACATGGGACATGGCATCGGAACATGGGGACATGGGGACATTGGAACATGGAGACACAGCATGGGGACATGGGACATGGCGTGGGGACGTGGGGACATCGGGACATGGGGACATGGGGACATGGGGACATGGGACACGGCGTGCGGACATGGGACACGGCGTGGGGACATGGGACATGGCGTCGGGACATGGGGACATTGGGACATGGGGACATGGGCACATGGGGACACAGCATGGGGACATCGGGTCATGGGGACATGGGGACACAGCATGGGGACACGTGGACATTGGGACATGGGGACACGGCGTGGGGACATGGGACACGGCATGGGGACATGGAGACATGGGGACATGGGGACACAGCGTGGGGACACGGGACACGGCATGGGAACACGGGACACGGCGTCGGGACATGTGACACGGTATGGGGACATGGGGATATCGGGACATGGGGACACGGGACACGGCATCGGGCCATGGGACACGGCGTCAGGACATGGGGACATTGGGACATGGGGACATGGGGACACAGCATGGGGACATGGGGACATCGGGACATGGGGACACGGTGTGGGGACATGGGGACATCAGGATATGGGGACACAGGATGGGGACACTGGATGGGGACACCGGGGACATTGGGATGGGGACACCGGGGACATTGGGATGGGGCCATAGGGACACGAGATGGGGACACCAGGGGACATGGCATGGGGACACCAGGATGGGGACAACAGAGGACATGGGATGGGGACACCAGGGACATTGGGATGGGGACACAGGATGGGGACACCGGGGAGCATGGGATGGGGACACCGGAGGACAGGGGATGGGGACACCAGCGACATGGGATGGGGACACCAGGGACATTGGGATGGAGACACGGGATTGGGACACCAGGGGACATGGGATGGGGACATGGGGACACGGGATGGGGACACGAGGGACATTGGGATGGGGATATGGGATGGGGACAACAGGGGACATGGGATGGGGACATGGGATGGGGACACCGGGGGACATGGGATGGGGACACTGGGGACATCGGGATGGGGACACGGGGACATGGGATGGGGACATGGGGACATGGGATGGGGACACCAGGGGACATGGGATGGGGACACTGGGGACATGGGATGGGGACACAGGTTGGGGACATGGGATGGGGACACCGGGGACACTGGGATGGGGACATGGGATGGGGACACCAGGGGACACTGGGATGGGGACATTGGGGTCACTGGGATGGGGACACCAGGGGATATGAGATGGGGACACTGGGGACACTGGGATGGGGACATGGGATGGGGACACCAGGGGACACGGGATGGGGACACTGGGGACACCGGGATGTGGACATGGGGACATGAGATGGGGACACCAGGGGACATGGGATGGGGCCACCGGAGACTCTGGGATGGGGACACGGGATGAGGACACTGGAGGACACGGGATGGAGACACTGGGGACATGGGATGGGGACATGGGGACATGAGATGGGGACACGATGATGGGGACACCAGGGGACATGGGATGGGGACACGGGGACACGGGGCTGAGGACATGGCATGGGGCCCCCAGGGACATCGGGATGGGGACATGGGGGACACAGGGCTGGGGATACAGGGCTGGGAACACTGGGGGACACAGGGCTGAGGACATGGGGCTGGGGACACTGGCGGACACGGGGCTGGGAACATTATGGGACACGGGGCTGGGGGACACTGGGGGACACCAGGGGACATGGGGCTGGGGGACACGGAGCTGTGAACACTGGGGGACATAGGGCTGGGGATACGGGGTTGGGGGACACGGGGCTGGGGACATCAGGGGTCTGGGGATATGGGGCTGTGAACACTGGGGGACACGGGGCTGGAGACATGGGGCTGGGGGACACCAGGGGATACGGGCTGGGGACATCGGGGGACACGGGGCTGGGGGACACTGGGGCAGCCACTGGTCCTGGGTGGGGATGAGACCTGGCCAGCTCGTGACACGTGTGACAGGCTGAGCCCTGACCAGCTTGTGACACGTGTGACAGGGCTGAGACCCATCCAGCTCTCATGACACGGGTGACAGGCTGAGACCCATCCAGCTTTGGTGACACATGTGACAAGGACTGAGGCCTGGGCAGCTTGTGACACGTGTGACAAGGGCTGAGACCCATCCAGCTCGTGATACATGTGACATGGCTGAGACCCATCTAGCTCTTGTGACACAGGTGACAGGCTGAGACCCATCCAGCTCTGGTGACACGTGTGACAGGCTGAGCCCTCCCCAGCTCTGGTGACATGGGTGACAGGCTGAGTCCTGGCCAGCTCTCATGACACAGGTGACATGGCTGAGACCCATCCAGCCCTCGTGACACATGAGTGACAAGGGCTGAGACCTGGCCAGCTCTGGTGACACATGTGACAGGCTGACACCCATCCAGCTCGTGACACGTGTGACAGGGCTGAGCCCTCCCCAGCTCTGGTGACACGTGTGACAGGGCTGAGCCCTCCCCAGCTCTCGTGACACGTGTGACAGGGCTGAGTCCTGCCCAGCTCTGGTGACACGTGTGACAGGGCTGAGTCCTGCCCAGCTCTGGTGACACATGTGACAAGGCTGAGACCCATTCAGCTCTCATGACACATGTGAGTGACAAGGGCTGAGGCCTGGTCAGCTCTTGTGACACGGGTGACAGGCTGAGACCCATCCAGCTTGTGACACGTGTGACAGGCTGAGTCCTGCCCAGCTCTCATGACATGGGTGACATGTCTGAGACTCATCCAGCTCTGGTGACACGTGTGACAGGCTGAGCCCTGGTCAGCTCTTGTGACACGTGTGACAGGCTGAGACCCATCCAGCTCTCGTGACACATGTGAGTGACAAGGGCTGAGACCTGGCCAGCTCTTGTGACATGGGTGACAGGCTGAGACCCATCCAGCTCTCGTGACATGTGTGACAGGCTGAGATCCATCCAGCTCGTGACACGTGTGACAGGGCTGAGACCCATCCAGCTCGTGACACATGTGACAGGCTGAGCCCCGCCCAGTTCTCACGACATGGGTGACAGGCCGAGTCCCATCCAGCTCTCGTGACACGTGTGACAAGGGCTGAGACCTGGCCAGCTCTCATGACACAGGTGACAGGCTGAGTCCTGCCCAGCTCTCGTGACACGTGTGACAGGGCTGAGCCCTCCCCAGCTCTGGTGACACAGGTGACAGACTGAGACCCATCCAGCTCTGGTGACATGTGTGACAGGGCTGAGTCCTGCCCAGCTCTGGTGACGCGTGTGACAAGGCTGAGACCCATCCAGCTCTCATGACACATGTGAGTGACAAGGGCTGAGACCTGGTCAGCTCTTGTGACATGGGTGACAGGCTGAGACCCATCCAGCTCTGGTGACACGTGTGACAGGGCTGATTCCTGCCCAGCTCTCATGACACGGGTGACATGGCTGAGACCCATCCAGCTCGTGACACGGGTGACAGAATGAGCCCTGGCCAACTCTCATGACACATATGACAGGCTGAGCCCTGCCCAGTTCTCACAACATGGGTGACAGGCTGAGCTCCATCCAGCTCTCATGACACGTGTGACAAGGGCTGAGACCCATCCAGCTCTGGTGACACATGTGAGTGACAAGGGCTGAGACTTGCCCAGCTCTCATGACACGTGTGACAATCTGAGACCCATTCAGCTCTTGTGACACGGGTGACAGGGCTGAGACCTGGTCAGCTCTCGTGACACGTGTGACAGGCTGAGATCCATCCAGCTCTGGTGGCACGGGTGACAGGGCTGAGTCCTGCCCAGCTCTGGTGACACGGGTGACAGGCTGAGCCCTGGTCAGCTCTTGTGACACGTGTGACAGGCTGAGACCCATCCAGCTCTGGTGGCACGGGTGACAGGGCTGAGTCCTGCCCAGCTCTGGTGACACGGGTGACAGGCTGAGCCCTGGTCAGCTCTTGTGACACGTGTGACAGGCTGAGACCCATCCAGCTCGTGACACGTGTGACAGACTGAGACCCATCCAGCTCTCGTGACACGGATGACAGGCTGAGTCCTGCCCAGCTCTGTGACACGTGTGACAGGGCTGAGACCCATCGAGCTCTCATGACACGTGTGACAAGGGCTGAGACCCATCCAGCTCTGGTGACACATGTGAGTGACAAGGGCTGAGACCTGCCCAGCTCTCATGACACGTGTGACAATCTGAGACCCATCCAGCTCTTGTGACACGGGTGACAGGGCTGAGACCTGGTCAGCTCTCGTGACACGTGTGACAGGCTGAGACCCATCCAGCTCTGGTGGCACGGGTGACAGGGCTGAGTCCTGCCCAGCTCTGGTGACACGTGTGACAGGGCTGAGACCCATCGAGCTCTCATGACACGTGTGACAAGGGCTGAGACCCATCCAGCTCTGGTGACACATGTGAGTGACAAGGGCTAAGACCTGGCCAGCTCTCGTGACACGTGTGACAGGGCTGAGCCCTCCCCAGCTCTGGTGACATGGGTGACAGGGCTGAGTCCTGCCCAGCTCTGGTGACACGGGTGACAGGCTGAGCCCTGGTCAGCTCTCATGACACGGGTGACAGGCTGAGACCCATCCAGCTCTGGTGACACGTGTGACAGGGCTGAGTCCTGCCCAGCTCTGTGACACGGGTGACAGGCTGAGTCCTGCCCAGCTCTGGTGACACGGGTGACAGGCTGAGCCCTGGTCAGCTCTCATGACACGGGTGACAGGCTGAGACCCATCCAGCTCTGGTGACACGTGTGACAGGGCTGAGTCCTGCCCAGCTCTGTGACACGGGTGACAGGCTGAGTCCTGCCCAGCTCTCATGACACGAGTGTCCAGCTGTGACCCCCTGGCTGCCACCCCAGCACCGAAACAGGAACCGGGTGTCCCCCCAGCCCCCCCGCGTGTCCCCAGGGTCCCCGCCCTCCCCGTGTGGCCGTGGGGGGGTCAGCAGCCCCGTCCCACCCCCGCGGGGGTGCGGGGGCGTCACCCGCCCCGAAAGCAGAAGCTGCGGTGGCTTCGGGGAAACAAAACTGAAAAGAGTGGCGGGGGGGACACGGGGGACGTGGAGGGACCGAGGGGGACAGGGGGACAGGGGTCACGGGGGGGCATGTGGGACACCGGGGGGCAGGGGGACACGGGGGATATGGGACATGGGGGGACACGGGGCAAATGGGGACATGGGGGGGCTAAGGGGGGCGACGTGGGACAACACGCAGGATACGAGGGGACATGAGAGGGAGACGGGGGGGGCGGGACATGAGGCACAGGGAGGGACACGGGACACGCGGGGGATGCGGGGTGGACACAGAGAGGTCAGGGGACGCGGGGGACGCGTGGGGGCGACACAGTGCACGGAGGATACGGGGCGACACGGGGGGACAAACGGGGGGACAGAGGCCCCCACCTCACGGTCACCCATCCCCGGGGAACCCACTTTCCCCGGGTATCCCCCCCACGGACACCCGGGACCCACCTGCGCTCCGGGGCCACCGCGCGGCGCTTCCGCACGTGGGAGGGACCGGCCCCGCCCCCCGGCCCTGGGCCCGCCCCCCGACCCCACCCGTGTCCCTCGTGTTCCCCCGTGTCCCACTCCAGTGGCCCCCAAACTGTGTCCCCATCTGTGTGTCCTCCCCACTTCCCCCCGTGTCCCCCCCCCCACCCCGTGCTTCCCTTCCCGTGTCCCCTCTCCTGTGTCGCCCTCGTGTCCCACTCCCGTGTCCCCCATCCTGTGTCCACCCGTGTCCCCTCTGGTGTGTCCTCCCCACGTCCCCCCGTGTCCCCCATGCCGTGTCCGCCCCGTGTCCCACCCGTGTCCCCCTCCCACCCCATGCTCCCCTTCCCTTGTCCCCCATCCTGTGTCCCCCCCTTCCGTGTCCCCCGCCCCCCTCCCGTGTCACAATTTCCGTGTCCCCCTCATCTCCCACCAACGGTGTCCCCCGTGTTCCTCCCCCCCCCCACACCTTATGAGCCCCCCTCCCGGTCACCCCGCAGACACCTCATTAACACACACTTTACATACATTTGCATAACCCCGCCCACCCCACGTAACGCGCGGGGGGCTCCCCGGAGTGGGCGGGCACCCCCTTGGCACGCCCCTCCCACCGGGCTGTGATTGGCTCATCTCCTTGTCACTCACCTCGCTCGCCCCGCCCTCGCCCCGTGTCTGTTGCCCGGCAACGGGGGGCGGAGCGAAAGGGGTGAGGGGGCGTGGCCTGGGGCGGGGCCCGATCCCCAGATTTGGGGCGGAATCGCGTTTCTGAACTGCCAAATTTGGGGGGTTTGGGAACTATTGTCGGGAAGGCCGGTCCCGGAGCTGCCCCGAGTCAGGCCCGGGTCTATGATTTTGGGGTTTTCGCCCCAGTTTTCAGCCCGGGTTCGCCCCACAGATCCCGGGGATCCACGTTCCTGCACCCCGGATCGGGCCCGGCTCTGCCGCTTCCCAAAAACACACCCAAAACTGCCCATTTATGGGGTATTTCCTCAAGAATCGCGTTCAGTTCCCGCTCCAGCCCTGCCGGGTGATTCCTGCAGAAATCGGGCTGATTTGGGGCGCATTTCGAGCCTTTCTGTCCTCACCAGGAGGATTTGGGGCAGATTTGGGTGATTCTGTCCTCAAGGGCGGATTTGGGGCAGATTCGGGGGAAACGGGACGCTCGGGGATTTCCCTCCGTTCACATCTCCCTCCTGTTCCGGGAACCGCAGCAAACCGCTTTCATCTGCTATTTTCATGTTTAATTTTCAGCTTTTCCTTTCGTTTTTTATTTATTTTTTTATTTTATTTTTATTTTATTTTTTATTTTACCTTTTATTTTAATTTTAATTCTTTATTTTCATTTTTATTTTCATTTTTTATTTTATTTTCTATGCTAATTTTTATTTTTATTTTATTTTTATTTCATTTTTATTTTCATTTTTAATTTTCATTTTTAATTTTATATTTAATTTTATTTTTAGTTTATTTTTTATTCTCTTTTTTATTTTAATTTTTTCATTTTAATTTTTATTTTTCATTTTTTATTTTATTTTAATTTTTATTTTTAATTTTTTATTTTAATTTTTAATTTTAAATTTTTAATTTTATTTTCTATTTTATTTTTTATTTTATTTTTTATTTTGATTTTTGTTATTTTCATTTTTTATTTTCATTTTTCATTTTCATTTTCATTCCCCTCCGATTTGCCGCCCAGCCCCGGGGTCCCTCCCCCCGTGACACTTGTCCCCGTGTCCCCGTGTCCCCGTGTCCCCGTGTCCCCAGCTCCACTCCCCCGTCCAGCCCAGGCTGATCCCCCATCATTTCGGGGTTACCACAACCGAAATCGCAGAGCTGGGGACGTTCCCTTTCGCTTCTTCACCGAAACCATAAACCATTTCCAGCCTCAGCGCCGGGTGCGACAACTCGGGGACACACCCACGCGTGTCCCGCGGCCGCTGTCCCACCGATGTCCCCTCCGGGTGCCCCTTCATGTCCCCAGTTCTGGTTGGAACGGGCCGCTGCCGTGAGGGGGCGCACTTGGCTCGGTCACCGCAGCCATCGCGTCCCGCAGCCCCGCGCTGCTTTTGGGCTCATTCCGCCGGCTTTTGGCCAAAGAACCGGCCCGAAACCACCGCGGGGAGCGAACCCGCTGCCCAATCTGCCTCAAATCACGTTTATTTACTCGTTAGTTAATTAGCGTCGGGCGGCAAGACACCCCCTTGCCCCTTTTTCTTCCATAGTTTTGTGATCTCCTCCCTGGAAATGGGGGAAAAGCCCCGATTCTGCCCCATTTTTAGGTTGAGCTCAGCTCAACCTCCCACGGACAAACCCAACTCACGATGTCCACAAGCTCCGAAATTATTCGCCCTGTGGGTTTTTAATCCCATTTCGACGTCTCCTTTTCTTTGCGTGGCGGCTCCTTTGCCCCAAAGCGCTCGGGTTTGGTAAAGCTCAGTCCTATCTCAGCGCTGGACGTGGCTATGGGGACAACGGGCTTATTCTCCAAAATAAAACAAACCCCCGATATTTGGGATGACGGAGGTTGGGTAGGATGAAAAATGGGATCATTTGATACTTTGTTCTCCAAAAAATGGTGGTTATACCCCAAATAAACCACCAAGAACCTTCCTGGTGCCTGTTCTGGGGTCAAGGCAAAAGGAATTATCGGACATGATGTGACACATTGAAAATGCAGAGTATAAACCCCATCCTTGGGGTATTTTCACCCCAAAATACCACCGTTTTGGGAGGAGAAACTCCACGTTCTCCGTTATCCCCATCGCCTCCTCCCATAGTGACACTTTTGCGCATCAGCCACATTTTTGGTGCTTCTAAGAGGAATTGGGAGTTCCTTGTGAGTAACTGGCTCCCCACAGGGTCCCCGCACCTCAGGGTGCCACGTGCTGGCAAATATTCATTGAAAACTAGTATTTTGACTCAAATTGGCCTTCCCCTCCAGGTGCTGGGAGATCCTCTTGCTGTGGGCCAGCAGGGTTCTGATTTTGGGGTGATTTGGTGTCAGGAGCCCCATTTTCTGGGCCCCTCTGTGTGCCCCGTGGCGCGGGATAAGCCTGGAATTTGGGGGCAATCTGAAAAATAAGCGAATGCCACCAGTTCTGTGATTTAAGATGGGATTAAAGTTGGATTTCGGAGCCCAGGGCTGGGACTAAAGACGGGTTTTGGCGGTGGGATTAAAGCTGGGTTTTGGGGCTCAGGGCTGGGATTAAAGCTGGGGTTTGGAGCTCAGGGCTGGAACTAAAGCTGGGTTTTGGGGCTTGGGGCTGGGATTAAAGCTGAGTTTTGGGGTTCAGGGCTGGGATTAAAGCTGGGTTTTGGGGCTTGGAGCTGGGACTATTGTCAGATTTGGAGGCTCAGGGCTGGGATTAAAGCCGGGTTTTGAGGCCCGGGGCTGGGACTAAAGCCGGGTTTTGGGGCTTGGGTTAAACCTGTTTTTTGGGCCTCAGGGCTGGGACTAAAGCCAGGTTTTGGGGCTCAGGGCTGGGATTAAAGCTGGGTTCTGGAGCTTGGGACTGGAACTAATGTCAGATGTGGGGGCCCAGGGCTGGGATTAAAGCCAGGTTTTGGGGCTCAGGGCTGGGATTAAAGCTGGGTTCTGGAGCTCGGGGCTGGAACTAACGTCAGATGTGGGGGCTCAGGGCTGGGACTAAAGCCGGGTTTTGGGGCTCAGGGCTGGGACTAAAGCCAGGTTTTGGGGCTCAAGGCTGGGACTAAAGCCAGGTTTTGGGGCTCAGGGCTGGAATTAAAGCTGGGTTCTGGGGCTCGGGGCTGGAACTAATGTCAGATGTGGGGGCTCAGGGCTGGAACTAAAGCCGGGTTTTGGGGCTCAGGGCTGGAACTAAAGTCGGGTTTTGGGACTCAGGGCTGGAATTAAAGCTGGGTTCTGGGGCTCGGGGCTGGAACTAACATCAGATGTGGGGGCTCAGGGCTGGAACTAAAGCCGGGTTTTGGGGCTCAGGGCTGGAACTAAAGTCGGGTTTTGGGGCTCAGGGCTGGAATTAAAGCTGGGTTCTGGGGCTCGGGGCTGGAACTAACATCAGATGTGGGGGCTCAGGGCTGGGACTAAAGCCGGGTTTTGGGGCTCAGGGCTCGGCTTAAAGCCGGGTTTTGGGGCTCGGGGCTGGGATTAAAGCTGGGTTCTGGGGCTTGGGGCTGGAACTAATGTCAGATGGGGGGGCCCAGGGCTGGAACTAAAGTCGGGTTTTGGGGCTCAGGGCTGGGCTTAAAGCCGGGTTTTGGGGCTCCGGCCTGTGCCCCAGGTACCACCCCCCTCCCAGCGCCGCCGAGATCCCTCCGGTCGGGCCGATTGCACCGTTGCTTTTTATGGGCAAGAGAACGGGCTTGTTTGGAGCTTCCCGGCCTGTAAGATCATCCGGGCGGGCTGAGCCGGCGCTTTAAGGACGCGGCGCTGCGAGGGGTCCCCGCGCGCGTCCGCTCGTCACCCCCACCCGCCGTTGCTATTTGGGGGCCGCTGAGTCGCCGGCGAAGCGGTGACGGGATGTTCTGCGCGCGGTGGCACAAAGGGACGCGCTGGGTGTCACCGTCGTTCGCCGGGGTCGGGTGACAAAGGGACGCGACGAGGCGGAACCCCATTTCGGTTTTGTCGCCGCACGCAGGACCCGGTGCCCCGGTTTGGTGCTGAACGCCAACGGGGTCACACGCGGGGTCTCAGAGTCCCCAGGGGACACTTTGGGGACACACACTTGACCCCGGGGGGCTCCAGATCCCTCACTGGGGCTCCCCGATAACATTAAAACAAGCACGGCTGAGAGGATGGAATTAATTCCTTGCTTTGCTGATTCAACTCAGGATCCGCTTTAACGCTTTAAACCCGCTCTAATTAAACCAATGTGCTGCGGGAACGGGACTTCCCTGCGTTCCTTTTGGTGTCGTTTCTTTTAGTTCGGTCGATTTGGGTTCGTTTTGTTGCGGTTTGGTCTCCGGGTTTGTTTTTTGGCTCAATCTCCCCGAACCAGCAGAAATCGGGCGGCGGAGCTGGGAAAACAGCGCCCGGGGGGGGCGGGGCACAACGCGCGGCTCCAGCGGCGTTAACAGCCGCTCGGGGTTCGTCTCGCTAATTAGACACGATCACGTCCTGGCCGCGGTGCAGAAAGTCCCTGATTCTTCCCAAGTTTCGTGGCCTAAAGGGAGAGCACAAAACTCCTTTTTTTCTGCTTAAAAAACCAAGCGAACGAAGCGCAAATCCGAACTAACGGTGCTGACGGCAGGCAAAGCTCAAAGAGCGCAACGGGAAAAAGCTTCTCAATGCTTGTTTCATTTCCTTTGTGCTTTCAAAAAACGCAGTTACACCCACCTCCAGACGAGATTAAATTGATCTTTTAAGACTTGCTACCAGCCTTTCTAGGTGGGGTCTTACGCTCTTCCCGTAAGGTCTGATATTCTTACCGAATTACTCCAACAATCCAAAAACTTCATCATTACCCTTCCCCCGTTTTACGGAAAACTATTGTACTAATTTCTCGCTTATTTCTGTAGTTCCTGAATATCTTCCTTTGGCACAGGTGAGGGGTTTCAGACCACTAAAACCCTATTTTCACACTTAAAGTGTGCATAGCACATCACTGCTGCAAAACACTTGGAGATAAGCTAACTGATGTCACTTCGCCAAGGTGTTTAAGGCACGGGGGCCCCGCCGGGTTACGCCGCGGCGCAGGGGACAAGGACATGTCTCCTCGTCCCGCCTTGGCCGGTGGCAGCGAGCGCTCACGGGGTTGCCGGCGCGGTTGGCAGCGCCCCCGGCATCGCTGCGCCCTGAGCTCACCGTCCCGCGGCGCCGCGGCACGGGAGGCCGGGGCGGCCGCCAAGACGCTCCTCTTGGCCCCGAACCAAAGCTTTCCCAGCCCTCCGGACCCCATAGCAGGTGCCGGGGGGGTGGGGTGTGCGGGGTGGGGGGTGCGCGGTTCTTTGTGCCGTGTTGCCGAGGGGGGGGTTCAATCCGGCGGGGTGGGTGCGGGGCCGGGAGCGCGGCCAGCGGGAGGTGGAGGGATGCCAGGACGCTGAGCGCAAGGGCCGCCTTGGGCTCTGCGCGGCCAGCGCTGCCCTAAAATAGTCGTGGTCGGGGCGGGGGGATTAGCCGGGGGCATTCCTGCGCCCCCGGCCGCCGACCCGCCGCGCCGAGCTAAATTAAATCCTGAGCGCAGCCACAAATCCTTCGGCCCCGGGGCCGCTGCTCCTCCCGCCGCCAAATGAGCGGCCGCTGAGTTTTTGGCTCGTTAAGCTCAGTTTTTGCGGGGAGGGGGTGGTTAATCGGCGCTTTCGGTGCCTCCCGAGGGTATTTAGAGGTGACAAACCCGGCGCTCGGTGTGTGGTTAAACCCATGGCTGAGGTTTCGGTCTGGCGGGTGTCGCGGGTCCGTCCCCCCCACGCAGGAGGACAGTGATGGGGGGACCCACCAGCTTCTGCCCCACAAAGGCACAGAAGGGTTGAAATAAATCAAAAATTAGATGTCGGTGAAAGGTTTGGTGTTTGGGCTTCTTGGCACCATCTTCCCACAGTCAGAGGTAAACTGAGGCAGGGTGTCCGTCGGTCTTTCCCACACCTGTCCTCCCGATGGGCACGTTAGGGCTGGTCATGTTGCCCATGAAAACCAGAGTCGTGTTCTTGCTGCTCGTCCTCGGGCGTCCCACATTGTGGCTCCTTGTCCCCATGGCTCTGTGTCCTCCACCCTTGGGCATGTCGCTGGGGACAAGGCCCAACCTCAAAGGGCCCCCCAGTTCCACCCACGGGACGTCGTGTTCTGCTGAGGGACCTCAGCCCACCTCGTGGTCCTTCAACAGAGCGGGGTCACCACCAACATTGTGCCTGGGAGAGGTTTCTGTGACCTGATCCTCCATCCTGGTTCTCTACCCTTAGTTCTTCATCCTGATTCTCTACCCTTGGTTCTTCATCTCTGGTTCTCCACCCCTGGTTCTCCACCCTGGTTCTTCATCCTGGTTCTCTATCCTTGGTTCTTCATCCTGGTTCTTCATCGCTAGTTGACCATCCTGGTTCTCTATCCTGGTTCTCCACCCTTGGTTCTTCATCTCTGGTTCTCCACCCCTGGTTCTCCACCCTGGTTCTTCATCCTGGTTCTCTATCCTTGGTTCTTCATCCTGGTTCTTCATCGCTAGTTGACCATCCTGGTTCTCCATCCTGGTTCTCCTTTCCTAGTTCTCCATCCCCGGTTCTCTATCCTTGTTCTCCTTGTATCCTGGTTCTCTATCCTCTATCCTTGGTTCTTCATCCTGGTTCTCTATCCTTGGTTCTTCATCCTGGTTCTTCATCCTGGTTCTCTATCCTTGGTTCTTCATCCTGGTTCTTCATTCCTAGTTGACCATCCTGGTTCTCCATACTGGTTCTCCATCCCTAGTTCTCCATCCCTGGTTCTCCATCTCTAGTTCTCCATCCCTGGTTCTCCACTCTTAGTTCTCCATTCCTGGTTCTCCATCTCTAGTTCTCCATCCCTGGTTCTCCATCTCTGGTTCTCCACCCCTGGTTCTCCATCCTGGTTCTTCATCCTGGTTCTCTATCTTTGGTTCTTCACCCTGGTTCTTCATCCCTAGTTGACCATCCTTGTTCTCCATCCCTGGTTCTCCATCCTGGATCTCTAAGCCTGGTTCTCCATCCTCATTCTTCATCCTGGTTCTCCATCCCTCCTGTCCAAATCATAGAATCACAGAATCACGGAATTGTTGTGGTTGGAAAAGCTTCTCAATATCATGGAGTCCAAGTGTTAACCCAGCCCTGTCCCTGCCCCATGCCCTGAGAACCTCATGTCTGTCTGTCCAGCCCTCCAGGGCTGGTGACTCCAGCACTGCCCTGGGCAGCCTGTTCCAATGCCCCACAGCCCTTTGGGGAAGAAATTGTTCCCACATCCAACCTCAACCTCCCCTGGGCAACTTGAGGCCGTTTCCTCTGCTCCTGGCGCTTGTTCCTGGGGAGCAGAGCCTGACCCCCCTGGCTCCAAGCTCCTTTCGGGCAGTTCAGAGATCAGAAGGTCTCCCCCAGCTCCAGCTGAACCTCCGGCCGTGCCCCGGGCCAGCACGCCATGACCGCATCCCTCCAAAAATAACCCGTAGCGGCGCAGGGACCCGACACCGCTCAGCCGCCAGCGACTTTTGTAAACCCACATCAATCCGGGCTCACGACCTTGCGTGGCGTTTTAACGACTTACGCTGAAAATCGCCGCCTCGTAGCGCAATGTGATCCCATCGGCAGGGAATGTCCATCCCGCCCCTAAACCCCCGTTTTGCCGGGTCCCCCCGCCGCGGCATCACGTTGCTATTCAACCCCCGCGCGGTGACGCAGCCGCGGTGTCACCGCTCCGCTCGGGCCCCGCGTCACCCCACATCTGCGGCCCCGGCTCCCCCGCACGCTTGGAAAGAAACCGGCGCTTTCCAGCCCGTGATTCATCCCGTCCTAAAGCAAATGCCTAAATTAGGTCAGATGTGTCGGACCCGAGGAGCGATTCTCTCCCTGGCAGATGTTCCCATCAGATATTTACAGTGCGCTGAGATAATCCCCCCCGCCACGGCTCCGCGTTTCCAAAAGCCGCTTCGGCCAACTGACATTTTAAAGCTCGGCCCAAACGTTAAGTCACAGGCTTAAAAAACTTAACGCGAAAGTTCCTTGTATATATATATATATATATATATAAAATTAACACTTCATCTTTCCTTTTTTATCTCTGATGTTGGGAAAATAATCACGCGTGAGGCCGCGTCCCTGTTTAATGCAGATCCACATGTAGGTTGTGCGTGGTATAGAGAACCATTTCAGTTGGGAAAGACCCTTGAGGACGCCAAGAATCGTATCAGATGATTGCCAATAGACTTGGCAAAATTATATATATATATATATATTTAATAATAATACATGGCTTGGGGGAGGTCGTTATTGTGGTTTTTAAACTTAAGCGTTTGTGTTTTCGGTCTTTCCGTCGCACTGGGGAGGAGTGTAAAGCGGAGTCTTCTATAAACTCCGCTCGCTCCCAAGTATTTTATATAAAGTAAAATTAAACCCTCTCGTGATCCTCATTTTCCTCAATCCCACTGTTTTGTTTTTCCCAGAACTGCAGATTTTTAGTGGCTTTGTCCACTTAGCGCTAACAAATGATATTTCCTGAGCTAAGAACGGCCACAACCACCAATCGCAGAATCACAGAATGGACTGGGTTGGAAAAGCCCTCAGAGATCATCCAGTCCAACCCTTGGTCCAACTCCAGCCCATTGACTAGATCATGGCACTAAGTGCCATGTCCAATCTCAGTTTAAAAACCTCCAGGACGGTGAGATTGTCTATAAAATTGTCTATATAATTGTCTATAAAATCAGATTTTCGCAGTTCCCGTTTCGCGCGGCGGTGAATAAACATCCTGGTTTGTGAAAGCGCTGGGTATTCATTAATTCTACGTGCAAACTCTTCAAAAAGCGGAGAATTAGGAGAATGTGTTACTTATTAACCAGCAGTTCAGGTCTGGCCTTGTTTACCTCTCGGTCACGTGTCCAGGGAACGGTGACCTCGGGTTTTGGGCGAGGAAGAGGGGATTTTGTTGGCCTGTTGGCGGTTGGATCATCCCGCCCGTGGTTGTGGCCGCTGCCAAGTCATGGATGCTGCCGCTGGTTTGAGCTTCAAGCCTTTGTGAGTCCCTGGAGAAACGGCCCTGGGAGAAGAACCAGGGATGTGGAGGAGCTGGAGAACCACCAGCGCCAAGATGGTGTTGAGGACAACCAGCGCCAAGGAGATGGAGAAGAACCAACATTGCGAAGGAGCTGGAGGACAACCAACGCCAAGAAGGAGATGGAGAACAACCAACACTGAAGGAGCTGGAGGACAACCAACGCCAAGAAGGAGATGGAGAACAACCAACACTGTGAAGGAGCTGGAGAACAACCAATACAATAAAGGAGCTGGAGAACAACCAATACAATAAAGGAGCTGGAGGACAACCAATGCTGTGAAGGAGATGGAGAACCACCAAGACTGTGATGATCTGGAGGACAACCAATGCCAAGAAGGAGCTGGAAAGCAACCAACATCACAAAGGAGCTGGAGAACAACCAGCACCGTGAAGGAGCTGGAGAGCAACCAATACCATGAAGGAGGACATGGGGCAAGGACAGAGGTGAGTTATGGTTGGACTCCATGATCCTGAGGGGCTTTTCCAACCAAAACGATTCTGTGATTGTGTGAATTGAACAGGAAGGATGGAGAACCAGGATGGAGAACCAGGCGTGGAGATTCAGGATGGAGAACCAGGATGAGGAACCAGGCCTAGAGATCCAGGATGGGGAACAAGGATGAAGAACCAGGATGAAGAACCAGGTGTAGAGATCCAGGATGGAGAACCAGGATGGAGACCCAGGATGAAGAACCAGGATGGAGAACCAGGATGAAGAACCAGGTGTAGAGATCCAGGATGGAGAACCAGGATGAAGAACCAGGATGAAGAACCAGGTGTAGAGATCCAGGGTGGGGAACAAGGATGAAGAACCAGGATGGAGAACCAGGTGTAGAGATCCAGGATGGAGAACCAGGATGGAGAACCAGGATGAAGAACCAGGTGTAGAGATCCAGGATGGAGAACCAGGATGGAGAACCAGGATGAAGAACCAGGTGTAGAGATCCAGGATGAAGAACCAGGATGGAGAACCAGGATGAAGAACCAGGTGTAGAGATCCAGGATGGAGAACCAGGATGAAGAACCAGGATGAAGAACCAGGCCTAGAGATCCAGGGTGGGGAACAAGGATGAAGAACCAGGATGGAGAACCAGGTGTAGAGATCCAGGATGAAGAACCAGGATGAAGAACCAGGCCTAGAGATCCAGGATGGGGAACAAGGATGAAGAACCAGTATGAAGAACCAGGTGTAGAGATCCAGGATGGAGAACCAGGATGGAGACCCAGGATGAAGAACCAGGATGGAGAACCAGGAGGAAGAACCAGGTGTAGAGATCCAGGGTGGAGAACCACGATGGAGACCCAGGATGAAGAACCAGGATAGAGAACCAGGATGGAGAACCAGGTGTAGACATCCAGGGCGGAGAACCAGGATAAAGAACCAGGATGGAGATGAGGTTCTCAGGACAGGGGGTATTGCCAGGGCTGGGTTATGGTTGGACTCCATGATCTTGGGTGTCATTCCCAACCCAAATGATTCTTTTATTTAGATCCATGGGCACCAAACCCATCAGCCCGCAGCACCACGTTAGAACCACAGAATGTCCTGAGCTGGGAGAACCCACAACGACCATCGAGTCCAACTCCTGTCCTGCACAGGACACCCCACAGTTCATAACACCGAGCAGCCCCTGTCCAAACGATTCCATGATTTTATAGCATCACGGGATGGTTTGGGTTGGAAGAAACCTTAAAGCTCATCTATTTTCTCATCTTTGTACTTAGTAATCAAACTGCGTTCTTAAAATTGACTTAGATTTATGATATATTCTTTTATAACAGGTAACTGAGAAGTAACTGAGAATCATGCGAATGTTACTTATCATTGCTTAAACAATAGCTTGTTTTAGAATGGGCGTGGAAGATCACAGTATCACAGAATCACAGTCTGTTTGGGATTGGAAGAGCCCTGGAAAGCTCATCCAGTGCAATCCCCCCATGGAGCAGGAACACCCAGATGAGGTTACACAGGAAGGTGTCCAGGCGGGTTGGAATGTCTGCACAGAAGGAGACTCCACAACCCCCTGGGCAGCCTGGGCCAGGCTCTGCCACCCTCACCCCAACAAGTTGCTTCTCATAGTCAAGTGGAACCTCCTGTGTTGCAGTTTGCACCCATTGCCCCTTGTCCTGTCCCTGGTTGTCACCAGCAGAGCCTGGCTCCATCCTCCTGACACTGCCCCTTTCCATATTGATCCCATGAATGAGTCCCCCCTCAGTGTCCTCTTGTCCAGCTCCAGAGCCCCAGCTCCCTCAGCCTTTCCTCACACGGGAGATGCTCCACTCCCTGCAGCATCTTGGTGGCTGCGCTGGACTCTCTGCAGCAGTTCCCTGTCCTGCTGGAACTGAGGGGCCACAACTGGACACAAGATTCCAGGTGTGGTCTCCCCAGGGCAGAGCAGAGGGGCAGGAGAACCTCTCTGACCTACTGACCACCCCCTTCTAACCCACCCCAGGTCCCATTGGCTTCCTGGCCACAAGGGCCCAGTGCTGGCTCATGGTCACCCTGCTGTCCCCAGGACCCCCAGGTCCCTTTTCACTGCTCTCCAACAGCTCATTCCCCAACCTATACTGGATCCTGGGGTTGTTCCTGCCCAGATGCAGGACTCTACACTTTCCCTTGTTAAATTCCATCAGGTTATTCCCCGCCCAGCTCTCCAGCCTGTCCAGGTCTCTGATGGCAGCACAGCTTCCAGTGTCACCACTCCTCTCAGCTTGGTGTCACCAGCAAACAGGCTGATAGTCACTCTATTCCCTCGTCTAAATCATTAATGAATATATTGAACAATACCGGCCCCAGCACTGCCCCCTGAGGCACTGCACTAGATACTGGCCTCCAACTAGACTCCGCACCATTGACTACCACTCTCTGGCTTCTCTCCTTAAGCCAGTTTGCAACCCACCTCACTACTCTATTGTCCAGACCACACCTCCTCAGTTTAGCTGTGAGGATGCTGTGGAGACTGTGTCAAAGGCTTTACCGAAGTCAAGGTGACCACATCCACCGCTCTGCCATCATCCAACCACTCTGTTACATTCTCATAAAGGCTATGAGGTTGGTCAACATGACTTACCCTTGGTAAAGCCATGCTGACTGCCCCTAATAACCCTCTTATCCTTGATATGCCTTGAGATGGCACCAAGGACAAGCTGTTCCATTGCTTCCCCAGGGACAGAGGTGAGGCTGTTGATGGTTGTCAAAATTGTAGTGAATATGCAACTTTTCCGTCAATATAAGCCGCGTGTGAGGGATGGCAGGACATCCCCAGCGCTCAACGAGAAATGCTGCTTTTACAACCTCACAATGGCTTTAAGAGTTTGTTAATTTGCTGGTTTTATGGTCTTAGAGACACCAGGTGTCCTCACTGCCAAAAAAGGGGCAGGTCTGGGAATGGCGGGAAGGGCTGGAATGGCGGGTGGGCGCTGGGCAGCCCCAATCAATCCCCCACAAAACGGCGCCTCGTCCTCCTCCATTGTCGCCTTTTTCGCGCCCTTTTTCGCGCCCTTTTCCCGCCCTTTCTATCCGCCTCCCGCGCACACGTGCGCACCCCTCCCTCCCCCGCGCATGCGCAGCGAGGAGCGGGGCGGAGGGGACCGGGGAGCCCCGGTGGGCGGGGCCGCCGGCCGGCGCGCGCGCTGAGGACGTGGCGCTTTCCAGCCAATGAGCGCCGCGCGTCCCCCGGGGGAGGCGGGGCTGCGGCGGCGGGGAGGGCGGGAGCGAAGGGGCGGGGAGGTGGGCGGAGGGCAGCGCGGGGGCGGGCGAGAGGGCGGACGGGCGGCGAGATTGACCAATCAGCGCGCCTAGCGTCGCGGGCGGGGAGGCGGAGCGGCGCTCCGATTGGCCGGCGGGGAGTGAGCGCGGGGGGCCGTGCAGCGTGGCGCGGCGCCGACTTCCGGTTGGCGGAGCGGCTGAGGCGAGCGGGCGGCGGCGGCGGCTCCCGGTAACGGTGAGGGACGGGACGGGCTTCCTGGGCGCTACGGCGGCGGGGGCGGCTCTGGGGAGCGGGCAGCGGCCGCTCCCGCTCTGCCCGCCCGGTATGAGCGAGCGGTAACGTGGCACCCGCTGCGCCTGGCGACCCCCGGGCCTGGTCGTCATGGGAACCCGGAGGGGCCGCATCGCTGTGTCCCCCCGGCCGGTCGCTTTCCCGTGGGGCTGCCCCGCTGCTGGGGGCTGGGGCTGCGCGTCGAGGCCTCGGTGCTGCCGGTGCCCGGGGAGGGGCGACCGGTTCCCCTCGGTTCCCGCCCCCGTGCAGGCCGGGGGGTCCCGGGGATGGACCCTCGTGGGACCCCGGGGGGTCCCGGCCGGTCCCGGTGCCCGGCGCCGCCACCCCCATCCCGGGCAGGGGTCGCTCCGGGGGCAGCCTCGACCTCACCCAACCCAATTACCGTTAATTAACCATTAGCCGAACCCCGCGCCTTTGGGCTCCTCACACGTTGGTTTTGGGGCAGCAATCGCCGTTTTCTCACCCCTTATTTGTTTTCCCTCCTGGTAACGTCCCGCAGGTGACGCGGCCTCACTAATTGCGCTAATTGGCGGCTTCTCGTCGGTGAGGACACGTTAACGAAGCCGAACCCGTTATCCCCGCGTCGCGCCCGGTGGCGTTTTGTCCTCGTGACGTTTGTCACCGTTGAGAAGTATCTGGGTAGACCTGTGAGCCCGAGGCCGCTGGGGTCGGCATTCATCCCTTTAAAAGCCAAAATAGAGACAAATTCCCAAGTTTAATGCAAGTAATTTGTCCCTCGGCTTTTTTCTGTGGGATTAACCCGACCCCAAAGTGGGAAAAATGCTTCCAAATGGGATTTTAGTTGTTTTTCTACCATAGATCCAAGCCCAGCGCAGAATCCCCATTGACATCTCCACAAAACCACGCGGAATCGCGAGCTGGAGGTTCCGGGAGACCCAATTTCGAGGGAAAACCTCCCAATTCCCCGCCGCTAATTGCTGATTGTGCCTCCCTTGTGGTTCACCGCTCAGACCCCTTTATATTTCCTAAAACACAGATTTGGTGGCGTCCCTTCCCGCCGTGGTTTGTGGTTTGTTTGACTTGCTCGGAACGCGCGAAACCAAACTCAAAACCTCATGTTTCCCAAAACTCTGCGCTCTGAGGGAAAATTTGGCGCTCGAACCTCTTGGTAGAACAGCAGATGTTAATTATTTGTGAATAATCGTTGATTTTTGGTCACCCCACACGCTCGAGCAGCATCTTTACCCTCAAAGGGAAACCTCATCGCCTCCCCGGCACCTGGCGCGACGCCAAAAATTCACATTTAAGGTCAGATTGTCCCTTTTTAATCACCTCCAAATGCCTCCCCGGTCTCTTTGTGGCGCCGCCGTAGATAGAAATCAGAGTATTTACCCCAATTCCAGGTCACTCTGTGCTTGAGCCCATGTCGGGAGGTTGGGCAGGTGCTCAAAACCAGGGAGAATTGTGTAAATATATGTAGATTTTTAGCTATTGGGGGCGTTGCTGAGGTCATGGCCGCACTGGATTGCATCAGAGGTGCCCGGGGTTGGGGATTTTATACTTAAATTGCGAAAAATTGGTTAAAAAAAGGCAAAATTTGCTTTGGCGTCCGCGGTTTTATTGGTGGCGCAAAGCTGGTTCCATGTGGTCGGAGCTTTGGGTGGCGATTTAAACCCTTGTGCTGGGGTTTGGGAGGCGAAATGGGGGGAAATCGGGCAAAAATTCAATTATTCTGGGTGTTGATGGTGTCTTAAACGCCGCTAATTGCAATTAAAATTAATAAGGTGTCAGGAGGTGTCATTTTGTCCGTATAACCTGCATCAATTTGTTATTTTCCCTGGGTAACCTGTATTAACGCAGCATTTTTGTCCACATAATCTGTATTAATACATCATTTCACCCAGATAATCTGTAGTAATTAATCATTTGCCCAGATAATCTGCATTTAATCTCCATTGCCACCTGGATACTGTCCATTAATCCACATTTTCCCCCAAATGTTCCCTATTAAACCCCCATTTCCCCCAGATAATCCATATTTAATCCTATTTTTCCCCCAGATAATCTGCATTTAATCTCAGTTTTGTCCCAGATAATCTGTGTTGATTCATCATTTTACCCAGATAATCTGTATTTAATCATCATGTTGCCCAGACAATCTGCATTAATACATCACTTTGACTGCATTGTCTCCATTCACTCATCATTTCACCCGTATAATCTGTAATGTAATATAATCTAATCTGTACCAATTCCTGTGCTTTCCCCAGATAATCTGTATTTAACCTCCATTTCCACCCGGTTACTGTCCATTAATCCACATTTTTTCCCCCAAATGTTCCCTATTAAACGCTCATTTCCCCCAGATAATCCCTATTTAACCCTATTTCCCCCCAGATAATCTCAGTTTTCTCCCACATAATCTGTGTTGATTCATCATTTCACCCAGATAATCTGTAGTAATTAATCATTTGCCCAGACAATCCACATTCTCATTTTGACTGCGTTATCTCCATTAATTCATCATCTCACCCATATAATCTGTAATGTACAACGTATAATCTGTAATATAATCTGTAGCAATTCATATTTTTCCCCAGATAATCCATATTCAACCCTATTTTTCCCCAGATAATCTGCATTTAATCTCAGTTTTCTCCCAGATAACCTGTGTTGGTTCATCATTTTACCCAGATAATCTGTAGCAATTAATCATGTTGTCCAAATAATCTGCATTAATACATCACTTTGACTGCATTATCTCCATTCATTCATCATTTCACCCATATAATCTGTAATATAATATAATCTGTATCAATTCGTATTTTTTCCCCAGATAATCTGTATTTAACCTCCATTTCCAATGGGATACTGTCCATTAATCCACATTTTTCCCCCAAATATTCCTTATTAAACCACCATTTCCCCCCTAGATAATCCATGTTTAATCCTATTTTCCCCCAGATAATCTGCATTTAATCTCAGTTTTGTCCCAGATAATCACTGTTGATTCATCATTTCACCCAGATAATCTGTATTTAATCATCACGTTGCCCAGATAATCTGTCTTCATTAATCATTTTGCCCAGATAACCTTCATCAATTCATCATTTTACCCACATAATCTACATTAATTCATCATTTCACCCATATAATCTGTATAATAATATCTTATTCATTCATCGCTTTTGCAGAGATAAGCTGCATGAATTCATCACTTTTCCCACATAACATGGGTGTGTGCATCATTTTTGCCCAGATAAACTGTGTTTAATAATCTGTTTTGCCCAGATAATCTGTATCAGTTCACCATTTCACCCAGATAATCTGTAGCAATTAATCATGTTGTCCAGATAATCTGCATTAATACATCACTTTGACTGCATTGTCTCCATTCCTTCATCATTTCACCCGTATAATCTATAATGTAATAGCGTATCTGTATCAATTCATATTTTTCCCCAGATAATCTGCATTTAATCTCAGTTTTCTCCCAGATAATCTCTGTTGATTCATCATTTTCCCCAGATAATCTGTATTTAGTCATCATGTTGCACAGATAATCTGCATTAATACATCACTTTGACTGCATTATTTAAATTAATTCATCATCTCACCCATATAATCTGTAATGTAATCTAATCTGTATCAATTCCTATTTGTTCCCCAGATAATCTGTATTTAACCTCCATTTCTACTCGGATACTGTCCATTAATTAACAATTTTCCCCCAAATATTCCCTATTCAACAACCATTTTCCCTCCAGATAATCCATATTTAACCCTATTTTTCCCCAGATAATCTGCATTTAATCTCAATTTTCTCCCAGATAACCTGTGTTGATTCATCAAGTCACCCAGATAATCTGTAGCAATTAATCATTTGGCCAGACAATCCACATTATCACTTTGACCGCATTATCTCTGTTCACTCATCATTTCACCCATATAATCTGTAATATAATCTAATCTGTACCAATTTCTATGTTTTCCCCAGATAATCTGTATTTAACCTCCATTTCCACCTGGATACTGTCCATTAATCCGCATTTTTCCCCCAAATGTTCCCTATTAAATGCCCATTTCCCCCAGATAATCCATATTTAATCCTATGATTTCCCCAGATAATCCATATTTAACCCTATTTTTTTCCCCAGATAATCTGCATTAATACATCACTTTGGCCGCATTATCTCCATTCATTCATCATCTCACCCATATAATCTATAATGTAATATAATATAATCTGTATCAATTCATATTTTTCCCCAGATAATCTGCATTTAATCTCAGTTTTCTCCCAGATAATCACTGTTAATTCATCATTTCACCCAGATAATCTGTATTTAATCATCACATTGCCCAGATCATCTGCATTAATACATCACTTTGACTGTGTTATCTCCATTCATTCATCATCTCACCCATATAATCTGTAATATAATCTAATCTTTATTCCCATTTTTCCCCAGGTAATCTGTATTTAACCTCCATTTCCACCCGGATACTGCCCATTAATCCCCATTTCCCCCCAATACTCCCCATTAACCCCCGATTTCCCGCTCCTTTCCCCCGGCTAATCCGGATTAGGCCCTGACGTGGTTGTCTCGGCAGGCCCCATGATGGCGGCGCGGGTGCTGGTGCTGCTGTGGCTGTCGGTGCTGTGCATCTCCAGCAAGCCCACGGAGCGCAAGGAGCGGGTGCACGCGGAGCCGCCGCTCAGCGACAAACCCCACGAGGACGCGCGCAGCTTCGACTACGACCACGACGCCTTCCTGGGCGCCGACGAGGCCAAGACCTTCGACCAGCTCACGCCCGAGGAGAGCAAGGACCGCCTGGGGTAGGGCCGCCTGCGTTCCTTCGCTTGCCACCACATTATCTGCACTCCTGTGTTGGGTTTGAGCAGATAATCTGCTTTAATTCATTGGTTTGACCAGATAATCTGCTGTAATTCATTGGTTTGACCAGATAATCTGCGTTAATTTGTTGCTTTTGACCAGATAATCTGCATTGATTTGTTGGGTTTGAGCAGATAATCTGCTTTAATTCATTGGTTTGAACAGATAATCTGCATTAATTTGTTGCTTTTGACCAGATATTCTGCTTTAATTCATTGGTTTGACCAGATAATCTGCATTAATTTGTTGCTTTTGACCAGATATTCTGCTTTAATTCATTGGTTTGACCAGATAATCTGCTGTAATTCATTGGTTTGACCAGATAATCTGCTGTAATTCATTGGTTTTGACCAGATAATCTGCATTAATTCCTCAGTTTTGATCAGATAATCTGCTTTAATTCATTGGTTTGACCAGATAATCTGCATTGATTTGTTGGGTTTGAGCAGATAATCTGCTTTAATTCATTGGGTTTGACTGGATAATCTGCGTTAATTCATTGGTTTTGACCAGATAATCTGCATTAATTCATTTTCGACCAGATAATCTGCATTAATTCGTTGGTTTTGACCGGATAATCTGCATTCATTCATTGGTTTGAGCAGATAACCTGCATTAATTCCTTGGTTTGACCGGATAATCTGCATTAATTCATTGGTTTTGACCAGATAATCTGTATTAATTTGTTGGTTTTGACCAGATAATCTGCATTAATTCGTCAGTTTCGACCAGATAATCTGCATTAATTCATTGGTTTTGACCAGATAATCTGCATTAATTCCTCGGTTTTGACCAGATAATCTGCTTTAATTCATCCGTTTTGTTCAGATAATCTACATTAATTAGTCGGTTTTGAGCAGATAATCTGCTTTAATTCATTAGTTTGACCAGATAATCTGCATTGATTCATTTTCAACCAGATAATCTGCATTAATTTGTTGGGTTTGAGCAGATAATCTGCTTTAATTCGTTGGTTTGACCAGATAATCTGTATTACTTTGTCAGGTTTGACCAGATAATCTGCATTAATTAGTTGGTTTTGACTGGATAATCTGCATTAATTCATTGGTTTGAGCAGATAATCTGCTTTAATTCATTGGTTTGAACAGCTAATCTTCATTAATTCATTGGTTTGACCGGATGATCTGTATTAATTCGTTGGTTTTGACCAGATAATCTGCATTAATTCGTTGGTTTTGACCAGATAATCTGCATTAATTCATTGGTTTGATCAGGTAATCTGCATTAATTTGTCATTTTGACCAGATAATTTATGAATTAAACCAGATTATCTGGTCAAAATTTATGAATTAAATCAGATTTTGACCAGAAAATCTGCATTAATTTGTCATTTTGACCAGAAAATCTGCATTAATTTGTCAGGTTTGACCAAATAATCTGCATTAAGTTGTTGGTTTTGACCAGATATCCCACATTAATTCATCATCTTTTGAGCAGATAATCTGCTTTAATTCATTGGTTTGACCAGATAATCTGCTTTAATTCATTGGTTTGACCAGATAATCTGCATTAATTTATTGGTTTGACCAAATTTCCCACATTAATTAATTGTTTTTGACCAGATATCCTGCAAAAAGATGAATTAAAGCAGATTATCTCATCAAAAACTACTGAATTAATGCCGGCTATTTAGTCAAAACCGATGAATTAACGCAGATGTGGTCCAAAATGAACTAAATCCATCATTTTTTGCTCAGATAATCTGCATTAATACATCATTTCACCCACATCAACTCCCTCAACTCATATTTTTGCCTTGATAATCCGCATTTAATCCCATTTTTGCCCAGATATCCTGTATTAACCATCATTTTTACCCTTGTGCTCCCAATTCTCACCTCAAATGGAGGAAATAACCCCCATTAAACCCTTAAAACCGCCCTTTTGAAGCACCCCCACCTTCCCCAAACCACCAAATCACCCCAAAACCCCCCAAAAATCATCCAAATCACTCTCTCTTTACAGCCCACACGGCAACATCCCCCTCCCCTCAATTTTGCGGCGTTTGGGCCAATTTTCACCTTTTCACCCCATTTTTCTCCTTGTTTTACAACCAACTGTCGCCGCGCAAAGCCCCAAATGAGCAAAACCACCAAATTGCTTCTAAATCCTCTTATTTTGGGCCCATTTTCCCCCCGCGGAGGCCGTAAAGGGTTATTTAGTGACGGGGAGGCCGCTCCGGCGCGGCAGCAGCAGCTGCACCCGCAGTTGTTCCCTTGGCGCTTCAAACTGGCTTAAAAAGGCTTAAACCGGGGGCATTTTGGGGAGGTTTCGGAGGGCGGCTTGGCCGCTCCTCCTTGAGAAGCCATTCCGAACAATCCGCGTCCTCCATAAATTGTCTCCGTTATTCTATCTGATTCGTTTTACAACAAACGCTGGTTGAGAAGCGGAATTTTGACTTCTTGAAGGCGGCGATTTTGCACTTTTAATCCTCCCGGGGACTCTTTAAACTGAACTTAATCACTTTATACCCGCTCAGCAACACCCCCGTCCATCCCCACGCTGCAAAACGCACCCGTTTTGGGTGGATTTTATCGTTTTAAAGCGAAAATCACTTGGTTTTTCGCAAGCTTGGGGGGTTTAGAGCCAGAGACACTCATCACACTTTCCCCAGCACCAGTCGCCTCCATTAACCTGACATGAAAGCATTAAGGGGGGTTATAATTGCGTTGATAATTCCTATATAATTGTATTTAGAATTGTATCTATTCATCATTTCACTTATTATTTATTTACAATTCCATTTATTTATCATTTTACCTATTAGTCGTTTCACCTATAATTCCATTTACTGATCATTTTATCTATTCATCAATTCACCTCTAATTCCATTTATTTATCATTTTACCTATTCATCATTTCACCTCTAATTCCATTTACTGATCATTTTATCTATTCATCAATTCACCTCCAATTCCATTTATTTATCGTTTTATCTATTCATCATTTCACCTATAATTCCATTTATTTATCGTTTTATCTATTCATTATTTCGCCTATAATACCATTTATTTATCATTTTATCTATTCATCATTTCACCTCTAATTCCATTTATTTATCATTTTATTTATTCATCAATTCACTTCTAATTCCATTTATTTATCATTTTATCTATTCATCATTTCACCCATAATTCCATGTCTATTCTCTTATTCACAATTTCATCCATAATTTTCTTTGTTTCTATTTTCATCTCTTCATAATTTGATTTATAATTTCATTTCTTTACTAATAATTCTATTTCTTCATCGTTTTATTTCTGGCTTCATTTATTCATAAGTCGATTCCTCTATACGTTGATTTATCATTGAATGGTTTGATAATTTCATTTAGAATTTATTGATAAGTTTATTTCAAATGGTATTCACTTATAGTTTCATTTATCATTTTATTTATCCATAATTTCACCTATAATTTCATTTATTTATAATTTTACTTATTCATATTTTCACCTATATTTTTATTTATTAATACATTTATTAATAATTTCATCCATAATTTGATGTCTACTTTTAAATTCACGATTCCATCTATAATTTTAGCTCTTTATAATCTGATTTCCTCAAAATTCGATTGAAAATTTCATTTATTTATTTGCTTATCATTCTATTAATAAGTTGATTTCCAGTTTCATTTATTCATCAGCTGATTCCTTTATACATCGATTTATAATGGAATGGTTTGATAATTCCAATTGTCTTTTATTGATAAGTTTATTTAAAATTCTATTCATTGATAGTTTCATTCATTTCTCATTTTATTTAGCATTTCATTTTCTCATAAATACATTCATTACTTATTTATAAATTGATTTATAATTTCATTTATAATTTCATTGATTGATAAATATATTTGTTACTTATTTATAAACTGATTTACCATTTTATTGCTTTATAATTTCACTTATCATTTCATTCACTTAGAAATTGTTTTACTTCTAATTTTATTAATTCCTGATTTTATTCCTAATTTTACTTATACTTTTATTTATTTCTAATCTTATGCAGAGCTGTGATTTTTAGTGGACCCATTTTTGGGTGGCAAAGCCGCGACTCGTTGCCCTGCGGCTCCTCCCCCGTCCCCATTACTTGATACAACCGCTATTGTTTTCCTGCAAAACCCGCTGGTTTGGGGCAGGGAACAGGATCCCGGATCCGCTCCAGCTGCCGCCCAACATCTGCTGCCCCTCCCCCCTGCCCGGCACAGACCCGGCGCCTTTTGCTTAAACCTCCTCAATTCGGTGGCTCAGACCCAGGGAAAGCAGCCGGCGAGCGGCCGAGTTGGCCCCGTGCTGCTGGGCCAGCTGGAGGCTGAGCTTTAGGCTTGGCCTAAGTGTCCCCTGAGCATTCACTTGCCCTTAATGCCTTTAAACCTGAAGGCAGAGCTTTAGGCTTGGCCTAAATGTCCTCTGGCCTTTCGCACACCCTTAACACCATTAAACCTGTAGGCAGAGCTTTAGGTTCAGACTAAGTGTCCCCTGAGCATTTGCTTGCTCTTAAGGCCATTAAACCTGAAGGCAGAGCTTTAGGCTCAGCCTAAGTGTCCCCTGGACTTTTGCTCCCCCTTAACGCCATTAAACCTGAAGGCTGAGCTTTAGGCTCGGCCTGAGTGGCCCCTGAGCATTCGCTTGCCCTTAATGCCATTAAACCTGAAGGCAGAGCTTTAGGCTCAGCCAAAGTGTCCCCAGGGCATTCACTGGCCTTTAATGCCATTAAACCTGAAGGCAGAGCTTTGGGCTCAGCCTAAGTGTCCCCTGGACTTTTGCTCCCCCTTAACGCCATTAAACCTGAAGGCAGAGCTTTAGGCTCGGCCTAAGTGTCCCCTGAGCATTTGTTTGCCCTTAATGCCTTTAAACCTGAAGGCAGAACTTTAGGCTCGGCCTAAATGTCCCCTGGCCTTTTGCTCGCCCTTAACACCATTAAACCTGTAGGCTGAGCTTTAGGCTTGGCCTAAGTAGCCCCTGAGCATTCGCTTGCCCTTAACGCCGTTAAATCTGTAGGCAGAGCTTTAGGCTCAGCGTAAGTGGACCTTGGGCATTCACTTGCCCTTAACGCCATTAAACCTGAAGGCAGAGTTTTAGGCTTGGCCTAAGTGGCCCCTGGGCTTTGCCTCGCCCTTAACGCCCTTAAGCCTGTAGGCAGAGTTTTAGGCTTGGCCTAAGTGGCCCCTGGGCTTTGCCTCGCCCTTAACACCCTTAAGCCTGTAGGCAGAGCTTTAGGCTTGGCCTAAGTGTTCCCTGGGCATTCACTTGCCCTTAGCGCCATTAAACCTGAAGACAGAGTTTTAGGCTCAGCCTAAGTATCCCCTGGGCTTTCGCTCGCCCTTAATGTCATTAAATGGGAAGGCCGGGCTCAAATTAAACCTCTTCATTTCTACCCCACCTGCAAAACTTCCAGAAAGCGAATATTTTTACCCGTTTTGTCCCAGATGTTCAGCTTTTCTTCTTTAGGAGCAGCCTTGGTGCCAGAGGACAAATCCTGGCTTTACTTGTAGGTTCTTTTTTAGACTTGGATTTTTAGATCTTAATATTTTAAGACTTAGATATGTAGATGTTAATATTATTTAGATTTTCAGCTGTTAATAATTTTTAGGCTTAGATTTTTTGATTTCTTAGACTTCTATTATTACATTCAAAAATGTATTAGATTAACATATTTCGATTTGGCAATTGTTTAGATACAGATTTTTGATCTTAAAAGCAATTCTGCACCAACCAAACCTCAGGGCGGCTCCGGCCTCTGGTTTTGCTGGTTCACTTTGTGCCAATATTCTGCTTTAATCTGAAAATCAAGAGGCTTGTGGTGATCTAAAAGACCCTTTAAAATAATCCCTCAACTTATTACATTTGAATTAAGCTTCGGTGAATTTACCAGAACCCAATCTTCGAGCTAAAAGGTAAAATAATAACTCTGATTAACTGAAGGAAGCGTTTTGGGCTGTTAATCCTGGTTTTAACCGCCGGGAGAGCGAAAAATTGCAATTTGAAGAATTGAAATAGACAATTCCTGCGTGGAACAACCAACCCACGTACTCCGAGGAGTAAAAGGCGAGTAGGAGCGACGAGGACGGAGCCGCTTCCCCTCCCGCCCGCCTGCGGGTCCCACATTCCTGCAGCTGCTGCTAAAAATAAAGCACAAACACGCGGCCCCGGCTCTGGGCACCGAAACCGCGGCCACCGAGGGGGGTTCGGTGCATTTTGTGCCTTGTTAGGCTGGGACGTGCAAATAAAGCCAAGTTTGGGTCTTTATATCTGGTCGCCGAGGGGAGTTTTCCCAATTTTAAGCAGCGTTGAGGTGGGAAAATGCAGCGAGAAATATTGCCCAAGATTGACAAGCAAAATGTTTTATCTTAAGATACATAATTCCTGGAAAATATCTAAACTGAGTAAGCCAAGAATGAGCAAAACCCTTGATTTGGTGTCTAAACCGCTCCTTAGGCTTGGACGTGCAAATAAAGCCAAGTTTGGGTCTTTATATCTGGTCGGCGAGGGGTGTTTTCCCAATTCTAAGCATTGTTGAGGTGGGAAAATGCAGTGAGAAATATTGCCCAAGATTGAAAAGCAAAATGTTTTATCCTAAGGAATGTAATTCCTGAAAAACTAACCCTAAATGACGTAATTCCTGAAAAATTAACCCTAAGAGACCTAATTCCTAAAAAATACCCAACCTGAGTAACCCAAGAATGAGCAAAACTGGTGATTTGGTGTCTAAACCACTTGTTAGGCTTGGACGTGCAAATAAAGCCAAGTTTGGGTCTTTATATCCCGTTGCCAAGGCGGATTTTCCCAATTTTAAGCAGAGTTGAGGTGGGAAAATGCAGCGATAAGTATTGCCCAAGATTGAAAAGCAAAATGTTTTATCCTAAGATACATAATTCCTGAAAAATTAACCCTAAGAGACATAATTCCTAAAAAATACCCAACCTGAGTAACCCAAAAATGAGCAAAACCGGTGATTTGGTGTCTAAACCACTTGTTAGGCTTGGACGTGCAAATAAAGCCAAGTTTGGGTCTTTATATCTGGTCGCTGAGATGAATTTTCCTAATTTTAAGCACTGTTGAGGTCAAAAACGCACAAGTGGATATTTCCCAAGATCCAAAAGCAAAATGTTTTCTTATAAGATACATAATTCCTGAAAAATGTACCAAAAAAAGACGTAATTCCTGAAAAATTACCCCGAAGAGACCGAATTCCTGCAAAACACCCGACTGGAATGTGAGCAAAACCGACGCCTAAACCTCACGTCGGTTTTAAGGACAAACTTTTTGATTTCCCGGGATTTGGCGCTAAAATCTGTCGATTTACCGGGAATAACGCACTGTTGGTTCAAAACCTCTTATTTTTCCGCGTTTCCCGGCGTTTTCCCGCAGGAAGATCGTGGTGAAGATCGATGAGGACAAGGACGGCTTTGTGACGGTGGAAGAGCTGCGCGACTGGATCAAGTTTGCCCAAAAGCGCTGGATTTTCGAGGACGTGGAGCGGCAGTGGAAGGGCCACGACCTCAACGAGGACGGGCTCATCTCCTGGGACGAGTACAAAAACGCCACCTATGGCTACATCCTGGGTACGGGTTGACGTTCGCGACCAATTTTGGCTAATTGGGGCGTTGAAATTGGCTATTTTGCTTTTGTGGAAGGGTCGTAGGTAAGGTAGGCGCACCTAAAGCTGGGTTTGGGGCGGGTGAGCTCAAAGCCTGGCTTAAGAAAGGACAGAATCAAAAATGATGCTAATAAATGAATAGGGTGGAGGGGAGCGCTCAGTTCACCCCCAAAACCTCAACATTAATAAAGAATTGACATTTTCCTCCAAATTTACCTTCTGGGCAATTAAAGGTAAAACCCAAGGGGTTAAACCCCCTTGTAAGTCTGCGCTTAGTTGTGTAAATCTGCTCCAAACTCAATCCTGTGATTAAAAGCACGGGGGGTGGAGGAGGATTTATTATTTTGCTTTTGATTTCAATTTAGCGCATTTTGCGCCATTTGGCCCAATTTTGGGGTGTGTGCGCCGTGCGAAATCCGTAGAAATCGTTAGCAAATGTCCTGGTTTATTGCCGTCTTGCCTTAAATTGCAACAGCAAAGTGCTTTTGAAGAGCAAGTTTGAGCTCAAAGGGGAAATAAACCCCCTGAGGCTTAGCTCAGGCTTTGCTAAGCTTGCTCAGAGTTAGACCGGGTCTTACTAAACTCAGTTTTTCCATGAATAATGTGATTTTTGAGAGAAACGCAAGGCTGAGCCTGCTCAATCCCAGCCTAGGAAGGGGTTTTAGCACCTTTTTTTGTTCAGCCACAATGCAATTATTTCACCTTCAATTATATCACCTTTTTTTGCTGCAATTGGCTGGAATTGTCTCTTCTCACCCCGTTCTGGCCGCTGGAAACGCCTCGCGGGAGGTTTTGGGCTGCAGCCAAGATTTGGGCGACTCCCGAATCCAACGGCCCCGGCCCCGCTTGACCCAACATTGAAAAAATGCTGCTTTTTGTCATCAAAATAAAATGCTTTTTGTCATATTTTTGAGCTTTGGGTGCTGGATTAGTCACCGGGCTGGAACCCAGCAGCTCCAGACTTTGCTTTTATAGGGGAAAAAATAAGAGTATGAATGGTAAAGATCCAAGAGCTGGGCTTAAATTAAAACTCCCTTTCAAACCTCCTTAAAACTTAGAAGATAATCATAGATATTTGTGGTGTTTTGGCCCCACGGGTGGGTTGTGAAGCCAGAAACGCTCGTTTGTATCCTCGTCTTGCTCAGGAACAATTAAAACAGTTGAGGTTGTGGCTTCGCTGCCACTCCCAAGCTTAATAAATTGTTCTGCTTTGCTACCAAGGTGGGGACTAAAACACAAAGTGGTTTTGGGGTGGGTTTAACCCTTATTAAACACTCGGCTTGCTCAGCTCTCTGCCCTTTGCCGCTTAATTAAACCTAATTAAAGTCACCGAGACAAATTACAGAATTACCTGCGTTAAAATAAATGGGGTTTGACTTTGCCTCATGTGAGATTTGGTTTAACTTTGCTCAAGCTCAGGCTGAGCCTGAGGCTTTGCTTTAAGCTCTAGTGAAAACTCAAGGCTAGAATCAGAAGCTTTAGGCTTAATTATGCCCTAATTCTGACTTTAAATAAATTCTTCTTTAATTTAACGGCACCGCAGCAACTTAATCCCGGCCTTTTGTCCTCGATGTCAACAGAGACGGGGAAAGAGCCTTTTTTTAGACAGAGCCTGGCTCTGGCTTAACCGAACCCCCTCCCCCGTGGGTGTTTTTCTATAGGGTGACCCACGTGGCCGTTATCTATATCTGGTGGCCATATGTGCCCAGATGTCCCCTCCGCGGCGGCGCTGGGCGAGGTCTCGGCGGCTTTGAAGCCGCCCCGGGATCCTCTTACACATTCTCCTCCCAAAATAGCTCGGCTGAAAAAAAACAAACCCTGGAGCTTTGTGTTCTGGAGGCATCTGCCCCGGGAAGGGTGGTCGGACACGGCTCCTCCTCCTCCTCCTCCTCGGGGGGCGTTTAGGGGGGACGCGGCAGCCGCCGGTGTCGGGAATTCGGGTGGTTGCGGGGAAGCGTCGGGAGGCTGAGTTTGTAGAATCATAGAAGGGTTTGGGTTGGATGGGACATTCAAGGGTCATCTGGTCCAGCCCAGCAAGGACATCGTCAACTAGATCAGGTTGCGGAAGTTGAGGTTGGGTTGAGGATGTTGACTTGGGGAAATTGAGGTTGGATTTGTAGAATCACAGGATGGTTTGGGTTGAAGAGACCTTCCCAGCTCATCATATCCAACCCCTGCCATGAGCAGGGACATCTTCACCAGCTCAGGTTGAGGAGGTTGAGGTGGGGTTGAAGTTGGATCAAGGAGGTTGAAAAGGTTGAGGTTGAGTGTGGGAGGTTGAGTTGAAGAGGCTGAGGTTGGGTTTGTAGCATCTTGGAAGGGTTTGTGTTGAAGGGACCTTCCCAGTACCCCCAGTTCCCCCTCTGCCATGAGCAGGGACATCTTCACCAGCTCAGGTTGAGGAGGTTGAGGTTGGGTTTATAGAATCTTGGAAGGGTTTGGGTTGGTAGGGACCTTCAAAGGTCAACTAGTCAAACCCCACAAGGACATCAACTAGATCAGGTTGAGGAAGTTGAGGTGGAGTTGAGGAGGTTGAGGTTGGGTTTATAGAATTATAGGGTGGTTTGGGTTGAAGGGACCTTCCCAGCTCATCCTGCCCAACCCCTGCCATGAGCAGGGACATCTTCACCAGCTCAGGCTGAGGAAGTTGAGGTTGGGTTGCGGTTGAGGTTGGGTTGAGAAGATTGAAACTGGGTTGAGGTTGGGTTGAGGAAGTTGCTGGGTTGAGGTTGAGGTTGGGTTGTGGGAGGCTGAGGTTGGGTTGAGGTTGAGGTTGGGTTGAGTAGATTGAAGTTGGGTTGAGGAAATTCAGTTGAGGCTGGGCTGAGGAGATTGAGGTTGGATTGTGGAAACTGAGCTGAGGTTGAGGTTGGGTTGAAGAGGTTGAGTTGAGGTTGAGGAGGTTGAAGTTGGGTTGAAGAGGTTGAGTTGAGGTTGGGGAGGTTGGGTTGAAGAGATTCAGTTGGGGTTGAGTGGAGGTTGAGTTGGGGTTGAGGAGGTTGTGTTGGGGTTGAGCTGAGGTTGAATTGAGGTTGGGTGGAGGAAGTTGAGGCTGTGCTGAGTTTGAGTTGTGTTGGGTTAGCGGTGACCACGGGCCACCACCACCGACACTGCCCCATGTCACCTCCCTCCTCTCATCCCCAGACGACCCTGACCCTGATGACGGTTTTAATTACAAACAAATGATGGTGCGTGACGAGCGGCGCTTCAAGATGGCCGACAAGGACGGTGACATGACAGCCACCAAGGAGGAGTTCACGGCCTTCCTGCACCCCGAGGAGTACGAGTACATGAAGGACATCGTGGTGCAGGTGGGGACGATGGGGACAGGGGGAATGGGGGCACCAAATGGGGCTGTTTGGGGTTTTTGACGGGATGTCCCCACAGGAGACCATGGAGGACATCGACAAGAACGGGGACGGCTTCATCGACCTGGAGGAGTACATTGGTGAGAGGTGTCCCCTCCTGTCCCCTCGTGTCCCTCTGCATCCCCTCTGTGTCCCCTCCACATCCCTTTGCATCCGTTCGTGTCCCCTCCACATCCCTTTGCATCCATTCGTGTCCCCTCCATGTCCTTTCTGTGTCCCTCCACATCTCTCCTTGTCCCTGCATGTCCCTTCTGCATCCCTTATGTCCCACGTGTCCCCCCTGTGTCCCCTTCATGTCCTTTCCATGTCGCCTCTGTGTCCCTTCTCTGTCTCCTCTTTGTCCCTCCGCATCCCCTCCATGTCCCCACATGTCCTGTCTATGTCCCTCCACATCTCCTCTGTGTCCCCCATGTCCTTCTGTGTCACCTCCACATCCCTTCCATGTCCCTCCATGCTCCTGTGTCCCTCTTTGTCCCTTCCACATCTCTTCATGTCCCCTTCTGTCCCTCTGTGTCCGCTCTGCGTCCCTCCATGTCCTTTCTGTGTCCCCTCCATGTCCCCTCTGTGTACCCCCTTGTCCCTTCTGCATCCCCTCCATGTTCCCTTGTGTCCCTTCCTGTCCCTGCATGTCCCCTTGTCCCTCCATGTCCCTCTGTCCCCTCTGTGTCCCCTCTGCATCCTCTTATGGTCCCTCCATGTCCCTCTGTCCCCTCCATGTCCCCTCTACGTCCTCTTATGGTCCCTCTGTGTCCCTTCATGTGGCCTCCATGTCCCTCTATGTCCCCTCGTGTCCCCTCATGGTCCTTTTGTGTCTCTGCTGTGTCCCCCTTTGTCCCCTCCATGTTCCCTTGTGTCCCTTCATGTCTCTCCATGTCCTTCCACGTCCCCTCCTGTCCCCTCATGGTCCTTCCATGTCCCCTCTGTGTCCCTCCTTGTCCCCTCCATGTTCCCTTGTGTCCCTTCATGTCACCTCCATGTCCCTCCATGTCCCCTCCCTGTCCCCTCATGTCCTCTCCATGTCTCTCCATGTCCCTCCACATCCTCTCGTGTCCCCTCATGGTCCTTTCATGTCTCTGCTCTGTCCCCCTTTGTCCTGTCCATGTTCCCTTGTGTCCCTTCATGTCACCTCCTTGTCCCTCCATGTCCCCTCCTGTCCCCTCATGGTCCTTCCATGTCCCCTCTGTGTCCCTCCTTGTCCCCTCCATGTTCCCTTGTGTCCCTTCATGTCACCTCCATGTCCCTCCATGTCCCCTCATGGTCCTTTCATGTCACTGCTGTGTCCCCACCTTGTCCCCTCCGTGTCCCCTCATGTCCCCTCCATGTCTCTCCATGTCCCTCCACATCCCCTCGTGTCCCCTCATGGTCCTTTCGTGTCTCTGCTCTGTCCCCCCTTGTCCCCTCCATGATCCCTTGTGTCCCTTCATGTCTCTCCATGTCCCTCCACGTCCCCTCCTGTCCCCTCATGGTCCTTCCATGTCCCCTCTGTGTCCCTCCTTGTCCCCTCCATGTTCCCTTGTGTCCCTTCATGTCACCTCCATGTCCCTCCATGTCCCCTCATGGTCCTTTCATGTCACTGCTGTGTCCCCCCCTTGTCCCCTCCGTGTCCCCTCATGTCCCCTCCATGTCTCTCCATGTCCCTCCACATCCCCTCGTGTCCCCTCATGGTCCTTTCGTGTCACTTCTGTGTCCCCCTTTGTCCCCTCCATGTTCCCTCGTGTCCCTTCATGACACCTCCATGTCCCTCCATGTCCCCTCATGGTCCTTCCATGTTCCCTCTGTGTCCCTCCTTGTCCCCTCCATGTTCCCTTGTGTCCCTTCATGTCTCTCCATGTCCCTCCACGTCCCCTCGTGTCCCCTCATGGTCCTCTCGTGTCTCTGCTGTGTCCCCCCTTGTCTCCTCCATGTTCCCTTGTGTCCCTTCACGTCACCTCCATGTCCCTCCATGTCCCCTCATGGTCCTTTCATGTCTCTGCTGTGTCCCCCCTTGTCTCCTCTGTGTCCCCTCCATGTCTCTCCATGTCCCTCCACGTCCCCTCGTGTCCCCTCATGGTCCTTTCATGTCTCTGCTGTGTCCCCCTTTGTCCCCTCCATGTTCCCTTGTGTCCCCTCCATGTCTCTCCATGTCCCTCCACAGCCCCTCGTGTCCCCTCACGGTCCTTTCATGTCCCCTCTGTGTCTCTCCATGTCCCTTTGTGCCCCCTTATGGTCCCTCCATGTCCCTCCTTGTCCCCTCCATGTTCCCTTGTGTCCCTTCATGTCTCAATGTCCATCCACGTCCCCTCGTGTCCCCTCATGGTCCTTCCACGTCCCTCTTTGTCCCCTCCATGTTCCCCTGTGTCCCTCCCTGTCCCCACACATCCCCTCTTGTCCCTCCACATCCCCCAGCCGCTCATTTTGGGACTAAACCCCCGATTGTCCCCCTCCAGGTGACATGTACAGCCAGGACGGTGACGCTGACGAACCCGAGTGGGTGAAGACGGAACGCGAGCAATTCGTGGAGTTCCGCGACAAAAACCGCGACGGGAAGATGGACCAGGAGGAAACCAAGGCCTGGATCCTGCCCTCGGACTACGACCACGCCGAGGCCGAGGCGCGCCACCTGCTCTACGAGTCCGACCTCAACAAGGTGCCAAAAACCGCCTTTTTCACCCCAAAAACTCCCCGGCGCCACCTTCCCACCACCCCGCCCCAACCACAACCCCCTCAGCTCCGCGTGCGCCTCCTTAACCCAATTAAAGACATTTTAGGCTCGTTCCCATCCCGCCGCCCACCTAAGCGGGGTTTGAGCTTTTAGGAAAGCTAAAAAACGGGGTGAAAAATGACCACATTGGTGTTTTCTGGCTCTTTTTCAGGACGGGAAGTTGAGCAAAGAGGAGATAGTGGAGAAGTACGACCTGTTCGTGGGCAGCCAGGCCACGGACTTCGGGGAGGCGCTGGTGCGGCACGACGAGTTCTGACGCCGCCCGCCCCGACGTGTAATTTATTTTTGAACCGTTTCTGGGATTTAGCGGAAGAAACGTATTTTTTTTCACTAAAAAAAACTGTGATTTCAGGCCACGACGTGAAAAAAAAAATCACAAAATTTCAATTTTTGTAAAATTTTTCCCATCTTTTCCGAATTTTCCTCCTTCCCGAAGCGCCGGGGGCTCGTTTGGGAAACCACGACCCTCCATGGGTTGGTTGGTTTATTTTTGGTAAGATTTATACCTTTTTTTTCCCTGATTTTTAACGACTTCTTGGTTATTTTTGTATCTGTTTTGGTTCCACGTGAAGCGAAGAAGCTCAAGTGCCCCCCGCCCGCCCCTCGGGGGGTTTCTGAGCACGTGCTCCATATTTTAGATTAAAGAATTCAAGGGAAGAAACACCCTAAAGCCAGAGAACAATAAGGAAAAGCAAGGCCCGAGGTGAGTCAGGCTTAGTTTAGGCTGAGCTTTGCAAAGCTGGGCGCGGTTGAGCTCGGCTCCTCCCCGGGGTTCGCTTCCCTCCTGCCACTTTATCCGTGATTATTATTAATATTATATAGAGATATTTTTTTTAATCTGTGTGTTCACCGCTCGCACGGGGGCCGCTCGCTTCCTCCTCGTTTCCTCCTTGTTTCCTCTTCATTTCCTCTTTGTTTCCGCCTCCTTTCCGCTTCATTTCCTCCTTGTTGTCTCCTCCTTTCCTCTTTGTTTCCTCCTTGTTTTCTCCTCCTTTCCTCTTCGCTTCCTCCTTGTTTTCTCCTCCTTTCCTCTTTGTTTCCCCCTTGCTTCCTTCACACTCTCTCCTCACTTCCCACTCGCTTCCTCCTCATTTCCTCCTTGTTTCCTCCTCCTTTCCTCCTTGTTTCATCCCTTTTTTCTCCTAATTTTCTACTCACTTCCCCCTTGCTTCCTTCGCACTCTCCTCGCTTCCCACTCGCTTCCTCCCATTTCCTCCTTGTTTCATCCTCATTTCCTCCTTGTTTCATCCTTCACTTCCTTGTTTCATCCTCATTTCCCTCTTGCTTCCCAATTCCTTCCTTCTCATTTCCTCCTCGCTTCCTCATTTCCTCCTTGTTTCTTCATTTCCACCTTGTTTCCCCTGGTTTCCCACTTTCTTCTCACTCCTTGTTTCCTCGTTGTCTCCTCCTCATTTCTGGCTCAGCCCCCTCTTGCTTCCCACTTCCTTCCTCCTCATTTCCTCCTCACTTCTCCCTCACTTCCCACTTGTTTCCCACTCGCGTCCCTCTTGCTTCCTCCTCCCTCTCCGCTCACTTCCCGCTCTCTTCCTCCTCATTTCCTCCTTGTCTCCTCCTTTCCTCCTCACTTCCCACTTACTCCCTTCTCCCTCCTCACTTCCTGCTCTCTTCCTCCTCGTTTCCTCATTTCCTCCTCACTTCCCACTTGCTCCCTTCTCCCTCCTCACTTCCCGCTCTCTTCCTCCTCGTTTCCTCATTTCCTCCTCACTTCCCACTTGCTCCTTTCTCCATCCGCACTTCCCGCTCTCTTCCTCCTCGTTTCCTCCTTGTCTCCTCATTTCCTCCTTACTTCCCACTTACTCCCTCCTCACTTCCCGCTCTCTTCCTCCTCGTTTCCTCATTTCCTCCTCACTTCCCACTTGCTCCTTTCTCCATCTGCACTTCCCGCTCTCTTCCTCCTCGTTTCCTCCTTGTCTCCTCATTTCCTCCTCCCTTCCCACTTGCTCCCTTCTCCCCCTTTGTGTTTCCCCCTTTGTTTCCCCCTTTGTTCCCCCCCAAACCACCCCTGGGGGTGACCCAAGTGCCACCAGCCCCACGCTGTCACCCCCAGCCCCACGACGTCCCCCCCAGGAAAGCGATTTTGCCTGAGGACGCTGCATTTTTGGGGTGAATTCCCGCGGAATGGGCCAATCCCGGCGCTGCCGCCGGATTTGGGCTGAAAAACGGCCAATTTGGCTCCTGCGCACGCGGCAAAGCCCCTTGTCCCCCCCTCCCCCCCCAAGCGAGCGCTTCCGCGGCGTTAACGACCTCAGACACTAACGATGTCCCCCCGGGGTCACGGCGCCCGTGTCCCCCTCGGGCCGGGCTCATTTTGGGTGCGTTTGGAGCGGTTTTGGTGTAACCGGGACCTCAATAAACCCGTTTACAGTCACCCCCTGGGCCAGGATTTGGTTGGTTTTACCCCAAAAATGGGCTGAGTGGGAAGGGCAGGGGGTGACCACCCCCAGCATTGGGGTCCTGCCCCAAAGCCATGGGGCTGAGCCCCTCACAGGACCCCCATCCTGCCCCATATCTGTGGGGCTGAGCCACCCCATTCCCTCCATAGCAATGGGGCGAAGCGTCGTCCCCTCCGAGACCCCCATCCTGCCACATCTCCATGGGGCTGAGCCCCCCCTGGACCCCCATTCTGCCCCATATCCGTGGGGCTGAGCCCTCCCCTGGACCCCCATCCTGCCCCGTATTCGTGGGCCTGTGTCCCCCTTCATATCCATGGTGCCAAGGCCCCCTATGAGACCCTCATCTGCCCCCATATCCGTGGGGCTGAGCCCCCCCTGGACCCCCATCCTGCCCCATATTCATGGGCCTGTGTCCCCCCTCATATCCATGGGGCCAAGGCCTCCTATGAGACCCCATCTCCCCCCATATCTGTGGGGCTGAGCCCCCCATGGGACCTCTATCCTACGCCATAGCCTTGGGGCTGAGCCCCCCTACCGGGGCCCCCATCCTGCCCCATAGCCGTGAGGCTGAACCACCCATGAGACCCCGGTCCTCCCCATAAGTGTGAGGCTGAGCTACCCCCATCCTGCCCTATATCTGTGGGGCTGAGCCCACCCCATGACTCTCATTCCCCTCTCCCATATCCATGGGGCTGAAACCTCCCCGGGACCCCCATCCTGCCCCATAACCATGGTACCAAGCCTCCTCAGGACCCCCATCCCACCCCATGTGAGCCCCCCCAAGCCCCCTATCCCGCCCCACATCTGTGGGTCACACAGGCTCTCACATTCCGAGCACGTCGCTGGTTTATTGTCCCTACACCCCAGGGCTGGCCGAGGTGGGGACCCCAGCCCCCAGGGCAGCCCCACAAGTCGGGGGGCAGCCCCATAGCTGTGGGGCAGCCCCACGCTGGGGTCCCTCAGCTGGGGCTGACCTGGCTGGAGGACACGGAGGAGACCTCGGTGCGCTGGGCCGAGCTGGACACGTCCGAGTCGTCCGTCATGGGCCGCCCGCACACCAGCTCCAGGATGCAGGCGCGGAACTGGGGACGGGGACACGGGGACAGCTCAGCCGGGGCGTCCCCACGTGTCCCCAAGTGTCCCCAGGTGTCCCCCGTCCCCGCCATGGGAGGTGCAGCCCAGCCCCGGTGGCACATCAGCCGTGTCTCGTGTCCTTGGGGATGCTGGAGGTGGGTCTGGGTGGGCACAGGTGTCCCCAGGTGTCCCTGGTGTCCCTCACCCTCTGTTGTCATCCATCCCCTGGTGTCCCCGCTCCCAGGATGTCCCCAGTCTGTTGTCACCAAGTGTCCTCTGTCCCCAGACATCTGTGGTCCCCAGGTGTCCCTGGGCGTCCTTCACCCTCCATCATTTCCCATCCCAAACATCTCCTGGTGTCCCCACTCTCTGGATGTCCCCAGTCTGTTGTCACCAGGTGTCCTTGGTCCCTGGACATCCATGGTCCCCAAGTGTCCCCAGGTGTCCCTGACCATCACCCCCCATCCCCTGGTGTCCCCGCTCCCAGGATGTACCCAGTCTGTTGTCACCAAGTGTCCTTCCTCTGTCCCTGGACATCTGTGGTCCCCAAGTGTCCCCAGGTGTCCCTGGGCGTCCTTCACCCTCCATCATTTCCCATCCCAAACATCTCCTGGTGTCCCCCCTCCCTGGATGTCCCCAGTCTGTTGTCACCAGGTGTCCTTGGTCCCTGGACATCCCTGGACATCCGTGGTCCCCAAGTGTCCCCAGGTGTCCCTGACCATCACCCCCCATCCCCTGGTGTCCCTGCTCCCAGGATGTTCCCAGTCTGTTGTCACCAAGTGTCCTCTGTCCCCAGACATCCCTGGACATCCATGGTCCCCAAGTGTCCCCAGGTGTCCCCGACCATCATCCCCCATCCCCTGGTGTCCCCACTCCCAGGATGTCCCCAGTCTGTTGTCACCAAGTGTCCTCAGTCTCTGGACATCCCTGGACATCCATGGTCCCCAAGTGTCCCTCACTCTCTGTTGTCCTCACATGTCCCTGTGTCCCCACTCCCAGGATGTCCCCAGTCTTGTCACCAGGTGTCCCTGCCCCATGGGCATCTGTGGTCCCTTGGTGTCCCTGGATGACGCTGGTCCCCAAGTGTCCCTGGACACCCTTGGTCCCCAGATGTCCTTAGGCATCCTTGGGATGTCCCCAGTGCCTGGATGTCCCTGGATGTCCCCAGTGCTTGGGTGTCTCAATCACCAAGGTGTCCCACTATCGCCCAGGTGTCCCTGGATGTCCCCAGGTGTCCCTATTGCCCAGGTGTCCCAAGGTGTCCCCATGGCCCAGGTGTCCCCATACCCGTGTGTAATCCCTGGATGTCCCCATTGCCCAGGTGTTCTGGAATGTCCCCATTTCCCTGGTGTCCCCATCGCCTGGGTGTCTTGGGCTGTCCCCATGGCTGTGTGTCCTTGACTGTCCCCATCACTTGTCTGTCCCCATTGCCTGGGTGTCCCAGGATGTCCCCAGTGCCTAGATGTCCCTCAATGTCCTCAGTGTCTGGGTGTCTTTGGATGTCCCCATCACCCAGGTGTCCCCGGATGTCCCTGTTGCCTGTGTGTCCCGGGGTGTCCCCATCACCCAAGTGTCCCTGGATGTCCCCATCACCCAGGTGTCCCTGGATGTCCCTGTTGCCTGTGTGTCCCGGGGTGTCCCCATCACCCAGGTGTCCCTGGATGTCCCCATCACCCAGGTGTCCCTGGATGTCCCTGTTGCGTGTGTGTCCTGGCGTGTCCCCATTACCCAGGTGTCCCTGGATGTCCCCATGGCCCGTGTGTCCCGGGGTGTCCCTGTTGCCTGGGTGTCCCTGGATGTCCCTGTTGCCTACATGTCCTGGGGTGTCCCCATGGCCTGTGTGTCCCTGGATGTCCCCATCACCCAGGTGTCCCTGGATGTCCCCATGGCCCGTGTGTCCCAGGGTGTCCCTGTTGCCTGGATGTCCCTGTTGCCTACGTGTCCCTGGATGTCCCCATGGCCTGTGTGTCCCAGGGTTCCCCAGCACCCGGGTGTCCCCGTGTCCCCCGGCGCGGTGGCACCTGTTTGTTCATGAAGCAGTAGATGATGGGGTTGTAGACGCAGGAGCTCTTGGAGAAGAAGGCGGGGATGGTGACCAGGCGCAGGTCCAGGCCGTGGTTGCGGTTGTTGACCATGTACATGGCCAGGGCGGCGTAGGGGACGTAGCAGAGGCAGAAGGACCCCACCATCACCACCACCATGCGCGACACCTCCCGCTCCGCCTTCTGCGTGGTGGCCGACTCCTGCTGCTGCGCCGCCACCTGCGCCAGCGCGAGGGGACACCGGCTGGGACACCGGCTGGGACACCGGCTGGGACACCGGCACCGCCCCCGGGGCTCCCGGCACCCAGCTGATCGCCCACACAGCCGTCGGTCCAGCCATCTGTCCGTCCATCCACCCAGCTGTCCCTCTGTCCAGCCATCCATCCCCTCATCCATCTGTCCCTTCATCCATCCATCCATCCATCCATCCATCCATCCCTTCATCCGTCTGTCCATCCATCCACCCAGCTGTCCCTCTGTCCAGCCATTCATCCCTTCATCCATCCATCCGTCCATTCATCCTTTCATCCATCTGTCCATCCATCCATCCCTTCCTCCATCCATCCATCCATTCCTTCATCCCTCTGTCCATCCATCCGTCCGTCCATCCATCCTTTCATCCATCTATCCATCCATCCCTTCCTCCGTCCATCCATCCATTCCTTCATCCCTCCGTCCATCCATCCATCCCTCCATCCATCCCTTCATCCATCCATCCCTTCATCCATCCATCCCTTCATCCATCCATCCCTTCATCCATCCATCCCTTCATCCATCTGTCCATCCCTCCACCTATCCACCTGTCCATCCACCTGTCCTTCCATCCGTCCATCCCTTCATCCATCCATCCCCCATCCACCCATCCGTCCCTCCATCCATCTGTTCATCATCTGTCCACCCATCCCCCATCCATTCCTCTGTCCATCCGTCCCTCCCTCCATCCATCTGTTCATCCCTCCACCCATCCATCCGTCCATCCATCGGTCCATCCATCCGGCTATCCATCCTTTTGTCCATCAGTCCATCCATCCAGCTATCCATCCTTTTGTCCATCAGTCCATCCATCCAGCTATCCATTCTTTTGTCCATCAGTCCATCCATCCGTCCATCCATCCATCTGTCCTTTTGTCCATCAGTCCATCCATCCGTCCATCCATCCTTTTGTCCATCAGTCCATCCATCCCCCATCCATCCATCTGTCCATCTCTCCAGCCCTTCCTCATGCATCCCTCCATCCCTCCATCCTCCATCCCCCATCTCACCATCCCTCCATCCTCCATCCATCCATCTCACCATCCCTCCATCCTCCATCCCCCATCTCACCATCCCTCCATGCCTCCATCCCTCCATGCCTCCATCTCTCCATGCCTCCATCTCACCATCCCTCCATCCCTCCCGCTCTCCTTCTTTCCATCCTGCCCACCCTCCATCTCCCCATCTCTCCATTCACCCCTCCAGCCAAACCTCCATCCCTCATCCCTCCATCTCTCCATCCCTCCAACGTTCCCTCCCTCCCACCATCTGACCATGTCCCCGCCATGTCCCTGTCCCTGTCCCCGCTGTTGTCCCCCGGTGACTCACGGCCCGCAGGGCGCTGAGCAGCTGGGAGTAGGAGAAGATGATGAGGGAGAGGGGGACGATGAAGCAGAAGATGAAGAGGAACCAGGTGTAGTACTCGCTCTTGTACTTGGTGCCCACCGTGTACCAGTCGGGGCCGCAGGAGCACTGCAGCCCCTCGGGGACGTACCTGGGGACACGGCCGTCACCTCCTGCCTGGTGTCACCCTCACCACCCCTGTGTCACCCGTGTGTCACCACTATGGCACCCAGTGTCACCCTGTGTCACCCCATTGCACCCCATGGCACCTTGTGTCATCCCATATTCACCCCTGTGTCACCTCTGTGTCACCTCATAGCACCCCCGTGTCACCCCATGCCACCCTGTGTCACCCCATATCACCCCTGTGTCACCCCATTGCTTCCTGTGTCACCTCATTGCACTCCATGGCACCTTGTGTCACCCCATATTCACCCCTGTGTCACCTCATAGCACCCCCGTGTCACCCCATGCCACCCTGTATTACTTCATATCACCCCTGTGTCACCCCTATGGCACCCAATGTCACCCTGTGTCACCCCATTGCATCCTGTGTCAGCCCATGGCACTCCATGGCACCTTGTGTCACCCTGTATTCACCCCTGTGTCACCTCTGTGTCACCCCATAGCACCCCTGTGTCACCTCATGCCACCCTGTATTACCCCTGTGTCACACCTGTGTCACCCCTATGGCACCTAATATCACCCTGTGTCACCCCGTATTCACCCCTGTGTCACCTTGTATCACCCCATATCACCCCTGTGTCACCCATGTGTCACCCCTATGGCACCCAATGTCACCCTGTGTCACCCCATAGCACCCTGTGTCACCCCATGGCACCTTGTGTCACCCCGTATTCACCCGTGTCACCTCTGTGTCACCTCTGTGTCACCTCTGTGTCACCTCATAGCACCCCCGTGTCACCCCATGCCACCCTGTATTACCCCATATCGCCCCTGTGTCACCCCTATGGCACCCAATGTCACCCTGTGTCACCCCATAGCACCCTATGTCACCTTGTGTCATCCCATATTCACCCCTGTGTCACCTCTGTGTCACCCCATAGCACCTCCGTGTCACCCCATGCCACCCTGTATTACCCCATATCACCCATGTGTCACCCCTATGGCACCCAATGTCACCCTGTGTCACCCCATGTCACCCTGTATCACCCCATGTCACCCCTGTGTCACCCATGGCACCCTCACGACCTCACCACCACTCCTGGACACGTTCAGCCCCCTGCCCCTGCATCCCCTCTTGTCTCCCTGTCCCCAATGTCCCCCCCATCCCTGTGTCCCCCTTGTGTCCTCCATGTCCCCCCTGTTCCTGTGTCCCACCCTGTTCCCCTTTGTCCCCCATGTCCCCACCTGCTCCAGCCGAACCAGGGGGGCAGGGCGACGCCGAGGCCAATGACCCAGGTGGCCACCACCGCCATGAGGGCGTGTTTGGAGCTGAAGCGGAAGTTCCCAAAGGGTTTGCAGATGACGATGTAGCGCTCGAAGGCCAGGAAGGCCAAGGACCAACCTGTCACCAGCCCTGGGGACACCACACCATGGGGACATCAGCCTGAGGTCCAGCCACTCCCACCACCGCACCATGGTGGTCACCTCCACCTCCGGCCCCACCACAAGCCATGGTGGTCAACCCTATGTGCAGCCCCACTGACCACGATGGTCACCCCAACTCTGGCTGTGGTGGTCACCCCAGCTCCTCCAGCTCCACCAAACTGTGGTGGTCACCCCAACACCTACAGCCCCATCAGGTCATAGTGGTCACCCCAACATCTACAGCCCCATCAGGTCATAGTGGTCACCCCAACTTCTCCAGCCCCACCAAACCATGGTGGTCACCCCAACTCTGGCCACGGTGATCACCTCAGCTCCTTCAACCCCACCAAAACATGGTGGTCAACCCTACTTGTAGCCCCACAGACCACGATGGTCACCCCAACTCTGGCTGTGGTGGTCACCCCAGCTCCTCCAGCTCCACCAAACCATGGTGGTCACCCCAAAACCTACAGCCCCATCAGGTCATAGTGGTCAACCCAAGTCCCCCAGCCCCACCAAACCATGGTGGTCACCCCAACTTCTCCAGCCCCACCAAACCATGGTGGTCACCCCAACACCTACAGCCCCATCGGGTCATAGTGGTCACCCCAACATCTACAGCCCCATCAGGTCATAGTGGTCACCCCAACTTCTCCAGCCCCACCAAACCATGGTGGTCACCCCAACTCTGGCCACGGTGATCACCTCAGCTCCTTCAACCCCACCAAAACATGGTGGTCAACCCTACTTGTAGCCCCACAGACCACGATGGTCACCCCAACTCTGGCTGTGGTGGTCACCCCAGCTCCTCCAGCTCCACCAAACCATGGTGGTCACCCCAACACCTGCAGCCCCATCAGGCCATAGTGGTCAACCCAAGTCCCCCAGCCCCACCACACCATGGTGGTCACCCCAAATCTGGCCATGGTGATCTCCTCAGCTCCTCCAACCCCACCAAATCATAGTGGTCACCCCATCTCCTCCAGCTTCACCAAATCATGGTGGTCACCCCATCTCCTCCAGCTTCACCAAACCATGGTGGTCACCCCATCTCCTCCAGCCCCATCAGGTCATAGTGGTCAACCCAACTCCTCCAACCCCACCAAACTATGGTGGCCACCCCAGTTCCTCCAGCCCCACCAAACTGCGATGGTCACCCTCACCTCTAGCCCCACCACCCCATGATGGTCACCTCCACCTACAACCCCACAACAAACCATGATGGTCAACCCTATGTACAGCCCCACCAGATCACAATGGTCACTCCAGCTCCACCAGACCACAGCTGGTCACCCCAACAGCTGTAGCCCCCCAAACCACGGTGGTCACTCCTACCTCCAGCCCCACCAGACTGTGGTGGTCAACCCTATCTATAGCCCCATCAGGTCACATTGGTCACCCCAACTCCTAGAGCTTTACTGGACCACTGTGGTCACCCCCACCTCCAGCCTCACCACACCATGATGGTCAACCCGACGTGCAGCCCTACCAGACTACGGTGATCATCTCCATCCACAGCCCCACCAGACCGTGGTGGTCACCCCAAATCCAGCCACATTTGGTCACTCCAACTCCTCCAGCCCCACCAGACCGTGGTGGTGTTACCCCACCACAAACCATGATGGTCAACCTTATGTACAGCCCCACCAGACCAAGTTAGTCAACCACCACTCCTCCAGCCCCACCAAACCATGGTCGTTGTCCAAATTCCAACTACGGTGGTCACTCCAACTCCTCCAACTCCATCAGGTCATAGTGGTCACCCCAACCCCACCAGACCACCATGGCAACCCCAGCTTCTCCAGCCCCACCAGACCACAGTGGTCACCTTCACCTACAACCCAACCACAAGCCATGATGATCAACTCTATGGACAGCCCCATCAGGCCATGGTGGTCACCCCAACTCCACCAGACCACAATGGTCACTCCAGCTCCTCCAGCTCCATCAGACCATGGTGGTTGCCCCTGCTCCTCCAGCACCACCAAGCCATGATGGTCACTCCAGCTCCAGCCATGCTGATCACCCCAACTCCTCCAGCCCCACCAAACCATGGTGGTCACTCCAACTCCTCCAGCCCATGCTGGTCATCCCAATTCATCCAGCTCCATCAAACGATGGTGGTCACACCAGCTCCTCCAGCCCCACCACAAACCATGATGGTCACCCCAGCTCCAGCCATGCTGATCACCCCATCTCCTCCAGCCCATGGTGGTCACCCCAGCTCCTCCAGCCCCACCATGATGGGGTGATCACCCCAGCCCCTCCAGCCCCACGAAACCATGATGGCCACCCCAGCTCCTCCAGCCCATGGTGGTCACCCCAACTCATCCAGCTCTGTCAGAGCATGGTGGTCACCTCAGTTTCTCCAGCCCCACCACAATGTGGTGATCATCCCAACCCCTCCAGCCCCACCAGCCCATGGTGGTGTCACCCCACCACAAACCATGATGGTCAACCTTATGTCCAGCCCCACCAGACCATACTGGTCACCCCAGCTCCTCCAGCCCCACCACGACAGGGTGATCACCCCAACCCCTCCAGCCCCACCAAACCATAGTGGTCACCCCAGCTCCAGCCATGCTGATCACCCCAACTCCTCCAGCCCATGGTGGTCACCCCAACTCATCCATCTCTGTCAGCCCATGGTGGTCACCCCAGCTCCTCCAGGACCACCAAACCAAGATGGTCACCCCAGCTCCAGCCATGCTGATCACCCCAACTCCTCCAGCCCATGATGATCACCCCAACTCCTCCAGCCCCACCACAATGTGGTGGTCCCCCCAACTCCTCCAGCCCATGGTGGTGTCACCCCACCACAAACCATGATGCTCAACCTTATGTCCAGCCCCACCAGACCACGGTGGTCACCCCAGCTCCTCCAGCCCCACCATGACGGGGTGATCACCCCAACCTCTCCAGCCCCACCAAACCATGGTGGTTACCCCGACTCATCCAGCTCTGTCAGCCCATGGTTGTCACCCCAGCTTCTCCAGCTTCACCATGGTCACCCCAGCTCCGGCCATGGTAATCACCCCAACTTCTCCAGCCCATGGTGGTCACCCCAGCTTCTCCAGCCCCACCACGATGTGGTGATCATCCCAACCCCTCCAGCCCCACCAAACCATGGTGGTCACCCCAGCTTCTCCAGCTTCACCATGGTCACCCCAGCTCCGGCCATGGTAATCACCCCAACTTCTCCAGCCCATGGTGGTCACCCCAGCTTCTCCAGCCCCACCATGATGTGGTGATCATCCCAACCCCTCCAGCCCCACCAAACCATGGTGGTCACCCCGACTCATCCAGCTCTGTCAGCCCATGGTGGTCACCCCAGCTTCTCCAGCTTCACCATGGTCACCCCAGCTCCAGCCGTGGTAATCACCCCAACTTCTCCAGCCCATGGTGGTCACCCCAGCTTCTCCAGCTTCACCAATGTCACCCCAGCTCCAGCCGTGGTAATCACCCCAACTTCTCCAGCCCATGGTGGTCACTCCAGCTTCTCCAGCCCCACCACGATGTGGTGATCACCCCAATCCCTCCAGCCCCACCAACCCATGGTGACGTCCCCCCCCGCTACCTCCGGTGGCCCCCACGAAGGCCTCCAAGGCACACATGTCCTTGCCAAAGACGAAGTAACCCTGGGAGCTGGAGACGAAGACGGTGAAGACGCTGAAGATGCAGGAGATGAAGCCGCTGAAGGAGATGTTCACCAGGATGTAGTTGAGCGGTTGCCTCAGCTTCTTGTACTTGATGGTGACCACCAGGACGATGGCGTTGAAGGGGGTCCCCACCAGGAACACGAAGCCCATGAAGGCGGTTTGGAGGTAAAAGGCCCAAGCGGGGGCGATGTGATATTGGGGACCGTCCCAGGGTCCCACCGAGGACGCATTCTTGAAAAGGTAGAACTCCTCGTCACCCGACATGGTGGTGGCACCTCGGTGGGGGGGACGCACGGGGGGGACGCGGAGGTCCCTGCCCTCCCCCTCTGATATACCTTGCGCGCCCCAAAGCCGCTTAAGGGCTCTGGGGGGGATCAAGGCTTCATCCCGGGGCAAACATGGGGATTAAGGGGGGCTAAGCCGGGCTCAGGGTCTAAGCAGCCTCGCTAAGCCGGGCCGAGCCGATTGCCAGGATTTGGGGGGGGGAAGCCCCCCCCACAGCCACCCAGACCAGGTTTGGGGTCCCCATGGACACATGGGGACCCCTCAAGGTTGGTCTTGGTGATGTTGGGGTGTCCCAGACATGGGTGGGGGGGTTTGGAGTCCCTGAAGGGGGAGATTGGGGTCCCCAGGAGAAGGTTGGGGTCTCCAGGAGAGTCGGGTCCCCAGTCGGGGTCTGGGGTCCCCAGGGACACACAGGGACCCCCCCAAGATTGATCTTGGTGATGTTGGGGTGTCCCAGACCTGGATGGGGGGATTTGGGGTCCCTGAAGGGGGAGATTGGGGTCCCCAGGAGAAGGTTGGGGTCTCCAGGAGAGTCAGGTCCTCAGTAGGGGTCTGGGGTCCCCAGGGACACACAGGGACCCCCCCAAGATTGATCTTGGTGGTGTTGGGGTGTCCCAGACCTGGGTGGGGGGATTTGGGGTCCCTGAGGGGGGATAATTTGGGTCCCCAAGTGGGGTTTGATGTCCCTAGAAGAGGATTCGGGTCTCAAGGGGTGTTGGGTCCCAAGGGAGGGGGGTTGAGGTCCCCAGGGACACATGGGGACCCCCCAAGGTTGGTCTTGGTGATGCTGGGGTGTCCCAGCCCTGGGTGACCCTGGGTAGGGGGTTGGGGTCCCCTAGGGGGACTCCTCAAGGTTGGTGTTGGTTATGTTGGGGTGATCCAGATCTGAGTGCCCCAGGGGGGTGGTGAGGTCCCCAAGGAGGTTTTTGGGGTCCCGAAGGCAGGTTTGGTGTCCCCAGAAGAGGGTTGGGGTCTCGAGGGGGGTCAGGTCCCTGGGGGGGGGGGTTTGGGGTCCCCATGGACACACAGGGAACCCCCCAAGGTTGGTCTTGGTGATGTTGGGTTGTCCCAGCGCTGGGTGACCCTGGGTGGCGGATTTGGGGTCCCCTAGGGGGTGTCTGGGGTCCCCAGGGACACATGGGGACGCCAAGGTTGGCTTTAGTGACATTGGGGTGTCCCAGACCTGGGTGACCTGGGGTGGTCTGGGGGAGGTCTCAGGGGGTTTAGGGACCCTAAGGGGAAGTTGGGGCCCACAGGAGGATGTTGGGGTCCCCCAATGAAGTGACACCCCCCCTCGAGGACCCTTGGGTGCCCCCACAACCCCACGGGACACCCCGTGTCACCCACCGTTTATTGTCCCCTGCTCTGTGCTGGGTGTGTGGGGGGGGTCCTGCCCGGGGGGGACCCCGTGGGATGGGGGGAGCCTGGGGTGGCCGGGGGGTGTGTGGGGGGCACCTCGGGGGCAGTTTGGGGCTTGGCGGGGGGTCCTTTTGGGGTAGCATGCTTGGGGGGGCACTGTAGAGGGGGATATTCCAAGGGGGGGTTGCAATTTCGGGAGGTATAACCTCGGGGCGGGGGGAGCATTGCTGGGGGGGGACGTACGTTAATGGGGTGCATTACCGGGGGGGTGCATTGCTGGGGAAAGAGGGGGCGCATTTCGAGGGGTGCATTGTTGGGGGGTGTCTGGTTGGGGGGTACATGGATTAGGAGGGTGCACTTGGGGGAGGGGGATGTGCGTTATTGGGGTGCATTACAGGGGGGTGCGCTTCCGGGGGGTGTTCCCCATCCCCCTGACTCCCCCACATCCCCTGCACCCCTCAGCCGCCCCCCCCGCACCCCGACACCCACACGTGACCCGCGGGGGGGGCCGCGGTCTCCAGCGGCTCGTTGGTCTAGGGGTATGATTCTCGCTTAGGGTGCGAGAGGTCCCGGGTTCAAATCCCGGACGAGCCCGGAGCGTCTTTTTTTCCCTTCCCGCCCCCCCACCCAAACCCACACCCCTTTTCCTGCCCCCCCGTGACCGTGGGGCCGCCCATGGGGCAGGAAGGATGAGCACAAGCTGCTTAGGGGGGGATTAAGGGCGATCGGGGTGCCCCCCCCCCGCCTGCGGGTGTGTATAAAGTCCGGAGGAGTGGAGGGACAGTGGGGTGGTGGCACCAGCACGGAGTGGGGTCCCCACGGGGGGTGTGCCTGTTGCTGGGGGGGATCCCCACGCGTGGGGGGGTCCCCCGGCTCCGGGGCAGGGACGGCTCGGGATGTACTGGGATGTACTGGGTCGGCCTGTACTGTATTGGGCTGTACTGGGTCATACTGGGCTGTACTGTAAGTGGACTGTACGGCTCTGGGCTGTACTGGATCCTAATGTACTGTACCGGGTCATACTGGGCTATGCTGGACTGTGTTGTACTGGACTGCACTGCACTGGGCTGTACTGGGCTATACTGGGATGTACTGGGTTATACTGGGTCAGGTTAGGTCTGTTCATACTGTGTTGTACTGCGCTATACAGGACTGTGCTGTAATGGGCTGCACTGTACTGGGCTGTACTGGATTATACTGGGTCAGGTCAGGTCTGCTCATACTGGACTGCAATGGGCTGTACTGGGCTGAACTGGGTCAAGCAGGGTCAGCTCAGGTCACACTATGCCATGGTGTCATGGCATCACCTATGATGTCATCGCTGTCCCTGAGTGCACAGCTCCCCCCATGTCACCACATGACCCCCCTGACCCCTCCCCTCATGCACTCCAAGCCCCCCATCCCATAATTTAGAGACCCTCCTTTGCTGCTCCCCACCCCCCCCCAGCAGGGTCTGGGGGGGCCACAACGAACCCAGGCATCCGGCTGTTCCCCCAGCCCCCGCCCCACTGCTCCCTCACGGGCCCCTCGTAGCCATCAGTAGGCTCCAGAGTGAACGCTCCCCCAATGATTCCTGAGGCCGCAGGGCGGGAGCAGGGGCACTGGTGGCACTGGTTGGGGGTACTGGTGTGGGACAGCGGCACTGGGGGTGCCCAGCGCTGCTCCCCCCGAGCCCCTCCCACCCCAGGGACCCAGGCGTCCGGGCAGGCAGGGGGAGGCGGTTGCCGGGGCAACCAGAGATGCCACCGCTGAGGACGGTCACCCGGGGGACGGTGACAGGGCACGCGCTGCCCCGCCGGGGGCGGCAGGGCCATGGAGCTCAACGCCCGCCCCTCCGTGGGGGGTGAGTGGGGGGGCCGGGGACCCCCACCCCCCAAAACGGGGACCCCCAAAAACGGCCACCCCCGGGACGGGTTCCCCCAAGAGATGGGACCTCCCGTGAACGGGCACCCCCCGGGGACGGACCCCCCAAAACCGGGCAGCCCCTGGGGACGTGTACCCCCAAAAATGGGTACCTCTGGGGATGTGCCCCCCATGAACGGGCACCCCGTGGGGATTCCCCCCACCCCCCCATAAGCGGCTCCCCCCCAATAAACGGGTATCCCCAGCCATGGGCACCCTAAAGGGACAGGCACCTCAAGGGTGGTCAACCCAAGGGTGGGCACCCCAAAGATTGTCACCATAGGGATGGGCACCTCAAGGATGGTCACCCCATAAGGACAAGCATCTCAGGGATGGTCACCCCAAAGGTGGGCACCCCAGGGATGGTCACCCCATAGGAATGGGCACCCCAAGGACAGACACTCCAAGACTGGTCACTCCATGAATGAGCACCCCATAAGGATGGGCACCCCAAGGGTGGTCAGCCCAAGGATAGGCACCCCAAGACTGGTGACTCCATGAATGGACACCTCATAGGGATTGTCATCCCAAGGGTGGGCATCACAGGGATAGTCCCCCCATAGCAAAGGGCACCTCAAGGGTGGGCAACCCAAAGATTGTCACCCCAAGGGTGGGCACCCCAGCTATAGACACTCCATAGGGATGGGCACCCCGAGGACAGGCACCCCAAGACTGGGCACTCCATGAATGAGCACCCCATAGGATGTTCAAGCCAAGGGTGGGCACCCCAGGGATGGGCACCCCATAGGATGGTCAAGCCAAGGGTGGGCACCCCATAGGGATGGGCACCCCATAGGGATGGGCACTCCAATGATGGTCAAGCCAAGGGTGGGCACCCCATAGGGATGGGCACCCCATAGAGATGGGCACTCCAATGATGGTCAAGCCAAGGGTGGGCATCCCAGGGATGGGCATTCCAGTGATGGTCAAGCCAAGGGTGGGCACTCCAAGACTGGTCACTCCATGAATGAGCACCCCAAGGGTGGTCAAGCCAAGGGTGGGCACCCCAGGGATGGGGACCCCATAGGGATAGGCACTCCAAGGATGGTCAAACCAAGAGTGGACACCCCAGGGATGGGCACTCCAAGGATGGTCAAGCCAAGGGTGGGCACCCCAGGGATGGGCACCCCATAGGGATGGGCCCTCCAGTGATGGTCAAGCCAAGGGTGGGCACCCCATAGGGATGGGCACTTCAAGGATGGTCAAGCCAAGGGTGGGCACCCCATAGGGATGGGCACTCCAAGGGTGGTCAAGCCAAGGGTGGGCACCCCAGGGATGGGCACCCCATAGGGATGGGCACTCCAAGAATGGTCAAGCCAAGGGTGGGCACCCCATAGGGATTGGCACCCCATAGGAATGGGCACTCCAAGGGTGGTCAAGCCAAGGGTGGGCACCCCAGGGATGGGCACCCCATGAATGAGCACCCCAAAGGTGGTCAAGCCAAGGGTGGGCACCCCAGGGATGGGCACCCCTTAGGGATAGGCACTCCAAGGATGGTCAAGCCAAGGGTGGGCGCCCCAGGGATGGGCTCTCCAGTGATGGTCAAGCCAAGGGTGGGCACTCTAAGACTGGGCACTCCATGAATGAGCACCCCAAGGGTGGTCAAGCCAAGGGTGGGCATCCCATAGGGACTGGCACCCCATAGGAATGGGCACTCCAATGATAGTCAAGCCAAGGGTGGGCACCCCATAGGGATGGGCACTCCAAGGATGGTCAAGCCAAGGGTGGGCACTCCATAGGGATTGGCACCCCATAGGGATTGGCACCCCATAGGAATGGGCACTCCAATGATAGTCAAACCAAGGGTGGACACCCCAGGGATGGGCACCCCATAGGAATGGGCACTCCGAGGATGGTCAAGCCAAGGGTGGGCACCCCATAGGGATTGGCACCCTAGAGGAATGGGCACTCCAATGGTGGTCAAACCAAGGGTGGACACCCCAGGGGTGGGCACTCCATAGGGATGGGCACTCCAAGGATGGTCAAGCCAAGGGTGGGCACCCCAGGGATGGGCACCCCATAAGGATGGGCACTCCAGTGATGGTCAAGCCAAGGGTGGGCACTCCAGTGATGGTCAAGCCAAGGGTGGGCACTCCAGGGATGGGCCCTCCAGTGATGGTCAAGCCACGGGTGGGCACCCCAGGGATGGCCCCGAGGGGTGAGGGGCACCCAAGGACGAGCACCCACAGCCGGTCCCGCACCGGGTGTCCCCGGCAGCGGAGCTGCGGTCGCTGCAGGCGGAGCTGGGCGCGCTGCAGGCCGAGCAGGTGGAGCAGCGCGAGCAGCTGGAGCGGGCGTTGGCGCAGGCGCAGGCAGAGGGGGCGGCGGCGGCCAGCGAGGCCACCAGCCTGCGGCAGGAGGTGGCCCAGCTGCGCGAGGGGCTGCAGCGGGCACAGCAGCTCTGCGAACAGTACCAGCAGGAGGCCACCAAGCTGGCCAACAGCGTCCCCCGGGGCGACCAGCAGCAGCAGGGGGACAGCGCAGAGGTGGCACGGCTGCAAGGTGGGGGATGGCCATGGTGTCATGGGATGGTGGCCATGGGTTAGTGGTGGTCTTGGGGTGGTAGGGTGGTGGCCATGGTGTCATGGGATGGTGGCCATGGGTTAGTGGTGGTCATGGGGTGGTAGGGTGGTGGCCATGGTGTCATGGGATGGTGGCCACTGGTTAGTGGTGGTCATGGGTTGGTGGCCATGGTGTCATGTGATGGTGGCCATGGGTTAGTGGTGGTCATGGGGTGGTGACCATGGTGTCATGGGATGGTGGCCATGGGTTAGTGGTGGTCATGGGGTGGTTGGTGGCCATGGTGTCATGGGATGGTGGCCATGGGTTAGTGGTGGTCATGGGGTGGTTGGTGGCCATGGTGTCATGGGATGGTGGCCATGGGTTAGTGGTGGTCATGGGTTGGTGGCCATGGTGTCATGGGATGGTGGCCACGGGTTAGTGGTGGTCACGGCATGGTGGCCATGGTGTCATGGGATGGTGGCCATGGGTTAGTGGTGGTCATGGGTTGGTGGCCATGGTGTCATGGGATGGTGGCTATGGGTTAGTGGTGGTCAGAGGGTGGTGGCCATGGTGTCATGGGATGGTGGCCATGGGTTAGTGGTGGTCATGGGGTGGTAGGGTGGTGGCCATGGTGTCATGGGATGGTGAGCATAGTGTGGTGGTGGCCATGGGGTGCTGGATTGGTGGCCATGGCATGGTGTTGGGGTGGTGGCCATGGGGTGGTGGGTCGGTGGTCATGGTGTCATGGGATGGCGGCCATAGTGTCATGGGATGGTGACCATAGTATGGTGGTGGCCATGGGGTGGTGGGTTGGTGGCCATAGTGTCATGGTAGGGTGGGCATGGCGTGGTGGTTCACGATGTGGTGGGGTGGTGGCCATGATGTGGTGAGATGGTGGCCATGGTGGGGTGGTGGTCATAGGATGAGTTGGTGGCTGTGGTATGATGGACTGGTGGCCATAGGTGTCCTAGGGTAGCGGTGATGGTGTGGTGGTGCCAATGGTGTGGTAAGGTGGTGGCCACGGTGTGGTGGTGATCATGGTGGGACGGTGGCCATGACATAGTGGGTTGGCCATGACATGGTAGGGTGACATTGGGGCACAGGGGTGGTGGCAATGGCAGGGCAATGGGGGGTTGCTGTGGGGCAGGGGTGCCGTGGGGCTGAGCTGTGTGTCCCGTGTGTCCCACAGCGGAGGTGGCCTGGCTGCACGAGGAGCTGCAGCGGGCGCAGGAGCTCTGCGCCCAATACCAGCAGGAGGCCACCAAACTGGGTGACGATGCCCGCTTGAGGGACCAGCAGCGGCAGGGGGACAGCGCCGAGGTGGCACGGCTGCAAGGTGGGCTGGTGGCCGTGGGGTGCTGGGATGGTGGCAGTGGGGTAGTGGGATGGTGGCAGTGGGGTGGTGGGATGGTGGCCATGGTGGGTTGGCGGCCGTGGAGTGGTGGGACGGTGGCCATGATGTGATGGTGGCCATAGAGTGGTGGGTTGGTGGCCATGGTGGGTTGATGGCCATGGAGTGGTGGGTTGGAAACCATAGTGGGTTGGTGGCCATGAAGTGGTGGGACGGTGGCCATGATGGGGTGGTGGGTTGGTGGCCATGGTGGCTTGGTGGCCATGGAGTGGTGGGTTGGTGGCCATGGTGGGTTGGTGGCCATGGAGTGGTGGGACGGTGGCCATGTTGTGATGGTAGCCATAGGGTGGTGGGTTGGTGGCCATGGAGTGGTGGGTTGGAAGCCATGGTGGGTTGGTGGCCATGAAGTGGTGGGACGGTGGCCATGATGGGGTGGTGGCCATGGCTGTGATGTCAGGGGATGGTGGCCATGGTGTGGTGGCAACCATGGTGTGGGATGGTGGTGGCCATGACATGATGTGGTGGTGGCCATGGGGTGGTGGCTATGGAGTGGTGGGACGGTGGCCATGATGGCGTGGTGGCCATGGTGGGTTGGTGGCCATGGTGGGTTGGTGGCCACAGTGGATTGATGGTCATGACGGATTGGTGGCCATCGAGTGGTGGGACGGTGGCCATGATGTGATGGTGGCCATAGGGTGGTGGGTTGGTGGCCATGGTGAGTTGGTGGCCATGGAGTGATGGGTTGGAAGCCACGGTGGATTGGTGGCCATGGAGTGGTGGGACGGTGGCCATGATGGGGTGGTGGCCATGGCTGTGATGTCAGGGGATGCTGGCCATGGTGTGGTGGCAACCATGGTGTGGGATGGTGGTGGCCATGACATGATATGGTGGTGGCCATGGGGTGGTGGCTATGGAGTGGTGGGACGGTGGCCATGATGGCGTGGTGGCCATGGCTGTGGTGTCAGGGGATGGTGGCTATGGTGGGTTGGTGGCCATGGTGGGTTGGTGGCCATAGAGTGGTGGGTTGGTGGCCATGGTGGGTTGATGGCCATGACGGGTTGGTGGCCATGGAGTGGTGGGACAGTGGCCATGATGTGATGGTGGCCATAGGGTGGTGGGTTGGTGGCCATGGTGAGTTGGTGGCCATGCCACATCAGGGTGATGTTGCAGCACAGGGAGTGGTGGCCATGGCAGGGCCAATGCCATGGGGTGGGTCACCTTCGGGTGGGGTCCCGTGGTTGCCATGGGGCTGAGCCGTGGGTTCCGTGTCTCCCGGTCCAGGGGAGGTGGCCCAGTTGCGCGAGGAGCTGCAGCGGGCGCGGGAGCTCTGCGCCCAGTACCAGCAGGAGGCCACCGCGCTGAGGGACCAGAAGCCCCAGGGGGACAGTGCAGAGGTGGCCCGGCTGCAAGGTGGGGTGGTGGCCGTGGCGTGGTGATGGCCTTGGTGTGGTGGTCGGTGGCCACAGGGTGGTGGGATGTTGGCCATGGTGGGGTTGGTGGGGATGGGGTGGTGTGATGGTGGCCGTTGTGGGGTGGTGGCCATGGTGTCATGGGCTGGTGGTCGTGGTGGGTTGGTGGCCATGGTGGTGTGGGGTGGTGGCCGGGGTCTGGTGGGATGGTGGCCATGGTAGAGTGGGGTGGTAGCCATGGTGGGTTGGTGGCCATGAGATGGTGGGTTGGTGGCCATGGCTGGATGGACCATGGTGGGTTGGTGGCTATGGTGGGTTGGTTGCCATGGTGGGTTGGTGGCCATGTTGTCATGGGGTGGTGGCCATTGTGTCATGAGTTGGTGGCCATGGGGTGGTGGGGTGGTGGCCCTGGCTGGATGCTGGCCATGGTGGGTTGGTGGCCATGGTGGGTTGGTGGCCATGGTGGGTTGGTTGCCATGGTGTCATGAGTTGGTGGCCATGGGGTGGTGGGTTGGTGGCCCTGGCTGGATGGTGGCCATGGTGGTTTGGTGGCTGTGGTGGGTTGGTGGCCATGGTGGGTTGGTTGCCATGGTGTCATGGGGTGGTGGCCATGGTGGGTTGGTGGCTGTGGTGAGTTGGTGGCCATGGTGGGTTGGTGGCCATGTTGTCATGGGGTGGTGGCCATTGTGTCATGAGTTGGTGGTCATGGGGTGGTGGATTGGTGGCCCTGGCTGGATGGTTGCCATGGTGGGTTGGTGGCCATGGTGTCATGGGGTGGTGGCCATTGTGTCATGAGTTGGTGGCCATAGGGTGGTGGATTGGTGGCCGTGGCTGGATGGTGGCCATGGTGGCTTGGTGGCCACGGTGGCTTGGTGGCCATGGCACATCAGGGCGACGTTGCAGCATGGGGGCGGTGGCCACGGCAGGGGACAATGCTGTGGGGCAGGCGACCCTGGGGCGGGTGCCGCGGTTGCCGTGGGGCTGAGCCGTGGGTCTCGCAGCCGAGGTGGTGCAGCTGCGGGCGCAGCAGGAGGCGCTGAGCGACCAGCACCGGGCGCTGCAGAACCAGCACCAGCGGCTCAAACAGCACCTGCGCAGCACCCGCCAGAACCGGTACCGGGGACACGGGGACACGCAGGACACTGGGGACACAGGGGACACATGAGACACGGGGGACACAAGGGACCTACCGCACCCAGGGGACACAGGGGACACGGGGGGCAGAGGGGACACTGGGGACACATGGGACACACAGAACCCAGGGGACACGGGAACAGAGGGGACACTGGGGTAACATAGGACCCAGTGGACACACGGGACCCAGGGGACACAGGGGACAAATGGGACACTGAAGACACACGGGACCCAGGGGACATGGAGGATAGAGAGGACACTGAGGACACATGGGACACACAGAACCCAGGGGACATGGGGAACAGAGGGGACACTGGGGTAACACAGGACCCAGTGGACACATGGGACCCAGGGGACACGGGGGACAAATGGGACACTGAAGACACACGGGACCCAGGGGACATGGGGGACAGAGGAGACACTGGGGATACATGTGGCACAGGAGACATGAGGGACCCGCTGCACCCAGGGGACACAATGGGACCCAGGGGACACAATGGGACCTGGGGGACACAGGGCACATGGGACACACAGGACACAGGGGACAGAGGGGACCCACAGGACCTCCATGTCCCCACCCTTGTGCCCTCCTGGACATGCCACATACCTGTCCCCACTGCCCCCAAGCCCATGTCCCCCTGCCGCCCGGAGTTGTCCCCTGTGTCCCCTGGCCATGTCCTGCTTGTGCCCACAACCATGTCCCCTTTCCTCCCTGGCCATGTCCCCTGTGCCCCGGGCTGTGTCCCCTGACCTGTGTCTCCCTGTGCCATGTCCCCTGCATCCCCTGGCCGTGTCCCCCTTGTCCCCACAACCATGGCCCATCTACTCCCTGGCCATGTCCCCTCTGCCATGTCCCTTTGTGCCCCCAGCCCTGTCCCCTGCATCCCCTGGCCATGTCCCCTGTCCCCTGGTCGTTACTCCCATACCACCCACCCTGTGTCCCCCTGTCCCCTGCCCCCTGTCTCCCGCCCTCTGACCACGTCCCACTTTGTCCCCACAGCCATGTCACCTGTGTCCCCTGTCCGCCCCCTGGCCATGTCTCCCATGTCCCCTGCCCTCTGTGCCATGTCCCCGGTGTCCTCTGCCTTTGTCCCCACAACTGTGTCCCCTCTGCTCCCTGGCCATGTCGCCTGTACCCCACAGCCATGTCCCCTGTTGTCCCTTGCACCAAGTGCACCTTCTGCCTGTGCCATGTCCCCTGTGTCCCCTGGCCATGTCCCCCATGTCCCCTGACCCATGTCCCCCTGTCCCCTGTATCCCCCGGCTATGTCCCCCTTGTCCCTACAACCATGTCCCCACAACCATGTCGCCTCTGCCCCCCAACCATGTCCCACATGTCCCTTGACCTGTGTCCCCTGTCCCCTGCCCCATGTCCCCCATGTCCCCCTGCCCCATGTTCCCCTGTGCCATGTCCCCTGTGTCTCTTGGCCGTGTCCCCCTTGTCCCCCCAGCCATCATGTCCCCCTTGTCCCCCATGTTTCCTGATCCCTGTTCTGTCCTCACATCCCACTTTTCCCCCCAACCATGGCCCCCTTGTCCCCCATGTCCCCTGATCCCTGTTCTGTCCCCACGTCTTCCCATGTCCCCTGATCCCTGTTCTGTCCCCATGTCCCCCTTTTCCCCCCAACCATGGCCCCCTTGTCCCCCATGTCCCCTGATCCCTGTTCTGTCCCCATGTCCCCCCATGTTCCCCATGTCGTCTGATCTCTGTTCTGTCCCCACGTCCCCCCATGTCCCCTGATCCCTGTTCTATCTCCGTGTCCCCTCCTGCCCCCTGATCCCTGTTCCGTCCCCATATCCCCCATGTCCCCTGATCCCTGTTCTGTCCCCATGTCCCCCTTTTCCCCCCAACCATGGCCCCCTTGTCCCCCATGTCCCCTGATCCCTGTTCTGTCCCCATGTCCCCCCATGTTCCCCATGTCCTCTGATCTCTGTTCTGTCCCCACGTCCCCCCATGTCCCCTGATCCCTGTTCTATCTCCATGTCCCCTCCTGTCCCCTGATCCCTGTTCCGTCCCCATATCCCCCATGTCCCCTGATCCCTGTTCTGTCCCCACGTCCCCCTTTTCCCCCCAACCATGGCCCCCTTGTCCCCTCATGTCCCCTGATCCCTGTTCCGTTCCCATATCCCCCATGTCCCCTGATCCCTGTTCTATCCCCGTGTCCCCCCATGTCCCCTGATCCCTGTTCTGTCCCCACATCCCCCATGTCCCCTGATCCCTGTTCTGTCCCCACATCCCCCATGTCCCCTGATCCCTATTCTATCCCCGTGTCCCCCCATGTCCCCTGATCCCTGTTCCGTCCCCACATCCCCCATGTCCCCTGATCCCTGTTCTGTCCCCGTGTCCCCCCATGTCCCCTGATCCCTGTTCTGTCCCCACATCCCCCATGTCCTCTGATCCCTGTTCTATCCCCGTGTCCCCCCATGTCCCCTGATCCCTGTTCTGTCCCCACATCCCCCATGTCCCCTGATCCCTGTTCTGTCCCCATGTCCCCCTATGTCCCCTAATCCCTGTTCTATCCCCATGTCCCCCCATGTCCCCTGATTCCTGTTCTGTCCCCACATCCCCCATGTCCCCTGATCCCTGTTCTATCCCTATGTCCCCCCATGTTCCCTGATCCCTGTTCTGTCCCCATGTCCCCCATGTCTCCTGATCCCTGTTCTATCCCTATGTCCCCCATGTCCCCTGATCCCTGTTCTATCCCTATGTCCCCCCATGTCCCCTGATCCCTGTTCTATCCCTATGTCCCCCCATGTCCCCTGATCCCTGTTCTATCCCCACATCCCCCATGTCCCCTGATCCCTGTTCTGTCCCCACATCCCCCATGTCCCCTGATCCCTGTTCTGTCCCCATGTCCCCCATGTCCCCCATGTCCCCTGATCCCTGTTCTGTCCCCATGTCCCCCCATGTCCCCTGATCCCTGTTCTATCCCCACATCCCCCATGTCCCCTGATCCCTGTTCTGTCCCCATGTCCCCCCATGTCCCCTGATCCCTGTTCTATCCCCATGTCCCCCATGTCCCCTGATCCCTGTTCTGTCCCCATGTCCCCCCATGTCCCCCATGTCCCCTGATCCCTGTTCCGTCCCCACGTCCCCCGTCCCCCATCGCAACGTCCCCGTTGTCCCGCAGGACCCCCGAGGGGCAGGGTGACACCACGGGTTCCTCCCCGCTGTCCCCCCCCGATGACCCCGAGGACCCCCCGACCCCGGACCTCAACCACAAGGTACGAGGTGGTGGGTGACGGGGGGACACGCGGGGTCGAGGTGTCACCGCAATGGGGGTGACCCTGACCCCCGTGTCCCCCCCAGGACAACGCGGGTGGGTTCAAGCCCTTCCTGTGCTTCGTCCTGGCCTCCGCCATCATCTTCCTCTACCCCCACCTGAAGAAGAACGACTGGGACCCCCGGTGCCTCCTCATCGCCCCCTGGGGCACCCTGACCCCCCCCTGGGGCGACCTCGCCTGGAGCGACCTGACCCCCCCCTGGCTCAGCTTCACCCTCCCATGGAGCACCCAGAGCCCCCCCCCGCCCCGTAAAAACCCCTGACCCCCCCCCCCCCCGAATCAATACACGAGTTGCACCCCTGCATGGCTGCGTCGCTGTCCCCACGGTGGGGGTGTCACCCATGAGTGCACCCCAGTGTGTCCCCCCCTCCTGGAGCGGGATGTGCCCCCCCCCGCTCCCCCCCCCCCCCCCCCCGGGATATTTTGGGTGCCGGTGCGTGGCTCTGACTCGCCGGGTTATTTTTAGGTGCTGGCGCAGGCGCTCGGGCCATTGTCACCCCCCCACACCCGCTGTCACCCTAGGGGGCACTCCCCCCCCCACCCCTGGCACCCACCCAGGGAACTCCTCATCCTGCGGGGGGGGAAACTGAGTCACGGTGCGGGGGGGCGAGAGGAACCCAGGCGTCCTGCACCCCGTGTCCCATGTGTGTGTGTGTCCCCCCCCACCACGGTGGGACCCAGGTGTCCGGGTGCCCCCCGCCCCCACCCGCTGGAAGCTTCCAGGGCGGGTGGCCAAGCGGTGACGTGGTGACAGTGACGTTGGGGGCCGGGCACCGGAACCAGGGGGAACCCGATACCCCCCCCCGCCCCCCCCCAAAAAAATAGCCCCCCAAAGGAGCCGCGTCCGGATCACCCAAGTGTCCAACCCCCACAAAGGGACCCAGGCGTCCGGGTGGACCCCGCAGTGTGTGGGGGGGCACAAGCGATGTGGGCGGGCAGTGGGTCCCCCCCCAAATGAATGAGCCCCCCCTCTATGCGTCACCCCAATGGGGAAACTGAGGCACGGCCGAGGGGACTCACGGCTTGAGGGGGGGGTCACACAAATGAGGGGGGGGGTCCCGTGGGTGGGGGGGCTGATGGGGGCGTGTCCGGCTGGGGGGGGGGTCCTGGGGGTCTCGGATGAGCCTTGGGGTGCTGGGATGTCGGGGTGTTGAATATCGGGGTGCTCAGGGTGCACGGGTGTTGGGGTGCCGGCTATTGGGGTGCCAGGGGTGTCAGGGTGCTGGGGTGCAGGGTTATTGGGGTGCCAAGGGTATTGGGGTGTCAGGGTGTCGGAGTGCCAGGTATTGGGGTGCCCTCGTGTGTTGGGGTGGCGAATATCGGGGTGCTCGGCTGCCCAAGGTCTCTGAGTGCCAGATATTGGGGGGGCTGGGGTGTCGGGGTGCCGGGTATTGGGGTGTTCGGGGTGTTGGGGTGCCAGGTATTAGGGTGCTGGTGTTTTGGAGAGTGGGGGGTTGGGGTAGCGGGGTGCCGAGGTTTGGGGGTGCCGGTGTGCGGGGCTTTGGGGTGTTGGAGTTTGAGGTTACAGGAGTTTTGGGGGTGCCGGTGTTTGGAGATTTCAGGGGTGCCAGGATTTGGGGTGCCGGTGTTTCGGGTTAGCGTGTTTGTGGGTTTGGGAGTTTTGGGGTGCCGGTGTTCGGGGGTGCTGCTGTTTGGGGGTTCAGGGGTGCCAGTGTTTCGGGCTTTGGGGGTGCTGGTGTTTGGGGATGCCAGTGTTCAGGACTTGGGGGTGCCGGGCTTTGAGGCTGCCGGTATTTTGGGGTTCGGGGGTGCCGGTGTTTGGGGGATCCGGTATTATGGGGTTCAGGGTTGCTGGTGTTTGGGGTGTCGGGTTTGGGGGTGCCAGTGGTTCGGGGTGACAGTGTTTCGGAGTTCAGACTGTCGCTGTTTCGGGGTGCTGGTGTTTGGGGTGCCACTGTTTGGGGGTTTGGGGTGTTGCTGTTTCGGGGTGCCAGTGTTCCGGTGTTCGGGGTGCCGCTGTTTGGGGGTTCAGGGTGCCGCTCTTTCGGGGTGTCGCTGTTTCGGGGTGCTGGTGTTCCATTGTTTGGGGGTTCGGGGTGCCGCTGTTTGGGGTGCCGGTGTGCCAGTGTTTGTGGGTTCGGGGTGCCGCTGTTTGGGATGCCAGTGTTCCGGTGTTTGTGGGTTCGGGGTGCCGCTGTTTGGGGTGCCGCTGTTTGGGGGTTCGGGGTGCCGCTGTTTGGGGGTGCCGGTGTGCCGATGTTTGGGGGTTCGGGGCGCTGCTGTTTGGGGTGCCGGTGCTCCGCTGTTTGGGGTGCCGGTGTTTGGGGGTTCGGCGTGCCGCTGTTCGGGGTGCCGCTGTTCGGGGGGTTCGGGGTGCCGCTGTTTGGGGTGCCGCTGTTTGGGGGTTCGGGGCGCCGCTGTTCGGGGTGCCGGTGTTTGGGGGTTCAGGGTGCCGCTGTTTGGGGGTGCCGCTGTTTGGAGGTTCGGGGCGCCGCTGTTCGGGGTGTCGGTGTTCCGATGTTCGGGGTGCCGCTGTTTGGGGGTTCGGGGCGCCGCTGTTCGGGGTGCCGGTGCTCCGCTGTTCGGGGGTTCGGGGTGCCGCTGTTCGGGGTGCCGGTGCTCCGCTGTTCGGGGTGCCGCTGTTTGGGGGTTCGGGGCGCCGCTGTTCGGGGTGCCGGCCCCGCGGTGCCTGCGGGTCTATAAATAGCGGCTGCTGTCAGGCCCCCCGGGCCGGGCCCCTCCCGCGGCAGCCGCGGGGCCGAGCGGGGCGGGACGGGCCGGGCAGCGCTTAAAGCCGCCGCCGCCCCCGGAGCCGCCACTCGCCGCCCCCGGCACCGGGAACCGCCGCTCCGCTCCAGGAACCCACCCGGACCCCTCCGGGAACCGCCGCTCCGCTCCGGGAACTGCGAACCGAGCCGGGACCCCACCGGGAACCCACCCGGAGCCTCCTCCGGACCCCACGCCCCACCGGGAACCGACCGGGAACCAGGAACCGACCCCGGGAACCGACCCGGACGCCGCTCCGGACCCCACCGGGAACCGGGAACTGACCGCGGACCCCACCGGGAACCGCTGCTCCGCTCCGGGAACCGCTCCGGGAACCGCTCCGGACCCCACCGGGAACCGAGAACACACCCGGACCCCACCGGGAACCCACCCGGAGCCCCCTCCGGCCCCTGCACCCCACTGGGAACCGCTCCGGACCCCACCGGGAACCGACCGGGAACTGACCCGGACCCCGGGAACCACTCCGGACCCCGCCGGGAGCCGCCGCTCCGCCCCGGGATCCGGGAACGGACCCCGGGAACTGGGAACAGCCCCCGGGCGCCGGGAACCGGCACCGGGACTGACCCAGGACACCGGGAACCGGCACCGAGATCGAGCCGGGACCCCCACCCGGGACACCGGGACTGACCCGGGACACCGTTCCCCACCACCGGGATTGACACCGGCAACTGGGACCCCACCCAGGACACAGGGGCTGACCCAGGACCCCCGCCCAGGACACCGAGACCCCCACCCAGGACACCGGCAACTGGGACCCCACCCAGGACACAGAGGCTGACCCAGGACCCCCACCCAGGACACCGAGACCCACCCGGGACCCTCGCTCAGGACCCCAGGACACTGGGACCCAGCCGGGACCCCCACCCAGGACACAGGGGCTGACCCAGGACCCCCACCCAGGACACCGAGACCCACCCGGGACCCTCACTCAGGACCCCAGGACACTGGGACCCACCCGGGACCTCCACCCAGGACACCAGGACTGATCCAGGACACCGTCCCCCAACCCCGGCGTTGTCCCCAGGACCCCACCCGGGGCACCCACGTTGACCCAGGACCCCACCACTGCCCCAGGACCCCACCCAGGACCTATTGAGGACACCAGGAGTGAGCCAGGACCCCCCCAGCCAGGACACCGGGACCTTCACCCAGGACACCTCGCAGAGCCTTGGTCTACAGCCCCCTCTAGCAGGAACCCACCACCACAGCACCCACCGCCCAGCACCATGAACTCCACGTACGACCCCCCCGCGGGTGAGGAGCCCGAGGAGCTCCCGGCCACCGAGAAGGACCTGGCCGAGGACGCCCCGTGGAAGAAGATCCAGCAGAACACGTTCACCCGCTGGTGCAACGAGCACCTCAAGTGCGTGCACAAGCGCATCGGGGACCTGCAGCGCGACCTGAGCGACGGGCTGCGCCTCATCGCGCTGCTCGAGGTGCTGAGCCAGAAGAAGATGGGGCGCAAGTACCACCCGCGCCCCAACTTCCGACAGATGAAGCTGGAGAACGTGTCGGTGGCGCTGGAGTTCCTGGAGAGGGAGCACATCAAGCTGGTGTCCATCGGTGAGCGGGCGCGTGTGCAAGGCGGGGGGGAGTGTGCGAGGAAGGGGGTGAGGGTGAGCGTGAGAGGGTGATGGGTGCGGGGGAATGAGGACGAGTGTGCAAGGGAAGGGTTGATTGGCACGTGGGAATGAGGATGAGTGTGCAAGGGGAGGGACGTGATGGAATGAGGATGAGTGTACAAGAGGAGGGTTGATTGGCACATGGGAATGAGGATGAGTGTGCAAGGGAAGGGTTAAGGGTGAGCGTGAGAGGGTGATGGGTGTGGGGGAATGAGGACGAGTGTGCAAGGGAAGGGTTGATTGGCACGTGGGAATGAGGATGAGTGTGCAAGGGAAGGGTTGATTGGCACGTGGGAATGAGGATGAGTGTGCAAGGAAAGGGTTGAGGGTGAGCGTGAGACGGTGATGGGTGCGGGGGAATGAGGATGAGTGTGCAAGGGAAGGGTTGATTGACACGTGGGAATGAGGATGAGTGTGCAAGGGGAGGGGCGTGATGGAATGAGGATGAGTGTGCAAGGAAAGGGGTGAGGGTGAGCGTGATAGGGTGATGGGCGCGTGGGAATGAGGATGAGTGTGCAAGGGGAGGGGCGTGAATGGAATGAGGAGGAGTGTGCAAGGAAAGGGTTGATGGGATGATGATGAGTGTGCAAGGGAAGGGTTGATGGGCACGTGGGAATGAGGATGAGTGTGCAAGGGAAGGGTTGATGGGCACGTGGGAATGAGGATGAGTGTGCAAGGGGAGGGTTGATGGGCACGTGGGAATGAGGATGAGTGTGCAAGGGGAGGGTTGATGGAATGAGGGTGAGTGTGTGAGGGTGGAGGTGATGGACAACTGGGAATGAGGATGAGTGTGCAAGGGGAGGGGTTTGATGGGCACGTGGGAATGAGGATGAGTGTGTGAGGGTGGGGTTGATGGACATGTGGGGATGAGGTGAGTGTGCAAGGACAGGATTGATGGACAACTGGGAATGAGTGTGCAAGGGTGAGGGTGATGGAAACGTGGGAATGAGGGATGAGTGTGCAAGGGTGGAAACGATGGACAACGGAATGAGGATGAGTGTGCAAGGGGAGGGTCATGATGGAATGACGAGTGTGCAAGGGTGGTGGTGGACATGTGGGAAGGACAATGAGTGTGCGAGTGTGGAGATGATGGAGGAGTGGGAATGAGTCTGGAGATGAGTGTGCAAGGGTGGGGATGTTGGCCATGTGGGAGTGAGGATGAGTGTGCAAGGGCAGAGGTCATGGAAGAGTGAGAATGAGTCTGGAGATGAGTGTGCAAAACGACTGACAAGTGGGAATGAGGGGTGAGTGTGATGGACACCTGGGAGTGAGGATGAGTGTGCAAGGGGAGAAACGATGGACACCGGGGAGTGAGGAACACGTGTGCAAGGGTGAAGATGATGGAGGGGTGGGATGAGTGTGCAAGAGGAGAAGTCATGGACAAGTTGAGGTGAGGCATGAGTGTGTGAGGAGAGGGGTGGTGGGCACATGGGCATGAGGGATGAGTGTGCAAGGGTGATGGACAAGTGGGAGTGTGAGCCTGAGTGTGCAAGGACAGGGGCCATGGAGGGATGGGAACAGGGGTGAGTGTGCAAAGGTGAGAGTGATGGTCATGTGGGAGTGAGGGACGAGTGTGCAAAGGGAGAGGGTGATGGGATGAGGACGAGTGTGCAAGAAGAGAGACAATGGGCCACCGGGAATGAAGGACAAGCGTGTAAGGATGGGGTGACAGGAATGAGTGTGCAAGGTCAGAGGAACGAGGGATGAGTGTGCAAGGGGAGAGGCGGTGGCAGTGTTGGTGTGAAATGTGAGCGTGCAAGGGGGTGACGGACAAGTGTGCGAGGTCTGGGGGCCGAGTGTGCAAGGGGGGCAACACGCAAGCGTGAGCGGGGCTGGGGCTGAGTGTGCAAGGGCCGTGTCCCTCGTGCGAGGCTGATGTGCAGGGGGGTCCGGCTCGCACTGCAGTCGTGCAAGGGGCCATGCGGCAGGGGGTCCTTGCACACTTGTGCACAATCACACACGTGTGCTGCGGCTGTTTGCGTGGGGAGCAAACACACGTGTGTCCCCCCCTTGCACACACACTCGTGCCCCCCCAGACACTGTTGGGGGGTCTGAGCACCCCCAGGGATCCCCCAATGTCCCTTTTGTGACCCCCCCCGCGTGTCCTTGTCCCCCAGATGTTGAGCCCCCCCAGATGTTGCTCCTCCTCCCCCCACGTGCCCGAAACACGATCGCTCGTGGCTGGACGGGGCGGGGGGTCCCGGACGCCTGGGTCCCTCCTCATGGCGGGGGAGGGGGCCGGGACTCCTGGGTTCGCTCTGCGGCCCGAGGAGGGTGGGAGGGGAGGGGGAGGGGCCCGGACGCCTGGGTCCTCTCGGCAGGGCGGTGGAGGAGGGGCCGGGATGCCTGGGGCTCCCCTCCCCCTCCAGCAGCGCTCTGCCTCAGTTTCCCCAGCACCGGGGACACCCCCGGGGTGCTGGGGGGGCACCCTAAGGTTTTGGGGGGCTCAGGGACCCCCAGGGTGCTGTGGGGACAGCTTAGGGTGCGGGGGAGCACCCCAATATTTTAGGGGACTCAAGGAGCCCTAGGGTGCTGGAGGTCACCCCAATATTTTGGGGGACTCAAGGACCCCCAGGGTTCTGTGGGGGGTCCCCAGGGTTTTGGGGGGCTCAAGGTCCCTCGGGGTGCTGTGGGGGCCACCTCAGGGTGCGGGGGGGAGCACCCCAGGGTTTTGGGGGCTCAGGGACCCCCAGGGTGCTTAGGGGTGTCCCCAAGGTTTTGGGGGCTCAGGGACCCCCAGGGTGCGGGGGTGGATAGGGGTGACAGTGCCTTGGGGTGTCAGGGTGTCCTCTGCCCAGTGTTGGGGTGACAGGAACCCCAACACGTGCCGTGGGGTGTTGGGGTGTCCCCAGTCTCATACTGGGGTGACAGGGACCCTGTATGTGCCCTGGGGTGTCCCCAGCCTGGTACTGGAGTACCAGAGACACTGGGGGTGTCCCCAGCCCAGTGTTGGGGTGAAAGGGACCCCTGGGGTATTGGGGTCCCCCTGACCCCCCCATCCCCCCACAGACAGCAAGGCCATCGTGGATGGACCCTGAAGCTGATCATAGGGTGTCCCCAGCTCTGTGCTGGGGTGCTGGGGACTCCTAGGGCATTGGGTGTCCCCAGCTGGGTTTTGGGGTCCCCCTGATGCCCTTGTGCCTCTGCAGACAGCAAGACCATTGTGGATGGACCCCAAAGCTGATCCTGGGGTGTTCATGTGTCCCCAACCCATTGTAGGGTTGTCCTCAGCCCGGTGCTGGGGTGCCGGGGACCCCTGGGGCATTGGGTGTCCCCAGATGGGTTTTGGGGTCCCCCTGAACCCCCTGTCCCCCTGCAGACAGCCAGGCCATTGTGGATGGAACCTGAAGCTGATCCTGGGGTGTTAATGTGTCCCCAGCCCGGTGTTGGGGTGACAGGGACTCTGTGCATTCCCTGCGGCATTGGGTGTCCCCAGCTGGGTTTTGGGGTCCCCCTGATGCCCTTGTGCCCCCACAGACAGCAAGGCCATTGTGGATGGACCCCAAAGCTGATCCTGGCGTGTTCATGTGTCCCCAACCCATTGTGGGGATGTCCCCAGCCCAGTGCTGGGGTGCCGGGGACCCCTGGGGCATTGGGTGTCCCCAGCTGGGTTTTGGGGTCCCCCGAACCCCCTGTCCCCCCACAGACAGCCAGACCATCGTGGATGGACCCCAAAGCTGATCCTGGGGTGTTCATGTGTCCCCAGCCCGGTGTTGGGGTGACAGGGACTCTGTGCATTCCCTGGGGCATTGGGTGTCCCCAGCTGGGTTTTGGGGTCCCCTGACGCCCCTGTTTCTCTACAGACAGCAAGGCCATTGTGGACGGGAACCTGAAGCTGATCCTGGGGCTGGTGTGGACGCTGATCCTGCACTACTCCATCTCCATGCCCATCTGGGAGGACGAGGAGGAGGAGGACGGGCGCACGCAGACCCCCAAGCAGCGCCTGCTGGGCTGGATCCAGAACAAGGTCCCGCAGCTGCCCATCACCAACTTCAACAAGGACTGGAGGGACGGCAAGGCGCTGGGCGCCCTGGTGGACAACTGCGCCCCGGGTGAGCACGCTGGGGGTGCTGGGGGACAACTGCGCCCCGGGTGAGCACGCTGGGGACACTGGGGACACTGGGGACATGGGGTAAGGGCGCTGGGGGCACTGGGGGACAACTGCGCCCCGGGTGAGCACGCTGGGGACACTGGGGACACTGGGGACATGGGGTAAGGGCGCTGGGGGCACTGGGGGACAACTGCGCCCCGGGTGAGCACGCTGGGGACACTGGGGACACTGGGGGCACTGGGGACATGGGGTAAGGGCACTGGGCGCCCTGGTGGACAACTGCGCCCCGGGTGAGCACACTGGGGACGCTGGGGGACAACTGCGCCCCGGGTGAGCACACTGGGGACACTGGGGGACAACTGCGCCCCGGGTGAGCACACTGGGGACACTGGGGACACTGGGGGACAACTGCGCCCCGGGTGAGCACACTGGGGGACAACTGCGCCCCGGGTGAGCACACTGGGGACACTGGGGACACTGGGGGCACTGGGGACACTGGGTAAGGGCGCTGGGGGCACTGGGGGACAACTGCGCCCCGAGTGAGCACACTGGGGGTGCTGGGGGACAACTGTGCCCCGGGTGAGCACACTGGGGACACTGGGGACACTGGGGACATGGGGTAAGGGCGCTGGGGGCACTGGGGGACAACTGCGCCCCGGGTGAGCACGCTGGGGACACTGGGGGCACTGGGGGCACTGGGGACATGGGGTAAGGGCGCTGGGGGCACTGGGGGACAACTGTGCCCCGGGTGAGCACGCTGGGGACACGGGGGACACTGGGGGACAACTGCGCCCCGGGTGAGCACACTGGGGACACTGGTGGACAACTGCGCCCCGGGTGAGCACACTAGGGCTGCTGGGGGACAACTACGCCCCGGGTGAGCACTCTGGGGACACTGGGGACACTGGGGACATGGGGTAAGGGCGCTGGGGGCACTGGGGGACAACTGCGCCTCGGGTGAGCACACTGGGGACACTGGGGACACTGGGGGACAACTGCGCCCTGGGTGAGCACACTGGGGACACTGGGGACACTGGGGGACAACTGCGCCCCGGGTGAGCACACTGGGGACACTGGGGACACTGGGGGACAACTGCGCCCCGGGTGAGGACACTGAGGACACTGGGGGACAACTGCGCCCCGGGTGAGGACACTGGGGACACTGGGGACACTGGGGGCACTGGGGGACAACTGCGCCCCGGGTGAGCATACTGGGGACACTGGGGACACTGGGGACATGGGGTAAGGGCGCTAGGGGCGCTGGTGGACAACTGCACCCCGGGTGAGGGCGCTGGGGACACTGGGGACACTGGGGGACAACTGCGCCCCGAGTGAGGGATCTGGGGACACTGGGGGACAACTGCGCCCCGGGTGAGGGGGCTGGGGACTCTGGGGACACTGGGGACACCGGGTAAGGGCGCTGGTGGACAACTGCGCCCCAGGTGAGGGCGCTAGGGACGCTGGGGACACTGGGCAAGGGCGCTGGGGGCACTCGGGACACTGAGTAAGGGTGCTGGGGACACTGGGGACACCGGGGACACGGGGTAAGGGCGCTGGGGGCGCTGGTGGACAACTGCGCCCCGGGTAAGGGCGCTGGGGACACTGGGTGAGGGCGCTGGGGACGCTGGGGACACTAGGGACACTGGGTAAGGGCACTGGGGGCACTGGGGACACTGGGGACACGGGGTAAGGGCGCTGGGGACACTGGGGACATGGGGTAAGGGTGCTGGGGACACTGGTGGACAACTGTGCACCCAGTAAGGGGCACTGGGAGCACTGGGGGGCAACTGTGCCCCAGGTATAGGGGACTGAGGTGGCTATGGGGGTTTGGGGGGTTATTCAGGATTTGGGGGGCACTGGGGGCAGTTGTGTACTGGGTAAGGGTGCTGGGGGCACTGGTGGACAACTGTGCACCCAGTAAGGGGCACTGGGAGCACTGGGGGCAACTGTGCACCAGATATAGGGGACTGAGGGGGCTATGGGGGTTTGGGAGGTTATTCGGGATTTGGGGGGGCACTGGGAGCACTGGGGGGCAACTGTGCCCCAAGTATGGAGGACTTAGGGCACTGGGGAGGCACTGGGAGCACTGGGGGGCAACTGTGCCCCAGGTATAGGGGATTAAGGGCACTGGGGGGTCACTGGGAGCACTGGGGGCAGCTGTGTACTGGGTAAGGGTGCTGGGAGCACTGGTGGACAACTGTGCACCCAGTAAGGGGCACTGGGAGCACTGGGGGGCAACAGTGCCCCGGGTATAGGGGATTAGGGGCACTGGGGAGGCACTGGGAGCACTGGGGGGCAATTGTGCACTGGGTATGGGGACTGGGAGCACTGGGAATGCGCTGGGAGCACTGGGGGGCAACTGTGCCCCAGGTATAGGGGATTAGGGGCACTGGGGGGCAACTGTGCACTGGGTGAGGGGCACTGGGGAGGCACTGGGAGCAGTGGAGGGCGACTGTGCCCCAGGTAAAGGGACTGGGAGTGCTGGGGGGCAACTGCACAGCAGGTGTGGGCACTGGGGGCACTGGTGAACAGCTGTGCACTGGGTAAGGGACACTGGGGGCAACTGTGCCCTGTCTGTGTGGGAAATGGGGGGTGCCCCTCTGACCCCCCGTCCCCCCCAGGGCTGTGCCCGGACTGGCAGAACTGGGACCCCAACCAGCCGGTGCAGAACGCGCGGGAGGCCATGCAGCAGGCGGACGACTGGCTGGGCGTGCCGCAGGTACTGGGGGCAATGGGAGCACTGGGGGGGGCACTGGGGGGGGCACTGGGGGGCACTGGGGTGCAACTGTGCACAGGGTATGGGGCACTGGGGGGCAACGGTGCCCCAGGTATAGGGGATTAGGGGCACTGGGGGCACTGGGCGGCGACTGTGCACTGGTTATGGGCACTGGGGGGCAACTGTGCACTGGTTATGGGGACTGGGAGCACTGGGGGGCAGCTGTGCACTGGTTATGGGGAATGGGGGCACTGGGGGACAACTGTGCACTGGTTATGGGGACTGGGGGCACTGGGGGACAACTGTGCACTGGTTATGGGGACTGGGGGCACTGGGGGCACTGGGGGACAACTGTGCACTGGGTATGGGGACTGGGGGCACTGGGGGGCAGCTGTGCTCTGGGTATGGCGACTGGGGGCACTGGGGGCACTGGGGGACAACTGTGCACTGGGTATGGGGACTGGGGGCACTGGGGGCACTGGGGGACAACTGTGCACTGGATATAGGGACTGGGGGCACTGGGGGGCAGCTATGCTCTGGGTATGGGGACTGGGGGCACTGGGGGCACTGGGGGACAACTGTGCACTGGTTATGGGGACTGGGGGCACTGGGAGCACTGGGGGACAACTGTGCACTGGTTATGGGGACTGGGGGCACTGGGAGCACTGGGGGACAACTGTGCACTGGTTATGGGGACTGGGGGCACTGGGGGGCAGCTGTGCTCTGGGTATGGGGACTGGGGGCACTGGGGGGCAACTGTGCACTGGTTATGGGGGCTGGGGGCACTGGGAGTACTGGGGGGTGACTGTGCCCCAGGTAATTGCCCCAGGCAGCGGGTTCCATGATGGGGACTTGGAGGGGTCCCTGGGGGTGCAGGGGGGTCCCCAGGGTGTCCTTGAGCATGGGGGGTGGGGGTGTCTTCGGGGGGTCCCTGGGGGTGCATAGAGATCCCGGGGGGTCCCTGGGGTCTTAGGGAGTCCCTGGATGGAAAGGGGGGACAGAGGGTACCAGGGGGTCCCTGGGGTGTCCCTGGGTACAGTGTGGGGTCCCTGGGGGTGCATGAGGATACGGGGCGTCTCTGAGTTGGGGGTCCCTGGGGTGTCCCTGAGCCTGGAGGGTGGTCCCTGGGGGTACTGGGGGGGTCCCCGAGCTTGGGGAGTCCTTGGGTACAGTGGGGGGTCCCTGGGGGTGCACGGGGATCTCTGGGGGTCCCTGAGTTTGGGGAGAGTCCCGGGGGAGCATTGGGGGTCTTCAGAGTCTCCCTGAATATGGGGGGGTCCCAGGGGCTTGGGGGGGTCCCTGGGAGCATAGGGGTGTCCATAGATATGGGGGAGTCCTTGGGGATGCAAGGGGGTCTCTGGGGGGGTCCCTAATTGTGGGGGGTCCCTGGGGTGTCCTTGAGCTTGAGGGGGACCCTAATGGTGCAGAGGGGTTCTTGGGGTGTCCATGAGCATTGGGGGTACCCTGGGGGTAGCTGGGGGTTCCCTGGGGGTCCAAGGGGATTTCTGGGGGTCCCTGATTGTGGGGGTGTCCCTGGGGGTGCAGGAGGGTCTCTGGTGTGTCCCTGGATATGGGGGTCCCCAGGGTGCCCCTGGGAGGTTGGGGAGGGTCAGGGGTGATTGGAGGGTCCCCAGGGTGTCCATGGATATGGGGGTCCCCAGGGTGCCCCTGGGCAGTTGGGGAGGGTCGGGCCGGTAGGGAGGGTCCCCAGGATGTCCCTGGATATGGGGGTCCCCAGGGTGCCCCTGGGCGGTTGAGGAGGGTCGGGCCGGTAGGGGGGGTCCCCAGGGTGTCCATGGATATGGGGGTCCCCAGGGTGCCCCTGGGTGTTTGGGGGGGTCAGGGGTGGTTGGGGGGTCCCCAGGATGTCCATGGATATGGGGGTCCCCAGGGTGCCCCTGGGCGGTTGGGGGGGGTCAGGGGTGGTTGAGGGGTCCCCAGGATGTCCCTGTATATGGGGGTCCCCAGGGTGCCCCTGGGTGGTTGGGGGGGTCAGGGGTGATTGGGGGGTCCCCAGGGTGCCCCCGGGCGGTTGGGGTCCCCGAGGCCGCCCCGGGGGGGGTGCCGGGGGTGCTGACGCGTGTCCCCCAGGTGATCGCCCCCGAGGAGATCGTGGACCCCAACGTGGACGAGCACTCGGTCATGACGTACCTGTCGCAGTTCCCCAAGGCCAAGCTCAAACCGGGGGCGCCCCTGAGGGCGCAGCAGCCGCAGCCCAGCCGGGCGCGGGCGTACGGGCCTGGTACGGGACGGGGGGACGGGGACAGGGGACATGGGGATGGGCACAGGGACATGGGGACACAGGACATGGGCACAGGGGGACATGGGGATGGGGGACATGGGGACACAGGACGGGGACAGAGACAGGGCACAGGGGGACATGGGGACAGGGGGACATGGGGATGGGGGACATGGGGACAGGGACAGGGGGACACAGGACAGGGGCAGAGACAGGGGACAGGAGGACATGGGGATGCAGGCCATGGGGACAGGGGGACACAGGACAGGGGGACACAGGACAGGGGACGGGGGACATGGGGACGGGGGACATGGGGACGCAGGACATGGGGACAGGGACAAGGGGACACAGGACAGGGACAGAGATGGGACAGGGGGACACAGGACAGGAGACACAGGACAGGGACAGAGACAGGGGACAGGGGGACATGGGGATGCGGGACATGGGGATGGACAGGGGGACATGTGGATGGGGGACATGGGGATGCAGGACATGGGGACAGGGACAGGGGGACACAGGATGGGGACAGAGACAGGGGACAGGAGGACATGGGGATGGGGGACAGGGGGACATGGGAACAGGGACATGGGGACACAGGACAGGGACAGAGACGGGACAGGAGGACATGGGGACAGGAACAGGGGGACACAGGACAGGGACAGAGACAGGGGACAGGAGGACATGGGGATGGGGGACGTGGGGATGGGGGACATGGAGACAGAGACAGGGGACGGGGGGACACGAGACAGGGACAGAGACAGGGGACAGGAGGACATGGGGGTGGGGGACATGGGGACAGGGACAGGGGGACAGGAGGACAGGGGGACACAGGACAGGGACACAGGAGGACATGGGGATGGGGGACATGGGGACACAGACACAGGACAAGGACAGAGACAGGGGACAGGAGGACATGGGGATGGGGCACAGGTGGGACATGGGGACAGGGTGACAGAAGGACATGGGGAGGGGACATGTGGGGACCCATGGCTGCCCCCCATGCCCAGGGACCCCCTTGGACCACCAAGGTCCCCTCCATCCCCTTGTCACCTCCAAGTGCCACCTGGGTGTCCCATGCCCTGGGGGTCCCATGGACTTTTGGGGTCCTGGGGGTGGATGTGTCCTGTGGGGGGGTCCGGGGGTGTCCCCCGACCCTGTGTCCCCCCCCAGGGATTGAGCTACAGGGGAACGTGGTGACCCCCAGGGTCCCCCCATGCCCACCCTGTCACCTCCAAGTGCCACCTGAATGTCCCACTTTGGGGGGGGTTTGGGGGTCCCAGGGCTGGTTGTCCCCCCCGGGGGGAGGTCCAGGGGTGTCCCCTGACCCCGTGTCCCCCCCAGGGATTGAGCTACAGGGGAACATGGTGACCCCCAGGGTCCCCCCATGCCCACCCTGTCACCTCCAAGTGCCACCTGAATGTCCCACTCTAGGGGGGTTTGGGGGTCCAAGGGCTAGTTGTCCCCCCCGGGGGACGGGTCCAGGGGTGTCCCCTGACCCCATGTCCCCCCAGGGATCGAGCTGCAGGGGAACATGGTGACCCCAGGTCCCTGCATGCCCACCCTGTCACCTCCAAGTGCCACCTGAATGTCCCACTTTGGGAGGGGTTTGGGGGTCCCAGGGCTGGTTGTCCCCCCCAGGGGGGGTCTGGGGGTGTCCCCTGACCCCGTGTCCCCCCAGGGATCAAGCTGCAGGGGAATGTGGTGACCCCAGGGTTCCCCCATGCCCACCCTGTCACCTCCAAATGCCACCTGGATGTCTCACTTTGGGGGGGGGTTTGGGGGTCCCAGGGCTGGTTGTCCCCCCGGGGGGTCTCTGGGGGTGTCCCCTGACCCCGTGTCCCCCCAGGGATCGAGCCGCAGGGGAACGTGGTGCTGCGCCCGGCGCAGTTCACGGTGGAGACGCTGGACGCGGGGGTGGGCGAGGTGCTGGTCTACGTGGAGGACCCCGAGGGACACACCGAGGAGGTACCGGCGGGGTGACACCCCCGGGGGGTCCCCACGGCTCTGTCACCTCCCCCAGAGCTCATTTTTGGGGTTTACCCTCCCCGTTTCCAGGCCAAGGTGGTGCCCAACAATGACAAGAAGAGGACGTACAGTGTCACCTATGTCCCCAAGGTTGGGGGGCTGCACAAGGTGAGGAGTGTCCCCAGGATGGGGGTCTCCAGTGGTGTCACATGAGGGTCCCTTGGAGTGTCACATGAGGGTCCCCTGGGGTGTTGCACTGGGGGGGACCCTGGGGTCCCTCAGGGATGTTCTTGGGGTGGCCTTGGGTGTCCCATTGGGGTCCCCACTGGCCATTGCATTGGGGACCCTGGGGGGGTTCACAAGTGTCCCCAGGGGTGTGACATGAGGGTCCCCTGGGGTGTTGTACTGGGGTCCCATGAGGGGAACTTGGGGTCTCTCAGGGCCACCTTGGGGTGACTTTGGGGGTCCCAATTCGGTCCCCTCTGGCCATGGCATTGGGGTCCCATTGAGGTCCCCAAGTGTCCCCTGGGGTGTCACATGAAGGTCTACATGGGTGTTACACTGGGGGGGACCCTGGGGGTCCCTCAGGGACATTCTGGGGTGTCCTTGGGGGTCCCATTGGCCATTGAGTTGGGGTCCGTGGGAGGGTCCCTGGGGTGTCCACAAGTGTCCCCAAGGGTGTCACATGAGGGTCGCCTGGGCTATTGCACTAGGGGGGACTTTGGAGGTCTCTCAGGGGTGTTCTGGGGTGACCTTGGGTGTCCCATTGGGGTCCCCACTGACCATTGCATTGGGGTCCCTAGGGGGGTTCACCAGTGTCCCCAGGGGTGTGACATGAGGGTCCCCTGGGGTGTTGTACTGGGGTCCCATGAGGGGAACTTGGGGTCCCTCAGGGCCATGTTGGGGTGATTTTGGGGGTCCCAATTTGGTCCCCTCTGGCCATGGCATTGGGGTCCCGTTGAGGTCCCCAAGGGTCTCCTGGGGTGTCACATGAGGGTCTACATGGGTGTTACACTGGGGGGGGACCCTGGGGATCCCTCAGGGACATTCTGGGGTGTCCTTGGGGGTCCCATTGGCCATTAAGTTGGGGTCCCTGGGAGGGTCCCTGGGGTGTCCACAAGTGTCCCCAAGGGTGTCACATGAGGGTCACCTGGGTTATTGCACTGGGGGGGACTTTGGGGGTCTCTCAGGGGTGTTCTGGGGTGACATTGGGTGTCCCATTTATGTCCCTGCTGGCCATTGCATTGGGGTCCCTGGGGGGGTTCACAAGTGTCCCCAGGGGTGTCACATGAGGGTCCCTTGGGATGTTGCACTGGGGTCCCATGAGGGGAACTTGGGGTCCCTCAGGGCCACCTTGGGGTGATTTTAGGGGTCCCAATTTGGTCCCCTCTGGCCATGGCACTGGGGTCCCATTGAGGTCCCCAAGTGTCCCCTGGGGTGTCACGTGAGGGTCCCCTGGGGTGTCACATGAGGGTCTACAGGGCTGTTGAACTGGGGGGACTTTGGGGGTCCCTCAGGGACGTTCTGGGGTGACCTTGGGTGTCCCATTGGGTCCCATTGGCCATTGAGTTGGAGTCCCTGGGGTGTCCACAAGTGTCCCCAAAGGTGTCACATGTTGGTCCCCTGGGCTGTTATACTAGGGGGGGACATTGGGGGGCCCCTCAGGGCCATGTTGGGGGGCCCTGGGGGTCCCATTTATGTCCCCATTGGCCATTGAGTTGGGGTCCCTGGAGGGATGTGACAAGAGGGTCCCTTGAGGTGTTGTACTGGGGGTCCCATGAGGTGACCTTGGGGGTCCCTCAGGGACATTCTGGGGGTCCCTTGGGGCCCATGAGGGTCCCCACTGGCCATTGCATTGGGGTCTCTGGGGTGGTCCACGAGTGTCCCCAGGACTGTCACATGAGAGTCCCCTGGGTGTTGCACTGAGGGTCCCATGAGGTGACTTGGAGGTCCCTCCAGGCCATTTTGGGGGGACCTTTGTGTCCCTGTATGAGGTCCTGGAGGTGCCAGGTGGCCCTGGGTGACGTGTCCCCCTCTGTCCCCTCACCCCACAGGTGACAGTGCTGTTCGCGGGGCAGAACATCGACAAGAGCCCCTTTGGTGTCAACGTGGCCATGGCCCTGGGGGACGCCAGCAAAGTGACAGCGCGTGGGCCCGGCTTGGAGCCCGTGGGCAACGTGGCCAACAAGCCCACCTACTTCGACATCTACACCGCAGGTGGGCTGGGGACACGGCGGGGTGGTGGCACTGAGGGGTGTCCTCATGGTGACATGGCCATGGGATGGCCTGGTGGAACTGGGAACGTGTCCTCATGGTGACATGGCCATGGGATGGCCTGGTGGAACTGGGGACATGTCCTCATGGTGACATTGCCGTGAGATGGATGGCTTGGTGGGACTGGGGACATGTTCCTCATGGTGACATGGCCATGGGATGGATGGCTTGGTGGGACTGGGGACGTGTCCTCATGGTGACATGGCCATGGGATGGATGGCTTGGTGGGACTGGGAACGTGTCCTCATGGTGACATGGCCATGGGATGGATGGCTTGGTGGGACTAGGAACGTGTCCTCATGGTGACATGGCCATGGGATGGCCTGGTGGGACTGGGGACGTGTCCTCATAGTGACATGGCCATGGGATGGATGGCTTGGTGGGACTGGGGACGTGTCCTCATGGTGACATGGCCATGGGATGAATGGCTTGGTGGGACTGGGGACGTGTCCTCATGGTGACATGGCCATGGGATGTATGTTGTGGTTGCTCTGGAATCATGTCTTCATGGTGACATGGCCATGGGATGGATGTTGTGGTGGCTCTGGGGCCATGTCCTCATGGTGACATGGCCATGGGAAGGATGTTGTGGTGGCTCTGTGGCTGTGCCCTCATGGTGACATGGCCATGGCCTGGCCTGGTGACACTGGCATCATGTCTTCATGGTGACATGGCCATGGGATGGATGTCGTGGTGGCTCTGTGGCCATGTCCTCATGGTGACATGGCCATGACCTGGTATGGTGACACTGGCATCATGTCTTCATGGTGACATGGCCATGGGATGGATGTCGTGGTGGCTCTGTGGCCATGTCCTCATGGTGACATGGCCGTGACATAGCCTGGTGACACTGGGGCCATGTTCCTCATGGTGACATGGCCATGGCCTGGCCTGGTAGCACTGGAATCATGTCCTCATGGTGACATGGTCATGGCCTGGCCTGATGACTCTGGAATCATGTCTTCATGATGACATGGCCATGGGATGGGTGTCGTGGTGGCTCTGGGGCCATGTCCTTGTGGTGACATGGCCATAGCCTGGCCTGGTGGCTCTGGAATCATGTACTCATGGTGACATGGCCATGGGATGGATGTTGTGGTGGCTCTGTGGCCATGTCCTCATGGTGACATGGCCATGACCTGGCCTGGTGACACTGGCATCATGTCTTCATGATGACGTGGCCATGTCCTCGTGGTGACATGGCCACAGCCTGGCCTGGTGACACTGGAATCATGTCCTCATGGTGACATGGCCATGGGGTGGATGTCGTGGTGGCTCTGTGGCCATGTCCTCATGGTGACATGGCCATGACCTGGCCTGGTGACACTGCAATCACGTGCTCATGGTGACATGGCCATGGGGTGGATGTCGTGGTGGCTCTGTGGCCATATCCTCATGGTGACATGGCCATGGGATGGATGTCTCGGTGGCTCTGTGGCCATGTCCTCATGGTGACATGGCCATGGGGTGGATGTCGTGGTGGCTCTGTGGCCATGTCCTCATGGTGACATGGCCATAGCCTGGCCTGGTGACACTGCAATCACGTGCTCATGGTGACATGGCCATGGGGTCGATGTCGTGGTGGCTCTGTGGCCATGTCCTCATGGTGACATGGCCATGGGGTGGATGTTGTGGTAGCCCTGTGGCCATGTCCTCGTGGTGACATGGCCATGGGATGGATGTCGTGGTGGCTCTGTGGCCATGTCCTTGTGGTGACATGGCCATGGGGTGGATGTCGTGGTGGCTCTGTGGCCATGTCCTCGTGGTGACATGGCCATGGGGTGGATGTCGTGGTGGCTCTGTGACCATGTCCTCGTGGTGACATGGCCATGGGGTGGATGTCGTGGTGGCTCTGTGGCCATGTCCTCGTGGTGACATGGCCATGGGATGGATGTCGTGGTGGCTCTGTGGCCATGTCCTCGTGGTGACATGGCCACGGCCTGGCCTGGTGGCACTGACCGATGTCCTGGCGCTGGCAGGCGCTGGCCCTGGCGACGTGGGCGTGGTGATCGTGGACCCGCAGGGCCGGCGGGACACGGTGGAGGTGATGCTGGAGGACAAGGGGGACAACATCTTCCGCTGCACCTACCGGCCCGTCCTGGAGGGGACACACACCATCTGTGTCACCTACGCCGGTGCCCAGATCCCCAAGAGTCCCTTCGCCGTCAACGTGTCTGAAGGTGAGAGCTGTCCCGGGTGTCCCCACCCTGTCCCCGTGGCACCCGTCAGTCCCACCGTGTCCCCATGGCACCCACCAGTGCCTGTGGTGGCCCTGACACCCCTGTGCCTGCCCTGTCCCCAGAGCACCCTCTGTCCCCAGCATGTCCCCATGGGTCCCTTCTGCCCACTCATGTCCCCATGGGTCCCTCATGCCCCTGGGGACCCCATGGCACCCACTTGTCCCCAGGGTGTCCTCTTGGGGACCCCATGGCACCCCTGTGTCCTCAATATGTCCCCATGCCACCCTTATGTCCTAGGGTGTCCCCAGGGTGTCCCCATGTGTCCCTTATGCCCCTGGGGACCCCATGGCACTTCTGTGTCCTCAATATGTCCCCATGGCACCCTTATGTCCTAGGGTGTCCCTATGTGTCCCTTATGCCCCTGGGGACCCCATGGAACCCCTGTGTCCTCAATGTGTCCCCATGCCACCCTTATGTCCTAGGGTGTCCCCAGGGTGTCCCCATGGGTCCCTTATGCCCCTGGGGACCCCATGTCCCCAGAGTGTCCCCACAGCACCCTTAGGGTGTCCCTGTAGCAGCCTCTGTCCCCAGAGTGTCCCCATGGGTCACTTATACTCCAGGGTGTCCCTGTAGCACCTTCTGTCCCCATGGTGTCCCCAGGGTGTCCCCTTGGATACCTTATGCCCCTGGAGACCCCATGACACTCCTGTGTCACTAGGGTGTCCCTATGGCACCATCCTGTCCCCAGAGTGTCCCCATGGGTCCCTTATGCCTCTGAGTGTCCCCATGTCCCCCCTCTGTCCCCACCCCATGTCCCTAGTGGTGCCCATGAGCCCTTTCGTGGGGACCCCAGCCTGGCAGCCCTGGGTGCTGGGTGACAGTGTGGGTGACACTGCTGTCGCTGTCCCCAGTGTGCTGCCCCTCCGGATGCTGGGCAACAGTGTGGGTGACAGTGTGTGACACTGCTGTCCCTGTCCCCAGCCTGCTGTCTCCAACAGTGCTGGGTGACAGTGTGGGTGACAGTGTGTGACACTGCTGTCCCTGTCCCCAGCCTGCTGTCTCCAACAGTGCTGGGTGACAGTGTGGGTGACACAGTGTCAGCAGTGCCAGGCTGTGGGGTAGTGGCAGGTGACAGGTGGTGACACTGGCCCTGTCCCCAGCGTGCTGTCCCCAGCCATGCCGGGTGATAGGTGACAGTATGGTTGGTGGTTAGTGACACTGTCCCTGTCCCCAGCAGTGCCGTGGGGTGGTGGCATGTGACAGGTGACATGGTGTGACACTGTCCCTGTCCCCAGTGTGCTGTGGGGTGGTGACAGGTGACGCCATGTGACACTGTCCCTGTCCCCAGCGTGCTGTCCCCAGCAGTGTCGGGTGACAGGTGACACCGTGTGACACTGTCCCTGTCCCCAGCAGTGCTATGGGGTGGTGGCAGGTGACATTGTGTGACACTGTCGTCCCTGTGCCCAGCAGTGCTGGGTGACAGGTGGTGACACTGTCCCTGTCGCTGTCCCCAGTCTGCTGTCCCCAGCAGTGCTGGGTGACAGGTGGTGACACTATCCCTGTCGCTGTCCCCAGTCTGCTGTCCCCAGCAGTGCCGGGTGACAGGTGACAGTGTGGTTGGTGACACTGTCCCTGTCCCCAGCGTGCTGTCCCCAGCAGTGCCGGGTGACAAGTGAGAGTGTGGTTGGTGACACTGTCCCTGTCCCCAGCGTGCTGTGGGATGGTGGCAGGTGACAGGTGACACCGTGTGACACTGTCCCTGTCCCCAGCGTGCTGTCCCCAGCAGTGCTGAGTGACAGGTGACAGTGTGGTTGGTGACACTGTCCCTGTCCCCAGCGTGCTGTCCCCAGCAGTGCTGGGTGACAGTGTGGTTGGTGACACTGTCCCTGTCCCCAGCGTGCTGTGGGGTGGTGGCAGGTGACAGGTGACACCGTGTGACACTGTCCCTGTCCCCAGCGTGCTGTCCCCAGCAGTGCCGCGCCACGGGGCGGGGGCTGCAGCCCAAGGGTCTGCGGGTGCACGAGGTGGCCGATTTCAGGGTGACAACGCGGGGCGCGGGGACCGGGGACCTGCGCGTGCTGGTCAAGGGACCCCGTGAGTGGGGACCTGGGGGTTTTGGGGGGCACCATTGGGGGGGTCCATGTGGGTGTCTATGGGGGACATGGGGTTTGGCGACACCATTGGGGTGTCTATGGGGGGGTTAATGGTTTGGGGGTGTCCATGGGGGTGTCTATGGGGGGGTGCAATGTTGGGGGGATCAGTGGGTGTACCCATAGGGGATAATGAGTGGGGGGCACCATGGGGGTGTCTATGGTGGGTTAATGGTTTGGAGGTGTCCATGGGGGTGTCTATGGGGTTGTCTATGATGGGTTAATGGTTTGGGGGTGTCCATGGGGGTGTCTATGGGGAGGTGCAATGCTGGGGGGATCTGTGGGTGCACCCATAGGGGATAATGAGTGGGGGGCACCATGGGGGTGGCTATGGGGTGCCCATCGGGGGTGTGTGATTGGTGGGTCCATATGGGGGGGGTTCATGGGGTTCAAGGGTGGGGGACACTATGGGGGTGTCCATGTGGGACACAGGGTTGGGATGTCATGATTTGGGGGTACCCATGAGGGACAGAGGGTTGGGGGTCCCTATGTGGGGTGCACAGGTGGGGCCACCATGGGGGTGCCCATGTTTGGGGGAGTGCATGGCCAAGGGGTCTGGGAGGGGGTCTGTGAGGGGGTGCAGGGTCTGGGGGTGCCATGGGGGGGCTTATGGGGGGAGTGTAGCATTTTGGGGGTGTCCATGGGTGAGGAGGGTTTGGGGGGCACCAAGGGGGTGTCAATGGAGGGGGTGCATGACTGGGGGGTTACTTTGATGGGGTTAATGCTTTGGGAGTGTCTATGGGGGGCTGCAATGTTGGGGGGGTCCAAGGGGGTGTCACAATGTTGGGGGGCACCATGGGGATGTCTATGGTGGGGGGTGCATGATTGGGGGTGTCCATGGGGGTGTCCATGGGGGTGTGAATGGTTTGGGGGTGCCCATGGGCAACACAGTTTGGGGGGGTGCGCCATTGGGGATCCATGGGGGTCTTATGGCTGGGGGGACACCACAGGGATGCCCAAATTTGGTGTGGGGCGGTGGTTCATGGTTTGGGGAGCCCCCATGATGAGGGTGACACAACTGGGGGTCCCCAGTTGCGCGGTGCCCACAGTGGGGTGCACACGGTTCGGGGGGTGACCCCAGCTGGGGGTGCCCCCCTGACCCCCCCGTTTGCAGAGGGCACGGAGGAGCCGGTGACGGTTCGGGACGTGGGCGACGGCGTCTACGAGTGCGAGTACCTGCCCAAGGTGCCCGGGCGCTACCAGGTGTCCATCACCTGGGGGGGCTACGCCATCCCCCGCAGGTCAGAACGCCCCCAGCGCCGAGATCCCCCCACCCATGGGACCCCCCAGCTCACCCATGGGAAACCCCAACTCATCCATGGAGATCCCCCCACCCATGGGACCCCCCAGCTCACCCATGGGAACCCCCACCCATGAGACATGCCCAACTCACCCATGAGAACCCCCAACTCATCCATGGGGATTCCCCCCACCCATGAGACCCCCAACTCACCCATGGGACCCCCCACCCATGAGACACCCCCAACTCACCCATGGGAATCCCTCCACCCATGACACCCCCCAACTCACCTATGGGGATCCCCCCACCCATGAGACACCCCCCAGCTCACCCATGGGAACCCTCAACTCACCCATGGGACCCCCCACCCATGAGACACCCCCAGCTCACCCATGGGAACTCCCAACTCATCCATGGGGATCCCTCCACTCATGACACCCCCCAACTCACCCATGGGGATCCCCCCACCCATGACACCCCCCAACTCACCCATGGGGATCCCCCCACCCATGAGACACCCCCAACTCACCCATGGGAACCCCCACCCATGAGACACCCCCAACTCACCCATGGGAACCCCCAACTCACCCATGGGGATTCCCCCACCCATGGGACACCTCACCCATGGGACCCCCCAACTCACCCATGGGGATCCCCCCAACCATGGGACACCCCAACTCACCCATGGGGATCCCCCCACCCATGGGGCACCTCACCCATGGGGATCCCCCCACTCATGGGACACCTCACCCATGGGACCCCCCAACTCACCCGTGGGTATCACCCCACCCATGAGACACCCCCTAACCCACCCATGGGGATCCCCTGACTCATGGAAACCCCCCACCTGTGGGACCCTCTCCACCCCACCCATGGGATACCCCTACTCATGGAGACTCCCCACCCATGGGACACATCACTCATGGGACCCTCCAACCCACTCATGGGAGTCCCCCCCCCAAAATGGGACCCCTCCTGATCCCCCCATCATCCCTTGCAGGTCAGATCACCCCCAACCCATGGGACGCCCCCCAACCCATGGGGCACCCCACCCGTGGGTTCCCCCCAACACCAAGCATGGGATCCCCCTGACCCCCCACCCATGGGGATCCCCCCAACCCCACCCATGGGATTCCCCACCCATGGGACCCGCCCCCCCCAACTCATGGGGACTCCCCACCCCACATGTGAGGGATGGGAGGGTGTGCAAGGGGCATGGGGGGTGTGCAATGTAATTAGGTGTGCAAGGGGTGTGCATAGTGTGTAAGGAGTGTGCAAAGGGTGTGCAAGGCATGTGGAGGGTGTGCACAGTGTGCAAAGGGTGTGCAAGGCATGTGGAGGGTGTGCACAGTGTGCGAGGGGTGTGCAAGGCACATGGTGGGTGTGCAGGGTGTGTAAGGAGCATGCAGGGGGCATGGAGGGTGTGCAAGGGGGTATGTGTGCAAGGTGCCTGGGGGTGCAAGGAGTGTGTAAGGAGTGTGCAAGGGGGTGTGCAAGGAGCATTTGGGGTGTGCAAAGCTACTGGAGAGCATGCAAGAGGTGTGCAAGGCACATTTAGGCTGTGCAAAGCAAGTGGAGAGCGTGCAATGGGGCGTGCAAGGCACGTGGAGGGTGTGCAAGGCACATTTGGGGTGTGCAAAGCAAGTGGCGAGTGTGCGATGGGGTGCACAATGGGTGGGGCATTCGAGGGGTGCATGGCGTGCAAAGGGGGGTGCAAGGAGCAGGGTGAGCGTGCCATAGGTGTGAGGGGCGTGCAAGGCGGTGAGGTTGGCGCAAGGGATGCAATGTGGGGGCACAAGGAACAGGGTGAGCGTGCCATAGGTGTGAGGGGCATGCAAGGGGTGCAATGTGGGGGCACAAGGAGCAGGGTGAGCGTGCCATAGGTGTGAGGGGCGTGCAAGGGGGTGAAGTTGGTGCAAGGGGTGCAATGTGGGGGCACAAGGAGCAGGGTGAGCGTGCCATAGGTGTGAGGGGCGTGCAAGGTGGTGAGGTTGGCGCAAGGGGTGCAATGTGGGGGCACAAGCAGCGCGGTGGGTGTGCAGACAGGGGTGTGTGACCGCGGTGTCCCCGTCCCCAGCCCGTTCGAGGTGCAGGTGGCGCCCCCCCCGGGCACGCAGAAGGTCCGCGCCTGGGGGCCGGGGCTGGAGCGCGGCGTGGTGGGACAGTCGGCCGACTTCGTGGTGGAGGCCATCGGCACCGAAGTGGGGACACTGGGTGAGCGGGGACACGGGGGGACGGGGCTGGGGACATGGGGACACGTGGGACAACATCACGGTGGGGACGTGTTGGGGGGCATCGTGATGGGGACGTGGGCATGGAGCAGGGGACATTATGGTGATGACATGGGACATTGTGGTGGGGACATGTTGGGTGACATCATGGTGAGGACATGGGCATGGAGTGGGAGACGCTATGGTGACAACATGGGACATTGTGGTGGAGATGTGTTGGGTGACATCATGGTGGGGACATATTGGGTGGCATCATGATGGGGACGTGGGCATGGAGTGGGAGACACTATGGTGACGACATGGGACATTGTGGTGGGGATGTGTTGGGTGACATCATGGTGGGGACAGATTGGGTGGCATCATGATGGGGACGTGGGCATGGAGCAGGGGACATTATGGTGACGACATGGGACATTGTGGTGGGGACATGTTAGGTGACATCATGGTGAGGACATGGGCATGGAGCGGGAGACGCTATGGTGATGACATGGGACATTGTGGTGGGGATGTGTTGGGTGACATCGTGGTGGGGATGTATTGGGTGTCATCATGGTGGGGACATATTGGGTGGCATCATGATGGGGACATGGGCATGGAGTGGGAGACACTATGGTGATGACATGGGACATTGTGGTGGGGATGTATTGGGTGTCATCATGGTGGAGACATATTGGGTGGCATCATGATGGGGACGTAGGCATGGAGTGGGAGACACTATGGTGATGACATGGGACATTGTGGTGGGGACGTGTTGGGTGACATCATGGTGAGGACATGGAGGATGCTGTGGTGGGGACATCAGTATGGGCTGGGGGACATCGTGGTGGGGACATTGGGGGATATTATGATGGGGACATGGGACATGTTGGAGGATGTTGTGTGGGGGACACTGATGTGGACATATTGGGGGGCACCATGGTGGGGACATGGGCATGGAGCGGGAGACACTACGGTGATGACATGGGACATTGTGGTGGGGACGTGTTCGGTGACATCATGGTGAGGACATGGGCATGGACTGGAGGATGCTGTGGTGGGGACATCAATATGGGCTGGGGGACATCGTGGTGGGGACATGGACACACACTGTGTGACATCATGGTGAGGACATGGGCAGGGGCTGGGGGATGCCCATGTCCTGGTGTCACCCACAGGGTTCCCCATTGAGGACCCATCCCAGGTGGGTCCCTGGGGTGTCACCCTTGATGTCCCCCTGGTGTCACCCCGGTGTCCCCGCAGGGTTCTCGATCGAGGGCCCGTCGCAGGCGCGCATCGAGTGTGACGACCGCGGGGACGGCTCGTGTGACGTGCGGTACTGGCCCACGGAGAGCGGGGACTACGCGGTGCACGTGGTGTGTGACGACGAGGACATCAGGGACAGTCCCTTCATCGCGCACGTCCTGCCCGCGGCGCCCGGGAGCTGGCCCGACAAGGTACCGCGACCCACAGAGACCCACAGAGACCCACAGAGACCGACTGTCACCCATAGAGACCAGCTGGGACTCATAAACCCCTCATAGTGACCCATAGAGCCCTGTAGATATTGACTGTGACCTATAGTGCCCCGCAGTGACCCATAATGACCCATAGACCCACAGTGACCCACAGAGACCAACAGGGACCCATGGAGACCTGTAGAGGCGAACTATGACCCATAACGCCCCCATAGTGACCCATAGAGCCCCAGAGAGATTGAATGTGACCAATAGTGATCCATGGTGACCCATAGACCCACTGAGATGCACAGAGACCCATAGAGACTGACTGTGACCCACAGAGACCCATGGTGACCCATAGTAACCCATAGACCAACTCTGACCCATAGAGCCCCACAGAGACCCACTGTGACCAACAGTGACCCGTAGTGACCCACGGTGACCCATAGACCAACTGTGACCCATAGAGACCTGTAGAGCCCCACTGAGACCCATAGTGACCCATAGAGATTCACTGAGACCCATAGTGACCCTTAGGGATTCACTGAGACCCATAGCGACCCATAGAAGCCCCACAGAGCCCCACAGGGACCCATAGAGACCCCTGTGACCCACTGCGACCCATAGAGCGCAATAGCAATGCATAGAGACCCACAGCGACCCATAGTGCCCCCTGGCAACTGCCCCGACAAGGTCCCACTGTGACCCATAGAGCCCCATAGCATCTCACTGTGCCCCATTGCTCCCCGCTGTGCTCCACAACGCCCCCTTCTGCCCCCCGCCCTGCAGCAACACCCGCTGCCCCTTGTCACCCCTGGGTGCTGCCCCTTGTCACCCCTGGGTGCTGCCCCCCAGCTCAGCACCCTGCCCCACGCTGCCCCCTGCAGGTGAAGGCCTTCGGGCCGGGGCTGGAGCCCAACGGCTGCATCGTGGAGCGGCCGGCAGAGTTCACCATCGACGCCCGCGGCGCCGGCAAGGGGCCCCTCAAGCTCTACGCACAGGTGGGGGCCGATGGGTGACACTGAGTTCCCTTGGGTGTCGTTGGGTGACACTGGATGCCATTGAGTTCCCTTGGGTGCCACTGAGTGCCATTGGGTGCCACTGGATTATGTTGGGTGCTGTTGAGTGCCATTGGGTGCCATTGGATGATGTTGGGTGCCATTGGATGTCATTGAGTGCCACTGGGTGCCATTGGGTGTCATTGAGTGCCATTGGGTGCCACTGAGTTCCCTTGGGTATCATTCAGTGCCATTGGGTGCCATTGGATGATGTTGGGTGCCACTGAGTGCCACTGAGTGCCGCTGAGTGCCACTGGTTGTCATTGAGTGCCATTGGGTGCCATTGGATGATGTTGAGTGCCATTGGGTGCCATTGGATGATGTTAGATGTCATTGAGTGCCATTGGATGCTGTTGAGTTCCCTTGGGTGTCATCGGGTGACAATGAATGCCACTGGATGCCACTGAGTGCTGTTGGGTATTACTAGATGATGTTGGGTGTCACTGGATGCCATTGGGTGCCATTGGATTATGTTGGATGCCATTGGGTGCCATTGGATGATGTTGAGTGCCATTGGGTGCCATTGGATGATGTTAGGTGTCATTGAGTGCCATTGGGTGCTGTTGAGTTCCCTTGGGTGTCATCGGGTGACAATGAATGCCACTGGATGCCACTGAGTGCTGTTGGGTATTACTAGATGATGTTGGGTGTCACTGGATGCCATTGGGTGCCATTGGATTATGTTGGATGCCATTGGGTGCCATTGGATGATGTTGAGTGCCATTGGGTGCCATTGGATGATGTTAGGTGTCATTGAGTGCCATTGGGTGCTGTTGAGTTCCCTTGGGTGTCATCGGGTGACAATGAATGCCACTGGATGCCACTGAGTGCTGTTGGGTATTACTAGATGATGTTGGGTGTCACTGGATGCCATTGGGTGCCATTGGATTATGTTGGATGCCATTGGGTGCCATTGGATGATGTTGAGTGCCATTGGGTGCCATTGGATGATGTTAGGTGTCATTGAGTGCCATTGGGTGCTGTTGAGTTCCCTTGGGTGTCATTGGGTGACATTGGATGCCACTGGATGCCACTGAGTGCTGTTGGGTACCACTGGATGATGTTGGGTGTCACTGAGTGCCTATTGGGTGCTGTTGAGTTCCCTTGGGTGTCATTGAGTGCCGTTGGGTGCTATTGGATGATGTTGAGTGCCATTGAGTACCATTGGGTGTCGCTGAGTTCCATTACATGTCGTTGGGTGACATTGGATGCCATTGGGTGCCACTGAGTGCTGCTGTGTGCCATTGGATGATATTGGGTGTCATTGTGTGCCATTGGATGCCACTGAGTGCCATTGGGTGCTGTTGAGTGCCACTGGGTGACATCAGATGCCATTGGATGCTGATGAGTGCTGTTGGGTGTCACTGAGTGTTGTTGGGTGCTGTTGGGTGCCACTGAGTGTCATTGGGTGCCATTGGATGATGTTGAGTGTCATTGGGTGCCATTGGGTGCCACTGGATGATGTTGGGTGCCGTTGGGTGCTATTGGATGCTGTTGGGTGGTTTCGGGTGCTGTTGAGTACCATTGGATGCTGTTGGATGATGTTGAATGATATTGAGCGTCATTGGGTGCCACTGGATGATATTGAGTGCCATTGGGTGCCATTGGATGATTTTGGGTGCCATTGAGTGCCTTTGGGTACCGTTGGATGATTTTGGGTGCCATTGAGTGCCAATGAGTTCTCTTGGGTGTCATTGAGTGGCACTGGATGATGTTGAGTGTCACTGAGTGCCATTGGGTGCCATTGGATGATGTTGGGTGTCACTGGATGCCATTGGATGATATTGAGTGCCTTTGGGTGCCATTGAGTGCCTTTGGGTGCCATTGAGTGCCTTTGGGTGCCATTGGATGATTTTGGGTGCCATTGAGTGCCTTTGGGTACCGTTGGATGATTTTGGGTGTCATTGAGTGCCAATGAGTTCTCTTGGATGTCATTGGGTGGCACTGGATGATGTTGAGTGTCACTGAGTGCCATTGGGTGCCATTGGATGATGTTGGGTGTCATTGGGTGCCACTGGATGATGTTGGGTGCCGTTGGTTGCTATTGGATGACAAAGGGTGACGTTGGTTGCTATTGGACGACAACGGGTGACGTTGGTTGCTCTTGGGTGCCAACGGGTCCCCTCACCCCCACCCACTGCCTGCAGGACGCCGAGGGCTTCCCCATCGACATCAAGGTGAAGGACAATGGGGACGGCACCTACCACTGCGTCTACGTGCCCACCAAGGCCATCAAGCACACCATCATCGTCACCTGGGGGGGTGTCAACACCCCCCGCAGCCCCTTCCGGGTGGGCGCCATAGGGGGCTGGGGTGGCCATGGGGGTCCATGGGTGATGGGTTGGCCATGAGTGGCCCATGAGGTGATGAAGTGGAGATGAGGGTCCCATGGGCTGATGGGGATGGAGGTGGGGGTCTTGGACTTATGGGGTGCTGGGGTGGCCATGAGGAGTCCCCTGAGTGCTGGGGATGGAGGTGGGGGTCTCATGGGGTGATGGCTTGGCCGCGAGTGGTCCATAGGTGATGAGGTGGGGATGAGGGTTCCGTTGGGTGATGGGGATAGAGATGGGGCTCTTGGACTTATGGGGTGCAGGGGTAGCCATGTGGGGGGCCATGGGGTGATGGGAATGGAGAGTGTTGTCCATGGATGGTCCATGAGGTGATGGGGTGGAGATGGGGTCCTGTGGGGAGATGGGGTCCCCCAGGCCTATGGGGCGCCAGGGGTGGGGTTGGGGCCCCATGGGGATGGAGATGGGGGTCCCTGGCACCCCAGGTGACCCCGGTGACACCCCACACCCACAGGTGAACGTGGGGGAGGGCAGCCACCCTGGCAGGGTGAAGGTCTACGGGCCGGGTGTGGAGAAGACGGGGCTGAAGGCCAACGAGCCCACCTACTTCACCGTGGACTGCAGCGAGGCCGGGCAGGGTGGGTGACACTGCGGGGGACACCCGTGGGGACCCTTCCGTGGGTGTGAGCCCAGGTCCCGCATCCCTGGTCTTGGTCCATCATCTTTGGTCCTGGGACCTTTGTCCCTGGTGCAGATCCATCATCCCTGGTCCAGATCCATCATCCCTGATCCCTCATCCCTGTTCCTTCATCTCTCGTACTTTTCCATCACTCCTGGTCCTCATCCAAGCATCCCTGGTCCTCATCCTTCATCCCGGCTCCTGCATCCTTTGTCCATCATCCCTGGTCCTGGTCCCACATCCCTGGTCCTATGCTCCAGCATCCCTGATCCAGATCTCTCTTCTCTGGTCCCACAACTCTGGTCCTGGTCCAGCATCCTTGGTCCAGCATCTGTTGTCCTGCATCCCTGCATCCCTGCTCCTGCATCCCTGCTCCTGCATCCTTTGTCCATCATTCCTGGTCCCTGATCCCTCTTCCCTGGTCCATCATCCCTGGTCTATCATCCCTGGTCTTGGTCCTCCATCCCATCATCCCAAATCCATTAATCCCAAATCATCCTTGGTCCAAATCCATCATCCCTTCTCCATCATCCCTGGTCCATGGTCCATGATCCCTCATCCCTGGTCAATCATCCCTGGTCCTGACCTGCATCCTTGTCTTAGTCCATCATCCCTGTCTTGCTCCATCATCACTGGTCCTGATCATGCATCCCTGGTCCATGGTCCCTGGTCCTAGTCCATCATCCCTGGTCTTGGTCCTCCATCCCTGGTCCATCATCCCAAATCATCCCTGGTCCGTCATCCCTGGTCTTGGTCCTCCATCCCTGGTCCCTCATCCCTGGTCCTGGTCCATCCTCCCTGGTCTTGGTCCTCCATCCCTGGCCCATCATCCCAAATCATCCCTGTTCCTGGTCCCTCATCCCTGGTCTTGGTGCTCCACCCCTGGTCCCTCTTCCCTGGTCCATGGTCCCTCATCCCTGGTCCCTCATCCCTGGTCCCTCATCCCTGGTCCACCATCCCAAATCATCCCTCATCCCAAATCATCCCTCATCCCTGGTCCCTCATCCCTGGTCCCTCATCCCTGGTCCCTCATCCCTGGTCCCTCATCCCTGTTCTTGGTCCTCCATCCCTGGTCCTCCATCCCTGGTCCTCCATCCCTGGTCCTCCATCCCTGGTCCCTCATGCCTGGTCCACCATCCCAAATCATCCCTGGCCCTTGGTCCCTCATCCCTGGTCCCTCATCCCTGGTCTTGGTGCTCCATCTCTGGTCCCCCATCCCTGGTCCCCCATCCCTGGTCCATCCCCTCAGTCCCAGCTCCCTCACCCCTGTCCCACCCCCCGGGTGACACGATCCCGGTGCCACCCCCCGCAGGTGACGTCAGCATCGGGATCAAGTGCGCGCCGGGCGTGGTGGGGCCGCTGGAGGCCGACATCGACTTCGACATCATCAAGAACGACAACGACACCTTCACGGTCAAGTACACGCCGCCGGGCGCCGGGCTCTACACCATCATGGTGCTCTTCGCCAACCAGGTGCCACCCGACCCGTCCCCTCCCGCTGTCACCCCATAGAGCTGCCGTGTCACCCCATAGAGCCGCCGTGTCACCGTGTCACCCCCTGTGTCCCCAGGAGATCCCCAGCAGCCCCTTCCGCATCAAGGTGGACCCGTCGCACGACGCCAGCAAGGTCAAGGCTGAGGGGCCCGGGATCAGCCGCACCGGTGAGCCGATGTGGGGCTGGGCGCTGTGGGGCAGAGGCCCTGGGTGCTGGGGGTCGCCGTGGGGCTGGGCGCTGTGGGGCAGAGGCCCTGGGTGCTGGGAGTCGCCGTGGGGCTGGGTGCTGTGGGGCAGGGATGTCAGGTGCCATGGAGATGGGTGGCGGTGGGGCACTGACTCTCCATGGGTCGGGGCAGAGCTGGGTCTCTGTGGGTCTCTGTGGGTCACTGTGGGTCACTGTGGGTCACTAACTCTGTCTATTGGTCGGGGTGGAGCTGGGTCTCTGTGGGTCTCTGTGGGTCACTGTGGGTCACTGTGGGTCACTAACTCTGTCTATTGGTCAGGGTGGAGCTGGATGCTGTGGGTCTCTGTGGATGTCTGTGGGTCTCTATGGGTCACTGTGGGTCACTAACTCTGTCTATTGGTCAGGGTGGAGCTGGGTGCTGTGGGTCTCTGTGGGTCTCTGTGGGTCTCTGTGGGTCTCTGTGGGTCACTGTGGGTCCCTAACTCTGTCTATTGGTCGGGGTGGAGCTGGGTCTCTGTGGGTCTCTGTGGGTCTCTGTGGGTCTCTGTGGGTCACTGTGGGTCCCTAACTCTGTCTATTGGTCAGGGGTGGAGCTGGGTCTCTGTGGGTCTCTGTGGGTGTCTGTGGGTCACTGTGGGTCACTAACTCTGTCTATTGGTTGGGGTGAAGCTGGGTGCTGTGGGTCTCTGTGGGTCTCTGTGGGTGCTGCGGGTCACTATGGGTCACTGATGTCCATATGGGTCTGGAGGGTGGAGCTGGGCACTGTGGGTGTTTGTGGGACTCCATGGGTCTGTGGGTCAGTGTGTGTGTCTATGGGTCTCTGTGGGTCACTGATGTCGCTGTGGGTCCCAGGGGTGGAGGTGGCGCCCCCACGCACTTCACGGTGCAGACCAAGGGTGCTATGGGTGTCTGATGGGTCTCTGTGGGTGTCTGTGGGTCTCTGTGGGTGTCTGTCGGCCTGTGTGTGTCTATGGGTCTCTGTTGGTCTCTATGGTGTCTGTGGGTGTCTGTCGGTCTGTATGTGTCTATGGGTGTCTGTGGGTCACTGATGTCGCTGTGGGTCAGGGGTGGAGGTGGGCGCCCCCACGCACTTCATGATGCAGACCAAGGGTGCTGTGTGTGGGTCACTGTGGGTCTCTATGGGTGTCTGTGGGTCTCTATGTCTGTCTCTATGGGTCTGTGTGTGTGTCTGTGGGTCACTGTGGGTCTCTATGGGTGTCTGTGGGTGTCTATGGGTGTCTGTGGGTCTCTATGTCTGTCTCTATGGGTCTGTGTGTGTGTCTGTGGGTCACTGTGGGTCTCTATGGGTGTCTGTGGGTCTCTATGTCTGTCTCTATGGGTCTGTGTGTGTCTCTATGTCTCTCTGTGGGTCACTGATGTTGCTGTGGGTCAGGGGTGGAGGTGGGCGCCCCCACGCACTTCACGGTGCAGACCAAGGGCGCTGTGTGGGGGTCTCTGTGGGTGTCTGTGGGTCTGTGTGTGTCTCTATGTCTCTCTGTGGGTCACTGATGTCTCCGTGGGTCCCAGGGGTGGAGGTGGGCGCCCCCACGCACTTCACGGTGCAGACCAAGGGCGCGGGGAAGGCTCCCGTGAACGTGACGTTCGGGGCGGCGGGACCCGGCCCGGCCGTGCGCGACTTCGAGCTCATCGACAACCACGACTACTCGCACACCGTCAAGTACACCGCGCTGCAGCAGGTGCGCCCACGGGCACCCACGGGCACCCACACAGGGACCCACGGACACCCACAGAGGCACCCATGGGGAACCTGACCCATAGGGAGCCCCATCCCATAGGGAGCCCCATCCCATAGGGAGCCCCATAGGGAGCCCCATAGGGTACCACATCCCATAGGAAACCACATCCCATAGGGATCCCCATAGGGAACCCCATAGGGAACCCTGACCTACAGGGCACCCCATAGGGAACCCCGACCCATAAGGAACCCCATAGGGAAACCTGACACATAGGGAACCCCACAGGGCACCCGTGGGGAACCACATCCCATAGGGAACCACATCCCATAGGGAGCCCCATAGGGTACCACATCCCATAGGAAACCACATCCCATAGGGATCCCCATAGGGAACCCCATAGGGAACCCTGACCTACAGGGCACCCCATAGGGAACCCCGACCCATAAGGAACCCCATAGGGAAACCTGACACATAGGGAACCCCACAGGGCACCCGTGGGGAACCACATCCCATAGGGAACCACATCCCATAGGGAGCCCCATAGGGTACCACATCCCATAGGGAACCATATCTCATAGGGAACCCCATCCCATAGGGAGTCCCATAGGAAACCACATCCCATAGGGAGCCCCATAGAGAACCCTGACCCACAGGGCACCCCATAGGGAACCCCGACTCATAAGGAACCCCATAGGGAAACCTGACCCATAGGGAACCCCCCAGGGCACCCGTGGGGAACCACACCCCATAGGGAGCCCCATAGGGAACCACATCCCATAGGGCACCCCACAGGGAACCCCATAGGGAACCACACCCCCTAGGGAACCACACCCCATAGGGTACCACATCCCATAGGGAATCCCATAGGGTACCACATCCCACAGGGAACCATATCCCATAGGGAACCCCATAGGGAGCCCCATAGGGTACCACATCCCATAGGGAACCACATCCCATAGGGAGCCCCATAGGGAACCCTATAGGGTACCACATCCCATAGGGAACCATATCTCATAGGGAGCCCCATAGGGAGCCCCATAGGGAACCACACCCCATCGGGAACCCCATAGAGAACCCTGACCCACAGGGCACCCCATGGGGCACCCCGACCCATAAGGAACCCCACAGGGAAACCTGACCCATAGGGAACCCCACAGGGCACCCATGGGGAGCCACACTCCACAGGAAACCCCATAGGGAACCACATCCCATAGGGCACCCTATAGGGAACCACACCCCATAGGGCACCCCACCCCATAGGGACACCCCTCCAGTGCCCCCCCTCCATCATGGTCACCCCCTCCCCGCCGCAATGTCACCTCGTGTCACAGCCCCCCCACCCCCCATCTGTCACCCCAGGGGCCCCCCAGTCTAATGGGTGCTCCCTCAGCCCTGGGACATTTCACCCCCTTGTGACCCCCCCCCAGCACCCATGGGTGACCCCAGCACCCCCAGATCCCCCCCAGCACCCATGCGTGACCCCAGGAACCCTCAAGTCCCCCAGCACCCTTGGGCGACTCTAGAACCCTCCCCAAGCCCCCCCAGCACCCATGGGTGCCCTGAATACCCTCAGGTCCCCCCCAGCACCCATGGGTGACCCCATAACCCCAGGTCCTCCCCCCCACGGGTGACCCCAACATCCTCAGCCCCCCTAGTACCCATGGGTGCCCTGAATACCCTCAGGTCCCCCCCAGCACCCATAGGTGACCCCATAACCCCAGGTCCCCCCCCCCCACGGGTGACCCCAACATCCTCAGCCCCCCCAGCACCCATGGGTGATCCCAGACCCCCCCAACCCCCCTCTCCCCACCCCCCACGTGGTGGGTGGGGGTGCGTGTGCCCCCGTGACCCGGTGTCCCCACAGGGTCCCTTGGCCGTCGCCGTCACCTATGGGGGGGACCCCATTCCCCGCAGCCCCTTCCCGGTCACCGTGGCCCCCCCGCTGCAGCTGGGCAAGGTCAAGGTCACGGGGCTGAGCAGCAGTGAGTGGGGGGGGTCACCTTTGGGTGGGGGTGCGACATGGGGGGTGGCACCCTTGTGGGGTGGGGGGCGCCTTGGGACCCCTATGGGCACCCTGGGTTTGGGGGGAACCCTTGGGTGGGGGGTGTGACATGCAGTGGGCATCACTTTGGTGGGGGGGTCACCTTTGGGTGGGGGGCGCCCCATAGGGTGGGGGGTGCACCATAGGGTGGGGGGCACCCTTGTGGGGTTGGGAGCACCCTTGTGGGGTGGGGGGCGCCTTGGGACCCCTATGGGCACCCTGGTTTTGGGGGGAACCCTTGGGTGGGGGGTGTGACATGCAGTGGGGGGTCACTTTGGTGGGGGGGCCACCTTTGGGTGGGGGGTGCCCCATAGGGTGGGGGGTGCCCCATAGGGTGGGGGGCCTGGGACCCCCGTGGGCACCCTGCGGGGAGGGACCTTGGTTTGTGGGGGGCACCCTTGGGTGTGGGGCACCCAATGGGGTGATGGGCACCTTGGTGGGGGGGGGTCACCCTGGTGGGGTCACCCAATGGGGTGGGGGGAACCCTGGGGAGCTTGGGACCCCCTTGGAGACCTTTTGGGGGACGCACCTTGTTTTGGGGGGGACACCCTTGTGTGTGCGGGGGTCACCTTTGGTTGCAGGGCACCCCGTGGGGTGGGGGACACCCTGGGGGGCCTGGGACCCCCTTGTGCACCCTGGGGGGGGCACCTTGTGTATTTTGGGGGTGCGGTTCCCCCCCTGACCCCCCCCCGTGTCCCCCCCCCCCAGAGGCCGAGGTGGGGCAGGCGCAGGAGTTCGCGGTGGAGACGCAGGGGGCGGGGGGGCAGGGCAAGGTCGAGGTCAAGGTCACGGGCCCCGGGCGCCGCCCCACGCCCTGCAGGGTGGGCCCGGCCCCCCCCGGCGGCGCCCACCCCGTCAGCTTCACCCCCCCCGACGAGGGACCCTACAAGGTGGAGGTGACGTACGACGGGCACCCGGTCCCGGGGAGCCCCTTCCCCGTGGAGGCCGCGCTGCCCCCGGACCCCTCCAAGGTGAGACCCCCTTGCACGCCCCTTGCACGCTCACCGTGCTCGTGTGAGCCCCTTGCATGCTCACTGTGCTCGTGTGAGCTCCTTGCACGCTCACTGTGCTCGTGTGAGCCCCTTGCATGCTTACCGTGCTCGTGTGAGCTCCTTGCACGCTCACCGTGCTCGTGTGAGCCCCTTGCACGCTCATGCTGCTCATACATGCCCTCCTCAGCCGCTCCGTGGTGACACCCCCCTTGCACACTCACCGTGCTCGTGTGAGCTCCTTGCACACTCATGCTGCTCGTGCACGCTGCCCTCAGCTGCTCCGAGGTGACACCCCCCCCCTTGCATGCTCATGCTGCTTGTGTGAGCTCCTTGCACGCTCACGCTGCTCATGTGAACCCCTTGCACACTCACCGTGCTCGTGTGAGCTCCTTGCACACTCACTGTGCTCGTGCATGCTGCCCTCAGCCTCTCCAAGGTGACACCCCCTTGCACACTCACCGTGCTCGTGTGAGCTCCTTGCACATCCATGCTGCTCGTGCATGCTGCCCTCAGCCACTCCAAGGTGACACCCCCCTTGCACACTCACTGTGCTCATGTGAGCCCCTTGCACGCTCACGCTGCTCGTGTGAGCTCCTTGCACATTCACAGTGCTCGTGTGAGCTCCTTGCACGCTCACGCTGCTTGTGCACGCTGCACTCAGGCGCTGCAAGGTGACACCCCCCCTTGCATGCTCATGCTGCTTGTGTGAGCTCCTTGCACGCTCACACTACTCGTGTGAGCCCCTTGCACACTCATGCTGCTCGTGCACGCTGCCCTCAGCGTCTCCGAGGTGACACCCCCTTGCACGCTCATGCTGCTTGTGTGAGCTCCTTGCACACTCACGCTGCTCGTACATGCCCTCCTCAGCCACTCCAAGGCGACACCCCTCCTTGCACACTCACCGTGCTCGTGTGAGCTCCTTGCACACTCACGCTGCTCGTGCACGCTGCCCTCAGTGGCTCCGAGGTGACACCCCCCCCCTTGCACGCTCACGCTGCTTCTGTGAGCTCCTTGCACACTCATTGTGCTCGTGTGAGCTCCTTGCACGCTCATGCTGCCCATGTGAGCTCCTGGCACACTCATGCTGCTCGTGCATACTGGCCTCAGCTTCTCCAAGGTGACGCCCCCCCTTGCACACTCACCGTGCTTGTGTGAGCTCCTTGCACACACATGCTGCTCGTACATGCCCTCCTCAGCCGCTCCAAGGTGACGACCCCCTTGCACACTCACGCTGCTCGTGTGAGCTCCTTGCACACTCACCGTGCTCGTGTGAGCTCCTTGCACGCTCACGCTGCTCGTGCACGCTGCCCTCAGCCGCTCCGAGGTAACACCTCCCTTGCACGCTCATGCTGCTCATGTGAGTCCCTTGCACGCTCACACTGCTCGTGCACGCTGCCCTCAGCCACTCCAAGGTGACACCCCCTCTTTGCATGCTCACCATGCTCGTGTGAGCTCCTTGCACACTCACCATGCTCGTGTGAGCTCCTTGCACACTCATGCTGCTCGTGCACGCTGCCCTCAGCCTCTCCAAGGTGACACCTCCTTGCACGCTCATGCTGCTTGTGCATGTGCATTGCACACTCACCGTGCTTGTGCGTGCACATGCACACTCACGCTGCCCGTGTGAGCTCCTTGCACGCTCACGCTCCTTATGCATGCCCCCCTCAGCCTCTCCAGGGTGACACCCCCTTGCACACTCACGCTGCTTGTGCATGTGCATTGCACACTCACCGTGCTTGTGCGCACCCCTTTCACATTCACGCTGCTCATGTGAGCTCCTTGCACGCTCACGCTCCTTGTGCACGCCCCCCTCAGCCTCTCCAAGGTGACACCCCCTTGCACGCTCACGCTGCTCGTGCATTGCACATCTCCCCCTGTCACTGGTGTCCACGTCCCCCCGTCCCTGCGCACCCGGTGACCGCCGTGTCCCCGCAGGTGGTGGCCATGGGCCCGGGGCTGCAGGGCGGCCGCGTGGGGGTCCCGGCGCCGTTCACCATCGACACGAAGGGCGCGGGGACGGGGGGCCTGGGGCTGACGGTGGAGGGTCCCTGCGAGGCCACCATCGAGTGCCAGGACAACGGCGACGGCTCCTGCGCCGTCACCTACCTGCCCACCGCCCCCGGCGACTACAACATCAACATCCTCTTCGCCGAGCGCCACATCCCCGGCTCCCCCTTCAAGGCCAAGGTCACCCCGGTGTTCGACCCCAGCAAGGTCACGGCCAGCGGGCCGGGGCTGGAGGGCGGCAAGGCCGGCGAGGTGGCCACCTTCATGGTGGACTGTTCCCAAGCCGGGGACGCCGAGCTGACCATCGAGATCATCTCGGAGGCCGGCGTGAAGGCGGAGGTGCTGATCCAGAACAACCGCGACGGCACCTACGCCATCACCTACACGCCGGCGTGCGCCGGAGCCTACACCATCACCATCAAGTACGGCGGACACCCCGTCCCCAAGTGTCCCGTGCGTGTCACCGTGGACCCGGCTGTGGACACCAGTGGGGTCAAGGTCTACGGGAAAGGAGTGGAGCCAAGAGGTGAGAGCGGGGTGAACGTGGGGGGTTCTACCGGCCTGGGGCACTACCAGGGGTGTCTGCTCCCCATGGGCATCTCCTCCCTGTGGGCATCTCCATGGGCTCCTCTTCCCCTTGGGCATCCTGTCCCCATGGCCACTTCCTCCCCATGAGCATCCCATCCCCATGGACAGCACCGTGGCCACCTCCTCCCCTTGGACATCCCATCCCAATGGCCACCTCCTCCCCATGGGCATCTTCTCCCTATGGACAGCACCATGGCCACCTCCTCCCCATGAGCATCCCATCCCAATGGCCACCTCCTCCCCATGGGCATCTTCTCCCCATGGACAGCACCATGGCCACCTCCTCCCCATGGGCATCTTCTCCCTATGGACAGCACCGTGGCCACCTCTTCCCCATGGCCACCTCCTCCCTATGGGCATCTTCTTCCTATGGACAGCACCATGGGCATCTCCTCCCCATGGGCATCTCCTCCCCATGGGCAACCCATCCCCATGGACAGCACCATGGCCACCTCCTCCCCATGGTCACCTCCTCCCCTTGGGCATCCCATCCCTATGGACACTACCATGGCCACCTCCTCCCCATGGGCATCTTCTCCCCTTGGGCATCCCATCCCCATGGCCACCTCCTCCCCTTGGGCATCCCATCCCCATGGGCACCTCCTCCCCAGAGACACCACCATGGGCATCTCTTCCTCATGGCCACCTCTCCCTTGCATGGACAGCCCCATGGCCACCTCCTCCGTATGGACAGTTCCTCCCCATGGCCACCACCATGAGCATCTCCTCCCCATGAGCATCTCATGGGCGTTCCATCCCCGTGGGCATCTCCTGCCCATGGCCACCCCATCGCTGGTCACCTCCTCCCTCGGGTGCCCACTGGGTGGGTTTGGGGTGGGGTGGGAGGTCAGGGCCCCCATGGTGGGTGCTGAGGTCCTGCCCCACAGGGGTCCTGCGTGAGGTGGCCACCGACTTCACCGTGGACGCCCGGGCGCTCACCAAGACCGGGGGCCCCCACGTGGCCGCGCGCGTGGTCAACCCCTCGGGGGCCACCACCGACACCTACATCACCGACCACGGCGACGGCACCTACCGCGTGGAGTACACGCCATATGAGGACGGTGAGGGACCCCAACACCCCTCCGGGGACCCCAAAACTTCCCTGGGGACCCCGACACCCACCCATGGACCACAACACCCCCAGGGGACGTTGGGAACCCCCAGGGACTCCAACACCCCCAGGGACACCATGTCTTGGGCAGATGTTCCTCGTCCCCCAGAGAGGGACACCCCAAAACACCTCCCAGTGGGGACCCCCCTGATCACCAAGGACAAGGGCCCCCAAAACTCTTGAGACCCCCCAAAACTCTTGAGACCCCCCCCAAAACCCATCCAGGGACTCCCAAAACCCACCAAGGAACCCCAAACCCCCCAAAAAAGGATCCTCAAAACCTCTGAGATCCTCCCCAAAACCCCAACCAGGAACCCTCAAACCCCTTGAGATCCCCTAAAACCCCACCCAGGGACCCCCAAACCCCTGACATCCCCCAAAACATCACCAAGGGACCCCCAAAACCCCTGAGACCCCAAACCCCATCAAGGGATCCCTAGACCTCCTGAGACCCCCTAAAAACCCTGATCAGGGGCCCTCAAACCCCTCGAGATCCCCCCAAAACCCCAACCAGAGACCCCCAAACCCCCCTCTAAAGCTCCAACCAAGGACCCTTGAACCCTCTGAGATCCCTCAAGACTCACCCAAGGGATCCTCAAACCCCCTGAGATTCCCCCAAAACCACAACCAGGGACCCCAAAACCTCTTGAAATCTCCCAAAGCCCAACCGGGGACCCCCAAGCCCCCTGACATCCCCCAAAACCTCAACCAGGGACCCCCAAACCTCTTCAAATCCCCCAAAAGCCCAACCAGAGACCTCCAAGCCCCGAAAACATCACCAGGGGACTCTTCCCCCTACTGAGACCCCCCCAAAACCCCAACCAGTGTCCCCAACCTCCCCCCAAACCCCAACCAGGGACCCCCAAGCCCCTGAGATCCCCCAAAACCTCAACCAGGGAACTCCAAACCCCTTGAGACTCCCCCAAAACACCACCAAGTAACCCCGAACCCCCTGAGATCCCCCCCAAGCCCAACCAGGAACCTTCAAACCCCTTAAGAACCCAAAAAGCCCAATCAAGGATCCCTGAACCCCATCAAGGGACCCTCATGCTCCTTGAGACCCCACCGAAAACCCCAACCAGAGACCCCAAAACCCCTTGAGATCCCCCCCAAAACCCCAACCAGGGACCCCAAAACCCCTTGAGATCCCCCCCAAATCCCCAACCAGTGACCCCAGCCTCCCCCCAACCCCAACCAGGGACCCCCAAACAAACCCCTTGAGATCCCCCCCCAAAACCCCAACCAGGGACCCCAAAACCCCTTGAGATCCCCCCCAAAATCCCAACCAGGGACCCCCAAACAAACTCCTTGAGATCCCCCCCAAAACCCCAACCAGTGACCCCAGCCTCCCCCCAACCCCAACCAGGGGCTCCTGAACCCCCTGAGATGTCCCCACACCCCAACGAGGGACCCCAAAACCCCTTGAGATTCCCCCAAATCTCCAACCAGTGACTCCAGCCTCCCCCCAACCCCAACCAGGGACCCCCAAACAAACCCCTTGAGATCCCCCCCAAAACCCCAACCAGGGACCCCCAAACAAACCCCTTGAGATCCCCCCCAAATCCCCAACCAGTGACCCCAGCCTCCCCCCAACCCCAACCAGGGACCCCCAAACAAACCCCTTGAGATCCCCCCCAAAACCCCAACCACTGACCCTAGCCTCCCCCAGCCCCAACCAGCGGCTCCTGAACCCTCTGAGATGTCCCCACACCCCAACCAGGGACCCCAAACCCTCTTGAGATCCCCCCAAAACCCCAACCAGTGACCCCAGCCTCCCCCAACCCCAACCAGGGACCCCCAACCAAACCCCTTGAGATCCCCCCCAAATCCCCAAGCAGTGACCCCAGCCTCCCCTCAACCCCAACCAGGGACCCCCAAACAAACCCCTTGAGATCCGCCCCCAAACCCCAACCAGGGACCCCAAAACCCCTTGAGATCCCCCCCAAATCCCCAACCAGTGGCCTCAGCCTCCCTCCAACCCCAACCAGGGACCCCCAACCAAACCCCTTGAGATCCCCCCCAAACCCCAACCAGGGACCCCCAAACAAACCCCTTGAGATCCCCCTCAAATCCCCAACCACTGACCCCAGCCTCCCCCCAACCAGAGACCCCCAACCAAACCCCTTGAGATCCCCCCAAAATCCCAACCAGGGACCCCAAAACCCCTTGAGATTCCCCCAAATCCCCAACCATTGACCCCAGTCTCCCCCCAACCCCAACCAGGGACCCCCAAACAAACCCCTTGAGATCCCCCCCAAAACTCCAACCACTGACCCCAGCCTCCCCCAGCCCCAACCAGGGGCTCCTGAACCCCCTGAGATGTCCCCAAACCCCAACCAGGGACCCCAAAACCCCTTGAGCTTCCCCCAGCGCCCCCTCGCGGGGACCCCGCAGCGCCCTGAGGCCGTGTCCCCGTGTCCCCAGGTGTGCACCGCGTGGAGGTGACCTACGCCGAGGTGGCCGTCCCCAAGAGCCCGTTCCGCGTGGCCGTGGCCGAGGGCTGTGACCCCACGCGTGTGCGGGCGCACGGACCCGGCCTGGAGGGCGGCCTGGTGGGCAAGGCCAACCGCTTCACCGTGGAGACCAGGTGGGGACCGCACGGCCACCAACGGCCACCAGTGACGCCAACTGACACCAACCGACACCTCCAGACCCCAACCACCACCACCTCCCATCCATCGCCTCCATCCCGTGTTACCAACCACCTCCATCCCACGTCACCAACCACCATCTCCTCCCATCCACCACCTCCATCCCATGTCACCAACCACCTCCATCCCACGTCACCAACCACCATCTCCTCCCATCCACCACCTCCATCCCATGTCACCAACCACCTCCATCCCATGTCACCAACCACCTCCATCCCACGTCACCAACCACCATCTCCTCCCATCCACCACCTCCATCCCATGTCACCAACCACCTCCATCCCACGTCACCAACCACCATCTCCTCCCATCCACCACCTCCATCCCTTGTCACCAACCACCACCATCTCCTGTCACCAACCACCTCCATCTCCTGTCACCAACCACCTCCATCTCCTGTCACCAACCACCATCTCCTCCCACCAACCACCTCCATCTCCTCCCACCAACCACCTCCATCCCACGTCACCAACCACCATCTCCTCCCACCAACCACCTCCATCCCATGTCACCAACCACCTCCATCCCACATCACCAATCACCATCTCCTCCCACCAACCACCTTCATCCCATGTCACCAACCACCTCCATCCCACGTTACCAACCACCATCTCTTCCCACCAACCACCTCCATCCCACGTCACCAACCACCATCTCCTCCCATCCACCACCTCCATCCCATGTCACCAACCACATCCATCCCACGTGACCAACCACCATCTCCTCCCACCAACCACCTCCATCCCATGTCACCAACCACCTCCATCCCACGTCACCAACCACCATCTCCTCCCACCAACCACCTCCATCCCATGTCACCAACCACCTCCATCCCACGTCACCAACCACCATCTCCTCCCACCAACCACCTTCATCCCATGTCACCAACCACCTCCATCCCATGTCACCAACCACCATCTCCTCCCATCCACCACCTCCATCCCACGTCACCAACCACCTCCATCCCACGTCACCAACCACCTCCATCCCACGTCACCAACCACCTCCATCCCACGTCACCAACCACCTCCATCCCATGTCACCAACCACCTCCATCCCACGTCACCAACCACCATCTCCTCCCACCAACCACCTCCATCCCATGTCACCAACCACCATCTCCTCCCACCAACCACCTCCATCCCATGTCACCAACCATCACCTCTTGACACCAGCTACTGCCTCCTGACACCAACCACCATCTGCCACCTCCGTCCCATGTCACCAACCACCATCTCTGTCCCTTGGCACTGCGGCCATCTCCTGCCGCCAACCACCCCCATCCCATGTCACCAACCACCACCTCCATCACATGCCGTGGAGGTGCCTCCTCCATCCTCTTCCGTTGGCAGTGCCACCTCTGTCCTCCTTCCACCAAGGTGGCATCTGTGTCCCCCTCCACCAAGGTGGCATCTGTGTCCCCCTGCCATGCGTGTGGCACCTTCCATCTCGTGCCACACTCACATGGCATCTCCACCCCCTGACATCAAGGTGCCACCTTCACTTCCCTGCCACCAGCATGGTGGCACCTCCATCTCCACACCATGGAGGTGCCATCTCCATCCCTTAGCCATGGAGATGCCGTCTCCAGCCCCCAACCACGGAGGTGGCATTTCCATCAGCTTGTTGTGGAGGTGGCACCTTCATCTGCTCACCATGGAGGTGGCACCTCCATCTATCCCACCACCATGGAGATGCCACCTCAACAGCGTCCCTGATTGGTGCTGTGTCCCCCAGGGGTGCAGGCACCGGGGGACTGGGCCTGGCCATTGAGGGCCCCTCGGAGGCCAAGATGTCATGCAAGGACAACAAGGACGGGAGCTGCACGGTGGAGTACATCCCCTTCACCGCCGGGGACTACGACGTCAACATCACCTTCGGGGGACACCCCATCCCTGGTACGAGGGGACAAGGAGGGGGCTGGAGGGGACCAGGGGGACAAGGGGGGTGTGGGACCCACCAGGGTGGTTGGGGTTGGAGGTGGATTCCTGGGTGCCGGTGGTTGGAGGAGGGTGGTGGTGACCCCATGGCCATGGCTTGGGTGGCTCCATGCCCATGTTGACCCCATAACCATGGTGTCCCCATGTTGATCCCATGGACAGGTTGACCCCATGGCTGCACTGTCCTTGTGTCCACATTGACCCCATGGCCACACTGACCCCATAGCCACAATGTCTCTATGTCCATGTTGACCCCATGACCATGTTGACCCCATGGACATGCTGTCCCCATGCCCACGTTGAGCTTGTCCCCATGCTGACATTGACCCCATGCCCATGTTGACCCCATGTCTACATTGCCCCCATGCTGACATCAACCCCATGACCATGTTGACCCCACGGCCATACTGATGCCATGTCCATGTTGACCCCATGGCCATAATGTCCCTATATCCATGTTGACCCCATGTCTATGTTCACCCTGTGCTGAGGTTGACCCCATGACCATATTGATCCCATGGTCACATTGACCCCATGGCCATGCTGACCCCATGGCTTTGATGTCCCCATACCCACGTTGACCCCATGGCCTTAATGTCCCCATACTCGTGTTGACCGCATGTCCACGTTCACCTCATGGACATGTTCATCCAATGCCCACCTTGTCCCTATGTCCATGATGACCATGTTGACTCCCTGGCCACATTGATGCCATCTCCACACTGACCCCATGGCCATGATGACCCCATGGCCACATCGATGCCATCTCCATGCTGACCCCATGTCCATGATGGACCCCTGGCCACATCGAGGCCATCTCCATGCTGACCCTATGGCCATGATGACCCCATGGCCACATCAATGCCATCTCCTGCTGACCCCATGGCCATGATGACCCCCTGGCCACATTGATGCCATCTCCATGCTGACCCCATGGCCATGATGACCCCATGGCCACATTGATGCCATCTCCATGCTGACCCCACGGCCATGATGACCCCATGGCCACACCGATGCCATCTCCTGCTGTCCCCATGGCCGTGGTGTCCCCACATCCACGTCGACCCCCTGTCCACGCTGACCTTGCCCCCGCAGGGAGCCCGTTCCGGGTGCCGGTGAAGGACGTGGTGGACCCCAGCAAGGTGAAGTGCTCAGGGCCGGGACTGGGCCCCAGCGTGCGGGCGCGGGTGGCCCAGACCTTCACGGTGGACTGCAGTGGGGCAGGGCTGGCGCCCCTGGAGGTGACGCTGCTGGGACCCTCCGGTACGCGGGGACACGCACTGGGGAAGGGTCTCCTGGGGGTGTCCTGCTCCATGGGTGCTCTGTCCATGTGGTGTCCTGTCCCAGGGGGTGTTCTCCATGGGATGTTCTGCTCCACGGGGTGTCCTCCTCTAGGAGGTGCTCTGCTCCATGGGGTGTGCTGTCCCATGGAATCTCCCCCATGGGGTGTCCTCCTCCATGGGATGTTCTGCTCCATGGTGTGTCCCCCTCCATATGGTGTCCTGTGCCATAGATGTCCCCCTCCATGGGATGTTCTGCTCCGTGGATGCTTTGCTCCATGGGGTGTTCTGCTCTACAGGGTGCCCCCTCCATGGGATGTTCTGCTCCATAGGGTGTCCTCCTCCATGGGGTGTCCTGTCCCATAGGGGGCCCCATCTGGGGCACCCAGATTCAGGGGCTGTCTCCCTCCATGGGGTTTCCTCCATGTGGTGTTCTACTCTGTAGGGTGTCCTGTCCCACAGATGTCCTCCTCCATGGGGTGTCCTCCTCCATGGGGTGCTCTGTTTCATGGGATGTTCTGCTCCATGGGGTGTCCTCCTCCATGGGGTGCCCTGTCCCTCTCCATGGGGTGTTCTCCTCCATGGGCTTCCCTGTCCTACAGTGTGTCCTGTCCCATGGGGTGCCATGTCCCACGGATGTCCCCCTCCATGAGGTCTCCTCCTCCATGGGGTGTCCTGTCCTCCTCTATGGGGTGTCCTGCTCCATGGGATGTCCCTGCTCCATAGGGTGTCCTCTTCTATGGGGTGTCCTGTCCCATAGGGTGGCCTATCCATGGGGTGCCATGTCTCCTTTCATGGGGTGTCCTCCTTCTTAGGATGTCCTGTCCCATAGGGTGTCCTGTCCTATGAGATGTCCCCCTCAATGGGGTGTCCTGTCCTGTGGGGTGTTGTGTCCCATGGAGGTGTCCTCTTCCATGTGTTCTTTGCTCCATGGGGTATCCTGACCCCCTCCATGGGGTGTCCTCCTCCATAGAGAGTCCCAGCCATGGGGTGTCCTTCTTCATGGGGTGCTCTGTCCCATGGGATGTCCTGTCCCATGGGGTATCCTGCCCCATGGCTTGTCCTGCCCCATGGATTGTCCCGCTCCAAGAGGTGCCCTGTCCCATGGGCTCCTCCATGACGTGCTCCAACCCATGGGGTTGCCTTGCCCAGGGCCGTCCTGCCCCATGGATCACATACTCCATGGGGTGTCCTGTGCCATAGGGTGTCCTGCCCCATGGAACCTCTAATCCATAGGATGCCCTGCCCCATAGATGTCCTCTCTGTAGGGCATCCAATCCCATGGATAACCTACCCCATAGGGTGACCTGCCCCATGGATCCCCTGTCCATAGGGTGTCCAACCCCATGGATGTCCTGCCCCATGGATCCCCTGTCCATAGGGTGTCCAACCCCATGGATGTCCTGCCCCATAGGGTGACCTACCCCATAGATCCCCTGTCCATAGGGTGTCCAACCCCATGGATGTCCTGCTCCATAGGGTGTCCTACCCCATAGATCCCCTGTCCATAGGGTGTCCAACCCCATGGATTCTCTACTCTGTAGGGTGTCCTACCCCATAGATCCCCTGTCCATAGGGTGCCCTGTCCCACAGGATGTCCTGCCCCATGGATCCTCTACTCCATGGTTGTCTATGGAGATGAACAACCTGCCCCACAGGGTGTCCTGCCCCATAGGGTGTCCTGCCCCACAGGCTGCTGTCCCCGCCGTGTCCCCAGCCCCACGTGTCCCTTCCCCCCAGGTCTGGCCGAGCCGGTTGACGTCCGTGACAACGGGGACGGGACCCACAAGGTCACCTACACCCCGGCCACCGATGGGCCCTACACCATCAATGTCAAGTTCGCCGACCAGGAGGTGCCACGCAGGTGATGACCCCCCCGGGGACAACACGGGGTCCTGTCACCTCGGGTGGCCCCCCTGGCCCCCGTGTGACCCCGTGTGACCCCCCTGACCCCATCTGACCCCGTGTGACCCCCCTGACCCCGTGTGACCTCCATGACCCCGTATTGTCTCATGTGATCCCTTTGTTTCACCCATGACCCCCTGACCCCCGGGTGACCCCCCTGACCCCATGTGATCCCGTGTGACTTTCATGATTCCTTCGTGACCCCATGTGATCCCTTTGTGACCCCCATGACCCCCCTGACCCATGTGACCCCCCTGATCCTGTGTGTCCCTCAATGACCCCATGTGACCCTCTGACCTCATGTGTGCCCTAATGACCCTGTGTGTATCCCCATGACCCCATGTGACCCCCATGACCCCATGTGACCCTCCAATGACCCCGTGTGTCCCCCACTGACCCCGTGTGTCCCCCACTGACCCCGTGTGACCCCCAATAACCCCGTGTGACCCCCAATAACCCCGTGTGACCCCCAATGACCCCGTGTGTCCCACAATGACCCTGTGTGACCCCCCTGACCCCATGTGACCTCCCTGACTCCATGTGACCTCCCTGACTCCATGTGACCCCATGTGAGCCCTCTGACTTCGTGGGGCCCCCAATGACCCTGTGTGACCTCCCTGACCCCATGTGACCCCCACTGACCCTGTGTGACCCCCCTGACCCCATGGGACCCCCAATGATCCCATGTGACCTCCCTGACCCCATGATGACTCCCCCATCCCCCCTGACCCCAAATGACCCCATGTGTCCCCCACCGACCCTGTGTGACCCCACTGCCCCCATATGACCTCTCTGACCCCATGTAACCCCATGTGAGCCCCCTGACCCCACGCGTCCCTCACCGACCCTGTGTGACCCCACTGCCCCCATATGACCCCCAATGACCCCATGTAACCCTGTGTGAGCCCCTTGACCCCATGTGTCCCTCACCGACCCTGCGTGACCCCACTGCCCCCATATGACCCCGTGTGTCCCCCACCGACCCTGTGTGACCCCCCTGACCCCATATGACCCCCCGACCCCACATAACCCTGTGTGAGCCCCAATGACTCTGTGTGTCCCTCACCGACCCTGTGTGACCCCCCTGACCCCATATGACCTCCCTGACCTCACGTAACCCCGCGTGAGCCCCCTGACCCCATGTGACTCCCCCATCCCACGTGACCCCCCATGACCCCACGTGTCCCTCACCGACCCCGTGTGACCCCACTGCCCCCATATGACCTCCCTGACCCCACGTAACCCTGTGTGAGTCCCCTGACCCCATGTGACCTCCCTGACCCCATGTAACCCTGTGTGACCTCCCTGACCCCACGTGTCCCTCACCGACCCCGTGTGACCCCCATGACCCGCAATGACCCCGTGTGTCCCTCACCGACCCTGTGTGACCCCTGTGACCCCCAATGACCCCGTCTGTCCCTCACCGACCCCGTGTGACCCCACTGCCTCCGTATGACCCCCCTGACCCCATGTAACCCCATGTGAACCCCCTGACCCCACGTGACCTCCCTGACCCCATGTAACCCTGTGTGAGCCCCCTGACCCCATGTGACCTCCCTGACCCCATGTGTCCCTCACCGACCCTGTGTGACCCCACTGCCCCCATGTGACCTCCCTGACCCCATGCAACCCTGTGTGACCCCACTGCCCCCATGTGACCTCCCTGACGCCATGTGACTCCCCCATCCTACGTGACCCCCAATGACCCTGTGTGTCCCTCACCGACCCTGTGTGACCCCACTGCCTCCATATGACCCCCAATGACCCCACGTAACCCCGTGTGAGCCCCCTGACCCCACGTGACCTCCCTGACCCCACGTAACCCTGTGTGAGTCCCAATGACCCTGTATGTCCCCCACCGACCCCGTGTGACCCCACTGCCCCCATATGACCTCCCTGACCCCACGTAACCCCGTGTGAGCCCCTTGCTGACCCCACGTGTCCCCCACTGACCCTGTGTGACGTCACTGCCCCCATATGATCTCACCGACCCCATGTAACCCAGTGTGAGCCCCCTGACCCTGCGTGTCCCTCACCGACCCTGTGTGACCCCACTGCCCCCATATGACCTCCCTGACCCCACGTAACCCTGTGTGAGTCCCCTGACCCCATATGACCTCCCTGACCCCATGTAACCCCGAGTGAGCCCCCTGACCCCACGTGTCCCTCACCGACCCTGTGTGACCCCACTGCCCCCATGGGACCTCCCTGACCCCACCGACCCTGTGTGACCCCTGTGACCCCCAATGACCCCGTGTGTCCCTCACCGACCCCGTGTGACCCCACTGCCTCCGTATGACCCCCCTGACCCCATGTAACCCCGTGTGAACCCCCTGACCCCACGTGACCTCCCTGACCCCATGTAACCCTGTGTGAGCCCCCGACCCCATGTGACCTCCCTGACGCCATGTGACTCCCCCATCCTACGTGACCCCCAATGACCCCGTGTGTCCCCCACTGACCCCGTGTGACCCCACTGCCCCCATATGACCCCCCTGACCTCATGTAACCCCGTGTGTCCCCCACTGACCCCGTGTGACCCCCCTGCCCCCATATGACCCCCCTGACCTCATGTAACCCCGTGTGTCCCCCACTGACCCCGTGTGACCCCCCTGCCCCCATATGACCCCCCTGACCTCATGTAACCCCGTGTGTCCCCCACTGACCCCGTGTGACCCCCCTGCCCCCATATGACCCCCGTGACCCCAGTGACCCCGCGCGGCCCGTGTCCCCGCAGCCCGTTCAAGGTGAAGGTGCTGCCGTCGCACGACGCCAGCAAGGTGCGCGCCAGCGGGCCGGGCGTGGCGGGCGCGGGCATCCCGGCCAGCCTGCCCGTGGAGTTCACCATCGACGCGCGCGACGCCGGGCAGGGGCTGCTCACCGTCCAGATCCTGGTCTGTGGGGGCGCGGGGGCGGGGGGGGCTGCGGGCGTGCAAACAATGGGGTGCTGAGCGCCAGAGAGTGTCCTGCCCCCCAAGTAATGGGGTGCTGAGTCCCCATGTGCTCTGTGCCCCACCATGGGGTGCTGAGCCCCATAGACAGTGTTCACACCCAAGTAATGGGGTGCTGAGCGCCAGAGAGTGTCCTGCCCCCAAATAATGGGGTGCTGACCCCACATGTGCTCTGTGCCCCACCATGGGATGCTGAGCCCCATAGACAGTGTTCACACCCAAGTAATGGGGTGCTGAGCGCCAGAGAGTGTCCTGCCCCCCAAGTCATGGGGTGCTGAGTCCCCATGTGCTCTGTGCCCCACTATGGGGTCCTGAGCCCCATAGACAGTGTTCACACCCAAATAATGGGGTGCTGAGCGCCAGAGAGTGTCCTGCCCCCAAATAATGGGGTGCTGAGTCCCCATGTGCTCTGTGCCCCACTATGGGGTGCTGAGCCCCATAGACAGTGTTCACACCCAAGTAATGGGGTGCTGAGCGCCAGAGAGTGTCCTGCCCCCAAATAATGGGGTGCTGAGTCCCCATGTGCTCTGTGCCCCACTATGGGGTGCTGAGCCCCATAGACAGTGTTCACACCCAAGTAATGGGGTGCTGAGCGCCAGAGAGTGTCCTGCCCCCAAATAATGGGGTGCTGAGTCCCCATGTGCTCTGTGCCCCACCATGGGGTGCTGAGCCCCATAGACAGTGTCCACACCCATGTAATGGGGTGCTGAGCCCCACATGTGCTCTGTGCCCCACTATGGGGTGCTGAGCCCCATAGACAGTGTTCACACCCAAGTAATGGGGTGCTGAGCGCCAGAGAGTGTCCTGCCCCCAAATAATGGGGTGCTGAGTCCCCATGTGCTCTGTGCCCCACTATGGGGTGCTGAGCCCCATAGACAGTGTTCACACCCAAGTAATGGGGTGCTGAGCGCCAGAGAGTGTCCTGCCCCCCAAGTAATGGGGTGCTGAGTCCTCATGTGCTCTGTGCCCCACCATGGGTGTGCTGAGCCCCATAGACAGTGTTCACACCCAAGTAATGGGGTGCTGAGCGCCAGAGAGTGTCCTGCCCCCCAAGTCATGGGGTGCTGAGTGCCAGAGAGTGTCCTGCCCCCCAAGTCATGGGGTGCTGAGTCCCCATGTGCTCTGGCACCCCACTATGGGGTCCTGAGCCCCATAGACAGTGTTCACACCCAAGTAATGGGGTGCTGAGCGCCAGAGAATGTCCTGCCCCCCAAGTAATGGGGTGCTGAGCGCCAGAGAGTGTCCTGCCCCCAAGTAATGGGGTGCTGAGTCCCCATGTGCTCTGTGCCCCACCATGGGGTGCTGAGCCCTATAGACAGTGTTCACACCCAAGTAATGGGGTGCTGAGCGCCAGAGAGTGTCCTGCCCCCAAGTAATGGGGTGCTGAGTCCCCATGTGCTCTGTGCCCCACCATGGGGTGCTGAGCCCCATAGACAGTGTTCACACCCAAGTAATGGGGTGACACCCATTTAATGGGGCGCTGAGCCCCATATATTGTCCTGTCCCCCAAGTAATGGGGTGCTGAGCACCATATATTGTCCTGCCCCTCAAGTAGTGGGGTGCTGAGTTCCCATGTGCCCTGCCTCCCCACCGTCAGGTCCTGAGCCCCATAGGCAGTGTTGGCACCCACGTAATGGGGCGCTGACCCCCATGTGTTGCCCTGTCCCCCAAGTCATGGGGTGCTGAGTCCCCATGTGCTCTGGCACCCCACTATGGGGTCCTGAGCCCCATAGACAGTGTTCACACCCGTGTAATGGGGTGCTGACCCCCCATGTGCTCTGTGCCCCACCATGGGGCACTGAACCCCATAGACAGTGTTCACACCCGTGTAATGGGGTGCTGAGCCCCATATATTGCCCTGACCCCCAGGTAATGGGGTGCTGAGTTCCATAGACAGTCTTGACACCCATTTAATGGGGCGCTGGGCCCCATGTGTTGCCCTGTCCCCCAAGCAATGGGGCACTGAGCACCATATATTGTCCTGCCCCCCAAAGTAATGGGGTGCTGAGCCCCATATATTGTCCTGCCCCCCAAGTAATGGGGCACGGAGCACCATATATTGCCCTACCCCCCAAGTAATGGGGTGCTGAGTCCCCATGTGCTCCGTCTCCCCACCATGGAGTCATGAGCCCCATAGACAGTCTCAGCACCCATGTGATGGGGTGCTGAGCCCCATGTGTTGCCCTGCCCCTCAAGTAATGGGGTGCTGAGCACCATATATTGTCCTGCCCCCCAAGTAATGGGGTGCTGAGCCCCATGTGTTGCCCTGCCCCTCAAGTAATGGGGTGCTGAGCACCATATATTGTCCTGCCCCCCAAGTAATGGGTGCTGAGTTCCCATGTGCCCTGTCTCCCCACCATCAAGTCCTGAGCCCCATAGACAATGTTGGCACCCACGTAATGGGGTGCTGAGTCCCCATGTGCTCTGTCTCTCCACCGTCAGGTCCTGAGCCCCATAGACAGTCTTGGCACCCATGTAATGGGGCGCTGAGCTCCATGTGTTGCCCTGCCCCCCAAGTAATGGGGTGCTGAGCCCCATATATTGTCCTGCCCCCCAAGTAATGGGGTGCTGAGTCCCCATGTGCTCCGTCTCCCCACCATGGAGTCATGAGCCCCATAGACAGTCTCAGCACCCATGTGATGGGGTGCTGAGCCCCATGTGTTGCCCTGCCCCTCATGTAATGGGGCACCGAGCACCATATATTGTCCTGCCCCCCAAGTAATGGGGTGCTGAGCACCATATATTGCCCTGTCCCCCAAGTAATGGGGTGCTGAGCGCCATATATTGTCCTGCCCCCAAAGTAATGGGGTGCTGAGCCCCATATATTGTCCTGCCCCCCAAGTAATGGGGTGCTGAGCCCCATATATTGTCCTGCCCCCCAAGTAATGGGGTGCTGAGCCCCATATATTGTCCTGCCCTGCAAGTAATGGGGCACCGAGCACCATATATTGCCCTGCCCCCAGTAATGGGGCACCGAGCACCATATATTGTCCTGCCCCCCAAGTAATGGTTGCTGAGCCCCATATATTGCCCTGCCCCCCAAGTAATGGGGCGCTGAGCCCACGTCTCGGTGCCCCCGCAGGACCCCGAGGGCCAGCCCACCAAGGCCGCGATCCGCGACAACGGGGACGGCACGTACGCCGTGACCTACGTGCCCGCGCTGCCCGGGCGCTACACCATCACCGTCAAGTACGGCGGCGACGAGATCCCCGCGTCCCCCTTCCGCGCCACCGCCGTGCCCGCCGGCGACGCCAGCAAGTGCCTGGTCACAGGTGGGGCTGCCCCACGCACACACAGCCTGACCCACAGACCGACCCGCCCCACACCGACCCACAGCCTGACCCACAGACCAACCCACCCCACACCGACCCACAGCCCGACCCGCCCCACACCGACCCACAGCCTGACCCACAGACCAACCCGCCCCATACCGACCCACAGCCTGACCCACAGACCGACCCACCCCACACCGACCCACAGCCCGACCCGCCCCACACCGACCCACAGCCTGACCCACAGACCGACCCGCCCCATACCGACCCACAGCCTGACCCACAGACCGACCCGCCCCACACCGACCCACAGCCTGACCCGCCCCACACTGACCCACAGCCTGACCCACAGACCGACCCGCCCCACACTGACCCACAGCCTGACCCACAGCCCAACCCACCCCACACCGACCCACAGCAACCTCCCTGCCCCACACCGACCCACAGCCCGACCCACAGCCCAACCCACCCCACACCAACCCACAGCCCAACCCACAGCAACCTCCCCCCTCCACACTGACCCACAGCGTCCTCCCTGCCCCACACCGACCCACAGCCTGACCCACAGACCAACCCACCCCACACCGACCCACAGCCCGACCCGCCCCACACTGACCCACAGCCTGACCCACAGACCGACCCGCCCCACACCGACCCACAGCCTGACCCACAGACCGACCCGCCCCACACCGACCCACAGCCCGACCCGCCCCACACCGACCTACAGCCTGACCCACAGACCGACCCGCCCCACACCAACCCACAGCCCGACCCGCCCCACACCGACCCACAGCCTGACCCACAGACCAACCCACCCCACACCGACCCACAGCCCGACCCGCCCCACACTGACCCACAGCCTGACCCACAGACCGACCCGCCCCACACTGACCCACAGCCTGACCCACAGACCGACCCACCCCACACCGACCCACAGTGTCCTCCCTGCCCCACACCGACCCACAGCTTGACCCACAGCGTCCTCCCTGCCCCACACCGACCCACAGCCTGACCCACAGCCCAACCCACTCCACACCAACCCACAGTGTCCTCCCTGCCCCACACCAACCCACAGCCCGACCCACCCCACATCGACCCACAGCCTGACCCACAGCCCAACCCACCCCACACTGACCCACAGCAACCTCCCCACCCCACACCAACCCACAGCCTGACCCACAGCTTGACCCACAGCGTCCTCCCTGCCCCACACCGACCCACAGCCCGACCCACAGCCCAACCCACCCCACACCGACCCACAGCAACCTCCCTGCCCCACACCGACCCACAGCCCGACCCACAGCCCAACCCACCCCACACCAACCCACAGCCCAACCCACAGCAACCTCCCCCCTCCACACTGACCCACAGCGTCCTCCCTGCCCCACACCGACCCACAGCCTGACCCATAGCTTGACCCACAGCGTCCTCCCTGCGCCACACTGACCCACAGCCCGACCCACCACACACCAACCCACAGCCTGACCCACAGCCCGACCCACAGCCCAACCCACAGCCCGACCCGCCCCACACCAACCCACAGCCTGACCCACAGACCGACCCGCCCCACACCGACCCACAGCCCGACCCGCCCCACACCGACCCACAGCCTGACCCACAGCCTGACCCACCCCACACTGACCCACAGCCCAACCCACAGCAACCTCCCCCCTCCACACTGACCCACAGCCCGACGCACAGCGTCCTCCCTGCCCCACACCGACCTGCAGCCTGACCCACAGCATCCTCTCATTGCCCCACATCCTGACCCCCCGGACCCATAGCTTCCTCTTATTGCCCCTCACTGACCCACAGCATCCTCCTGCTGCCCCACATCCTGACCCTCACTGCCCCATGGCATCCTCCCCTGGCCCACAGCATCCCTCCTGCCCCACATTGCCTCATAGCATCCTCCTCTGCCCCACAGCATCCCTGTCCTGCCCCACACTGCCCCATAGCATCCTCCCCTTCCCCACAGCTCCCCACTGCCCCATTTCTGCCCCACACTGACATGTAGTATTTTCCTGTTGCCCCACTCTGCCCCACAGCATCCTCCCTTGCTCCACAGCATCTCCCCTGCCCCACGCTGCCCCACAGCATCCTCCCTTGCTCCACAGCATCCCTGTCCTGCCCCACAGCATCTCCCCTGCCCCACGCTGCCCCACAGCATCCTCCCTTGCTCCACAGCATCCCTGTCCTGCCCCACAGCATCCCTTGTGCCCCACACTGCCCCACAGCATCCTCCCCTTCCCCACCACATCATCCCCTGCCCCACAGCATCACGCTGCCCCACAGAGTCCTCCCCTGCCCCACATCACCCTCCCCACAACCACCCTCCGCATCCCCCATCTGACCCCCTGTCCCATCTCTTCCAGTGTCCATCGGAGGCCACGGGCCGGGTAAGTGACCCGGGGGGACATTGCGGTGACACCAGCAGGGCTGGTGGGTCCCCATAACCACGTGTGTGTCCCCCCAAGGCGCCTGCCTGGGCCCCACCATCCAGATCGGGGAGCAGACGGTGATCACGGTGGACGCCAAGGCGGCCGGGCAGGGCAAGGTGACCTGCAAGGTGTCCACCCCCGACGGCGCCGAGCTGGACGTGGACGTGGTGGAGAACCACGACGGCACCTTCGACATCTACTACACGGCGCCCGAGCCCGGGAAATACGTCATCACCATCCGCTTCGGCGGGGAGCACGTGCCCAACAGCCCCTTCCACGTCATGGTGGGTGCGGGGGCTGCAAGGGGGACGGGGTTGGGAGGTCGTGGTGGGCGCCATGGGGTTGGGACCATGGTGAACACCATATGGTTGGGAGAACATGGTGGGCGCCATGAGGCTGAGTTGGGGTCAAGGTGGACACCATGGTGTTGGGAGACCACGATGGGCATCATGAGGTTGTGGCTATGGTGGACATCATATGGTTGGGAGACCATGGTGGGCACCATGGGGTTGGGGCCATGGTGGACGTCATATGGTTGGGAGAACATGGTGGGTGTTATGGGGCTGATTTGGGATCAAGGTGGAAACCATGGTGTTGGGAGACCATGATGGGCATCATGAGGTTGTGGCTATGGTGGACATCATACAGTTGGGAGACCATGGTGGGCACGATGGGGCTGAGCTGAGGTCAAGGTGGACACCATGGTGTTGGGAGACCACGATGGGCATCATGAGGTTGTGTCTATGGTGGACATCATATGGTTGGGAGACCATGGTGGGCACCATGGGGTTGGGACCATGGTGAACACCATATGGTTGGGAGAACATGGTGGGCGCCATGGGATTGGGGCCATGGTGGACATCATATGGTTGGGGGACCATGGTGGACACCATGAGGCTGAGTTGGGGTCAAGGTGGACACCACGGTGTTGGGAGACCATGATGGGCATCATGAGGTTGTGTCTATGGTGGACATCATACTGTTGGGAGACCATGGTGGACACCATGGGGCTGAGTTGGGGTCAAGGTGGACACCATGGTGTTGGGAGACCACGATGGGCATCATGAGGTTGTGGCTATGGTGGACATCATATGGTTGGGAGACCATGGTGGGCACCATGGGGTTGGGGCCATGGTGAACATCATATGGTTGGGAGGTCGTGGTGGGCACCATGGGGTTGGGAGCATGGTGGACGTCGTATGGTTGGGAGAACATGGTGGGCACCATGGGGCTGAGTTGGGGTCAAGGTGGACACCATGGTGTTGGGAGACTACGATGGGCATCATGGGGTTGGGGCCATGGTGGACCTCATATGGTTGGGGGACCATGGTGGACACCATGAGGCTGAGTTGGGGTCAAGGTGGACACCATGGTGTGAGAGACCATGGTGAACATCATATGGTTGGGAGACCATGGTGGGCACCATGGGGTTGGGGCCATGGTGAAGATCATATGGTTGGGAATCCATGGTGGGCACCATGGGGCTGGGGCCATGGTGGACATCATATGGTTGGGAGAACATGGTGGGCACCATGGGACTGAGTTGGGATCAAGGTGGACACCATGGTTTTGGGAGACCATGATGGGCATAATGGGGTAGTGAGGCCATGGTGGGCACCATGGGGCTGAGTTGGGGTCAAGGTGGACACTATGGTGTTGGGAGACCATGATGGGCATCATGAGGTTGTGGCTATGGTGGACATCATACAGTTGGGAGACCATGGTGGGCACCATGGGGCTGAGTTGCAGTCAAGGTGGACACCATGGCATTGGGAGAACATGATGGGCATCATGGAGTAGAGAGACCATGGTGGGCACCGTGGGGCTGAGTTGGAGTCAGGGTGAATGCCATGGGGTTAGGAGACCATGATGGGCATTGTGGAATGGGGACACCATGGTGGACACCATAAGGCTGGACCATGGTGGACACCGTGGGGTTGGAAGGCCATGGTGGGCATCATGGGGTTGGGGCCATGGTGAACATCATACAGTTGGAAGACCATAGTGGGCACCATGGGGCTGAGTTGGGATCAGGGTGGACACCATGGGATTGGGAGATCATGGTGGACCAAGAGGAAGATATTTGGGACCATGGTGGGCACCGTGGGATTGGAAGACCATGGTGGGCACCATGGGGCTGAGTTGCAGTCAAGGTGGACACCATGGGGTTGGGAGACCATGGTGGACCAAGAGGAAGAGGGTTGGGGCCATGGTGGGCACCATGGGATTGGAAGACCATGGTGGGCACCATGGGGCTGAGTTGCGGTCAAGGTGGACACCATGGAGTTAGGAGACCAAGATGGACCAAGAAGCAAAGAACTGGGGCCATGGTGGACACTGTGGAGCTGAGTTGGGGCTGGGGTGGACACTATGGGGTTGGGACGTTGTGGTGGGCATCATGGCGCAGAAGGTTGCGGCTATGGTGAACATTATGAGGTTTGGAGACTGTGATTGTCACCATGGGGCTGAGTTGGGGTCAGGACAGACACTGTGTGTTTGGGAGACCATGGTGGGCATTGTGGCATGGGGAAACCATCATGGACACCATGGGGTTGGACCATGGTGGATGCCATGGGGCTGGAAGACTGTGATGGGCATCATGGGGTTGGGGCTATGGTGGACATTGTGGAGTTGGGAAACCGTGGTGGTAATCATGGGGCTGGCAGATCTTGGTGGACCAGCCGTCAGAGACATGGGGCCATGATGGTCACCATGGGGCTGAGCCGGTGCTATGGTGGACACCATGGGATTGGGAGGCTGTGATGGTCACCATGGGGCTGAGCTGGTGCTATGGTGGACACCATGGGATTGGGAGGCTGTGATGGTCACCATGGGGCTGAGCTGGTGCTATGGTGAACACCATTGGGTTGGGAGGCTGTGATGGTCACCGTGGGGCCATGATGGTCACCATGGAGTTAGATGAGCATGATGGTCACCATGTGGCTGGAAGACCATGATTGTTACCATGTGGCTGAGCTGGGGCCATGGTGGTCACCACGGGGTTGAGTTGCGGCTATGGTGGACACCATGGGGTTGGGAGGCTATGGTGGTTACCATGGGGTTAGATGATCATGATGGTCACCATGTGGCTGGAAGACCATGATGGTCACCATGGGGCTGAGCTGGGGCCATGGTGGTGACCACGGGGCTGGGAGCCCACCACAAGGTGCTGAGGTCCTTACACCCCTTCCTGCCCCACATCCTCAGGCCACCGAGGAGCCGCCGGCCACCGCTGAGAACCTGCGGCCCTTCAACCTGGTCATCCCCTTCACCGTGCAGAAGGGCGAGATCACAGGTAGGGGGTGGAGACCTGGTTGGGGGGGGGGGACACGGACCACCCCGTGGGGTGCTGTGGGGCGAGGACAGGCCCCAGTGACGTGGTGGCCCCAGGGGAGGTCCGGATGCCCTCGGGGAAGACAGCGCGACCCAACATCACGGACAACAAGGACGGGACGGTGACAGTGCGGTACGCACCCACCGAGAAGGGGCTGCATGAGATGGACATCCGCTATGATGGCAACCACATCCCTGGTGAGGCCACTGGGGGGCACTGGGGGGCACTGGGGGGCGCTGGGAGGGGGTTGAGTAAGGCTGATGCCACCTCGCCCTGGTTGGGCACCCATGGGTTGTGTAGATCCATGGTGGAGGTGGTGGCCAGGGATGGAGGAGGTGGTGCCCATGGGTTTGTCATGGTGGCCACGGGCTGTTTGTGGTGGCCATGGGCTAAAGATGGTGGCCAGGGATGGAGGAGGTGCACATAGGCTGGTGAAGGTGGTGGCCATGGGTTTGTCATGGTGGTCACGGGCTGGTTGTGGTGGCCATGGGCTAAAGATGGTGGCCAGGGATGGAGGAGGTGGGCATAGGCTGGTGAAGGTGGTGGCCATGGGTTTGTCATGGTGGCCATGGCCTGGTGGAGGTGGCCATAGGCTGGAGGTTGTGGCCATGGGCTTGTCATGGTGGTCATGGGCTGGTGGACATGGCTGACGGTGGTGTGGGGTGTCCCCATGGGGTCCTTGACCGTTGTCCCCACCCTGTGTCCCCAGGGAGTCCCCTCCAGTTCTACGTTGACGCCATCAACCCGCGGCACGTCAGCGCCTACGGGCCAGGACTGAGCCACGGGATGGTCAACAAGCCCTGCACCTTCACCATTGTCACCAAGGACGCCGGAGAGGGTGAGTTGGTGGCCACCAGTGTCACCAAGGGCGTCTGGGACAGTCTTGGAGAACCTCCAAAGCCACCAGGAGGGTCCAGGAGAGTGTTGGAGACCCCCAAAGCCACCAGGAGGGTCTAGGAGGGTCTTGGAGACCTCCAAAGCCACCAGCAGTGGTTGGAGAGGAACTGGAGACCCCCAATACCTCCTAACACCCACCCTGTGCCCCCCAGGTGGCCTCTCGTTGGCAGTGGAAGGTCCCTCCAAGGCAGAGATCACCTGCCAGGACAACAAGGACGGGACCTGCACCGTGTCCTACCTGCCCACCGCCCCCGGGGACTACAACATCATCGTCCGCTTCGATGACAAACACATCCCGGGCAGCCCCTTCACCGCCAAGATTACCGGTGAGATGGGACCTCCAGCGTCTCAGGGGTCCCACCGCAGTCATGGGGACGCCTCTGTGGCCATGGGGACACATGTGTGGTCATGGGGACACTTGCATGGTCATGGGGACACCTACATGGCCATGGGGACTCCTGTGTCATCATGGCCATGAGGACTTCTCTGTGGTCATGGCTGTGGGACTCCTACATGGTTAGTCCTGGCCATGGGGACACCTCCATGTCTATGGGGACACTTGTGTGGTCATGGGGACACCTTACATGGCCATGGGGACATCTTTGTGGCCATGGGGACCCCTGCATGACTATGGGGACAGCTGTGTGGCCATGGGGACACCTCTGTGGCCATGGGGATACCTGTGTGGTCATGGCTGTGGGAGCCCTGCATGGTCATGCATGGCATTGGGGACACCTACATGGCCATGGGGACACCTACATGGCCATGGGGACACCTACATAGTCATGGGGACCCCTACATGGTCATGGGGACACCTGTGTTGTCATAGCCATGGGGACACCTGCATGGCCACCAGGAACCCATAGCACAGCCATGATGTCCCTGTCCGTGCCCATCTCTGGCCACCAGGACCCTTTCACATGGTCAAGGGGACCTTGTGGGGTCATGGGGACACCATCACATGGTCATGGGGACCTTGTGGGACCATGAGGACCTTGTGGGACCATGGGGGCCACATGACATGGCTGTGGAGACCTT